>NC_080791.1:83897552-84501552 GCF_028018385.1 Neofelis nebulosa | reverse complement strand
TTTGAGAGAGAGAGAGAGAGAGAGGGACAGAATGCTAGTGGGGGAAGGCAGAAAGAGAAGGAGACTCAGAATCTGAAGGAGGCTCCAGGCTCTGAGCTGTCAGCATAGATCCCGACACGGGGATTGAACTCATGGACTGTGAGATCATGATCTGATCCAAAGTCAGATTCTCAACTGACTGAGCCATCCAGGCACCCCTAAAAATTTTAAATCCCTCTTTTTATTTCCCTCATATTTCAAAATAGTAAAAAGGTCCAAGGAGGAGGAAAGTAGGATGCATTCAAATGTATAATCTCTACTTCCCTTTAATTTCTATTTCTTTATAGACTTTGAGGTCATAAAAGAAAGAATGGAACTAAAGCTTTTGCTGATTGAGTGTCTTGGCACCAAGCCTTGTGCTGGGCCATTCCTAGACTTTGTCTCATTTCAACTTCACAAATTGTTTGTCAGATTTTATTATTCCCATTTTTTCATGTGAGGAAACTAAGGTGCAAGTTCACACAGCTGGGTGGTGAGGAACCAGGATTTGAAACCTAGTTTCAAAGACTGATTTCAAAATGTGTTCTCAGTACTGTACCAGTTTGCTCCCTTCCTCTATTCCAGGTTATAATTCACTAAAAGTTAATTTACTATTCAGAAAGAATCTCAATTTAATGAGCTCCAAGGGACATCAAAATTGTTAAGCTGTAAGCATCCTTCATAAAAATGGAGGTTTAATGCAAAATGATACAGAGGGGAATTTCTCTCTTATTAATTTTTTCAACATGGAGAAAATGTTTAATATCCCCAGTATTTTAAAGTACATTAACAGAAAAAAAGGATATGATATAAGAAATAATGAGTTGTCACTTCCCTTGTAGTGGTGCTTGAGTGAATAAATGGACTTAGCTTACTCCTATAACCTTATTTAAAGTTATTTAAATATATATATTTAATATACTTAAAAATATATCTTGGGGCACTCGGGTGGCTCAGTCAGTTAAGCATCCAACTTTTGGTTTTGGGTCAGTTTGTGAATTCACAGTTCATGGGATTGGGCCCTGCATCGAGCTCTGTGCTTGCAGTGTGGAGCCTGCTTAGGATTCTCTCTCTCCCACTCTCTCTCTGCCCCTCCCCTGCTTGCATTCTCTGTCTCTCTCAAAATAAATAAATAAACTTTAAAAACGTACATAGCTTTATAGTTGAAAAATTATACAGATAACTAATGCATCCAAAGATAACTAATGCTAACATTTTCTTATGTTTCCTTCTAGTTGCTTGTGAATATATATAATTTGTTTATAGAAATAAGATACTTTACTGATTTAAAATATGAACTTTCCCCACTTAAGAACCTCTTCAACATTATTTCTATGCCATAAGTAAACATCTATATGCATTTTAGAGAGTCATTAGTATTCCACCATAGAAATGTTACATAATTTATTTAGCCTATATTGGTTGGCTATTTATGTTGTTTCCAGTGCCTTTTATTTATAAACTGTGCTGTTATGAAATTCCATGTCCATGTATCTTTGTATACATCCCTGATTATTTCATTTGGATAAATTGCCAAGTGTAATTTAGACATAATAAAGATTTCTCATTTTTATTTTTTTTAAGTTTATTTATTTATTTTGAGAGAGGGTGTGTGTACACACACGAGCGGGAGAGGGGCAGAAGGAGAATCCGAAGGAAGCTCCACTCTGTCAGCACGGAGCCTGACTTGGGGCTCAACCCCATGAACAGTAAGATCGTAACCTGAGCCAAAATCCAGAGTTGGATGCTTAACTGACTGAGCCACCCAGGCACCCCTACAATTCTCATTCTTAAATACTATAGGAGAATATATTTAAATACTATAGGAGAAACAATTCAATATTAAATTGATATTCAGGATTCAAGGTGATCTATATAATGACAAGGCACTGTATGGCTTAGGATGGAAATAGCAGATATTTGAGGGTAACAATTTATTTGTGATAGTTATAGAATGTCCTAAGTCTGAATTTTGAATCACTGACTTGAGCTATAAAGGACATTCTTATCTCACAGATGAGGATATTATTATTTCTTAATATGTAAAGTCCTTGAGAGCCAAGACCATGTTCTTTTCAAATTTTTATCCTAGCACTTAGTACCATGCTTTGCTCAGAGTACCTATTCAATAAATGTTCATGAAAAAGTAAATAAAATTTGGGTCTTGAGTGGCTAAAAGATTTACTAAAAGTTATGCAGCTAGCTTAATGTGGAACTCACACTTGAACCCATAACTCTTGACTTCTAGTTCTGTGCTACTTCTCAGTTTTACCAGTGCCTCAGCCTGGGTTCCACAGGAAGCAAAAGCTGAGGCAAAATTTTAGGTGCTAATATGTCATGAGGAAGTGCTTTTATCCTCAGGAAGCAGAAGAAACAGAGAAGGAGGCATGAAAGGAGGGAGCACGATTTGAGGGTGTATTTCCAAGGACACTTCCTTTTGGTATCTAGGGCAACTGACTGCTTGGCAACATGGGAGCATTTTCTCAGAAGGTTTTATAAACAACAGCACTTCGCGATAGTTCATTGGTGGGAAGAATAAGAGAGACAAATATGTCTGCCAGTTACAGTCTCCAATGGAGTATTAACCTCTAGGCTGTGCATATGTGGGTACTAAGCAGGCTCCTCTGGATTGGGAGATGGAAGTCAAGACACATTGTTGGGTTATGCCCACCAAGGTCAGTTGCTGTGGGAGCTGGAGTAAAACAGGCAGCAAAGAACTCCAGATACAAATGGCTCTGAGGATCAGAATAGAGCCTATGAGATGTCTGACACATATGGGTTCATTTTGTCAATACGTACTGAACATCTTGTACACTGTGCTGAATTAATGTCATATATATACTGGGGAATCAGATGTGGTTCCTGTCCTCCAGGTGCTTACAATTTTAACTGAAACGTGGTTCTTGGGCTGATCAACTAAACCTCTTTTTGTTCTCAGATCCATCCATAGCCTTTTCTCTCCCCTCTTCTGTTTCTCATAGAGCTGCATTTCCTCAAGATGGTTGGTTTGGCCAAGAAGACCCCAGGGTGAGGCTACTCTCGCTTTTCCATCCCTGCTTATGGTGGCATCTTTAGCAGCAACTGAATCTCCTCTGGGGCTTCAGCTTACAGCAATCCTTGCTGTGGTTCTGGTTCCAAGGTTGGGCCAGCTTCCTGCAGTCCACTTACTCCCAGTGTCCCTCCAGCCCTAGCAATGGTAGTGGCTTCCTCTTGTTGTGAACCTGAGGATTGCCTCACTGTCCTTTAATTGATTTTTAAATTCTTTCACTACCTAGTAATCAGTTCCTGAAATTAATTCCTTCTGTTTATGAGACCTGGAGTCATTTCCTTTTTCAATGAAAACAGTTCATCCCAAGGGAATTAATCAATAACCTTTAATAATTTCATTGTCCATGAAGCAAATAACAATCTGTTAAATATTTAAAACAGTGAATATTTTGTTTATAACCAGTTAATGAAAATCATCAAGGAAATAGATTTTTTAATGTAGACCTGGTAATTATAATCTTATTTTATTTAAAGCTATAAAGATTTAATATAAAACTGTGATCTGGAGGGATGAGCATAATCTTTATAGAGTAAACATTTTTCTTCATGAACAAAGACCACTATTTCTGCCATGAGGTCATTAGAAATCAAACACATATATTGAAATGCTGACTCTTTAATTGTGAAAGAATGCTGCATATGTAAAGTCACAAAGAGAAAAATATATTATTTTCTCTTTGTCACTCCAACACTTTCATTTCCTTTTTCTGAATGTAAGGATGGACATGAAGGGAAAGATATGGAAAAGCTTTTTAGGGAGGTCAACTTTCTCTCTCCATCCATTGTGCAGCCTAAAATGATCTTGCTAGTAATGCAATGCAAGCATTTGCCCAACTGTGTGCTATGTGGTCTTAGAAAAAAAAGTATTATGGTATTCAGAGTTTTCATAAACTCTAAGTAATATTCATATTAATTTTAACATTAGAATCTGTGTTACTATCAATCATGTCCTCTACTAGATGCTTTATATATATTATCTTGTGAATCTTCATAAGATCCTATAAGCTTGGTATCATTTGTCCTATTTGACAGACATGTAAAGTAAGGGAGGTGAAGTAATATGGCCAGTGTTGCAGGGAGAGTAAGTATCACATCTGGATATCAAACCAAGTCTTTAAGATCAAAACTCCCTCCTCATTTCTCCACACGGTGCCACTACTCTCTGAAATAAAACTAACTTTCTATTTTAAGGTAAAGCCTGAAAAGTAAAAGTGTGTGTGTATGTAATTTTATATTTAAAAATCATGATTTATATTTTTTCTATGTTCCTTGAAAGTAGAGAATGTGAATTACTTTTCTCTATTGTTCTCTTTCATAGGAAGAAATTCTTAGAATTATGAAACAGAGGGAGTCTATAGATAATAGAAGGTCAAGCCTCCTAATTTTACAGATGGGAAATCTAAGGTCCAGAGGCAGGAAATGATTCAGGCAAGGAAGCTTCTACCTCTCGGAATTGTCCATGTGAAGACAAGCATTAGGTAGTCATGAGACTTAACTGGGGGAGAGAGGAATGGAGTTTAAGTGAAACGTTTGGATAGTAAACGATTGCCAAATGAAACAGATGAAAATTTCCTTTTACCTGTAGCTGGGGTCTCCCATGTGGGCTGCTTCTGCATGTTCCTTTGAGAACTCTAAGAAATAAATATTTGGGAGAGGAAGCAGGTCAATGAGGGTGCCAGTTATGTGAAAGCCCCAGTAGGCTTCCTCTTAGGAAAATCAATACTCATGAAGAAGAGTGATAGCCTATAACTTTCTGAAGGCTATCCTGGATTGGGAGGATACCTGCCACAAATTGAGAGAAAATGAAAGCACAGTTCCCAGTTTTGTCTTGGGCACCTGGTCAAGAAAAAAGAGGTGATTTTTAAGGTAATTGTGTGGGGTGTTTTTTTTGTTTGTTTGTTTGTTTTTGAGAGAGAGAGAGAGACAGAGAGAACTTGCATGCACAAGTGGGGAAGGGGCAGAGGAAGAGGGAGAGAGAGAATCTTAAGCAGACTCCACGACAGCCTGGCAAGGGATCATGACCTGATCATGACTTGAGCCGAAATCAAGAGTCAGACACTCAACCGACTGAACACCCCGAGGTATCCTTTTATAACTCATCCCATAGGGAAGTTTTCTGAAAAGCTAGAAGTACTAGTCAAATATTACAATCCCAAGAAAGTAAAGACCCAGGACAAGTGAAGCATTTGTATGCAGCCCCAGAAATGTGAGTTGAGACTAGCTAGAAATATCTTATTTGGACTTACATATACTGTAACCCAATCTGTGAGATTCTGGTTGTGCTGCTTAATACATGGATGTTAGGGTTAAACAGACCTGAATTCTGAATTTGCTCATTTTTTTTCTATGACCTTAGGATTGTTACCTACTTAACTGATATTAGTCTCAGTTTTTTAAACCTCTAAAATGGGAGATAATAATACCCTTTGCTTGGCTAAAGTCATTAGAGGTGTCTAGTCCAACTAGAAAAAGCTATACTGTTTCCTCTGTAATTACATGATGTCATTGCTCCGAGAAAAAGGTTACTGCGTCTCCCCCATCAATTAAGGCAATCAGTCACACTTGATTAATTCAGCCCATTTCAGTGCACTCAGCAGCTGGATATACTTACAAAGGAAGCACCTACATGCTAAGGGATGTGCTGCGTTGGCTAATAATAGAAGAAAGCAGCCAGTAGGCTGTCAATATATGAAACTTTGTTATCCAGTCAAATATCTGTGGCTAATGGGGTTCCCAATAAGCAAAACACATAGATGGAGAATGAATTTTCCCTTTATTGATAACAATCAGATAATTTTGTCATATACTCATTACAAAATGACCACAGTAAAAAAAATGCACAAAAAGGACAATATTTGAATTAGCTTTTGAGAGACAAAATCAAGTGATTTTGGATGTGGTATTTTGCTTCCTGGATAACTTTGCATGGTCTGAGTGCTTGTTTGCATCTCTGTTTTCTCAAGACTATTCTGTGGCAATTTGCTTCAGCCCAGCTCTCTTCCACTTTCCTTTCCCAGGAGAAAGGGGAACTGTCATTGTATGTATAATAAGTGTCTACTTTGAATAGAGTAGCCATCTAGATACAAGATATCTGTGTCATAAAACTCAAAGTGGTGACGTTTTCTCTTTTTTCTTTGATGCTATTTCATTACATAAAATTCATATACACTTCATAGTATTTAGAATAAATAACTGTGTAACAAAATAAAATCATTCATAATCAGCCATGGTCATTTTTTAAAAAAATTTAATGTTTATTTTATTATTTCTGAGAGAGAGAGAGAGAGAGACAGAGACAGAGTGTGAGGAGGGGAGGGGAAGAGAGAGAGGGAGACACAGAATCCAAAGCAGGCTCCAGGCTCTGAGGGAGACACAGAATCCAAAGCAGGCTCCAGGCTCTAAGCAGTCATCACAGAGCCCGATGCGGGGCTCAAACTCTTGAACCATGAGATCATGACCTGAGCCAAAGTTGGATGCTTAACCAACTGAGCCACCCAGGTGCCCCAGGCATGATCATATTTAAAACAAACAAAGAAAAGATGATTTGAATCTATTTCCAGGTTTGGAAGCATTAAGCCAAGAAAGAAACCATGTTCTCAGACTGACGATGCATTGTAGTATGGGCTCTGATAACCACAGTGAAAGAAAATAGGGAAAGTCAGTCAATCTAAAGACAAACTATCTACTGACAAGATCAGCACCCAGTTTTGTTAAGAATCCAAGCTATTTTAATTCATGCTTTTTAATCAGAAATAGGAATAGTCTCATTTTAATTCCAATGCAATATAAACTGAGTATAGACATAATCAGAGCACCAAGATCACATCATTTATATTTTGTATAGCAACATAATCATTCCAATTACAAATAGAAAAACAACATCAAATACATTAAATTAAAAATATAAGCATTTTCTTGCATAGTGTCTTTTAGGTTAAACAGCTTAAATTTCTCCTGACATTAGCCCGTTAGTATACTTAAGATACAATTTTTTGACATTATTTATTATTTATAAAAATAAATCTTTCCCATTTGAGAGATGAGGAAAACAGGCTTTAGTCAATTCTCCAAGTCACACAATAATTCACTCTCACTATGCTGTGTTGCATATTATGTCACAACTTATGTCAGTATTTCCTGGGAATAGCTCAGATAAATAGGACATCTAATCGAATGTTATCCAAATTTGCAATCCAAGAATATTTCCTTAATCAAAGTTTTAGGAAGAACCCAAAGGCTTAGAAAGAGACATAATGATAAAATGGGAAAGAAAACCATGAACTGGGACTAGTTGGTACTCCCATTACTGTTTCATTCTCCAAAGTCCCTCAATAAAGTCCAAAGAACAGTTTAAGAATTGTTCACATAATTTGACTTAATGTTGTTATTTGTCTGTTTGTTTTAAGTGGGAGAAAAAACATACAAATGGACAATGGCCAGATATGTAAAATATATATATAACTCTGACTCATAATATACAGCAACTGAACCATTATCTATAGTGATCAGCCCCAGAAGCCAGCCTACTATACACAAGGCAGACTTGTAGGAAGTCAGACCACCATCCCTAGCAATCTGCCCGGGATGCCAAACAATAACTCATGGAACAATCAGCTCCCAAATGGCTAAGTACTTGATTAATAATTGACAACTTTCCTAATTTTCATCTCTGCTTCCAACTTAGGACCGACCAGAGAAAGCCAAATGTGTACCCCTAACCAATCACATAGAATACCCACCTCCAGCTTCCTCAAGCCAACAGCCCCCCGTCAGGGCACACCTGACTGAAAAGAAGCCTTCCCTTCTTTTCACTACAAAGCTTTCCTGTCCTTCTGCCTGCCTTTGAGTAACTGCCAAAATGCACGTGTTGGTGGCCAACACTCTTACTATCAAGAGGTTTGAATAAGCAGACATTGCTTTTCTCATTTGGGTGGTCTTGTTTTTAAATTTCCATACAACAATGAGAAAGAATGAAATATGGCCTTTTGTAGCAACGTGAATGAACTGGAGAGTGTTATGCTAAGTGAAATAAGTCATACAGAGAAAGACAGATACCATATGTTTTCACTCTTATGTGGATCCTGAGAAACTTAACTGAAGTCCGTGGGGAGGGGAAGAAAAAAAAAAGAGGTTTGAGAGGGAGACAGCCAAAGCATAAGAGACTCTTTTTTTTTTTTTTCAACGTTTTTTTATTTATTTTTGGGACAGAGAGAGACAGAGCATGAACGGGGGAGGGGCAGAGAGAGAGGGAGACACAGAATCGGAAACAGGCTCCAGGCTCCGAGCCATCAGCCCAGAGCCTGACGTGGGGCTCGAACTCACAGACCGGACCGTGAGATCGTGACCTGGCTGAAGTCGGACGCTTAACCGACTGCGCCACCCAGGCGCCCCCATAAGAGACTCTTAAAAACTGAGAACAAACTGAGGGTTGATGGGGGGTGGGAGGGAGGAGTGGGTGGGTGATGGGTATTGAGGAGGGCACGTTTTGGGATGAGCACTGGGTGTTATATGGCAACCAATTTGACAATAAATTTCATATTAAAAATAATAATAATAAAAAAAATTTCCATACAAGAAAAGCTTTACTATTTTTATAAAAAATGATACATTATCATTTTTAAAAAGCTTAAGCGATACAGGAAAGAAAAATAATCTTATTAACAAGATAACCACCATCTCCATTCAGTGAACATAATAGCTGATATTTCTTTGGTCTGCAGATAAGTAGACAAATAAGTAGGTGGATAGATAGAAGATTAGGTGGGTAAATAGATGAATGGAAACAATTTTCATAAAACAGCATCCTGAAATGCATTCTATTTTAAATTAAATATATTAAATTATTATAACAAATGAAAGTAAATATAAATGAGCTGAGCATCCAATAACTATTTCTTCCCCAAATGCATACGATTTTCTAATAAATTGTCCTAAAGGCAGGTAAAAACATATTGTGAAATAATACGTGCCAGTCACTGTTTTGAACTCTAGAGTTCAAGATGAAATGGTATTGAATGCCTTCCTGCTGTGAAAAATAGGAAAGATTTAGATTTGCATTTCTGCCTCCATTTTCCCACACATTCTTATGTATTATATTCTTATAGTTATTTATATTAGTATATTTGTTTTGTCAAAATTGATAAAATTTGCATTATTTTCTGTGAAAAGATCAATATCTGAAGTTTGTTGAAATCTATAGATTCCAAGCAGTGTTCTAAACTTGCCAGCCTGCCTTTTGTGGGCTTTATGATTCTTTCTCTTTTCCTCTCCTCACTTTTTGTCTCTCTCTCTCTCTTTTCTTTTGTTTATGTCTTTTTTTTTTTTTTTTTTTTTGCCTTAAAGTAGGGGCAGAGGCAAGAGAAGGAGAAGAGTTCATCAGCTCCTGACATGGCAGTTTGCTTTGACAAAAAAATTAAAACCCTTAGGATTTGCCCTCTCTTCTGAGATGTTGTCAAATATCCATTACTATGGTTTATTTCACTTGGTTGGAGGAGTATCCTGTTTTTCTGGTAGAATACACTAAACCTTCAGTTAATTCACTCAATTCAAAATGTAGCTTTGGAAAATCATGTCCCTGCTGGCATTTCTTGCTCCTGCTCACTCATCATCCAGTGTGGCACTTATTCTTAAGAATTTGCCTTGACTGTTTTTCCTGCATTCCTACTTATCCCTTTAGTCCACTTCTCTGAAAATTGAAGAGAATAATGAAAATCTCAAGATCTGGAGTGCTTACCTTCTTTTCCCAAGATGGCTCTCAGGAAACAATAATGATAGTAAATGTTAAATCGGCACCAAGTCTTACTAAAATTTTCTACTTTGTCCCTTCGGTTACTGCTTCTCAAAGTTGATAGCATTTGCCAGTTTTGAATGTCCCTCCCACTTTTTTTCCTGTGTTTTGCTATTGTAGAGGTTTTCAAATGCATATGTATTCCAAAAATTTTCTGCAGGCTGAATAAAAATAGTGCTTATATACTACTATATTTCAAATGAGTCCAGGTGCTGTTTTACAGTGAATAAAATAGAAAGTAATTTAAATGCATTACTGAATTCTTTACAGCTCTTTGTCATTACGTATTTAGGTGAGGGAATCTAGCAGCCTCTTAAGGTTGCAGAGAAAGCCATGTCACCATGTAACCTTGAGAAAGTTCTTTAACTACTGTAAGCCTTACAGTAAAATGAGTTGATAATAGTGTCTATCTTAGAGGGTTGTTATAAGGCCTAAATGAAATAACCTATGCAAAGCAGTCACCACAGTGCCTGCCACCTAATAAGCACTCAGTGTTAGCAGCCACAGTTGCAATCAATGAACACTATCATATGAGGATCTAATAATTGCTTAGAAGGGGTTCTTCTTTTAATGTTGGGCATCATGCTGGACCAGATATGCTTCTTGACTCTTTTGAGTCATGGCTTATCTGCTTCCATTAGGTTAGATTACATACATCCTTAGCTGGAAGAAAATGTATTGTATCCAAAGGAACAAGGCTGATGTCAGTTTAGCATGCAACATCTGTTTGGATGCATGAGGTGTCCCAGCTTGATTTCCATAAGAAGCGGACACTGACACAAAGATTAGCATGAGGAAGTTTATTTGGAGGGCTCTCAGGATGCATACCTGCAGAAGGAAAGGAAAGAAAGCGGGACTGGGCAGAGGGTAGAAGTTGGCTGAGTTGATAGAGTTTCAAGGAAGGCCACAGCTGGCTCCTCCAGGGAGCTCTGGAATGGTAATGGCCTGCCAAAGTGGTCCCAAGCTGTTGCAAGGAGGGCCTTACCATTATATTCCTACATTGACCAGTGATAGGGTGCAGGGTCCCTCTGGGGAAATATAGGAAGGAACAACATTGCTTGAGGCAGCTCTCCCCAGTTGAGGGTAATGTCTGGTGAGAGCTTAGCTTTGAGGCCTGGCAGCTGGCAGCCTGCAGCATCTGGGGCATAAGTTCTTGAGGTCTGAAGGGGGAGTTGAGTGTGCAAACAGAATCCATCCTATTAACCACAGCACACTCTTTAGAAATCATATATTTCTTACTCAAAATAGTTCTGAAATGCCATTCGAAATAAATTTCAGGGGCATCTGGGTGGCTCAGTCGGTTAAGTGTCTGACTTCAGCTCAGGTCATGATCTCACGGTTTGTGTGTTTGAGCCCCGTGTTGGGCTCTGTGCTGACAGCTCGGAGCCTGGAGCCTGCTTCGGATTCTGTGTTTCCCTCTCTCTCTGACCCTCCCCTGCTCATGCTCTGTCTCTCTCTGTCTCTCAAAAGTGAATAAACATTAAAAAAAATTTATTAAAAATTTTTTTTCAGAGATATAGTTTAGAAGCTGCTTTAAAAGATGCATCTAATTACCATTTTTATTCTATACTCTGATGCCATGAAGTAAAACAGATAATGAAAAATATCAATGCATTCTCTAGTGGACATGTATTTTAATACATTTAATTCATGCGATTAACATGGCTTGAGACATTTTACATAGCTGTTTATTGCACTGCATCTGATCAATCCTGACCATCTATGTTTTGAAGACGATATATATACATGTATGTGTACACATGTACATTCATATCTGTTTTTTGAGCAAGTTTGATTTCTACATATTCATGTAAGGGTGTCATGTTTTTTCCAGGGCCAGTGTAAGGCACTGTAAGAAACATAAAGCATAAGAAGCATGACAGGCCTCAGGGAGCTGAGAGGAGATAAAACACGTGCTCGATAATTATTTATAGCAGACCACTTTTAAAAAGAGTTAAGTGGCCTGACACTCACATGACAGGATCAGCAGAAAAGCAGAGTATTCAGGGGCACAGAGTTCTTGGCCAGGCTTCTTGGGTTCAAATCCCAGCTCTGTTACCTCCTGGTTCTCTGGCTTGACTTTTCTACACATCACTTTTCTCATCTGTAAAATGGGTTTCAATACTGCAAGTTAGGAAGATTACATGAGGTAATCTATGGGTAACAGTTTTGACTGTAACCCAGTGCAAGAAACATTATCTTATTTTTCTATATATTAAAAAAAAAAACACATCAGTTTGCCCATGACTCTTGCCTACCTGGTTAAAAAACCGAAATTCGTGTTTTTGTGGGGAGCCTAGGGGTCACACAAGAATCATGATACTTGAAGAATGGCCTGGTCTACAGTACATACTGGTCATCACTGGTGCATGCACTTTCTCTGCCTCCAACAAAGAGGTGCTTGGTTCTTTGCCCAGATTGAGAACTGCCGTGTCTAGTTGCTGAATCCTCAGATACACCTTGCGGCCATTCTCTTCGGAGACCTGCATCTCTCCAATTATAGAATCTGGAGCAGCAATCATTCTCCAATGCTTCTGGACTCTTTAAATATCTACTCCCCGTTCTCTGGAAAAACTCTCTCAAAACCTTTCTACTCCAAGCATAATCCATTACCTTTCCCGTCCCTGAAATATCTCTCCTCAGATAACCAGTTCCATATTCTCTTATGAGCCTAGACTTTTGGAAAAAAAAAAGTCCTGTTTGGAAATGATTTTTGGGGGGTATGTTTGTGTTTTTCCCCCATTTCTTGGAAAAGCAAAGCCAAAAAAAAAATCCACCTTCTTTAAACAAAGAGGTGTGAATTATTTACAGCAGTGAGAATAAAATGCAAATTAATATCTCAGTACATTGTTCTACCACACAGGGATGGCTCTGTGTTAAATAGAGTTATTTCTTCCTATTTAACTAGCAGTTCAAACTATTATAAAACTCATTGCCTGTATTGGTGTGAAATGAGTTTCAGTATTTGCAGAATTCAAAATTAGTAATTCAACAATCTGTTGTTAACACAACCTTTTGTTTTCACCCTTCTTCTGTTTATCAAATTATCTGCAGATGGTTCAGATCACAGGGTTTCAAAAAGGAATTTTTTTTTACTAGAAAAGCAAGTGCACTCTTTGAAGCTGTATTGCTCCCACACCTGTATCCCATTCACTAAGTATGTTCTGCCGTGTATTAAGATGTTCAGATATGCTTCTGTTGAAATGATGTTGTTACATTCCCAGAGATAGAATATTGAGGAGGCTGAACGTGAACTCGAAGAAGGTAAGTGTATTACTGAGTGATAGGGAGGGAGTGACCCTGTAAAATAATGTTTTTGAGGAGTTACAACATCAAATGAAACCTTGGACCGTTCAGGTACAACTCAAGTGGGACTAATCTTGAAAATGAAACTTAGAAATAGCAAGAGAATTATTAACAGACAAAAAAAGATAAAATCCTAAATATTTAGCTATATGTTACATTATAACTGTCGCATTGAATACTGTGGTGAGCACCCAAAACATTGTATAAAAATAAAATTCTATTATACATTTACTAAAGGATTTATTTAGAGAGGTAATTCTTAGAAAAAAAGATATTTTTGTAAGCTCCTAGGGGAAATACTTGGTTTTTAGGTTCCTACGATTCCCTGGTCACAACTTTTTCATCAACCAGTCAACGTATACCCTTGTTTTATGTTCATGTCTGTTTAAAGCCACCTTATTTAATACATATTTTTGATTTATCAACATCGAACTCATGGCCAACAGCACTATAACTCATGCCTGAGTCGCATGCCTTCTTGGACTTAGGAACATCAGCACTACTTTGGGGAGTATTTTATTTTATTTTTCTTCCAAGTTTTCATTTAAATAGTAACTAACATACAGTGTAATATTACTTTCAGGTATAAGGTTTAGTGATTCAAGACTTACATACTAAACTTTGTGCTCATCACAAGTGACCTCTCTAATCCCCATCACCTATTTTATCCTTCCACCCCACACCCCAAGTACCTCCCCTCCAGCAACCATCAGTTTGTTCTCTATTGTGAAGAGTCTGTTTCTTAGTTTTCCTACACTTTCCCCACCCTACATGTTCATTTGTTTTGTTTCTTAAATTCCATATGTGAATGAACTCATATGGCATTTGACTTTCTCTGACTGACTTATTTCACTTAGCTATATATTCTGTAGCTCCATCCACACCATTGCAAATGACAAGATTTCATTCTTTTTTATGACTGAATAATATTCCACTGTGTGCGTGCATGTGTATGTGTGTGTGTGTGTGTGTGTGTGTGTGTGTGTTTGTGTATACACCACTGAAGGCCATTTTAAATAACAAAATCACCAGCAAAAAGTAGAAAAATGCAAATAACATGGCACCAACTGGACTTCAAAAAGCACTTATTTATAGTGTGAGAACTGAAACAAGAATGAAGAAATTTGCCTGAACTTTATTTGGTCTCAACTGCAAACATATACATTGTATGACTCCAATTTTTTACCTCAATGTTCATATCCATGAATGCCCATAAAAGCAATGTGAATATTGGATTTTGGGGATTACAAATAAATTTTAGTGAGCAGGCAAATTCACAAATACAGAATCTTTAAACAGTGAGGATCCACTGTACTTAGAAGTAAATGTTTATAGGTTGCTATAAAGGAGTAACCTAACCATATTTTTTTAGAGGTTGGGTTATTTAAACATTTTAAGGCACTTTTGATTGGGTCATAATTATTCAGTCTGGAACATTAATATTGGGAGGAATGTTAAAGATCGATTTTTATAGGTAAAGAAGATTGATTCTGCTTTTTACTAGAAAAGCAAGTGCACTCTTTGAAGCTGTATTGCTCCCACACCTTTGGGAAAAACACCTTTCCCAAAGTTGCATTATAAGTCACTTGGTAGCTCAACAGGGCCTAAATCTCTTATCCCTTGATCCTAAGCTTTTCATTACCGTTCTACCCCATACAGCATAGAATTTAATGTTAAGGTTGAGATCGTATGAATGATTATGCCAATTCCTGGTTTGAATCCATTCAAAAAAAATTAAGGAGTTCAACATAGCAAAAGCAATGAGCATTGACAGTTAATCTTGATAATTTCACTAGCATCAATGGCAGATCTTCTATGAGTCTAATTTTTATGATGAACATATCTTTTATTTCACCATACCCAACAGAGATGTATGCTCTCTGCATACACACAAACTGGTTTTAGTCTTCAGCACAAACTATGAGTAAAGTCAACCAGGGTGGATCTTAAAGGTATTATTAAAATGATAAAGCTAAACAAAAAAACCTTTTATAATATATACAGTATCAAAAACTAGATTTTCATTCCTAACTTTTAAAAAAAATTTTTTTTTTTAACGTTTATTTATTTTTGAGACAGAGAGAGACAGAGCATGAATGGGGGAGGGTCAGAGAGAGAGGGAGACACAGAATCGGAAGCAGGCTCCAGGCTCTGAGCTGTCAGCACAGAGCCCGACGCGGGGCTCGAACTCACGGACCGTGAGATCATGACCTGGGCCGAAGTCAGACGCTTAACCAACCAAGCCACCCAGGCGCCCCCATTCCTAACTTTTTTATATGATATATTCATCATATCGTTCAGATTCAACAATGTCACATTCAAATGACTCAACCTCTAAAAAAACTATGGTTATGTCACTAGTTTGGGCACTAGTGACCCAAAAAACATTTATTTCCAAGTGTGTCTATTTTGAAATTAGGGATAGTTTAAATATTGAGTGACTGATTCTAACACAGATAGATGCTGGATAGATAGATGAACAGAAAGAAGGAAATTTGGTGTCTGAAACAAAAATATACTTAATCATTTTGATAACATATTCCACTGGAATGTCTCTGTATCCAAGACATCTTTGTCTCTGGGATTAATGATTTTCATTTTGTTCTCAATTTGCTACAGTAACCAGAGATCAAATTTTAATATTATATTGAGTTAAAGTCACTAATTATTTCAAAAAGGCAGAGAGAAGAGATTTTGTCAAGAATTGGTTTATGAAGCCTGAGCTATATTCTGAAGTCATAAATACCTCTTCTTTAGAGTCCTTCTTCAAATTTGACTGCAATTTTAAAAGGGTTCTATTGCTTTTTAAAATGGATTGTCATGGGTCATTAACTGTCCCAGAACTGTAAGTATTTCCTGCAGTAGGAAATCAAGGATGGAACTGACAGCCTGCTGGACTGAAAGTCAAATGACCTGGAGTCAAGAGACCACTGACTAATTGAGGGAAATTCTGTTTGAGAATGGGAGTCCATGGACAATGGATAATTATCCATCTTACTTAGGGTCATTGATTAATTTAAACATGAGTGAATTTTTTTTTAATGTTTATTTATTTTTGAGAGAGAGACAGAGCACAAGCAAGGGAGGTGGAGAGAGAGACACAGAATCCGAAGCAGGCTCCAGGCTTTGAGACAGGCTCCAGCACAGAGACAGATGGGGGCTTAAACTCACAAGCCATGAGATCATGACCTGAGCCACCCAGGCACCCTATGAGTTACTTTTTTAAAGGGCTGTGTTTTGGGACACCTGGGTGGCTCAGTCCATTAAACATCGGTCTCTTAATTTTAGCTCAGGTCATGACCTCACAGTTTGTGAGTTCAAGCCCCACATCGAGCTCTGTGCTGAGCATGTGGAGTCTGCCTAGGATCCTCTCTCTCCCTCTATCTCTGCCCCTCCCCACTCATGCACACTCTTTCTCTCTCAAAATAAATAAACATTAAAAAAATAAAGGGCTATGTTCCACAAAAATAAATAACAATAATAATGTAGAGGCTATTGTGAAGAGTGCAGATTTAGAGGCTATAATTTCATGTTTATAAAAATCTTAGATTCTATTTCCAATAACATAAATGTTGGAAAACCTAATGCTATGTGACAGTTACTCAGGCTTCTGATATCTGGTTAAATAAAGACCAGAAATAAGTTTCAAAAGTAGATTGAAGTTCATTCCTGAATAACTTCAGTAGTTCTTATTTTAATTATTAAAAATAAAACCTATGCAGAATAAGAAGTGGTCTCAAAAATGAGCCAACAAAAGAAATTAATAACCTAGCTAAGAAAGATCTTGGGCTTTGGAGTCAGGCAAAATTCACTAACAGTTCAGGTTAGTCATTTGATTTCTTCAGGCTTCCTCAATAAATCAGTACAGTGATACCTATATGGTAGGTTGGTTGTAAGTTCTAAATGAGATAATGTCTATAAAGTACTTTGCATTTCTATTATATGTAATATAACTGTGTAAAAGTTACCACCAAATTTAGTGGCTTAAAATAATACATATTTATTATATGACAGTTTCTGTGGGTCAGGAATCTGGGCCAAATTTAGCTAGATGCCTCTGGCTTGAGTTCTCTCATGAGATTGCAGCCAAGTTTTTGGCTGGGTCTGAAGTCTTGTCTGAAAACTGGACTGGAGAAAATATTTCAAGCTAACTCATGTGGGCTTCTATTCCTTGGGACTATCAGATTGAGAGACTCATTTCCTTGCTGACTGTTGGCCAGAAGCCTCTCTGTTTCTTTTCATATGGACCTCTCCACAGGGCTACGTGGTAATATGGCAGGTGGCTTTCCCTAAAGTGAGCAGTCCAAGAGAAAGAGAAAGAGAACATTTAAAACAGAAAATGCAGTCTTTTTACAGCCTAACATCAGAAGTGACATCCCATGACTTGTGCCATATTTGATTCATTAGAAGCTGATCAGTAAATCCACTCAAGAGTAGGGGATTACACAATGATGTTAAGCCAGGAGTTTGGGGTCATTGAGGATCATCTTCAAAGCTATTGAGAGAATGGTTACGGTTCTAAACAGGTGGATTTAAACATCCCCTGATCATAACAATTATAATAACAGCAATCTTTCTATGGAGCTTGTTATTGCCAAGCAGTGTTTTAAGTGTTTGTATACATATTAATTAATTTAATCCTTACAAATTATCATGCTTCTTTTGAAAATGAGAAAATAAAGTTAGAGAGAAATTGTCCATGAACCAAAGTGTCCATGGTCACAGAGCTTATAGTGTTATATTTGTGATTTGAATTCAAGCAGTTCCAAAGCCTAGAGTCCTAAATATTATGCTGTACTACTGCACAATCATTGGCCCCTAACCTTTATGACTTTCTCAGGAATCTGATGAAAGATATGAATTCTTTTCTAGAAAAATATACTAAGGTACATTTTCTGTACCATTTTAGAGGGTTTTCAGAAACCCTGAAATTCACAGATGGACACCGGATGTAGAACCCTTGTCTATATATAATGCTACAACTTGAATAGAATTCAGTAAAACCTAGATTTCTTCATAGCACAAGCTGGTGTAGTAAGGAACAGACTGTGAATCAGTAGAATTGAGTTTGGATTCCAGCTCAATAGGTAAGTCATTTCACTTGAAGCCACAGTCCTTTTATCTGTAAAATGGACATAATCCTTTCTCTATGTAAGAACTAGCATACACTGAGTGTAAAAACTCACATATATTACTTTGTACCATGCACTGTTCCAAGTGTTTTTCTCAGAGTATCTAATTTATTAATACTAACACATCCTCCCTTTTCCCTGTGAGATAGATATAATTATAATCCTGTTTTAGAGCTAAGAAAACTGAAACCCAAAGAGGTGAGGTACCTTGTCTACGGTCACATGGTAAGGGGCAGAGTCAGAATTTGAACCAAGTCAATCTGATGTTGAAGTCCATATTCTTAAATGCTGCACACCATCACCCTCTGGGGCTACTGTAAGAATACAATAAATATGCAAATATGAAAATATTCCATAAATGGCAAGTGCTAAACCATTCCAGATACATAGTTGAAAGAGAAACGAAATTTATTTGTATTGCAATCATGTAACTTCACAGCTGTGAGACCTTAAACAAGACTTTTTAAACTATCTGGACCTCTGCTTCCTCAACTATAAAAAATGAAAAATAATACATCTCTTCCCTTTCTTAAATATGATGCCTACAGGAAGACATTCAGTAAACTGTAAAGCATTAAGTTAATGTAGGTTCTTATATTTATTTATATTTCATCTAATTACCTTGACAAAGGTCCTTAAAGTGGATAAATGGTATTTCAAACTCAAACTCAAAACCTTGAGTTTCTTTTATAGAGGATAATCTCCAGAAAGTATCAAGCCTGGCTACATTTGGGGATGCCTCAAATATATATATATATATATATATATATATAAATGTGGGTTAAGTGAGCTTTGTACATATTCAGAACAGTGATTGGCAAATGTTAAAGACTCAATAAATATGAGTTATTATATTTGAATGACTGCACTCTCTTCCCCATGTCTCATTTTAATACCTATGAAGTGGGAACAGTACTGAATTTTATTTCTGATTAGGATTGTAACACATTTTCAAGTTGCTTGAAGAATATTTTAAATTCTGTAGGTGCTATGGATCTACAAAGGGTAACTGTTTTCCACTTTTAAAAGGGAGAAGATAATTACTATGTGGTCTTTTTCAGGAGAAGCATTATTCAACAAAGAGTTGGGGTTTTTTTTGTTGTTGTTGTATTTTTTTTAGCACCCACAGAGTTGCAAGCTACTGTGGGATGACTCAAATGATTTAGAAAACTCAATTCTGGAATGAAGTGGAATATTTTTCTTATATCAGAATTTCTGTAACTACAATATCAGAGCAGGAGAATATCAGTTTTCATGTGGGAAAAGAAATCCTTTCATAAGAAACATACAATATGTTACAAAGAGTAAGTAAAGAATCTATTTTAAACTGCCTCTCCTCTTAAGAAAAATAAACCCATTTATTCTTTGCATATTATGTCCATGACTACCCTCTGCTTTATCAGAAGCTCAAAGGTATCCCAGGCACCTATCAGGTCATCCTTCCACCAAGTGCATTTCTATTTTTGATTCCTCAGAGGAAACAACAAAGCTTACAGGCTTGTTTTGGATTGGAGTTTTTCCCCTGTCACACTGAGGACTAACTGAGCCCAAATCCCCTACTTAATGGCACTGACAGAGACCAGCTCAAGGGAAAAGACAATGTGAGTTTATGAAATAAACACATAAATATCTGTTTAAAAAAAGATGGTGACATACAATCTTGTCATTAGCAAGACATTTAATTAGAGGACCAGAATATCATAGGCTCACTTACAGCATCTTCAAATCCTCTCCAAAGAGCACCTCCACCCTTAACAACTAAAATTTAAAATCAGACAGAAATTGGGGCGCCTGGGTGGCTCAGTCAGTTAAGCATCCAACTTCAGCTCAGGTCATGATCCTGTAGTTTGTGAGTTCGAGCCCCACATGGGGCTCTGTGCTTGACAGCTCAGAGCCTGGAGCCTGCTTCAGATTCTGTGTCTCCCTCTCTATCTGTCCCTCCCCTGCTCACACACACACACACACACACACACACACACACACACACACTCTCTCTCTCTCTCTCAAAAAAAAAAAGCACTAGAAAAAAATTTAAAAAAATCAAACAGAAAAAGATACTTGCTTTTTTCACCAGTTAAATACAACTGGAACTTGCGCTTTACTTAACCAGATTTCCTGAGCAGTTATCCTGGACTCAGATGAATCCCAAAGAATGGACAGGGTATATGTGCATTTTAGGGTATATATTGGGGGAGAATGCAGAATGTTTTTTGGGGAAGCATTGTAACAGCCTAAATTCAGAATTAATCCAGTTTATTAGTGAACAAAGGTCAAATAGGAAAAGTCTTGACATGCCTGGGTGAGGTGTAAACCCAGAGGTATTGAGCCAGGGTACCTGCCATGTGTATGTCATGGGTCAAGAAGACCCCACAGCAGAGTTTAAAGGGAGAAGTCCAAGCCATAGCCAGGGTGAAGGGTACAGTTGGGTTTTAGAACTTAGAAATGGGAATGAGAACAGAGCCATGGCCCGAGTTAGCAAGGATGAGGAGGGGAGACTGAAAATTTCCTGAGTGAAATTTTTGCCTCTGTCCATTAGGATGGACAACATACCAAGCAGCCATGGATACAAGGAGAGCCACGGTTTCCTCATATTAGGATGACAAGTAATTTCCCTAGGATCTTAAATAATCCCGTAAGAGTAAAGGGGAGAGAAAGAACACTAAATTTGACAACCCAAAAGAAAATGAGTTTCAAACGGTAGTGTTTCAGTTAAGTTCTATTTAACAGGGCAGATTAAGTTTTTGCCTCTTAAGCACAAGACACAAATACAATAACATTTGTACTTCTGGATTTGGTGCAGTAGACTCCGTCGCAAAGGACAAGAAAAAGGAAGGGAAGTGCTCACCTCAATGTGGGGAGAATCAAAGGGTCCAGAGAAGGGAATTTTGAAATTAATACATTGTGGATTCTCTGGGTACCTACTTGGGTGGCTCAGTCGGTTAAGTGACTAACTCTTGATTTCAGCTCAGGTCATGATCTCACAGTTCGTGAGATGGAGCCCTGCATCAGACTTCAAGATTACAGCACGGAGCCTACTTGGGATTCTCTCTCTCCCCCTTTTTCTGCCCTTCCCCCACTCATGTGTGTGCATTCTTTCTTGCTCTCTCTCTCTAAATAATTTTTAAAAATACACTGTAGATTCTCATGTACAAAAGCCCTTTCACTTACTCTTAGCTTCTCTCCTTACTTTGAGAGAGGTCTGGAAAAAACAGTTGCTAGGGCCAGTTAGTTTTGGAAGCCCTGATTAAAATTTGGCAAGGCCTGAAGTTGACTGCCCATTTTCATGGTTTGAGAGCAGTTTTATATATTGATTGCACCTTTCAAGTTTAAAATACAACTTGTAGTAAACAACATGGCTTTATTTAAAAATCTGAACAGATACCAGTGGTGGGATGGAGATTGGCAATGGCAATGGTACTTCTAAAGCATTGAACTCCTTTGATGTTTGCTTGCATTTTCCTTTTTTGTTACCCCCATGGCCAACTGCCAAGACAACAACTGAAATGAAAACAATACAGTTCCCAGAAATGAGGTCTGCTGTGTTTTCCCTGGCAAGGGAGGGTTCTATCATATGAGCCCAAATGTTGGAATGCATCTTAAGATTGATTGATTCAAACAATTGCTTGTTTTAATTTTTTTAAAAATTCATTTATATTTATTTTGAGAGAGAGTGCGAGCAGCGAAGGGGCAGAGAGAGAGACAGAGACAGAGAATCCCATGCGGGCTCCACGCTGTCAGCACAGAGCCTGATATGGGGCTTGAACTGACGAACCATGAGACCATGACTTGAGCCGAAATCAAGAGTTGGATGCTCAACGGACTGAACCACCCAGGTGCCCCTGAAATTACATGTTTTATACATTACAATATAGGTCAATTGATAAAACCATGTTTTCTGTATTTGGGGCCGACTATCAAGTTTAAGAAAAAAAAATTGAAGAATTAGGAAATTGAAGAAGAACAATAATTTAATGAGATCAATTTTATGATTTGATAATCTATACATTAAAGAGTTATATTCAAAAAAATGTTTATTTATTTTGAGAGAGAGAGCATGAGAGGGGAGGGGCAGAGAGAGAGGGAGAGAGACAATCCCAAGCAGACTCTATGCTCTCAGTGCAGAGCCTGACACAGGACTTGATCTCACACACAGGGATCAACCTTATGAAGACCTGAGCCAAAATCAAGAGTTGGAAGCTTAACCAACCAAACCACCCAGGTGCCCCTAAAGAATTCTATTTTTAAAATACAGAGAGCATATAAGCCAGTGCTATCAAATGGAAAGTTGGGAGATAAAAATATTATAGTAGATAAAGCTTGAGGCCAGTAGGAGGTCTCTATGTATTAATTAATTAGCCCAATTTGGGGGGGAACATTTATAATGTACCAGACACTGTTCTCATATTTCGTGCCCCACGTTGGGCTTTCTGCTGTCAGTGCAGAGCCTGCTTTGGATCTTCTGTCTCCCTCTCTCTCTTCCCCTTCCCTGCTTGCGCTCTCTCTCTCAAAAATAAATGAAGATTAAGAAAAGAAAAAAGAAAGAAAACAGAAGTAGCAATACCAAAAATAACAAATAGTAGACACTAATAGCAATTTCATCCTCTGAACTGGATTGAGGGTGCAGATCCAAGAGACTGTAAAGGGCCCTTTGAACAGACTACAGTTAGTGCAAATTGTTTTAAACTTTACAAACCCTTGCAAGATTTGGTTGAATCTTCAAAGGAGGGTCCTGATTATAATAAGAATAAAAATATCATTAACCACCATGTAAATAACTGGTAGCTCAAATTTAAATGGTATTTTGAGAATTAATCAAATACTCTCATATTTATTATGTAATATGATTTTTAGAGAAGGGCTAATATGATGGTAAGAAAACAGACATTGTACCCTGACTTTGCAGATGAGGTAAGTAAGATTCACTTAAGTTGAGATTAAGTGCAGTCTTTGAAATGCATCCTGTCCCGCAGCCAGCATTAGTTTTAGTCAACAACACTGCAGCAACATCCTCTTGTGTTGGGATCGGATTCAAAATTTAGAACTTATGGCAAAAACTGAGTAAAGTCAAAATGACTTTGAAAAATCTTCTATAATCAATCACCAGGAGGATCTGGCTTTTTTAAAAAATATAGTTGTTTTATAAATGAAATTCTAGTAAATTAAATGCACGCATCATGCAACTCTAATGAATTTCTGTAATACAGCTTAAAACCAAGGCCATTTATTTTGCAGAGAATATATTGTCTAGTGGTCTATGAACTCCCTTAATTTCTCTTCTAGGATTGTTCTCTGCTTAAACAGAATCTCCACTGCTCTAAATTTCAGAGAAATCCTAAGGGTTCTAGGATTCAGAGCCTGTGATCATCAAATAGGTTCATTATTGTAAAGAACTAATGACTCTTGTCTTAGCTTTGTTGCTAAACAATTCTTCACAGCACAGTTTTCCCTCACATATTTGGACTTCAGCTAACCCACATACTTTATGGGAACTTTCCCAGATCTTTGAACATATATAGTAAAAGCAGAGGATTCACATATCTATTCTTTGCTGTTAGAAATTTAATGGTAGGAAATTTATCCACGTGACTTAGTTTCAGCATCTGATGTCTTATGAGTAAGGTAGCTAGGAACAATTGCAACTAAAAGGAGACTCTCAAATCCCACTTTGCTACCAGGGAATTATAAGAAATAGGAGTTCAGGGATTTTATTTTTTGATGGTTTTTCCCCCCTAAAATTCTAGTACCCTCACCATTTTGAATCCTAAGCTATACCATTGTAATTTATGAAAGTTTTAGTTCTAAAAGACTTTTCTAATAGATGATTAAGTTCTTTTTTTTTTTTTTTAATTTTTTTTTTCAACGTTTTTTATTTATTTTTGGGACAGAGAGAGAGACAGAGCATGAACGGGGGAGGGGCAGAGAGAGAGGGAGACACAGAGTCGGAAACAGGCTCCAGGCTCCAAGCCATCAGCCCAGAGCCTGACGCGGGGCTCAAACTCACGGACCGTGAGATCGTGACCTGGCTGAAGTCGGACGCTTAACCGACTGCGCCACCCAGGCGCCCCAATGATTAAGTTCTTAAAACCAAGACTTTTTTCAAGAAATCCAAAGATATTTCTAAAGCAATTGTCAACAAAATTGACAAAATTAAACAATTCGAAGAGTAATAAAATCAATTGACGATTTTAATTGTGGAGTTCAACTCTAATTTTTAAAATGTCTCAACTTGGATCATCTTAGGATAGGTTAGTAAAAAAGTACTGGAAAAAAAATACCCAGATTTTACCACTTACTGGCAGATGGGTTTTGGCAATTTATTTAAATTTTCCAAACTTCACATTCTTTCTCTTCTTTTTCTGTTTCCTTTCAAATAAATGGGGCAAATGACCTAGTGGGAAATGGTGATTTTTTTTCCTTTAATTTTCCCCTTCATCCTCATTTTAAGGTAGTAACCATGCTTTGTAATTTCTTGTTTTTGGTACATTTGTAATATATTCTATAGAAAGCAGAAGCTGGATCATGCTTTTTCTGTTCTGTTAAACTTTATTTTTTATGATCTCAAAGCCATAAATTGGATGTTAGTGTCTTGCTAGAGAGGGAGTCAGGAGTAGGTATATAAGTCAGAAATAAACTGAGCAGGGAGGGGAGCTTCTGAGAAATTGGGAAGACAGGAAAGTTTATGCCTCCCCAGAAAAGAGGGCACCTATGCTCAAGTATTCAGTTGCTTTGGGGATGATGGTGAAATCTCAGAGGACAATGGCTGCCACCTTGTAGGCCTCCCAGCCTTACTTAAGAGTCATATGACTGAAGCCTCACAGGGAAGCAGCAGGGCAACCTCTCTTGCCTACATGGATTGGGATCATCATGGGCGCCTGTATGGCCACTGGTATGAATGGGTGACTGAAAACCAGATGGGCCTTCCCGAAGTCTTAGTGTCATTTTGATCCTGGTGTTTTGCACACTCTGGAGCATGGGGAATGATCTAACAACAAACCAGGTTACATGACCTTTCAGCCTACTAAAGTGGGGACGAGAGTCAATATTTGGTTGACTGAAAACACATTTTAATGAGGTATTTCTTACAGACCTCACTTTATGGGCTGAGAATCTGACAAATAACTTGATATACAGTTGAGCCTTGAACAACATGGGAGTTATGAGTGCTGACCGTCACAGAGTCAAAAATTCTTATATAATGTTGACTCCTCCAAAAACTTAACTACTAATAGCCTACTAACTACTAATAGCCTACTGTTGACTAGAAGCCTTACTGATAACATATACAATTGGTTAACATGTATTTTGTATATTATGTGTATGATATAATGTATTCTTTCAATAAAGGAAACTAAAGAAAAGAAAATATTATTAAGAAAATTATAAGGAAAAGAAAATACATTTACAGTACTGTACTGTGTTTATAAAAAATAAATTCACATATAAATGGACCTTGACAGTTCAAATTTGTGTTGTTCAAGGATCAAATATGTACATTGATTTTACCCCTCCTTCCTTCCTGTCCTTCCTTCTTTTTTCCTTCTTTTCTTTTTTTCTTGGAATCTTCCTGGAGTCCATCTGAATCATAATTATTGCTGACCTTCTGGACTGATTAGCTCAGTGGATTGGGGTATGTTGTTAAATGAGTCGTGGTTGCATTTTATTCATTTATTGCCCAGAAAGCTTTAAATGGAAAAAAGGACTACCCAACCATCAGACAGTCCTTTTATTGGATTCACAGACTCCCCACATAGGAATTGATTGGTCAAAGTGAATTTTAGAAGACAACTTGATGAATAACTATAACTAAAAGAGGTGTAAGTCTTGCCAGCAACAAATAAATGTTCCTACAGAGAGAGCAGCATCAAGTTTCAGAAATGACAATTTCTTAATGTTAGTTGAAATAATGGTGCTTTTCCCCCTTAGGAGTCTTGATATTAATTAAAATAGAATTAACTGTTGTGGACTGTGATAGCTAAAGTTTTAGTCAGCTCAAAGTTTTGTGCTTCATCACCACCCCCACCTTCTGCTGACAGAGTCCTCTTTCTCATGGAGAATCCATTACACATATTTTGGTGCAGAAGGTTGGCCACAGAGCTAATCACAAGACCTGACCAATTAATTAGTACATTGCATCCACTCACCATAGTGATTGATTCAAGGATGGCTATAAAACTGATGACATCAATTGGAAAGTTCAAAACAATTTTACAGTTGGATCTGTAGCTTTAAGTATTATGTAAAACTAGAATTAATTGACAGTTGTCATTTTTGCTACCACATGAGGAGAATTTATCTAAAAAAAAGACAACATTTGAGTCTCTAGATCCAACCTAGCTTAGGCTGGACTTCTTAGTTACATTATCAATATAAATTATACCATTTTTTTTCTTAAACTTTTTTGAGATGGACTTCTGTCACTTGTTTTCAACAGTGGCTGATTCATACACTCTGTCTTCTGTTTCCCTCTCTCTCTGTCCCTCCCTTACTCTCTCTCTTATAAATAAATAAATAAATAAATAAATAAATAAATAAATAAATATTAGAAAAAAATTTTTTTAACATTTATTTATTTTTGAGACAGAGAGAGAGAGAGCATGAACAGGGGAGGGGCAGAGAAAGAGGGAGACACAGAATCTGAAACAGGCTCCGGGCTCTGAGCTGTCAGCACAGAGCCCGATGCGGGGCTCGAACCCACAGACCGCGAGATCATGACCTAAGCTGAAGTCGGACGCTTAACCGACTGAGCCACCCAGGTGCCCCCAAATAAATATTTTTAAAAAGTGGGGGGTGGCGCCTGGGTGGCTCAGTCAGTTAAATGTCTGACTCTTGATTTCAGCTCAGGTCATAATCTCACAGTTCGTGAGTTCAGAGTGGGGTCTGCTTGGGATTCTCTGTCTTCCTGTCTCTCTGCCCCTTCCCTGCTCATGTGCTGTCTCTCTCTAAAACATATATATATATATATATATTAAAAAGTGCCTGATTATAGAAATCACATCAAGTCAGGAAATTACTACAGTAAAACCTTGGGTTGCAAGTAACTTGTTCTGTGAGTGTTCTCCAAGATGAGCAAACGTTTCTAATTAATTTTAACTTGATAAATGAGCAATGTCTTGCAATACGAGTAGTACAGGATGCTGAATGTCAGTGATCACAACTGAGCCAAAGGCTCTTGAAATTCTCTTTGATACATGAATTACAAGCATGTTTCCAACGATTTTTGCTCACAAACCAATATTCTATAAGGGAAAACTTAAGATTCCTTGAAAGCATTTCAAAACATTTGTAGCAAAAGGGTTTGGTAATAGCATATTTTAAATAATATAAACATTAAGTCTGTCTTTCAGTAGCATGTCTAACCTTGTTTTCTTGTAAAGACTTCCAGTAGGGATAATTCTGTAGAACACAATGGAAATTTCTCTGCTCTTCTGCAGGTTTTGTAATTTCTGAAGTAGGAATTATTTCCATGAAGAAGGCTGCTGTGGACCCATAATGGTTTTCATAGAAGAAACTAGCTATGTATCAATTTGTGGTTATAACTAGGAGAAGTTTACGGTTGTTAAAAATGCTATGGGTGTATTAAGTCACAGAACATTATGTAATAGTACACAAGCCTCGGTAACGAAGGGCTATTATTATCTGCCAAAAGGATGTTGACAATGCTCTGGGTTCTTTCACCTGAGGGGGACGGTATTTGCTTCATTTACTGGTCTTGTTATATGAGTGATTGTATCAAAACAACATATGCCAATTGATCACCAAAACCCATTTCTTGCTGCTTGGTAATAGAATAGGTGACATTATATTTGAAGGCAGAATCTTAACAGGCTCTTATTCTTGCAAGTGCTAGGATACTAATGAATTTATTCTGTACTCTTTTTGGATTAAAGGAGGAAAGTATTCTGCTTGCCTAGGAGAAAATAAAATTATTCCTTAAAACTGTACATTTAGTTATTTTAGCTTTGTATTAACTGGGCCATGGTATCAAGTTATGGAAGCTAGGTCATTCCACTTAAGCAAAAGGGTGGAAAGTCATCAGGAGGTTTGGTCATCAGAATGGACAGCCAAACTGGAACAAAGTCAGAGAATCTGTTGGACGTCAGAAATAGCTGACATCAATGATGACAATTTGAATTTTATCAAAAAACTGTATAAGAATTTATTAATAATTGTGTCTATTTTGTTATCTATACAATTTACATTAATAGATATATTATTAGTTAGAGTAGGCTAGCTTCTGCAATGAACATCCAAAGTATAATAATTCAAATACAAGTTTACTTTTATGAGGCAGAACTGGAGAAATTAATAAGTTAAGGCAATCCTCTTCCACATAATCTTTCAGATAGCCAGATTGACAGATGCTGTACCATCTTCAAAATATAGCTTCTCAGGTTCTAGAATCATTTCTAGTCCCACTGTCTAACCGGGAATAAGAGCATGGAGAAATACCTCATATAAGATACCTTGAAGTGGCACATGACACGTTTGTTCCCATTTCATTGCCTAAAACTTGATCACACAGCCAAACTTAATTGCAAAGATAGCTGGGGAATACAGTTCCAGTTAAACAGCTAATTTCCACCTGCAAATATACAACATGGATAGGGGATCAAGAATTGTTAATGCACAGCTGTTCATCTCTGTCATAATGTTCTAATATAGGGTCATCTTTGGTTTTCTGGAAGGAACCACACCTGGTAATAATGTATTATTCTTTTAAGGTACTATATATGCAAATTGACAGTTCTATTCACAAGTGAGTGAAATTATAGTTTTATTTTCCTATGTTAAGTATTTTATTCTTGATATCAGTGTGCATATATAAGATTTGGGGAAACACTGGAAAAGTGTAAAAATTATTTAAGTTTCTAAAAAGTCATCCATGAAATATCTTGCCTAAGTGCATTTCTTAAAAGCTTTTTTTCAAATTGTATGGGTATATCTATCTCACGCTTTATCCGTTCATCCATCACTAGGCACGTAGGTTGTTTCCATATCTTAGGTATTGTAAATAATGCTTGAATGAACATTTTGGGGAGCAGGTATGTCTTTGATATAGTGATTTCATTTCTTTTGGACAGATAACAGAAGTGGCATTCCAAAATCATATGGTAGTTCTATTTTTAAGTTTTTGAGGAAACTCCATACGTGCACCAACTTACATTCCCACTGACAGTGCAAAAAGTTTCCCTTTTCTCCACATCCTCGCCAGCACTTGTTATTTCTTATCTTTTTAATTTAATTTTTTTTAAATTTACATTCAAGTTAGTTAGCATATAGTGCAACAGCGATTTCTGGAGTAGAGTCCTTAATGCCCCTTACCCATTTAGCCCATCGCCCTCTCCCACAACCCCTCCAAAAACCCTCTGTTTGTTCTCTATACTTAAGAGTCTCTTATGTTTTGTCTCCCTCCCTTTTTTTATATTATTTTTGCTTCCCTTCTCTTATGTTCATCTGTTCTTTGTCTTAAAGTCCTCCTATGAGTGAAGTCATATATTTGTCTTTCTTGGACTGACTAATTTCGCTTAGCATAATACCCTCCAGTTCCATCCATGTAGTTGCAAATGGCAAGATTTCATTCTTTTTGATTGCTGAGTAATATGTGTGTGGGGGGAGGATATATATATATATATACACCACATCTTCTTTATCCATTCATCCATCAATGGACATTTGGGCTCTTTCCATACTTTGGCTATTGTTGATAGTGCTGCTATAAACATTGGGGTGCATATGTCCCTTTGAAACAGCATACCTGTATCCCTTGGATAAATACCTAGCAGTGCAATTGCTGGGTCATAGGGTAGTTCTATTTTTAGTTTTTTGAGGAACCTCCATACTATTTTCCAGAGTGGCTGCACCAGCTTGCATTCCCACCAACAATGCAAAAGAAATCCTCTTTCTCTGCATCCTCGCCAACATCTGTTGTTGCCTGAGTTGTTAATTTTAGCCATTCTGACAGGTGTAAGGTGGTACCTCATTGTGGTTTTGATTTGTGATGTTGATGAGTGATGTTGAGGATTTTTTCATGTGTTTGTTGGCCATCTGATGTCTTCTTTGGAGAAATGTCTGTTCATGTCTTTTGCCCATTTCTTCACTGGATTATTTGTTTTTTTGGGTGTTAACTTTGATAAGTTCTTTATAGATTTTGGATACTAACCCTTTAGCTGATATGTCATTTGCAAATATCTTCTCCCATTCTGTCAGTTGCCTTTTAGTTTTGCTGATTGTTTCCTTCACTGAGCAGAAGCTTTTTATTTTGATACTGTTTTGATACTAGCCATTAAGACAGGTGTGAGATAACATCTCACTGTGGTTTTGTTTGCATTTCTCTGATGATTAGTGATGTTGAGCACCTTTCATGTACCTGTTGACCCTTTGTATGTATTCTTTGAAAACTGGCTATTCAGATTCTCTGCCCAACTTAATCATATTGTTTTTTCTATTTCGTTGTATGAGTTTTGTTTTGTTTTTTGTTTGCATTTTTTTGGATATTTTGGACATTAACCTCTCATCAGATATATGATTTGCAAATATTTCTCCCACTCCATAGATTGCCTTTTCATTGTGTTGACAGTTTCCTTTGCTATGCATAAGACTTTTAATTTGATGTAGTCCCACCTGTTTATTTTTTGCTTTTGTAACCTTTGCTTTTGGTGTCAAATTAAAAAAAATAATTACAAAACTGGTTATCAAATGGCTTAAGCTATGTTTTCTTTCTTTATGTTTTCTTCCAGGAATTTTATGGTTTCAGGTCTTACCTTCAAGTTTTCAATCTATTTTAAGTGGATTTTTCTGTGCGGTGTAAGATAGGAATCAAGTTCATTCTTTTGCATGTGGCTGTTCAGTTTTTCCAAGAGCAATTTTTTTTTAAAAAACAAAGTTCCTAATTTCTTTTCTGTTTTTGTTCCATTTAGGATATGTGTGTCTATTTGATTTATTTATTTATTTATTTATATTTTTATTTTAGGGAGAGAAAGAGAGTGCAAGTGGTAGAGGGGGGAGAGAATCTCAAGCAGGCTCCATGCTAACTAACCACAGAGCCTGATGTGGAGCTTGATCGTACAACCTTGGGATCATGAACTGAGTCTAAATCAAGAATTGGATGCCCAACCCACTAGGCCACCCAGGCACCCCTGTCTGAGTCAATTTTTAAAAAATTGTGTTTAAATAGTACTTATGTCTTTGGGGTACCTGGATGGCTCAGTTGGATAAGTATCGGACTTCAGCTCAGGTCATGATCTCACAGTTCCTGGGTTTGAGCCCCACATTGGCCTCTGTGCTGATAGCTCAAGAGTCTGGAGCCTGTTTCAGATTCTGTGTCTCCCTTTCTCTCTGCCTCTCCCCCACTTGAATTTTCTCTCTTTCTCTCTCTCAAAAATAAATAAATGTTAATAAAAAAATTTTAAAAACATGTCTTTTATAGAATTGTGCAAAATATTCTCTTATTCTATAATTATTTTAACTTATTTTAAAAATAAACTATGTTCTTTTTCTTTTAATCATTCTTAATTTAGTATACTAGTTGTGTCCACATTAAAAAACAGAAAAAGCTAGGCTAAGTAGTTATTTACCTATTTCATTGTTCCCTTACTCCTCTCATCTCCTGTACCTCCCCAGCCTGATCCTCATATACCCACTTTTGCCAAATAACCTGTTCTTAGAGTTGTTGATAAATTTTCTGTTCTCTAATTTATTCTAAATTATTTCTGCTTTTATCCTCATTCACTCCTCTTGATTTATTTGGATTAATATATTGTTCTTTCTCTAAATTCTCAAATTTAGTTTTAAAATCAGTTTTAGGAATGCTTGGCTGGCTCAGTCAGTTGAGTGTCAAACTCTTGATTTTGACTCAGGTCATTTTCTCACAGTTCATATGTTCAAGTCCCATGCCGGGTTCCATGCTAACTGCACTGGAGCCTGCTTGGGATTCTCTTTCTCCTCCCTCTGCCCCTCCCTCCCTGCTCACATGTACATGCACACTCTCTTTCACAATTAAATGAACATAAAAAAATGAAATCAATTTTAATTAAAGGGAATCAACCTTTCTTTTTCTTTCTTTCCCTTTCTTTTCTTTCTTTGTTTTTCTTTCTTTCTTTCTTTCTTTCTTTCTTTCTTTCTTTCTTTCTTTCTTTCTTTCTTTCTCTTTCTTTCTTTCTTTCCTTCCTTCCTTCCTTCCTTCCTTCCTTCCTTCCTTCATTCCTTCCTTCCTTTCTTTTTTGCTATGAAGTGTCCTCTGAGTACATCTTTGACTGTAGTTCATAACCTAAAATATACTATTATTGTTACATTTTCTAGTTATTCTGTCTTTACTATTGATTTACTTTTGACAGAATTTAGTTAGTAGATAATTAAAATTTTCTGCTTTCTTTTAAATGTCTTAATGTTTGTGATTAGAAAATCTAATTTGTATTATTGCTACTTTGGGGAAATATACTGTTTTCTTTATGCCACTTGAGCAAAGGGTGGCTTTTCTTCATTTTAAGACCTACTGATCATCCTGACTATATTAGTTATTCCTTTATTTATTTACTTATTTTTTATCTGCCGAATTGTCTTCTAGAGTGAGAGAATGTGATAAAAACAAAATACACTATCAATATATTTTGTTAATTTTAGAAATGTTCTAATTTACTAGTTGTCTACCATATATAAATGGTGCCTATAGGTAAATGGTAGCTATATCTCATGGTTTGGATCCTTCATCATTATAAATTCCCTGTGTCTTATTTCAACTTGGTCCAAATTTTTCTGTTATAGATGATACTATTCAGTTTGAGGCATGAGCTTTGTTCTACTAAATATTTCAATGTTATCATATCTTTGCTATTTTAACTTTTTTTGCTTGTTTTTGTTTAATTTGCTAAAGGTAGTTTCTCTTAAATTTAATATAATTTAAATCTAATTTAGGTCATCTCTCACAGAACTTCCTATAATATGATGTAATTTTAAATGAAAGAAAGGAGAACAAAAAATTACATTTTCACTACAATATATAAGAAAATGTATACATATGGTCAAAACATAGATAAGAATACGGAAAACTTAAGTGGCCCCATTAAGGCATAAATGTAGAAAGGTTTAGCATATTTCCTTTGATGTGGTTAGAATGTTGTCTTGGTAATAGTAATAATAACTATAATAATATAATTTTAATATAATATAGTAAACGTTATTATATAATAATAACATATCATCATCATCATCATCATCCTTGTGCCATATATGGATGATATAAATGCTTAAATGAATCAATTCATTGTCTAAAGCAATTTCCACTAATGATACTGGGGCAACATTTGATGTGAATTTCCCCTCTCATTACTCTACCAGTGTACGTACCCTGAGAAGAATTTGCTTTGGCTAACCTACCTCACATACTTCCAAGTTATGATTATTACTCCACCTGCCTTCTCATTAGAGCACCTTGCAAGAGCCCATGTGGGAGAATCATGGTCTCAGATGTCCTAGTGAGGCCAAGTGACCAGTGGAGAAGTGTGGTATTCGTGCACTTATGTAATCTCACTCTTTTGTGTATGGACTGGAACTAGTGACTTGATTTGAAGTAATGGAATACAGCAAAAATGGTGGGACACCACTTCCTATGACTTCCATCTTCCTACTTGTCCTCTCTCTTGCTTGCTCTGACAAGGCCAGCTACCAGTATGGACAGGCCCATGTGGCAAGTATTCCAGGGAGGCCCACAGTGAGTAGATTTTGAGAAACTTCTGAGGCCCTCAGTTCAAAACCAGCGTGAGACAATGAATCCTGCCAACAACTACTGGGGTCAACTTGGAAATAGATCCACCCCTAATTGAGCCTTAAGTTAACTGCAGCCTGTGGGAGACCCAGAGCCAAAACATTCAATTATGCTCACTGAATTCTAGGCCCACAGAAATTGTGAGATAATAAGTCTGTGTTGTCTTAATTCACTAAAAAAATACTTAAGATGTTCCCCTGTAGAAGGGTGCCACTGTTAGTGATCTACATTTTACAATTAAGGGTTTAAAGGGAATTTTCCTCTTTAGATTTCAGGTTTCAGATTGTGGTCTGGCCCTGTTATTTCTTTCTATATTCATATGCACCTTTATTGAAATCATTTTACTTTTGGAACGTGAAAAATTACCATTATACAATTTATATACAGAGAAGAAATCCAGTATAGGCTCAAGTTGTTCATCTGTATCTACATGAAAACACCAATTAGTTCCTTGCTTCTGTGAATTCTGAGCTTAAAATCCCTTCAACAAATCTCTGATCCTTCCTCAGCTAAGATTTTACAAGTAGCTTATTTTTTTCATTTATCAATTGTGCATTACATAGAAGAACTTGGATCAGGGACTTATAGAGATTAAGAGAAAGTTTAAGTTCTGACCTTAACCCTTATCTCTAACAATTTTGCAGGGAAGAACACAGACACAGTTCAATCCAATCACATTCAAACACGGTGCTTTAGGAAGCTGAGTGTGTGAACGATAAATAAGAGGGTAGGTGTACAGATGAATAAGAACAGTCCTACTCTTGAGGGGTTGTTAAATGCTGCTGGAAGGTGGACAGACAATAAGTATTACTGAATAAAAATGTAGATCTAACTGGGAATCTAGTTAGGGAAGACTTCCTGAAGGAGGCAGCACATGAGCTGGATCCTGAGTCTCAAGCAGGATTTAATGGTTGGAGATAAGGGTAGGACAAGAGAGACAGTGTATTCTGAATATCTAGACAAGCAGGAGACAATAAGAATCTCTCCCAGGCAGCAGGAAAGAGTTTAAATTAGCCAAACATAGTAAAAGGTAAAGGTATAAATATAAGAAATGATAAGAGAGATGTGTCTGGAGCTCTTGAAAGAGGTCAAAACTAGAAGGACTAAACTAAGAATTGTCTGCATGGAGGTGGCATGCAAAGTGGATGATGTCCCTGAGGAAGGAAGTAGAGAGGAGCTGAGGATGGAGCCTTGAGGATCACCCACATTTAGGGAGAGGATAATAAATTGAGGCAGCAGAGCAATCCCTCTTCTGTTTCTCTGAGAATTTTGTTTTAAACCTCACAGCCTTACTTGTATCTATAACCTCTTTTCTTCAACACCCTCTGGTCTCCAACTCGCCAGTGTTCATTTCTCTCCCATCATAGATAGATCTGAGTATGTCTGTCAAATCACTTGGAATCCAATGACTCAGGTGTGAGTCTCAGAGCTGGCATGTTAAGCTGTGCTACTAAGCACAAGTGAACTCACTTCTCTGAGCATCAGTTTCCTCATATAACAAAAGCTGACAATTATGCTTTCTCTGTAGGGTAATTGTGAGAAATAAGTGAGATAACATGAGGCAGCGTCTAGCACAGCACTTGGCATATAGTAAATGTTCCTTGAATCTAAGTCTGAATTGCCAAATGAGCTACCCTATGATGGCATGATTCATCTGTAACTTTTGTCTACAGCTGAAAGATTTACAATTATACCACGTTTATTGGGGAAGAGCTATTTATCACATGAAAAATTATGCTTTTCATGTTCCAAGAGAATTAACTTTACTCTAAATTTCATTTCCTTATTCCTTTTTTTTCCCCTTGCCTTGGCCTTAGTGTATCATGGGAAACATTTTTTCCCTTGCTTATGCTTCATTTCATGATAGGCTGTTATGAGCATATAACACAAACCACAAAAATATCAGGAAAATATGGAATTGTAAAACTAGGGTTCAATCCAATTCAGAACTTTGGTTTAAGGGGAGCCTTTATATCTTTTCTCCATGGAAATTCCATAGTGTGGGGTGCATAAGGGTGGCTTGCTCTAAGAGTTTAGGAGAGATTAGGTAATTTATTCTCTGCCTCTGTCAGCATCTGCTTTTTGTTACATTTTATTCATAAGCATTTTTTAAACACATATTTATAATCGCCAAGTTTTGTAGCCCTTTGTATACCTTTTACTGGCTGTTGAATTCACTTGAAACCTTCTCTAGGAATCAGCCTGAAAATAATGCTTCTTTATTTTTATCTTCAAGATACCCAACCCAGTTGGAAGGGGAGAAAAAGAATGTCTGTGGGATCCTGTTAAATTTCCATCCCTTCCCCTGTAGTTTCATCAAGATCAAACAGATTCTACATAGCGGCGGCAACATAGAGCAGAGAGCAAATCAGATGCATATGTGAAGCTGTGATAAAATAGAGCTTTACAGAAAGGGAAGAAAGACCTAGCAGGCATGCCTGGCTGGCAGCTGAAGAAAGTGTTACTGTCATTATTAAAGAGAAGTGAATATACTGCCAAGGCCCCGAGAATAGAGTATCAAGTATTGCCTGTGGACCCGATGCTGAGTGACTCATTCGTTTGGTCTTTCTGTACGTCGGAAAGCCAAGTGCCCACTTAGAAAATCTGTTGATAACATGTATAATATAAAACACTTTAATAACTGTGGAGATTTGAAAGATCCTCAGTTTGTGGAAGAGCTGTGCTAAGCAACCTGACATGCAAACTTGTCTAGTCCTGGCAAGAGCACTATGAGGGAGAGGCTAGCATCAGTCCCATCTTATAGATGAGAAAACTTCCCAGAAAAGTTAGGCAAACTGCCCAAGGTTTATATTTGGTAAATACCAGAGCTGCTTTTTAAACCTAGGCCTGTTGGCACCAAAGACTATGCCCAATCATTCTGCTAAAAAGTTGATGCTACTTTTTAAAGTTTCCCATTACTTATAGACAATTCTATCCAACTAGGGTACAATGTTATAGGAAGCTAGTGCAACCATTAGAAATAGGTTATGTCATCCATGAGTTTATTAAATCATGTGTCTTAAAAATTTATTTTAGGTGTTTATTTCATCATATTTCTAAGGTACTAACCTAGATTCATGTTTCTCAGCTAGTACCTTGTGAGCCTAAAAATGTATTTTGATTCCTTATAGATTGAGTGCAATCAGAATTATATTCAATCCTTTTCTTCCCTCCTTTCCTTCCTTCCCCTGCTTCTTCCTTCTTTCCCTCCTCCCTTCTTTTCTTTTATTTAACATTTACTGCACACTTACTAAGCTTTGGGGATAGAACACTGAAAAGCTTCCTGCATTATAAAGCTTTCATTTGGGGTGCCTGGGGGCTGAGTTGGTTGAGCGTCAGACCGTTGATTTTGGCTCAGGTCACGATCCCAGAGTCCTGGGATTGAGCCCTGCGTTGAGCTCTGTGCTGAGCATAGAGCCTGCTTAAGATTCTCTCTCTCTCTCTCTCTCTCTCTGTGCCCCTCCTCCCTGCTCACGTGCTCTCTCTTTCTAAAATAAAATTTTAAAAAATATTTCATTCTAAAAAATTAAACAATAAGTAAATACAAGTATTTCAGATAATGATCTATGGCATGGAGATCATAAAACAAGACGCTGTGATGGTGACTGTGGGCAAGAAGGGCCCATGACGTTTAGCTGACGACCTAAATGATAAGAAGGAGTCAATCACCCAAAAGACTGAGGTCAGGTCTCCCAGGCAAAAGGTACTACAAGGGACAGAACTACTACAACCCCTGGGGGTGGAAAGGACTTGATGTATTAAAAGAGAGCAGCTGGTGTAAGGTCGGAGATGGAGGCATTGCCTGGTCCTTAGAACCTTGTGGGTCCTTGTAAGGAGTTTAGACATTATTCTCAATACCTGGTAAAGTCAGTTAAATAGGATAGTGGAATGATCTGACTTAAGTTTAAAAAGATAAGAGCTATGAGAAGAAAGAACTTAGGGGAATAAGAGTAGAAGCAGGGGGACACATGAGGAGGCTTTTAGAGTAAGAATGGTGGTGTCCAGGTACAAGACCACTCGATTTGTAATGCTGTTTCAATTTGTGATGCTAAAGGATGGTCAGTAAGTAACTAACAATGTCCACTTATGATAAGAGATGGTGGGAGAAAGAGAAGAATCAGATTTAAGAAGTGAGAAGGTAAATAAACTGGTTCATTCCATATCATTTATGGAGATTACTGTCTATTATGATAAGAAGGAAATTTCCTTGTAAATATCCCAATCTACCTAGATCCCTATTTCATTTTCCTTCAAATCCCCCACAGATGTCACAGCTAAGGCCAGTGGCATTATCTTCCTCCTCCTATCCTCTCTCTTACCTCTCTTGTAGGCAACCTGAAAGTTAGGAGAACTTAGTGAGGTCTGGATCTGAGACTCAATGCTAAGGCACACTTTTAATAAATGAAGCTCATGTTTCCTTTAGAAGCTGGGAAAATTCCATGTTTAGAAATGAACTATAATCCAGGCAATGGAATATTCTTTAATGCTAACAAGAAATGAGCTCTCAGGACTTAAATGGAGGAAACTTAAGTGAAGATTTCTAAGTAAAAGAAGCCAATTGGAAAAGGCTACATACTGTACACTTCCAACTATATGACATTCTGGAAAAGGCAAAACTACGAAGACAATAAAAAAATCAGTGGTTGCCAGGGGTGGAAGGAGAGAGAGAGATGAATAAGCAAAGCACAGAAGTTTTAAAGGATAGCAACAATCCTTGGTATGATATTATAATAATAGATAATATGTATGTCATTGTACATTTGCCCAAACACATAGAATGTACAACACCAAGAGTGAACCCTAAGGTAAACTATGGACTTTGGGTGATTATGATGTGTCAATGTAGGTTTATCCTTGGTAAAAAAATGTACCATTCTAGTGAGCAATGTTGATGAGAGAGGCTATTCATGTGTGGGGCAGAGGTATCTGAGAAATCTCTGTACCTCCCTCTCAATTTTGTGGCAAACCTAAAACTACTCTAAAAATGAAGTATTAAAAATAATCTATCATAACTATATATATATTTTTGAGCATACTACAGAAGTTTAACTTTATTAACCACCATTAATCATTAGGGAAATGCAGATCAAAGTCACAATGAGACACCATTACTCCACCATAATTACTAAAATTAAAAGTACTAAAAATTCCAAGATAGTGTGGGGCAACTGTATATACTTTCATATAATAGTGCGAGTGTAAATTGGTTGAACTACTTTAGGAAAATGTATACACTATGACTCAGCAGTTCCATTTATAGGTTCACACCCCAAAGAAATAAGTACTTATAAACCATATTTACAAGAATATTCATAGATGCTTTGTCCATTGGAGCCCAAAATTTAGGGGCATCTGGGTGGCTCAGTTGGTTAAGCATCTGACTCTTTATCTTGGCTCAGGTCTTGATCTCATATTCATGAGTTTGAGTCCCATGTTGGGCCCCATGCTTTTTTTTTTAAAGGCCAAAACTTAAAATAACCCAAAAATGCATCAAAGTAGAATGAATAGTGATATCACTATACAGGGGAACAATACACAGCAATGAAAAAAACTACTGCATTTACAACATGAATGAATCTCATAGACATATGCTGAGGAAAATATATTTCCACTTCTATGAACAGGAGATGGTATGAGGGAACCTGCTGGGTTCTAGAACTTCATAAGTATATTTTTAAATGATTAAAGTTATGACCACTTTTAATATCTTGGGTTTGATACAAAAATACTGAAGTGTACTCATTCTACTAAAGGACAAATAGGGCGAACTTTATCTTGTCTGAGGTAAGAGGTCATGTATGAATTACGCCTGGCAGATAATTTCAAGAACATTTTTACCATGCGTCTACAACATATATGGTACAGCATTTAAGATTTAGGAAGGCATGGAGCACCTGGGTGGCTCAGTCAGTTAAGTGTTCGACTTTGGCTCAGGTCATCATCTGGCAGTTCCTGAATTCGAGCTCTGCGTCGGACTCTGTGCTGATAGCTCAGAGCCTGAAGCCTGCTTCAGATTGTGTCTCCCTCTCTATCTGCCCCTTCCCTGCTCTGTCTCTGTCTCTGTCTCTCTCTCAAAAATAAATAAACATTAAAAAAAAATTTAGGAAGACACAAAAGCACAAGTGAGTTTTTTTTTTCTTTTAATCAGTGTTAACCTCACTAGCATAGTACCCTAAAGTTTGACTATATTCATTATTTTTGAAAATAGGTTCAACTTGACAGGCCAGCCAAACATTTTCCTACCAGCTTTTGCATTTTCTGCTTATACTGAAGCTAATATTGCTCCCAGATTTCATTATTATTGTGCCTACAGGAGCATGGCTGAGTTTATTTGATAATCCTCTCCAAATTCAGTTAATTAAATGGAAAAATGTTAGTAAAATCAAACATTTGTTACTATAGTGAAAAGTTTATTTGAACTGAATTTTTCTCCTTTTTGGACTGGTGGTTTTGGCATTGTAAATCTGCCTTCCAAATTCACCCGCAAACACGTTTCTGTGGAAACAGAGCCACAAATAGAAGCAGTGGTTATTGATTTTCTTTGGGGGCTACCAACTGGTTTCTGCAAAACCCTGGAGAGCATATGCCGATTTCCATGTGTATTTTATCCCCTTTCTCTCCCCCTACCCCTTCCACACCTGCACGGCTTTAAAATAATCCAGGCCTATCTATTATTTATCAAAAGGCTAGCTGATAAAACAAAGAAATTCTGATCTCTCCTTGTTATTAGAATCTCCTAGATTCTGCCTCTCTTCTAGCCTGCCTCCCTCTGTTTCCGGGAAGCCCACCCAGGCTCAGGCAGATCCTCCACCTTTGGTCAAACCCTAGTGCTCCATCCAAGATACTCTTTCTCCTGTTCCCCAACCTCTCCAAACTTTGTTCAGTCCTTCATCCTTTCATCTAGGCCCTCCACCTGCTTGTCATGGCTCTCAGTTCTTGTATAGGCTAACTCCTACCCATATAATTAATTGAACTTTAGACATTTCTTCCTTTAAGAAGTTTTTCTTGGAGCACCTAGGTGGCTCAGTTGGTTAAGCATTGGACTCTTGATTTTGGCTCAAGTCATGATCTCACAGTTTGTGGGATGTAGCCCACAGTTTGTGGGATGTGTTGGGGAGCCTGCTTGGGATTCTCTCTCTGCTCTCTCTCTGCCCCTTCTCTCCCCAGAGCATGCACACTCTTTCATAATAAATAAATAAACATTTTAAAGAAAGAGAAGCTTTTCTTGACTCTTCCTTTAGACTAGGTTAGATGTGCCTGTTAAATATCTCTGTAGTGCCTATTAAATATTTCTATAGCAACTGTAACTGGTGATGATAACACTTATGTTGTATTTTAGAAGATTGTAGAAGGCTTAGGTTGAATAAAGTAAATGTTTGGCATAGTGTACTCATTTTCAGTGTGGCTGGGTTTTGTTTGTTTGTTTGTTTGTTTGTTTGTTTTTTAAATACCACAGCTTTGTTTGTCAAACCAATAAATAGAAAGGTATGCTTTCAAAGTTATGGGGGTCAGAATTTCAAACCCAATGTGTCTCAAGGGGAGTTCTTGTTCCTTGCTTCTCTTAGTTTCTGGTGGTTGTTGGTAGTCCTGAGATTGTGACTGCATTACTCCAGTCTCTGCTCCATGGCTATATTGCCTTATCCTGTTCTCTGTGGGCCTCTCCTGTGTTTCTCTTATAGGGATATTTGCTGGATTTAGGGCTCACCTGGGTAATCTGGTTGATCTCCTCATCTTGAGATCCTTGACTTAATTACATCTGCAAAGACCTTGTTTCCAAATAAGATAATATTTACAGATCTGGGGATTAAGACACAAAGGACCAGGGGCTATGGTTCAGCTTACTACATATAGTAACAGGCACTCAAACACTATAAGGATTATTAATGAAGATAATAATGAAAATGCCTTATTGATAAATTGGAGGATATCCTCACTGGTTCTCTTCAGACCAGTGTCTTATCTTCATAGGCTGTGTCATGCTAATTCCCACATCAGATACCTCAGTCCTGAAATTATCTTCATTTGAGAGTCCTTTTTGCTACTCTTATCTTACCCATTCTTTAAGGTTCAACTCCAGTCTTAACCTCCTCTACAAAGCCTACCACAATCAATAACAGTGATAATAAAAGCACCTAACATTTATCAAGAGCTTACTAGTTGCCAGGCATGGTAGAAAAAACATTAATTTTCCAAAGGATATCCCCACTGTTCTTCCTTCCTTTGACTTGCTATTACATTTATATCTGTGCCACCATACATATTATTTAATTATATACTCTCAGATTTGCTAATTATAGACTATGTATGTGGTCTATATATAAATTTTTTATTCTCTCTCTCTCTCTCTCTCTATATATATATATATGTACTATTTTACTACTACTGTGACTAACATTTCTTAGAGTACTTACCATGGGCCAAGAACTGAGCTAATCAATTGAATTTTCTCTTTAATCAATGCAATTCTGCAATGTGTATACTTCCTTTATTCTCGCTTTTCAGATGAAGAAAAGGAAGTTTACAGTTAACTGCGTATTGTCTATCAGTGATAGAATCAGAATCTGAACCAAAGGACTTCAGAAACCAGAGAAACTTATATATTATGTTATATATTTAGTACAATGTCATGTAAAGGTTGGCTTTGTCTTCTCAAGCATTTAGGTAGATTTGAATCTTCTTATGGCCATACTCTTCTTTCTTATAATCATCTGTTATGATGCTCAGTTCTTGGAATAAAATTTTTGTCTTGTTTTTAAATATACTAAATGTACTGGATGATTTGAAGAGCTCTTTAGCTCAAAGCTCTAAGTTTGGTCCACTTAGCAAACAGGTATTACCTCAAAGGCCTTTGCAATGTGGATGTAAAGTGCTTGAGAGACTCAGCTCAGAATGAGAAAAAAATGCTCCCTCATCTCACCATCTCCCCCCCCTTTTAAATCTGTCCTCATCACAGGTAGGGAGTCAAGGAAATCAGCATAAATTATTTTCCTTCTTGATATTGTAAAGGTCATTAAATTAGGTAGCATTAATAGCATCAGTAGGAGGCTGAGAACTGAAAGAGATACGACTCTGAACCCTGTGACAAAGCTCTCCAAGCTCTAAGTAGAGAAAGAGAATTGCCTGATCATTCAAGAATTTGTAGGACTGCTTTATTTGCTACTCTTCAACAGGAAAACCTTTGTCCTTCCATAGTCAGTGATCTAGCAAAATTTCCTTACCATTAATTTCACTCATTAAAAGGAAAAGAAGATGACAAGAAGTTAAACATTATCTTTCTCAAACTACATTCAATCAGTTCTAGTTTACATCAGCTCAGTTGGAGAACAGCAGAATTACGAATTTATTTTTTTTTATTTTTTTTTTCAACGTTTTTTATTTATTTTTGGGACAGAGAGAGACAGAGCATGAACGGGGGAGGGGCAGAGAGAGAGGGAGACACAGAATCGGAAACAGGCTCCAGGCTCCGAGCCATCAGCCCAGAGCCTGACGCGGGGCTCGAACTCACGGACCGCGAGATCGTGACCTGGCTGAAGTCGGACGCTTAACCGACTGCGCCACCCAGGCGCCCCAGAATTACGAATTTTAACACAACATCATTAGCATCATTTAGTTTTCTCCAACTTTGATTTTGGTTTAATTTGTTAAGATTCAGTTAATTATTTAGGGAACAGCTTATCTCCTGCTTCCTCTACAGTAACAGAATTTTTTAAAGAAATAAATTCAAAATTTCCCTCTATCTCAATGAAGTGACAATAATGTTTAAATATTATATTAAGAAGTACCAAAGTTTCTGTTAAAATTACCAAGCCAATTGGGAAAATAAAAAAGTAAATCCTTATGCTTTAGAAATGTTTACTTCACCAAGTGGATTTTAGGAAAAAAACAGTAACCTCTTGTTTTACGGCATTCACTCAGTTCTAAGTGGTGATGACAATGATAGTTAACCACTGTTTGTGAGTGCAAGCGGTGAAAACCTGGTGTTTGAATTTTTCGTCTTTGTGATAATTGATCTTCACAACAGCTTTACGAAGAGACCACTACTTTCTACGTCCAATAAACTGATAAGAAAATTAAAAACCAGAGAAATTATGTAATTTCCCCAGCGTCCTACAGGTAATAAAGGATAGTCAGTATTTGACTCTATGCAGAATATGTAAATTACACTGCCAAGTGTACTGTGCCCTCCAACAATAATTGCTGACACTTTTCCCCTTATGAGTAAATATTTTATAAAACTGATAATGTGATAATGCTGAACTTTATCTGAGCCCTTTCGGTTCTGGAAAATAAGAAGGGTTTGGAAATCTTCCCACCCTTTAAGGAACACTTTGCACCCTGCACTGGTGTGTCTTGAGAGAAGACCCATTTCTGTCCTCTCTCAGGACTCCCATAAAGTCTGGGATGACTTTCTTGCTTACTTGCCACTAAAAAGTCCCAGGTCCCCTTTTGTTCTTTGAGACATTCCTTATTAATGAATATTCTTGCTATTGTAATACTCTACATAAAATAATCTCCTTGGCTGGTGTATTTGTCTTTCACAGTTTGGTGCTGTAACTCAGAGAGGACCAGATCTCGGTTTTTTGGGTCCCTGTTTACATACCCAGGTAGAGAAGCCTCTGGTACCCCTTTTGTGCTCTGCTCCTGAAGAATGATTGGAGACCCAGTGGTGAGTCTGATTCCTGTGCTATGGACTCATGTCCACAGGTAGCAGGGTAAGGTGCCAGCTTGATTTCTGTGGCCAGCTTCTTATGGTTTTGTGGTCTTCTTTTGGTGGTCTCTGTAAAGGAATTAATGATTTGTAGAAATCTTGTCTCTTTCATGTGAAAGACAGTAAGAGACTCTGGTTTGTTGGTCTTTTCTGTTTGTCTATTTTCTGAGTTCAAATTAATTAAGAACTTATGCCCACTGGGAAAGGAATAGCTTATTAATGTGGATCAGTGAATTTTGTGTTTCTGTTTGACCTGTGACTGAAATTTTATTCTATTTTATTAAAACATTTACTTATTTTGAGACAGAGAGTCTGAGAGGGGAGGGACAGAGGAATAGGGAATGAGAGAATCTTAAGCAGACTCCACACTCAGTACAGAGCCCCAACATGGGGCTCAATCCCACAACGAGATCACATCCTGAGCCAAAATCAAGAGTCTGATGCTTAACTGACTAAGCCATTCAAGCGCCCTTATGACTGAAATTTTGGAATTAAAGCTATGTGTTCTTTTCTCTCTTTGGATATTTATGTCTGTCATTTAGAAAGTCTTTTGCGTTTCATTATATAATATTTCCTATTTTCAGATGAAATTACTGAATTTGATTATAAGATCTCTTTAAGGAGTTCTATTCTGATAGGCTTAGAGGTAAATTATTGCATATATAATTGAATATCCCTAAAATTCCCAGAAATTAAGGAAATTGAATTACTAAGACTTTCAATGTGCTAGATTTAAAAAGTACCTTTACAGAAATAAAATCAAATGTTTTACGATTTCAAGCTCACATAATTTAGGCAAATCTTTGGCAAATGACAGTTACATAATATTTTTGGTTTAATAAAAATAGCTATGTTTTCTCTGAGTTATAAGTGTTAAGTATAATAAACAGCAGGTGCAATTCTCATATTGTATATGAGAATGTTACATTTAGAAAGTTTAAACCTAATCAAGATCATACATCTAATAATAGATAGATATCTACTGATTTTAGAGGCTGTGCTTTTAATCTGTAACCTATATATCACTGTAAGCAAGTGAAATTATTTTTTGCATATATCACATTCATTTAGGAATGAAATATTTAGTAACTTCCCCAAGTGGAAGAGGAGATTATACTAATTTTTTCTTTAAGCTTAATACCAGACCCAAAGTTTCTCACTTGATGGATATACACTGACTTACAAACAGGAAAGTTAATTGTGTTATTAAGTATGTTATTAGTGCAGGGTCTGTGTTGAGCTAAGTTTGGAGCATGTGACCAGACCACTAACTATATATACATTAGTGATGGTAAAAAGCCATGTGAACTGGAGTTCTCTTGAAAGATTGTGCCAAATACTTTGACTCCATCCTGGATGGAATAAATTGTTTCATATTATCACATATCAAGCCCACTCTGTATGGTGATTTTAAATTTTGGTTAGTAGTACTATTCTAACTGTTTGCAAAGTTTGGAATGTCACCCCTCCTAAGAATCCCTAATTTTCTTTCATCTTTCCTTGCTGAAAACTGCAGCTTTCTGACTATTTCTGCAACATATTCCCAGACTATAATGAACTTTGTAGCTCTAGTTTAGTCTCCTTTTTTATCCTTTTTATTTTTATTTTTTTATTTCATGTGAACCCGAACAAATATAACACTAAGCAATCATGATATTATTTTAAAGAGTAGCCCTTACATTTTTAGCAATTGTAGTATTCTAAAATAGTTGCTAATATAATTGCTAAAAAAATTGCCCTGCCTTTCAGAAATGACTCTCTTCGTGCTTTTAACTAACATAGAATATGCATGTGTAAAGCTATTTTAAGATGAAAGTGATGGTTTGATATTGTCTTAAAAATAACTCTAATTTGGAGGCAGTCAATTTTATGTCACTCTTATTCAAATTATCTGCCTTTAAGTACAGAAGATTTAGTACACTTAGTAAAATTAAAAAAAATATTTTAAAGAAATCTGCTGTTGTTTAGAAAACTGCATGAACAATTCCCATCTGCAAATGGTTATTTATTACTTAGTTATTTTTAGATTTTTTTTTTTTTGGATGCATCGCTCACAGTAGCCTCTGGGTGCGTTTGCAGACTTTAATAATTAGCTTTCCCATTATAGCTTACACACAACATAGAAGACAACATAAACACAGGATGCATTCACATACGTCAGCATATATTCATACGCAAATAAACAGGTGAAGGAGGATACTTTTCATCCAGACTTTATCAGCCAATGAGATTAGTTAATAATTCCTTAAAAACCCAAAAATCTTAAAATACTTGATACTAATCAAGGAGCTACTTCTTTGTTCAGGGATTATAGTTTGTTTCTGGGCCATGACTTGTGCCTATAAGCTTTTCACAAGGTTATGAAGTGTTTATGCTCTGAAAATGAAATGATTAGCTCTGAAATACAGTGGGAAAAATACTGTGAAATGTCAGTATAATACTGTCTACTAGTCAGTTGCAACTCAATTGTAAAATAGTTGACATAACCTTTAATATGAAATGTGTAAGCATTTTAAATATGCTAGATACAATGCCAGAAAGGTCCTGTAAAAGTAAGAGTACCAAAGATTTCCCAAGACTTTAAAAACAATCTGGCAAGATGCTGTTAGAATTAGTGTGCTGGAGGGGTGCCCGGGTGGCTCAGTGGGTTAAGTGTCCTACTCTTGGTTTAGGCTCAGGTCATGATCTCATAGTCATGAGACTGAGCCCTGCGTTGGGCTCTGCACTGACAATACGGAGCCTGCTTAGGATTCTCTCTCTCTCTCTCTCTCTCTCTCTCCCCCCCCTTCCCTCCCTCCTCTTGTGCACTCTCTCTCTCTCTGCCTCTTAAAATAGGAAAGGCTAGATTCTGCTGTAAGAGTTGACTCCTTCCCCTACTCCCCCAGTTTGATTTTGATCAACACCATTCACTCCCTAGAACAGGCATCACCAAAGCTCATAATAGGCCTCTGTTCTGCATCATAAGAATGTTTACACACCTCTTCCAAGATGCCATCACCCTGAATACCTCTCCTTCTGATGTGGTTAATTGTCAGAAAGCTCTTGTCTAGCACATGCTCCCCCAAAGGGCTAGGGAATGGATAGTAGGGGGCTCTTCTAGGGGTTAAGAAGATAGCCCTGGGCAGAGAGAAATGTTCACAGTTCTACAATCTGAATTCCACTCACATTTACATAAAAGGCGATGATGATTGCTATCCCCAGTTGTCCTGATTTGTAAATGTAGTTCCCAGATTCCTCCCCAGGGTCTGACACTCTGCTGCTTATTCTCTAAAAGGCAGGATGTGCTGTCCTCAGTTACAACTTCTGTTTCATTATAGGTTCTCTGGTAGCAAGGAATAAAAAGCCATCCATGGTTATTGACTGAATTTAAAAGGGATTCTGGGGGGTTTGGAACATAGTTTTGGCAGGAAGTATGCCATGACCTCTTATTTTTATGAAAAGGCCTATATGTAGGTATATGGGAAAGTTCCTTGATGTAAACTAATAGAAGTTACTACAAAAGGCATGGTGGTGGTAGTGTCTATAGGAAATAACACCATTCTATACCTAAACCTCACTTGATTCACCTCTGCCCCACGTTTGCTCCTGATTGGTGCCAAGACAAGGTTGTGGATGATTTTTATTTTGCACCTAAGTTTATTTGAGTGAGTCTCCACAATTGCCCTATTTTCCACTTAGGTATAAGGAAAGCAGAACAGAGAGCTAAAAGGAAGACTGTACTTCACTGTGGAAGAGTAGATCTGACAGAGGTGATGTCACCCCACATCAGTGTATCACTGTTCAAGGTGGGGTGCTTTGCTTCAATTAAAGGACATTTTTGATGGATTTGCATTTAGAAAACTATTCAGAGATAATTTAGACTATGCCAACTCAATTTCACTCACTTGGCCTCCGAGATGCATTCATAGATGGAGAGAAAGGGATACCATTGCAGCCAGGAAGACCAGAAATGCTTGTAACTCAGTCTATTTAGTAGATGCTGCCACTGCTGATCTAAGTTTGCCTAGGGCAATGCACTATGCGTAGGAACCCCATCTGTCCTGCATGTAGAGATAAAAGAAGGGTTGTGAATCCTTTTATGCAGTGTTTTGTCACAGACCCTAGTTCCAACTCTTGAGCATGGCATATCCACGTCCACCCTCACTTTCCTTTCCTAAACCATAATGTGGTCTGCTTATCTTTGCTTATCCTCACAAGTGCCATTCTTGTCCAGTTAGCCTTTGCCTTGGGGCTCCTTCTGGCTTAGGACTTTTCTTTCTAGCTTCACTTACGTTACTGCTTCTCTCTGCCCCTTGTGTGACTTCTACCAGACAGACCCCTACCACCGAAGTATGTTGACTCATCTTGCACCTTCTAGACCGCAGGCGTCCTCCCCAGGCAGGTGCAGGATATCCTGCTGCCCATTGTGCCTGGGGCAATGTTGTGATCAGAAAGTCAGGAAGAAAGTAGTCAGTCTTCCTTTGCAGGGATGATGTTTCCTCATTGTCAAAAAAAGTAAATATGCTTTTCTTACATCTTAAGACCTCACCAGTACTGATATGGATAAGATGGAATCAGGAATGGGGAATGGTAATGGACAGTCATTGAAAATCCATGTATAAGGAAAAACTGGCTGAGTGATCTACATTTTATAAGGAATTATATGGGCAGAACAGAACATCCACATCCATAAATTTGGGAATGGGAAGCATGAGATCAACTTTCCTAGGACTTTATTTTCACATCCTTCAGAATTTTAAAAGTCAGATAGTTGAGAGGCTGGGAGTAAGCAGGCAAAAAACCATCTTCTTTTTTTTTCTCCCAACACATGCGCTGAACGTTTTTGGCAAACGAAAGCCAGCCTCTTCCATTATTCATTCATTTTATTACATTCTTATCCAGTGCCTACTCTGGGTCAGGTATTTTGCCCTGGTTGCTTGGAATACAGTGCCTATTTTCAGGGAAGGGTTGAAGGCTTCTTAGGGAGAGAGAGAAGTAAATAGAACATTGCAATTCCCTGGGGATCACAGTCCCCAAAGAGAACAAAAACATTTATAATGGACTTAGTTTGTATCCCTCAGGGCTTCCTATCTGCTTTGTACAAAGGAAGATCTAATGCCCTTTGCCCCTTTCTATATAAACAAAGACTTCATAGTGTGGTCTGGAACATATGTACCACCACTGAGAGAATTCAAAGCCAGGGAGAAATTATTTGTGGTAAAAGGTGTATTTGGAGATGAGGAGCTTAAAGAATGTTGACTAGTCAATGACTAAGAAAGGTTAGAAAATGAGTTTTTCCTCTCCAAGGAAAATAGATTTCGGGGACTGAGACAAGGTAGATTTTGTTGGTCACAAGCAAAAAATCTTTCTGCTACTGTGTATGTGAATTTCTGAGACTCTTTAAGAGAATTTCAGGGAGAGAAATGGAAGGTTTCTCATTTGCTTTATAAAGAAAGGGCAAAGAGGTGTGTGTGTGTGTGTGTGTGTGTGTGTGTGTGTGTGTGAGAGAGAGAGAGAGAGAGAGAGAGAGAGAGAGAGAGAGAGAGGGAGAGAGAGAGAGACTGAGCATGAACAGAGGAGAAACAGAGAGAGGGAGATACAGAATCTGAAGCAGGCTCCAGGCTCTGCTGTCAGCACAGAGCCCAACACGGGGCTTGAACTTACAAACTGCAAGATCATGACCTGGGCCAAAGTCCGAAGCTTAACCAGCTGAGACACCCAGGCGCCCCATATTCTAGTTACTCTTGGTTCACCCTGATGACACATTCCTGCATAAACTTTATTCTCGCCATTGTTCAGACACATTTCCCCTTTCCTGGTCAATCTTTCCTTGCTTCCCCCAATTAGATGCTACTCTATTCTTTGTATCCCCGGAACACCACTCTCATACATTCATCATAGCACATACCCCCTTGTTTCATAATCTATGTATCTGAAACAGCCATTCCTTTGTGAGGACAAATGGGCACCAGAACACATGGTGTTACATCACTAACACGGGGTCCATCCTGCTTGCTGAGTCTGATGTTAAAGGCCCAGTTCTGTTACATAGTTAGCTATATAACTTTTAGGCAAGTTTGTTAACCATTGTAAACCTCAATTCCTTCTCCGTAAAATGTAAATAAAATAGTACCTACCGTATAACGTGTTTCCTTATGCAGATAAAATTAGACAATATGCATGCAAAGAACTTACACAGAGCCAGGTATTAGGTGGGTACTCGATGAGTGTTACTTGCCTCGATCGAGTCCTCAATAAGTCCTCCTTGTATGACCTGAATGACTGTCTTGGTGAGAGTGGTTTTCCGTCAGCTGTGTTCTCACTGTGGTGCTTTGTAATTCAGATTCCCGATACCTAAGAAGTACAAAGTATTTATAAAGTCCTCAGACATTTTTAAATCTTAAAATTCTCTGGGCCATGAAAGTAACAAACAAGAAAGGGCACACGGAGGCATAATTCATAAAGTTTTAACATGATCCAATTAAAATACCCAAACTTCAATATAGCTGTCATCTTTTGTACTTCATATCGCTCTCTGTTTTCATCTCTCTGAAAGCATTCCACAGTTGCTCTGGATAGGTCTCACAAATCGCTTTTGGGAAACCAGTCCCAAGATCTTGTGTTCTCAGTCCTGCTTTCTACCATCCCAAGAAACATGTTTCACATGAGACAGCAATAAGCTCAAATATCTGCTTTTGGTATGTGTGAAACTGTACAGTGTCTACATCACATTATAGAGGTACAGAGGGAGGGTTCAGGCCAGAGCACGTGATCACTTTTACTTTTGAAGCAGTCCACCTTCCGTACTTGCCTTAATGAAACCTCACTTGAGCCAGTGTGGAGGTACCTTTCTCTCAGTTCCTCCTCCCCTGGTTGAGGCCAGAAGATCACAGGTAAATTTATTCAGGACAAAAATTCAAGGTGTACTAGCTAGAAGAAGTTAGGAAAACCACCACGCACATCAGTTCTTTCTCTCCGTCCCCCCCTTCTTTCCTTCTTCCTTCCTTCCATCCTTCCTCTTTCTTCTGTCCTTTACTTTCCTTCTTTTCTTCTTTCTTTCTTTCTTTCTTTCTTTCTTTCTTTCTTTCTTCTGATTATAATGTGAATTTTTTAGCTATTTTATTTTTATTTTATTATTTTAAAAGATTAAAAAAAAATCAGACAACGAAAAGAAGTCCTCCAGGTGTCCTTCGCTGAGCCAACAGCAGTTAGGTGAGAGCAGAGCATATCTATAATTCAGCTCGGGAATATTTCTCTTAATAATTAATCGAGCACCACAAAAGGAGGAGGCCCAATAGGGCCATCGAACAAAGCTGCCAGCTGAGGCCGACAGTGGCCGCCTCAGCGCCAAGTGACCCGCCCAAGGTCGGATTTACTCCAGCAGTCCTGGTGTGCGTCCTAGTGTTTGTCTGGTCCATCAGAGGGAGCTGGAAAGGTGCCTGGAGACTGGGTGGTTATGTGTGTGTAAAAATTCGCACTTCCACCGCTAACCTTACTTTGAGTGGATGTGTGGGAATTGCAATTTTACATCCTTGTCTTGGGGCATTTCATATGCCTGATACCTAATAAGCAACCTAGGAGTCCATGCCCCCGCGAGGGCGAGAACGCCGCTGTGGGCGCTCTGGCTTGTCCCGCGGGGTACTACGTTTGTTTTTGCTGTTCAGTGAAGGTAGGTGGTGTAGAACTCCGACCTCTACCATAAAGATCTCCCGGGAGCCAAACCTCTGGCCGAGTTGTGTTCTTTTTGCAACAGGTTCGCCGAGGGCTCCTGCACTCTTTCCAGGGGCCTCCGCCCCCGGGCCGGGAGCCCTCTGAGTCTCTTCCACTTGGACTCGTGCCTCTGGTGCGCAACTCTTAACCTGGGCCTGATTCCAATTTCTGCAATCCACCCCTCACCCGGGTCAAGCACACTTTTAAAGTCGGCTTCCTCTGCGCCCTGAGGCCCGACCCCCCACCCCCACCCCGACGGCCGCCGCCAGTCGAGGCAGACAAGCGTGCAATGGAGGGGGAGACCAAGGGGAATCTGCGCGTGCATAGGCGACTGGGGGGCTCCCGATTAGCGGCCTAGCTAGAGATGCACCCGGGCTCCCAACCCCACAAACCCACAAACCCGTTATGCGGGTGCGTGTGTGCGCTGAGCTGTAGAGCGGGTCAGGGAGAGAAGCCGCGCAGAAGCACCCGGTCGGCGAGCCTGGACCTCCCGTCGAGGTCTCCCCTCCCAACCTCCGTCTTGGGCTCCCGCTCTGCCGTGGGGACCCCGATATCAGCTCCAGCGCGGGCACTTCTCCCTCGGAAACTAGGGCTTCGCCTTTGGGGGAGGCGGCCAGGGGCTCCCGGAACCGCTCCCTGTTGCTCCCCGAAGCCTCGGCGTCGGGGTCCGAGCTTGGGGGCGGGCGGTGCAGGCGTCGTGACTGCGCCAGCCCCGCGGCGCGGGGAGGTGCCCCAGGCGACCGCCTGCACGCCACACCCTCGGCACGGCCCTGGCCCCGCCCCCGGCCGGCGCGCGTTCCCGGCCAGGGGAGGCGTGTGCTGCTTCTGCAGCCAGCGAGAGAGGGAGAGGGATGGATATTGGAGGAGGAATTTGGGCTTAACAAGTGATCGCTGCTGTCTAGGATTTTCTTTTTCTGGGGAACCTTGACTTCCTTTCCCAATCGTGCCCACCTGTGCTGAACTCCAGAGGAACCAGAAGTGTTGGGGTCTATTTCGGGGCAGCCCTGATCCCCACCCTGGGCTCCAGCAGCGAGGACTCTGTGCCCCCAGGCAACAGAACTTGTTCCGTGGATATTTTGCAGCTTCCACCTGCCACACCGGAGTGATTCCTTCTACCCCCAAGAACATTCTTCCCCTCCTCCAGCTGTTGCAGCTTGAGGGGGAAAGACAAACCGAGCGGGGGTTTTCTTTATATTTATTTTTCACTCCGCCTGGGAACGGTGAGTATGATACCTCTCTTCTCTTTCCTCCACTCTTCTCTTTTGGCTGTTAAGAAACAGTGGACATTTGAGGGATAAATAATATTGGGGGATGTGGCAGAAGGACATGAATGGAAGGCGGTTAAAAATAAACCAGGAGGTGGAAAAAGGGAGGTGCAGATGCAGCGCGGCGCTCCGGGGGGCCAACAGTTGTTATTTTCCTAACCCCGGGGATGGGGTGCGTGCGCCCTGCTTAATGTGCCGGAGCGGGAACCTAGGTCTGGAGGGGAGGGCGCGATTAAACATGTCGTTTCCCAACGAGGTGGGGTTTAGATTTAGCATCCTTTTGCCTCATCCCAGACTCACCGGTTCTGTTTCTTTGGGAACAGCTGGCGAACGGGTTTGAATTGCTGTCTCTCCCAGCATTTGGATTTGCGTGCCTTTTCCGAGCATTTCAGCAGCACATAGGGACTGTATAAATGGCGTGCGTTGAAGTGTATATTTCTCACGGTGTTGGTTTTTTGATTCAATCTCTCTCTCTCTCTCTCTCTCTCTCTCTCTCTCTCTCTCTCTCTCTCTGATAGGTTCAGGTACCACCCTAAGCCAGTTGCAGGAATTAGCACTGAGAGAGGAAAACAGCCTCCTTGTTGGGGGGTGAGAGGAAGAGGGGAGGCATGCTTGGCTGTTGTTTGGGGGGGCACAGGGATTCGGGAATAGGTAGTCTGCTAAATCCTATTAGTTTAATGGTGTTAAAGAGGAAGGGAAATTTCCCTGCAAAGGTCTCCCCCATCAAGGCTCCTGGGAGTCGGATTGAATAGATTCTCCGAAACAGGAATACCTTGGAAAGGAAGAGAGATTTTTAAAATGAGTTTTGCTGTGTGGAAGGTTTTTCTTTTTTCCTTTTTTTTTTTTTTTAATTCTTTTTCTTTTTTTCTTATTCTTTTCCTTCTCCCTGCTGGTCCCTCCTCACCCTCCTCTTCTTCTTTTTCATCATCATCATCATCTTCTTCTAGGTTAGGGATAGTGAGGTAACTGGTAGCCAATTAAAAGGAAGGTAATTTGCTTTTTGTAAGGTGGGGGAGGAAGAAAACAAACAAAAATAAATAAATAAATAAATAAATAAATAAATAAATAAATAAATAAAGTAAATAGTGTAGAGCCAGATGAGGGCAGGTCTCTATCTCCTGCAGAATTGATGGGATATTGGAAGACCTGCTAATTCATGACCTTCTGGGAGTCAATTAGTTGGGAGAGGGGTGTGCATAGTACACAAATATACAGGCACTTTGGTTCTATCGGGGTTTTATTTACATAGTGTATTATAACGGCTTTGAGGGAGTTGGGAAAGAAACTGAGCAAACTCTCAGGCTCTTCGGCCTGTGAAAGTCTTTAAAAGGCGGTGGCCTGACCTTCCAGAATAAATGTAACCCCAGGGTAGTTTTGTAAGTAGAGGTTTGGAGACCTTCTGAGGGTAAACATTTCAGAGTATTTGATGATGTTAGGAGTCTGGCAAAGGAAGGGGCTTGTCATTTGAGATACCTTCAGAAGTGTATTTTCTGGGTTTTATGTGTCCCAATAAAGCTCACTTCTTGCCCTAGGAGAGTGTGAGATGATTGGGAAGCCCTCTGTTTGCCCCTTCTCTGCTTTGTCACTTCATAAAACTCTGGTAGGTTTAGGCTTCTAGCCTGACAGGATTCAGCAAGAAGCAGCAGGTGGTCAGGAGCTGAATCCTGTTCATAGCTCCAGAAAGCCATTTCTCTTGCTTCCCAAGTGCTTCCAGTAACAGAACCTGGTAGATGCCCTGGATTCTGACTGGCATTATCCTCCCCAAGTCTCTGGGCTACTGTCTGCATTCTTGGAAGTCCTGTTGGACACAGTGAATGCAAAAGCATAGGAGACAGGAGATTGGGGCAGTTTTTACAGGTCCTGGCTGAGGAAATGAATTAGCCTGACCTAGAGAGAGCCAACTGAGAAGAAAGGTCAGGATTACCAAGTGACGGTGGAGCCAGATTGGGGCTGCAAGGAAGACATGATCAGCAAGTGGGCACGTTGGAGATAAAGGTGGGCAGAGAGAGTCAGGGAGAGGCAGAGGGAGTTGGGAGATGGGAGATCGTGGATGAAATTATGGGGGGAAGTATGACAGGCTGAAAATGAAGTCCACACAAACTGGGATTTAAAACATAAGGAAATAGTCTGTTGAGAAGAGTGTAGGAGGAAGCATTGAGGTGAACACGGAGGAAGCAGCAAGGAGAGAAGATGATTATCAGAGAAGTGGAAACTGGGATTAGCTCCTAGGCTGTGGGTGGTAGGGAGTGTTCTGGAGATTGGGGAACAGAAAAACAACAACAGGGACATGCTTCAGGGAGTCAAGAAGTGCCAACTTAATACAGGCCATTGATGAGTCTCAAAATGTTTTGGGTGTCCTCACATTCTATCCTCCCCTAATTCAGACAGTATGGTATAAGGACATATACATCTGGGGGTGTGTAGATAGATGATAAAAGCTTAGGTTACTGTCCAGTGTGTATTGATTTTCATTATGTCGGTGCTATTCTATCAACATTCATTGTCTCATTCAAACCTTACAAAGTGGGATGGAGGAGGTTGTATTATGACCTACACTTCATAGATGAGATGATTGAATCTTGTGGAAGTGATGGAGCCTGGATTAAAGAGAACTGGTTTTTCCAACTGCTCTAATCCTGAATCAAGACAGAGAGGGGTGGAAAGGCACTAAATTCAGAAATATTTGATGAGTGGAAATTTTAAAAACTGCCTTGAGATCACTGAATGATGGAAGCAGCTATAAAGTGACAGCATTATTGTTGTGACATGAAGAAAATGACAGCGAGAATTAAGACCTGGCATGAGTGAAAGGGAGAGCTGAAGGAAGAGCCATGTGGGTCGAGAGTGGAGAGAAGAAAAATAATTGAGTTGCCTTGAAAATAGACTGAGCCGAAATAATAACCAAAGAAGAAGGGAAGAAGGATGGTTTAGTGAGGGAGGAGATTTAACAACCTGCCCCATACTCCTTGGAAATTTGTGGCCCCTTGGTGCTTTATATGGTTTGCTTGAGGACAAGAAAAAGAAGTGTATGGGAAGGAAACACTGTTTGCTCTTTATGATTTGATTCTTCTTTTTATTTTTCTCCTATGCTTATTTCCCTTCCTTTTTCAGGTGAAGTACTTCTTCTGCATGATTTTAGCTGAAGGATGCTCTGCATTTCCTTGATTTCTATGGAGACCTCAGAGCTGGGTTTGCTCCTGCTGACACCTCATCTTGTACCTTCTCTACCTCCCAAGGTCTTTGCCTCTTTCAATAGCTTGGCATTGCCCCTGGGTCCAGGAAGCCTATGATGAACTTAAGGGGAGCACCCGGAGAATCATCCTGATAGGCTTTGAGCAGCAATGGCTGGACATACTTCAAGCCACATGTTAACATGGGTCAAGCCATCACTAGAAGGCAAGTGCTAAGACTAAAGGCTTATTTGCATTTTATTTAAATTTGATGGACTGAGCTTTGGACAATTTCCATGGCAGAAAAATATATTCCATTTTCTAGGCACAACTGCTGGCTGTCAGACACTTGCTGCCTTTGAATCTTGCAGCATCATCACCAACCACCCTAGACGTATTTCCAAATTTGAACAGCCACCCTGAAACAGGTGTTTGGGAGACCCCAACATTTTCTGACTTAGGCCTGAGAGTGCTAGGTTGTTTATCTAGACCAGCCAAGCTCCGGAGAGCAATGTTGAATCCCTGGGAACAGAGAGCATGGTGCGTGCTGATTTAAAAACAGAAAATGCAAAGTTGGACTGAAAATATCCTTAGTCTTCCAAGCAATCTGCTTAAGGGTTCCAAACTTACCTTCATTTGGTGACAAAAGAAGCTGCCCTATTTTTCTTTCTTCTTCTTCTTCTTCTACAACTGGAACCAGCCATTTCCAAAAACCACCACCATGGAGGTTGCAATGGTGAGTGCGGAGAGCTCAGGGTGCAACAGTCACATGCCTTATGGTTACGCGGCCCAGGCTAGGGCACGGGAGCGGGAGAGGCTTGCTCACTCGAGGGCAGCTGCGGCAGCCGCTGTGGCAGCTGCCACAGCTGCTGTGGAGGGCAGTGGGGGTTCTGGAGGGGGCTCCCACCACCACCACCAGTCGCGTGGGGCCTGCACCTCTCATGACCCTCAGGGCAGCCGGGGTAGTCGGAGGAGGAGGCGCCAGCGGCCTGAGAAGAGGAGAGTCCATCACCGCCAGAGCAGCTTTCCTCATTGCTCCGACCTGATGCCCAGTGGCTCTGAGGAGAAGATTCTGAGGGAACTGAGTGAGGAAGAGGAAGAGGAGGAGGAGGAGGAGGAGGAGGAAGAGGAAGGAAGGTTTTACTATAGTGAGGATGACCATGGTGATGAATGTTCCTACACGGACCTGCTGCCCCAGGATGACGGGGGCGGTGGTGGCTACAGTTCAGTCCGCTACAGTGACTGCTGTGAACGTGTGGTGATAAATGTGTCGGGCCTGCGCTTTGAGACCCAGATGAAGACTCTGGCCCAGTTTCCAGAGACTTTGTTGGGAGACCCTGAGAAGAGGACTCAGTACTTTGACCCTTTGCGTAATGAGTATTTTTTCGACAGAAACAGGCCTAGCTTTGATGCCATCTTATATTATTACCAATCAGGAGGCCGCCTCAAGAGGCCAGTCAATGTCCCCTTTGATATCTTCACTGAGGAGGTGAAGTTCTATCAGTTGGGAGAGGAGGCCCTGCTCAAGTTTCGGGAGGACGAGGGCTTTGTGAGAGAAGAGGAGGACAGGGCCTTGCCAGAGAATGAATTTAAAAAGCAGATTTGGCTTCTGTTTGAGTATCCGGAGAGTTCCAGTCCAGCCAGGGGCATAGCCATCGTCTCTGTTCTGGTCATCTTAATCTCCATTGTCATTTTCTGCCTGGAAACTTTACCTGAGTTTAGGGACGACAGGGATCTCATCATGGCACTGAGTGCAGGCGGGCACAGTGGGTTGTTGAATGACACCTCGGCACCCCACCTAGAGAACTCAGGGCACACCATCTTCAACGACCCCTTCTTCATCGTGGAGACAGTCTGTATTGTTTGGTTTTCCTTCGAGTTTGTGGTTCGCTGCTTTGCTTGTCCCAGCCAAGCACTCTTCTTCAAAAACATCATGAACATCATTGACATTGTATCCATTTTGCCTTACTTCATCACCCTGGGCACTGATCTGGCCCAGCAGCAGGGGGGTGGCAACGGTCAGCAGCAGCAGGCCATGTCCTTCGCTATCCTCAGGATCATCCGTCTGGTCCGAGTATTCCGGATCTTCAAACTCTCCAGGCATTCCAAAGGCCTGCAGATCCTGGGCCACACCCTCAGAGCCAGCATGCGGGAGCTGGGACTTCTGATCTTCTTCCTCTTCATTGGGGTCATCCTGTTTTCCAGTGCTGTGTATTTCGCAGAGGCAGATGAACCTACCACCCATTTCCAAAGCATCCCAGATGCGTTTTGGTGGGCCGTGGTGACCATGACAACTGTGGGCTATGGGGACATGAAGCCCATCACTGTGGGGGGCAAGATCGTGGGGTCCCTGTGTGCCATTGCAGGTGTCTTAACCATTGCTTTGCCAGTGCCAGTGATTGTCTCTAACTTTAACTATTTCTACCACAGAGAGACTGAGAATGAGGAACAGACACAGCTGACACAGAACGCAGTCAGTTGCCCATACCTCCCTTCTAATTTGCTGAAGAAATTCCGGAGCTCTACTTCTTCTTCCCTGGGGGACAAGTCAGAGTATCTAGAGATGGAAGAAGGAGTTAAGGAATCTCTCTGTGCAAAGGAGGAGAAGTGTCAGGGAAAGGGGGACGACAGTGAGACAGATAAAAACAACTGTTCTAATGCGAAGGCTGTGGAGACTGATGTGTGAATCTTGTTCTCCACCTGCCACTGCCTCCCCGCCCCACCCCCAGCCCCAGTATCTCCAAATATATTTATGCATAGAGAGTGGAGTTATGAAAATGAAATATGCAAACGAATCTAATGCATATAGTAGTACACCATTTAATGGTTATACGTGACAATTGTTACTCAACTTGTATTACATATCAAATAAATGATACATCTTGGAGAAGAGGGAGGCTAAAATAGGAGCAAATCTTATCTTTATATTTTTTATTAGAATGTAAGAATTTTGCACACTAACTGGAAAAGATGTTAAAAGTAAAGGTGGGTCTGTGGAGAGAAGGTATATGTGTGTTTGTGTGTGTGTGTGTGTGTGTGTGTGCGCGCGCGCACACGTGCTGCGTGCGTGTATGTGCAAGTAAATTGTCAACATTGTTAGTAATTGTGCAGTGATGGGAAGAGTTGGCATTTTGAAGTATTTACTATGTAAGAACTAATGAATTTGAGCAGTCATTTATCAGTGCTCTGATAGCATCTCATGTCTGGATTCCATGGTTGTTTTTTAAAAATTGTAAGAATTACTGTGTAGGGGAAAAAAAAAGGAAAGTGAATTATTTAATAGAATATAGGTCACAGTTTTATCTTGGATTTAATTAAAGTTTATTTTTAACTGGAAATTAACTTTTAAAAAGGCTTCAGGGGCCTTTAGAAATTGATTATATTTTATTATTAATTTGGGGGAAGATATGACAGCAAATGCCTAACAATAATGGAAGAAGTGAAATCGGAGAAAATGTAACAAGTTTTGTTCACAGATAACAGGACTGGAATTTTTTTTTTTCCTTTGCACTACTTTATATGATGGAGATTGAGAGAGACTTCCTACTGTGAGTGTTTACTAATGTAACAGTTCAGTGACAATCATTGGAAGAATGATTTCTTAGTCTTATTTTATGTTCTCTTCTTTTCTTTGTGTGAGACTAATGGCCACGCAGATAACAGCACATGGTTCCCTTCTTTTAAAATCTAAATAACTGATCTGCAAAGGGACTCTGAAGTAAAATTTAGCAACAGAATCTTTTAGAAATTGGACTGTGACAATGATGCTTCTGAAACCATACTATTTTAATTATTCTTCTGCCTTTTAAATGCAGAATAATTTAACCAAAGTTAATGCATGCACTGAAAGAATTCTTGAAGAAAATAAGATGCCCAGCAGCTACAGTGATTATGGCTTAAGAGCTTTCTATTAAATGTGCAACGTAAATGCTAGATTTATTAAGTTTATTTCTTTGTGCAGCTGCATAAAGGCACAGGGTGGGGATTCACCTCAGAATTTAGCATTCCACTTGCCAAAAATGATACAAAGAAGGATTGTGTCAAACATTTGGTTTCAATATCACCATCGCTATCAGTTTTGTAAAGGGAACTTGTGACACATGTAACTGCACTTAAATCATGACAAGATGTTCTAGAATGTGAGGTAACAGCTAGTAATCGGACTTACACTAGTAAGTCATAATGAGATATAGAGTAGCAAATTTAGAATGCATAAGAGGCCTTATTCTCTAATGTTTCTTCAACATCTATTCTTTATAAAATGGTTGTCCTGAGGTTTGGGAAAAATATACTATGTAGCACGTAATGAACTCTGACAACTGTGAATTTAAAAAAAAGAAGAAAGAAAGGAAGAAAAGAATGATCAAGAATAGCTTTTCTCAAGCTTTTAAATCCCAGGCCATCATTTGATAATAACATAAATCTTTAATGATATTTGAAATTCAAAATAAATCCATGTTAGATTTAAAAGCAAAGCTACACCCTTCTCCCCACCCCACCCCCACCACTTAAAGAAAAATACCTTTCAAGAATACCTGTTGGAGAATGAAAGGCAGTAAGCGGGGGAGTTGATTGAATGTTCTGACCAAAGATCTCCAGTGGACAATAGTGAATGATAAAACAAGGATATGCAATCTTGTAATAAGATTTCAAAGACGTCATTTTAATATATTTTGGATTTGAAGCAAAAATATAACAAACAGACTAGGAGTAAGGCTATCTGGGTTGGTCACTATTCATTTGAAAAAGTCACCATTAATCTCCACACCCCAGTTTCCTCATTAGTAAAAAAAAAAGGGCACATAAAGGCTTTCGTTACTTCACAGAATTGTTATGGAAAGCAAATAACATGTGATAACTCAGAAATGCCTAGTTCCATATAAATGCCTGATGTTATGTCTACATTGCTTAATCTTCCTCTGGAAAGAGAAGAATTAGAACCCCTGTGTTATGGGGCACTGGGGTGGCTCAGTCCGTTGAGCTTGGGACCTTGGCACAGGCCATGATTTCCTGGTGCCTGAGTTCAGGCCCCTCATGGACTCACTGATGTCAGTGAGGAACCTGCTTTGGATCCTCTGTCCTCCTCCCTCTGCTCCTCCCCCACTTGTGCTTTCTCAAAAATAAATAAACATTAAACAAAAGTTAAAAAAAAAAAAAGAACCCAGGAGTTACATCTGCTTTATTAGGATATTGTGAAAATCATGGGTAATTTCTTTAATTTTGAGCTCCTTACAGGAAGTGGATATGCAGACACAAGATAGCCTCTCATTGAATAATTGCTACAGTTTCTTCACTTAGGGGAAAGAAAGATCCTGGGCATGTCCTGGTGTAAAAAAGTTGACTCTGTGAGTGAGGTACCATGTATCTTTTTCTGTACGCAACTAGGTCAGATTATATTTTAGATAATTTAAATGCTATCCAGCATTGGATGTTTATTGAACATTCAATAATCCCAATGGCAATGATTTGGCTATGCTTGGAAGGGAAAAAGTATTACATTTCTACCACAGCTCCTTTTTAAAGCTGAAAGTTATAATGAATTTAGCCGATATGTATTAGATTTGATAATTCTGTGAATTCAAGAAATATAGTCCTTTTGGGATCCTGGGATTTTCCTGTATCTTACGTAGTTTTTTTTTAAGTGTAATACAGACAAGAAGTGACAGCCATGGGCTTCCAAAGCAAATATTAGGTTATCACTACATGCATGTGTGTTGGTTTGCATTTTCTCTCAAGATGAATTTATTTTAGGATGTCTGAATCTTGATTCCACACTAAGAAGAAAGCATGTAAGCCCTCAAGATTTGTCTAGGGCACTTTTGTATGGAACACTTCTCTTGTAGAGAATGTGTGAAGGTAGAGAAAGTGTCAACGGCAGCTGTGAATGTATAACATTTTTCCAAGTTAAAGCTAGCTAAGCAAGGTGCTTTAGTACCATTTGTAAAAATTTTATCTACTGAGTAATATGCTTTCAGAAGCTATTTGTAACTGACATTTAGGAAACTCTCCTCTCAGAGGCCACCACACACATTTGGCTGTAAGATAAAAGAGAAGTGGCCCCATTTAGAGATTTGAATTTTGGGAACCTCGGATCCTCTAGTTGCTTTTCAGATGATAATGTTACCAGAAGTACAATATTTGAAGGTCATCCTAACCAGAGTTTTTTCAAGGGTGGATACATTGTTCTCTCTTTTAAATGTTTGAAAGGGGAACAGTTATGCAGACCAGTTATGGAGAAAAGAGGACTAAATACTCCTTTTAATTTCTGCAAAATAGAGCTTTTGGGTGCCAAAGGAAAGATGGATGGTCTGGGAGTGGAGAGATGGCTCGCTGACATTGACACATCATTTCATCTTGACTCTCAGGTGTTTTGTTTTGTTTTGTTTTGTTTTGTTTTTAAGTGTACAACCAGGCTGTTGTGCTACATTATCAATTGATTCCTTTTAGCACCAAAATTCTCTGGAGTGGAAGGAAGTTATTAGACTAGCTGGATATTTTCTAAGTATTCAAATCATATCGGTCTTGATTTCATAGGTAATAAGAGCAAAAACAGTTTAAAATCTCACTGTTGGGTTAAATAGAGAACCAGAGATTTTGAGATTGAGTTTTTAGAATGTAAATGAAACTGAACGAATAGAGTGTATTTGAAGCTCTTTATTCTAACAACGAAAGGGAAGGGATTCCCTTAATAAAAAATAACTCAGTCTCCAGTTGAATACATGTGAAAGTTGGTAAGTAAACACTTTGATTTCTTGCTTTGTTATAGTACAGTCTTGTCAGTAAACGAGTGTTCCGACCTATGCTAGGGAACTCATTTTATGCCTAAGCACATGTAGTATTTCACGAGTGTCACTGCTTTCCTTGTCAAATTAGTTTTGTTTTTAATGTTTATTTATTTTTGAGAAAGAGAGACAGAGCATGAACAGGTGAGGGGTTACAGGGAGTGGGAGACACAGAATCCAAAGCAGGCTCCAGGCTCTGAGCTGTCAGCACAGAGCCTGATGTGGGGCTCGAACTCACAAACCCTGAGATCATGACCTGAGCTGAAGTTGGACACTTAACTGTCTGAGCCACCCAGGTGCCCCAGCTTGTCAAATTAGTTTTAAACAGGATCACTGAAGTTTTGTGAAAATGTTTTCATAAAACATCTGTTGAAATAGAATCCAATCTATGCATAAGAAATAACTATGGAGAATACTTTTGAGTTCAGATATATATCCAGTTTTTAGAAAGTCAACATTAGCCAGTAGAAAGTTATTTTTAATTGCACTGGAATCATAAACAGTAGTATCTCCACATCCCAACAGAATCAGAAATGGTGTTCTCTGTTGTTGATTTTGAGGATTGTGATGCACCTTTAGCCACCACATCGCAGCTGTTCCTAGGTAAAGTGGCAAATACACCTAGGTTGGTTTTACAGTTTTTGGTGAGCATGTGATGTGCTCATGTGCATGATGCAGAGTGTAACATCCCTCTTTATGTGTGTGTGTGTGTGTGTGTGTGTGTGTGTGTGTGTGTGTGTGTTTTATTGATACAGTATAGAATGATTACGGGTTGTCATTCAGTGGCAAAGGGGCCCGTTCCAGGAAATCTTCCTGACCCAAAAGTCATTCTGAATTCGGCAAGGGACATTTGGTGTGGACAAAAGGTACTTCTTGGTTTTCCTGCCTGCAAAGAAGCTTGACTCAAAACACAGGGTCATCCAAACAAATATAACTGTTACAGGTTAGAAAACAATCCTACTTTCTAGTACGAAGATCAGTATTCCTATTTGACAGAATGTTGATGGAGTGGTTTGTGTTCAAGATTGAAGGAAGCAGAGCTATTTTTGCAGTAAATGGGAATGTGTACTTCTGAAATGTAAATTAAGATTAGGACTGTGATATGAGTTTTATTTCTGACTTGGTTCTCTGTTTCCATAGCAGTCCCAATTTCTTACAGTATCTTCATAAAAAAGTATGCTAATACATATCAGACCATATGGCCCAATTTGAGGTACAGAAAATATGGTTACTTTATTTACGGATAAATAAATTAATCCCAGGGTATGAGTTGGGTGCTTTGAAAAACATAGCATATAGTAATGAGCTATGGCTCTAAGTGAGGCTACAACATATTCCCTTTCAGGCCTGTAGGTAATACGAAATGGTACCAGAATAGATATATCAAGGAAATAAAATGCTAAAGAAGGCATCTTAATGTTGTCTAGGGAGGGATTTTCCCACATCCACTGATCATGGTGTTGCTGATTTGCAGTCAAGTTTTTGATTTATTTAACATCATTGGTATCTTGGAAGGAGAATTTGTATCCAGAGTACCAGGAGCTAAATGATTTTGATCGCTGATCCACAAATAGTTATCTTCTGCTTCCTGATTTGCAAATTACCTGTTGTACAGATTGTCCAAAACTAGTTTCTCATCTGAGTTGGCTTTACTCAGGCTCAAAACCACGGTCTCCCTTTCAATAGCCAGGCTAGAAACCTGCAAAATTGTAAACAGAAAACAATATACTACAAAGAAACAACAAATACCCTGAAACTAGATAGCCAAATAAACTACTTGGAAAACCAAATCTGTTGTTCAAATTAATGTTTATGTACCTCAGAATGAAATATGAAGGATTTAGGAATAACCTTTCCCCTATCTCCTTGCCATTAGCAGAGTTAACCAGGAGTGACTATTGTGTGTTGTAAAGCAGAAATGAGCTACTGAGATATTATGCAAGTTAACATTTTCTGTGAAAATGGCAGAAATGCTAACTTACCTTAGAAGTGGTCATGATAGTAATTATTAGGAATAACTAGTGAATATGGAAAATATGCTGTTTTTTCCCAGTTATTGGTGTTATGTGCAAATGTACTTGGATTAATTTTTCATGACTTCGTAGACCAAAGGCATATTTTTAAAGCCACAGAACATGAAGGCATTTTTATACACAGCTTCTTAAGCTACTGACTGTTGACGAATCAGTCACCTCTTAAATCAGTGAAATAAATAGCCCCTGTGGATATTGACTACAGTTGTACCAATGCTGAGCCAAATATTTATATTTGTTTTAAAATAATTAGATTAATATTTATTCATATGTTTATATACATATCATATATTTAATATTCTGCCTTTATTCTGGCCAAAGATATATAAGCAAAATGAATTGTCTAAGGCATTGCAAGAGACTTTTTGAAATGAAGTAAAAGTGTATAATTCTTTTGTGTTTTGGGGAAAATGGTGAGACCTAAGGATTGAGAAACCTTTCTTTACACTCTAGGTTGGATTTTGTGCCATACAACCACAGTGGTATTAGGGCTAAGCTCTGAGATATTCCATGCAATAAGGATATATGGGGTTTCATTCCCAGGAAGGTTGATTTTTATGTTTTATGAAACATTGCAAAATGTTTATCTTATTTTTCATGGTCATTATTCCCATTACATAATGGATACATAGAGCATGGAAACTAGACTATCTAGCCCCATAGAGCTACTTTGTGCTCTCTAGAAATCAATTAACTTAAAGCCATTATTGTTCTGCATTTTTATCGTAGCTGTTGTTTGATATGACTTCCTTAATTCTCTTAGGTTCAATTACAGTATTAAAAAGTCTCAGGTTGTTTTTGTTTTGGGCAAATGTTTCAATATCTCAGCCTCTGCAGGCACTCACACACAAAACTGTAAGATAATTAGAAAATCTCATATCTCTTAGAGACTAGGGCTGTATTATCTGAGCTCCTTCAATGATAGGGACACATTAGTTAACATAGAGGATGCATGTTATTCTATTTATAAACTTAATTCACTCATACCTGAGTAGATTGATGGTTCCCCTAGAGAACACTAATGTGTTCATAGCACTTGAACAAGTCCTTTTTTTCTTCTTCAATTGGTAGGGATCATGATCCAAATGAGGCTTTCATTCGCTAGCAGATAAGGTAGGAAATAATTAATGAAGCTCCCACTGGACTGAAATATAGCAAGGGGTATGGAATCTCTAGAGAATATAGTAGGATTTATATTTATTTGTTTATTTGTCATTCCTAATTGGTGTCGTTGACATTACTGTTGGGGGAATGGATTTTAATTTCAGGGTGATTTACCTAATATTAAAATGAATTTCGATAACAAAATAGAGATCATAAGTTCCACACTATCTCATTAGCTTGAGGAATAACTCTAGTTAAATATTTTAAGATATTAATTTGAGATTTGGAGATTGCAGTTCATATTTAGAGCCATTTATTTGGAGAGAGATTTAGCCCATAAATAATGATTCATTTATTCAGGTTTCTTGAGAGGTTAATGGAATCTCTTTATTTTTCTTCCCTATCTCCTGACTTTTGAAAACTATATTTAAATTTATGGATTATACTTAAATTAGTGGTTATGAATTTTCTTTTACCAAACCAAGTGAAAAGCTTGATTACAAATTGATCAGAGGATGACAAGATCATTTGATGGTTTGGTTTTTTTTTTGCAACATTTGCTATTAATCAGTCTGATTTCAGTATATATGGAAAACAACATAACATAATGCGTATACCATATTAGAATCTAGATGACCGAGAAGGTATACTCAGAATAGATTTTCCTTCTGGGATCCTAGATGTGTTCTCAGAGTTCTTGACCTGTTTCCTCCAGATCTGAGCCAACCAGTGTGAAGCTAGTAAACTGCTTTTTTCCTGGTATAGCAACAGGGTGTAAGAAGGATCAAGAGCTAATTGGGGCATTGGGGAATGGGAGGGAGGTAGGCAAGGGGTAAGGAGTTTTGCCTAAGTGAAGTCATTCATTTGATGGTGAAAATAGGTAGGTCAGACTAAAACTGCTTCATTTGGTAATGCTATTAATTTTTTTTAATCTAGGAAATCCAGAAAAGCAGATTGATCACTTAGTATTGGTACCAGATGTAGTAAGCATGTGTATGTATATGTACCAGTATTCTAACTCCCTTTGCTGGTATTCTCAGAGCACTCACATACCATTAAACCAAAGCTGCGTCTTACTAAGGGTAAAACTCACTTTTCCCTTCAGAGCAAGAGTCACATTCTTAAAAGATTACCATGCGGGCACTTATATTTCACAGAGGATAATCTCCCCCACCCTTAATCTAATGCAGAATGTTAATGTGGTAGGTGTATTAAAACTAAGAATTAAGCATCAATTGAAGCCCTAAGAGTGCTTGTCACTAACACAGAGCTGAATGATGTGTTTATGTTGGTTATCGCTGGTGTGCAATTCTTAGAGGAATGGAAAAATCATAAAATCTGTGCAACATAATTAGAACTTCTTGCTGTCATCGTATGCTCCTTGCTGATTTAGTTGCTGCTGCTGCTCAACCAAAGAGAAGACATGTCATTTCACTACTAGAATCCACATACTTCACAGGCTTCAAGGCAGTGTGAGAAACAGTGGGGGAAAGAAAGGGTTAGATTAGACTGATAAGGGTGAAGCAACATACAGTATTTTAAGGTGTGAATCATCTTGTGACACCAGACTATTTTTACTCACTCAAGGGACTGAGTTGAATTTTTGGATAGGAGAGGCTCTGTTTAGGAATTACTGTTCCCTTTTTGTTTGTGGTATCACTGTTGGAAATCAGTCTAGCATGGGATAAATACTGCCATCATTGTTAAAATAAGCTGAAGATTACATACCAGAAACATGTTTTTATTTCAGTTGTGAAAAGCTGTAGTTGTGTTATAAGCTCTGCAAGAGGGATTAGAAAGTCACTCAACTTTTAAAAATTTTACTGCACCCCTGAAAAGATTTGGACAGGAAATTAAAGTAGAAGATTCTAAGTTCTGACCAAATATAAACTTGTTCAAAGGTCTCCTTTTTAGTTTCCTGTTTCAATCTTTTCCCTCAGTTACTAAACCTGTCTTTTTTTTAACTGCAGAAATAGACATTAAAATGCTTGGCACCCGCATCTTCCCCATACCCTGCTGCACCCCATTCACATTTATTTACATGAAAGCCCAGATCAGGAAGCCTTCTGCTATCCCAAGTTCACAAATTTCTCAGGGGGAGGTTTTTTGTATGATCCAGGTAGACATTTTCCCATTTTATAAATCAGGTCATTCCAGTGCAAACCCGGGAAGCTTCTACAATCACCTGCAATGTGAGTCTATTATGTTCTGTTATTATGTTGGGTATTGTCTGCCTATTACTGAACAGCTGGGATTTTAGAAACAGCTGGATGATTAGTTGTGTATTTTGCATTTTTCACTCAGATGCTTTATTACTGTGTAGAAACAGCCTCAGTGTAGAATGAGCTGGGACTATAATAGCAGAAATCTTGCTCTGTGCAACTGTTGTTATTAGGAATTTAATCAAGAAAATTCAGGGCAAACAGTTTTGGCTATTGTTTGCTTTGCAAACATGTTGTTAGATACAGCGTACTCATTTCCACTTTTAGGTGAAACAGTTGATTTACCAAATTTTAAAATGCCTCTTGCGATATTCCTTAGGCTACTGAAGCTATGCTTTGGCTGTTACATTTATTTGCTCCAGGGGAAATGTCTACACACGGTGAGACATTACCTGAGTTTTGCATTCACTGCTGGCAAGAGGAGCTGACAGAGCAGGCAGGCTTCAGTCCTCTCATGCACCAGAATCTATTTTTAGGTTTGTCTCTTTGTGACTAGCTTCAACCCTGACTAGATGGGGTTGAAATTTAAAGACAAGGCAATGCTTTATTATGATGATCTGTAGGTTTATAAAACTGTTTGGTATTGTGAACGGGACATATTTAATTCAGGTGCTGTTTGTCGGTTCCTCACCCAGGGCTAAAATTAGAATAAAAAGGGTGTACAGACTTCTTTTCTTTCACCAATTATTTTTTCAACAGATGTTTGTTAGACTCATGCTAGATGACTGGGCTGTGCCCATGTTCCCAGTCTCCAAATGTACTAACACTTCAAAGAATCACAGTCCATGTAGAAGGATTTTTGAGTTATAGAAAGATTCCTTTTTCTAAATAGCAGGATTCTCATTTATTATTACTATTAGTCCCCCCCCCCCAACCCTGAATCTATATATGTGACTAGGTCTTGTTTCTCCTTGGAGAGTGAATTTCCATGCTATCATGCTTTGATAATAATTTTTATAAATTATATCTTGTGTTCTGTAATGTGCTTCATTTTCTGTAATAGCTTCTATATAAACTGCATAGTAAATGGGACTGAATTCCAACTTGCCAGTTTTTTTATGATTCTTGCATGAATAATAAGTCAGTGCTTTCAAATAGTAGAGGTGATTGTACAGAATATTTACTTCTTTTAATCCCCAGAACTTCTATTTCTTCTATTTAATAGCATGTGATTAAATTATAAGTGAGAGAAAGTGGATTTGACTGAAATAATAAACATCTATGAAACAGTAAATGATAATAATATTTTTTATTCTAAAGTAGGTTTTTTCCAGGACCATGGTTCTTCTGCCAGTCCTCCCCATTTAAAAACAAAACAAACAAAAACACCTATATCTTTGTCCTTGGGAAAGGCTTGCTTGCCATTGATAATGCATTTACAATTTTTGACTTGAATAAAGACCTGGGTTTCTTTTTTGGAGAGATGTGAAAAAGATAGTTCTTTTTGTGGACATTTCTACTGAGACAGGCCAAATGAAATAGCATCAATTACATGGTTAAGTCAGGGCAGTTGAGGCAGACTTTTGGGATTTTTCTGAGGTGCCTCTATCTACATTGATCAGATCCCATAGGTGTTTGCTCAGGTTTCCATTTGCTTTCAAGATGATGTCTGATTTCGTTCTCTTGGATTTCAGACTTTCACATTTGAAATGCAGTCGCAATAACATTTTCAGCTCTCTCTAACTAGCTTTAACTTCTTAACAGCTCAGACTTTTCCTGTGAAATAGATCTTAAAGACTATCTTGTTTATTTTCCGACTGTTTCAGAGCATAACATTAGAGACACTGGCTTTTAGTCTTCATTCACACCAAACAACCATTATCTTTAATTGAAGCCACTTCTACTTGAAGCCAAAACACTTGGTGGAGTCAGTGAAGGGAAAAAAAAAAAAAAAGCCAAGGCACTGTGAAGTCAGACATTCAATTCTGCTTCATTAAAGCCATTAGTATCAAACACATCCTGGATTCTCTTTAAATTTGAGTTTTCAATTGCTATCTATTCTGTCAGGGAAATACCTTTAATTGTAAAATCATTATGTTGTGGGATTTCTATTCTAACTTTAGCAAACTGCAACTATTCTTGTGCCTTAGAAATATGACATTCTGTAATGAACCCATTATTTATGTGATTTCTTAAAACTAAAATTTTTTTCCTTTGCAATTTTTCATGAAAGTATTCGCAAACTAGAAATATATATTTTAGCCTAAATTAACAGACACATAGTTAATATTTGAAGATCTTTGGGCAAATAGCTGAATTGCTCATTGTTATAGTATAAAGGAGGAACTAACTTTATATATATTTAATATATATAACATATATGTTTAACATATATATGTTAATATATAATATATAAACATATGTTTATATATATTTAATATATATGTGTTTATATATGTATTTAATATATATTTATTGTCAAAACATTCTGTGTGGTTCATTTATAAGTATTTTAATGGAAGCCAAGTGCATTTAAAATATATCAGAATTTTTCTGTATCTAATCAGAGTGTATAATTTAGAAATGTGGTATTACATTAAGTAGATTACATTTCTGAGATTTTAAATAAATTCATATCATATAATGTTAACTCTATTTAGGGCCTATTTTTTTTAAAACATACTAAATAGCCTCACAGGCTATGTGTGAATGTTCTTAGAATAGAGTTTGGCAATTTGAAAGCCTGTCTCCCTAGAAAAGCAATATGTTTTCAGAAGAAAAGTTCTCTTTATGTACACATTTGAATATAAATATGTTAGCCTAACTATCTTTAACTTTTATTTTGGATCTTGATCTTACAGTTTGGTTCTAGGTTTTACTTTTTCTGGCACCAAATTGGTGGCTTCTATGGCATTAAATAATCATTAATTATTTATTTCCATTAAAATAAAACTTTGCCTTAAAAATAGGAGAGACTAATAATTTGTGCAGATTGACTCCTAGAGAATTAGCACATAAAACATATTTTCCTTTATTTATTAGTCATTTAAAGCAATTTCATAATCTTGTTTTTCTGCCTTTTTTCAAACTCACATTATTTCACTAAGTATTTATTGCAGCCTTGTCATGCTATTTATCTAAACCTAACTGCTTGGCATAGAGAATTAAACCTCTTGGTCCCCATAGAATAGTATTAAAAGCATCTTGTAATAATCTCTCACCAGAAAGATGGTTCTATGGCAGATATTCAAGGAGAGTATTATAGGTAACTCCAGGGCATTTAATAGAAAGTATGGACAACTTAAGTGATTCAATTTCATTAAAAAAAAAAAAAAAAGTTCAGATTCTCATAGCTCCAATTGTTTAAATGATATTAGTTGCCAAATGTTAATTATTATCGAATGGTCAAATGAAAACCTGGGGGATGAGGTGTAGAGATATGGAGGGTTTTGCTATTAAATAAAATAATATTTTTGTTTTTATTTTTATTATTTTTTAATATGAAATTTATTGTCAAATTGGTTTCCATACAACACCCAGTGCTCATCCCAACAGGTGCCCTCCTCAATACCCATCACCCATCCTCCCCCCCCCCCCCCATCAACCTTCAGATTGTTCTCAGTTTTTATTTTTGTTTTTTGGTTTTTTTGACATCATTGTTACCCCTATAAGCAAGTCATAATTATTGGTTGCTATTTTTTCTATAGATAAGAACAAGAAGGTTAGATTAACCACGGAGAAGCAAAATTTGCCTTTGTATGTTTCTGCTGGTGGCTATAACACAAATCTATTATCTTATAATTTCTATCATTACCATGTTAATATAATCATATTTTGGTAATTTGTTAATTTCCAGTGAAGCCTAGGTGGTAAATCCAGATTGTGTGCTTTGCAGTCTGTTAGTAGTTAGCGGATAGGGAGACATGGTCATAGAATTTGCCACTGTCTATCACTACTAACTAGTACTATCAACATATCTGTGCTGAAAGTTTTTTCTTATTTTTTTATTTCTTTCTCAGATTCTCTTAGGAGAATAGTATTTAATTTTATTTTATTTAAGGAAAATTTTATTTTTTAGGAGCGTGTATCCAATCCATCTTTGAAATATAGATCACATGGCAACAGTACTGGGGAGAAGCAGTAGTATGTGTTTGTGGTTTTGGCCAGTTGGGTTGTTTGTCCGTAACCAAATGAAGATATCCGTGCTTTTCCTTGATTAAGTGGCTGATATATGCTTTATATATATGTGAAGTGTTTTCAAAGAGACTCCTACACAGCTGACAAAAGGGTCTTCATTTGTATTCATGCTAGTGGAAGAAAGCTTCCTACTTAGTTTGGTTTGTGCTACGTAATGACATTTGAAATTCAAGGTTGTGTGGTATGCTCCATGAATTCCAGCAGTTTGTAAGAGGCTCTGAAAGCATTTGAATTGTGCCTTTATAGTGGTGAGGATGACCAAATTATCTACTCATTGCTTTTGTGGGTTCTGTGCATGTGTTTTCATATTTTTTTAAAGCACCATTAAAGCTTGTTTATCTCATTCTAGTATTTCGGAGTGTAACGTAATGATTGCATGTAACAATGATGGCATGTGATCATAATGAAGAGAGTTCCAATTAAGGCCAGAGGAGTTATTTTGAATATTTTTTACCTAAATACTACTCTATTATGTTCTCAATATGTAAATAGAGAAGGGAGGGGGGAGGAATTTTGTTATTGTAATTGTAACACCTTTTTCCCTAAGCATTTTTATCCTACCTCAATGTAATTATAACATATTTATAATTTGAATTGTGTTTTCCCTTGAATGTAATATCTCTACCTTTTTCTTAGTGTTGCTACATAATTTTTTATTTTCATTTTTTTGCCATGATTTTGTGTCTGCACCATATTCCATGGAATCAATGCATGTCATTTTCTTGTTCATTCCAGTATGATGGATATTTTCTAAATTGCTTATTTTTTTCATTATAAATAAAACTGTGATGAATATTTTCATGAATATAATATTTTAAAATATCTTTTTACTATTTTTAAAGCTATTTTCCCAGAGGAAGTTGTTTTTAAATAAAGCGATTTTAATTTTAAATGATATTGCATTGTTTTCCAGTATAATGCAATATATTAATAATGAATCTAGTGGGGCAAGAAATAAATTTTGAAAATAATTCATTTTATGTTCTCTGCCATTTAGCAAGCATTAATCATTTAAATATCAATAATGTAATGGCCATTTGTTGACCTCAGGTTTGCCTAATCATATAGCAAATTGTTTGAGATGATAAATGTTGCTTGAACAACTCCTAACAAAGTAGTTCACATTAGTTCTCTGCTGTCTTATTATAAGCAGACTCCTATAACTTTTCTTTGGGTTCAAGGTGGTCAGGTTAATTCTCTCTCCGCGTCTTACCTGAAGGACCTGCCTTCAGCTCTCGTCTCTCTTAACTCTACCATCACAAGTCCTTCATTTGCCCTCAAGACAAATTGTCCTGAACCACCTAATCTCTGTGTGGCTTGTGAATGGTCTCCTGCTAATTTCATCACAGGATATTTAATAACAGGATACAGGTTTTACTTCTCGTTTCTCTGCTTTCTCTTTGTTCTCTTCTTCCTTCCTCTCCTTCGATTTCTCCTCTCTCTCTCTCTCTCTCTCTCTCTCGATTGAATATCTAGCTTTTTCACTGATGTGATGTTTCAATGTTATGGGACAGATTACAAATGAGAAACTCTCTGCCCATTTCTCTCTTCTCACTTATATGGAATTGGAAGGTCCCTTAGAAGAGCTTAAAACTATTCAGGTCAAAGCCTACCAGCCCATCCTCTGGTTAGAGAATTGAGCTGCATGGACTATTGGGTTGTACATAAACCTTATGGGAATGAATCCTATATTCTTGTGGAAGTTGTCTCTGGCAATAATACAGGCTATTCCTAGGAATTCGAATTCCTGCTCTCCAAAAATAATCTCTCTTTAACTAACTTCCTGAATTCAACACTTCAGTGAAAAGAGGCTAGGGGTGGGAAGGGAGAGTGTCTTATTTATTTATTTATTTATTTATTTATTTATTTATTTATTAGCAGCTACAAGCATATTTTTAGCTTTTTTTTTTTTTAAGGACTTCCCAAAAGGATTTTTGGAATCTTTGAAAATCTCTGCTTATTTTGAACTTTGAGCCCATAATTCTTTCCTGTTTCTTATTATCTGCTTATTTTTTGGAAATGCTAGTTTGGGGGAATTAATCCAATTAAATTAGAGGTGTTTCCAGTTATTCTTAGAGACCACCTCTCGTGTTAGGAAGAAATGATAGAAATAAAGAAGATTATTTGTTTTTTCTTTTCCTTTTAAAGATTTGAAACAATTTGTAATCTTGTAGACAGTTTGCCAAATTGCATCTTGCTTTTCAGAGAGACAGGGGGAGGTCTTGGTATCTTAAACTGTAACAATGGGCTTTTGAGGTTCAGTCATGTCAATAAAGAGACAATAAAGCCAGGAGCCAAATACTAGTTTCTACAGCAAATAAGCAAACAAAGATATTAGAACATTTTAACTCTCTAAGTGAGACAGTGAAGTTATGAATAATGCTTCTATTTTTGAAAACTCATTGGTTATATTTGGAGCTGAGCATGGCATTGTTGAAATGTATCTGTATTGATTAGTTACCGGCTGATGCTCTGGTTGGTGCCCAGTAAATGCCCCAGGGTCTGCCCCCCTCCCCTTAGATCTGTTTAAGAGCTATGGATTAAGGTACCTCAAGGGACCTCCAAAACTTAGTACAAGTGCTAAGGCTATGATTCATCTTAATTGTTCATGCTTTACCAGTTTCATGTATATTTCAAATATCATTCTTGATATGTAAACAGACTTCAGGCAATCCAGTAGTTCTAGCATTTCTGGATTTGGTTTCTAGTTTTGACTTTTGTTTCAGATCTTATAAATCTATTTATTTTTTCTGTGTCTTAGTCTACTAAGGTGTATCTGCACCCTGGGTCTGATGAAAACAGATTCATAGAAATGGTAGATAAATCCCAGTTGGAATTTATAAAGTGCTTAAAAGTTATAATTATAAATTGGTTTATATGGTATCATGTATATAATTCGCATTTTCCATATATCAAACTACTCCAAAGCTTTGTGGCTTAAAACAATAGACTTAACAACACAGCATGTGAGCAGATTTGGTCTGATAAAGAATCTATTCCAGAACTAATCTTTTAGAGATAGCTGACCCTGTCTATGGATAGAATGCATAGAAAAAAGAATATTTTAATTTAGCCTACTTTTCAAACTCTCTTCTGTGTAGTGCATCTTGGGAAATGGACTCACATTATGGACTCTGGATTATATGTGTCTGTAAAGGTAGTAGTTTGTAGAAAGTAAAATGATTTTGTCTCTATTAGGTTTTTGAAATTCTTTCCTGAGAAAATTGTAAGTTTCAAAATATAAAGGATTGTTTGCTTCTTCTAGTATTCTTTCCCAGGCTAGTGGCCTACACAGTGTTATTGGCTAATCTATAGACTCCACTGGCTAGACAGAGAGAAGAATTTCACATTAAGCAATGAGTACATCATTTTGTTTTCTTGTGACTCAGTACTTTTAGTAGTTGTTTCAAACAATCTGAAAAAATAAATCTTTGTGTTAACGTGAACTCTTTCTTTGAATTTAGAGCCAAGAACATTGCTTTCCATTGTGAATTTAAATCTTATCTCCTGTGAGATTTGATTAGAAAGTGCATGTCCAACTTTGGATCTTTTTATATGTAGCACATGCGAATTTCATCAAGCAGTGGATCAATTCTAGTCAGTTATCAACGAAACATCTGGTATTGAAATGTGCTCAATTTGATATCTGGCGAGTGTATTATCAATCTTATAACAAATATTCAAGTGATTCCAGAGTATTCATATTGGCTCATTACTGACATCAATAACGGTTATGTTAAACTTGGTATTTCTCTTGCTTTTAGTAGATGTCTTGCATCATAGGCTAAAAAGCGGATTTTTTTCTAATGTATCTGTGAGGAAATGCTTTGAGAATTTCTATATTTTTTCTCTTCCTTATGGTATTAAGATGTCTTCCAAATGCACGTGATGGCTTTATCTATCAGCAAATCATTAATTTCCAGGGACTTTGGAATTGGTAGGGCAGATCAATCTGTTATTCAGGAAAATTATCATCACTATAGTAATATAATAATTCTCTCCCTTGCTATTGTTGTATAGACATGTATGTGATTGTATCTTTTCCCCTTTGGCTCAAAACTCTGAATTCTTTGTTTCTATCCATAAGAGATTTTGAATGATTCCTTTGTCATGTTTAAATTTCATACCTGAACATTGCCTTTTCATTTCCACATACCCATCAGATGGCAAAGTCAGTGCTTTGGATAACATTAGGATTCTTTAATAACTAAAGACAATTATTTTCTGTGGATATCTCCATCAATTATATTTCTTGCAGCTGTTACTTCTCCACACACATAAGGCAGCAGAGCTCTTGTAGTATTCTCTGTGTGCATATAGATTAAATTTTGATTAATAATAAGAACAACAGAAGGAGAAGGAGAAGGAGAAGGGGGAGGAGGAGGAGGAGGAGGAGGAGGAGGAGGAGGAGGAGGAGGAGGAAGAGGAGGAGGAGGAAGAGGAGGAGGAGGAGGAGGAGGAGGAGGAGGAGAGCAACAACAAGAATGACAACAATGACAACAACAAGGGTTTTCTAAACATTTGTTAGCCAGAACATATAACAACAACAACAATGACAACAACAACAAGGGTTTCCTAAACACTTGTTAGCCAGAACATAGGCATATCTACTGCTTGATGAGGGTGGCTTCATTGACTACTCTATTTTTAGGGATTTCTATGGGAAGACCACAAAAAATATGTGTGTATTTAATGAGAGAAGATAAGAGTAGTCAAAAGTTATTTCCTGAATTTACCTTCTATTTTCTTTTAGAACATTTATTTAGCTTTTCATAAAGGAACACATAGTATATTTATAGTTCACTTATTGTGTGTTCTTCACCTAGTGATATGGTTGCTAATACTAAAAAGTCAAAGAAAAAATGCCAAGAAAGAGAGGTTACAGGGGCCCGTACTGAAGGATCTGGAGAGAATTTGCAATGTGAAATATTTGTCAAAAGCAATTGGACAGACTTTCACATATCTTCTGTATCCTTTGCCATGTTGATAATTCTGTTAGACATCTTTTCATATCACCATGAAATGTGAAAAATCACATTCTAAAAGCAAAAGGGGAGCAGGAAACTGTTCTTTTGGACCACTTATTGTCATAGTGCCTTCATCTGCATGGCTGTCCTATTCATGAGCTCTTCCGTGCCTCAATCTTTCCTCTCTGATGGTTGAGACCATTGAATTTTGATCATCCTGTTTATCCAGTGGTGGGTGAAGTATCTGAACTGATACTAGAAGCTCTGAAGAAACAGGCCCTGACATGCAAATCCAACTCACTAATCCTGTTACGGTATATTTAAACCTTTGCTAATTTATTTTGGAAAATGTGGCAAGATTGGACCCAGACCCTATTCTTTTCTATTTCTTGTGTTTTCTTTAAAATCATCCTACAGAAGAATAAGTTTTGTATGATAAACAGTATTCACTTAAAATGTACACATCAGTGAATTTTGACAAATGTATATACCCATGAATCCACCATTACAGTCAAGGTGCAGACGTCTTATCCCTGACTCCAGCAACAAATTAAATCTGCATTTTGTCACTATGGACTACTTTGGGATTTCTAGAATTTTATATAAATGGAACCATACACTATGGACTCTTTTGTTTCTGCCTACTTTCACTCAGCATAATGCTTTTGATTCATGTTGTGGCATGTATCAGTAGTTGGTTTCTTTTTAGTGCTGAGTACTATTTCACTGTATGGATATGCCACATTCTGTTTATCCATTCACCTGTTGGTGGACATTTAGGTTTTCTCTACCCTATTTTGATGTTTTTCACCAAGTTGTTTTCAATGCCACCTGCTAATTGTTTCATGTCCTTAGAACTAAATTTCATCTTTTGTCATTTACTATGATACCTGGATATGTATTTTCTCTGTACACTACAGGAAAATAACAGATGATTAAAAGTTAACAAGATATGTATATTTAAATTGAATTACTTAGTATTTAAAAATTCAGTTCTTAATGATTTATTTCCCAAAGGAAATTGGTTCTAATCAAGAATGCACAATCTTTTCTTCCAGAGGTCACTTTTATCTCTAGGCCATTTGTCACTTTGATGGCAGCAATGATGAGGATTTCTGTAGAAATACATGTTGACGTATAAGTAGACCAGCAGTATGCTGACAGAGCACTTCTTTGTTTGAAGAAACAGTACATGACATTTAAATGGATTTTAGTTATAAGAGTTGATAAGTGAAATGCAGAGTTTTCTATGTTCCCCATTTAAAATTAAGCTCTTTGAGACTTTCATTAGATTTCTTTTTCTTTCCTTTCCTTCCTTCCTTCATCCCTCTCTCCCTTCCTTCCTTCCATCCATCCATCCTTCCTTTCTTCCTTTCTTTTTTTCCTTCCTTCCTCCCTCCCTCCCTCCTTCCCCTCCCTCCCTTTCTTTCTTTCTTTCTTTCTTTCTTTCTTTCTTTCTTTCTTTCTTTCTTTCTTTCTTTCTTTCTTTCTTTCTTTCTTTCTTTCTTTCTTTCTTTCCTTCCTTTTTCTTTCTCCTTGTGACAATCATTTCAACCAGAAGTTGCATTCACCAGGGGAGCTGCAGTCTCTCTTCTGAGGCAAATGTATGAAGACCATTTTTATCTCTGTCAAACTTAGTATAGTTACTTAAGAGCAATGTGAGTTTAGGAGGCCTGTTCTTTTAAATCTTTCTTTTAACATCTCTTCTTTTAAATCTCCAGACTTATCCTCTTAAATCTAATATTAATGTCTAAGTGCATTCACATTTTTAAGTTCTCTGGGGCCTTCTTCATTTGTCCTCTCCTTTGAAGTTTTCTTCCTCTATTTTCCAACTGCATTTACATTTCTCTCTTTTTCTCCTTTTTCCCTCTAGCCACAAAGATTTTCCACAGAAAGACTGACTACCACGAAAGAAATTCTTTTGGCTCTACTTTGACCATCTTGCCTATGAAATTTTGCTTTCCTAACACAGAAATCTCAATGATATTGCTGGAGCAAATTCTCTATCCTATACCCTGGCAAAGCTCCTAGAACCAGTCCCAGTGGGATTTCTGTTTTAGAAGCTGCCTTGAGATCTTCGTAGCATTGTTCCATTTGCTTTCCTAAAAGAATTTTAGCCAAATGCTGTCCTCAAAATGTTTTGCCAAAATACTTGACCACTTCATCAGTATAAAGATTATGTACATAAAAATACAAACATATGTGTGTTTGTGTATATTCACGTATATACAAACACACATATGTATATCTCTACACTAATTAAGCTCCTGAAGGTATCTTCCTCTTCTACCCCAGAAACATTTTCTTCCTCTTACTCCATAGTTGCTTTGGCTGAACTGACTGTGAGGCTCCTGGGATTCTATCACATTCCATCTCACATTAAACTAATCACAGCATTCTTTAGTTTAGTTGTCATGATATAACAATTAGGCAGTTCTATTGTGCTTTCAAATGCAGACTGGGACCCTTGTGAACCAGTTGGCTAAGTGGATGGGTGAATGGAGAAATGGGAGAAGTAGAGAGAAGAGGTATTGATACCCTGGGATGGGTTGTCATTGAGCATTAATAAAAATTGCCATTTATTATTTTATTTACAACCACTCCAGCGGGGAGAGAATACATCAGACTTGTCTAGTGGATAGTTAAGGGTCTTGAAATATAGTTATAATTTGATGTCACTGATTTTAAAATTTAAAATGCCATGGATGGCATATGGTGTAATTGTTCATTAATTCTGTCTTCAACCAATATTTAGTGAACCTATTTTATATGCAGAAACCTGTGCTGTGTCAATAGCATAGATGAGGCATACTCTTGACTTCAGTGTATATTCAGGTCAAAGTCTTTGGTATTAACTTGTTAATTTATCATTCAAAAAACTCTTAGTGAGTATCAAGTGGCATTACCCAGTGTCATGGGAATTTTAAATTCCTTGTTGACTTGGCATTTCTTTCATACCAGAACTTTCTGGAAAACTTATGGGGGAAGAAATGTAATTTTGTTGCTAAACCCATTCTGTTGCTTTAGTAAGAGTTTGAAGAAAACACACAATTTTAACCTTCTGGTTATTTTTATTTTAAACTCTTGCAAATATGTATTTAGAACTGTAGTTTTCATATTCTTTTAATAGTGTCAATTTTATTTTGTAACTTATTTTTGAAATAGTGTTTCCTATTGGAAAGAAACATTTTATATCCCATATTTAGAGAGATACTGGTAGAAATTGATTACGATCAGGTGAAAGAAGTGATATTTTCACAAATGATGACATGTTTTCTCTGCATATGATTGTAAAATTGGATATTGGGGTGTATAATTCGGATGTCTATCTTTGTTAATTGTCATGATTTCTTCATGTACCACTAACTTGTTATTTCATCAGCTGATTATTATGTTGTTTATAGAGATATGGCTGTGGTTGTTTCTTAACATGTATCCCTTACAACAGTGAAATTCGACTTCTGGCCTTTTGCCTTTCCAGGTAATTGAATTAAATGTGAAAGCACCTAACCCATTGCTGTGTTCTCTCTCTCTCATTCTCTCTCCCTCTCTCTCTCTCACACATACACATACACATACACATACACATACACATACACATACACATACACATAATATAATGGGCCCCAGTTAGGTAATAATAATATGACTCTTCTTATGGGAATTTCTAGGTAAGCAGCTCAATTAAGCATTAATTTTTAAGTTTCTGCTCTTGGCTTCCAGGGATGGATTTTGAACAAAGTATTTAGTCTCAAATGGAAGAGAGGTTTTCTGGTACATTGTAAACTAGTGTCTGACTGGTCTGAGAGGGCTGACTCATATTTCATTATTATAACATGAGTATTCTCTGAATTAAATAAGAAAAATGACCCTTAGTTCTTCTTTCTAAAGACTATTACCTAGTACTAACTAATCTTACCTTGCCTTCCTACTCTATGGTTCCCCACCTGCAGGTATCAAATGTTGCTTTATGGAGCAGGCAAGAATGCAGTGATGTATAATCAGCGACATTGGAGCATGCCACAACAAAGTTAACACATGCAAAGTGATGAAAACGGTACCTAGTGTATAATAAATGCTCAATGCTTACTTATTATCATAATTATTATTCTCATTACTTCACTTTGCTTTTACATGAATGTCTTATGATTATGTAGGATTACATAAAGCATTTCTCTACCATTCCCCATAATCATTAGCAACACAAAATTTTCACCTTTGAAGATATCCAACTGACGCATGTAAGCAAGAGAACAATATCTTTTCATATTTTTGTGGCATATCTGATACAATCATACTGAAACATATTCAGGTCTGTGTTAGTTTCCAATTGCTGCTTTAAAACATCACCACAAATCAAGTGGCTTGAAACAACACACAGGTATTATTCTACAGTTATGGAGATCAAAGGTCCTTGATCAGACAGCAAGCTATCAGTAGAGTTGCTTTCCTTCTGGAGACTCTAACAGAGCCTTTTTCAGCCTTTAGGGACTGCCCAAATCCTAGGCTCCTGATCCTCTTCCATCTCCAAAGCTAGCAATCACATCATTCCAACCTCCACGTCACATTCCCTTCTCTGACTCTGACCCTTGGTCTCTCTCCTGTAAGGATCCTTGTGACTGCACTAGGCCCATCTGAATAAAGCATGATAATCTCCCCATCTCAAGATCTGTAATGGAATTACATGAACAAAAGCTCTCTCACAAGTTCTGGGAATCAGGATGTGAATATATCTGGGGTCCATAATTGTGCCTGAAAGAAGGTTCATTGGAAGCCATGGCCATTACTTGGTGGGTAGAATCACAGATTTTGGATCTGAAAAGTACATTAGATCACTAATTTTAGAGATGAGGAAAATAAAACATAGCAGAGAGGATTATACCACCTGGAACTAAAACCCAGGTCCTGGACCGCTAATCAGGTGACTTTTTCAACTGTTTTCATGTAACATTTCTTTTGTTTCTTTTTTTTATTAAATTTTTTAACGTTTATTTATTTCTGAGAAAGAGAGAGAGAGAGAGAGAGAGCATGAGCAGGGGAGGGGCAGAGAGAGAGGGAGACACAGAATTTGAAGCAGGTTCTAGGCTCCAAGCTGTCAGCACAGAGCCCAATATGGGGCTAGAACTCGTGAATGTGAAACCATGACCTGACCTGAAGTCGGACACTTAGCCAACTGAGCCACCCAAGTGCCCCTTCACACAGCATTTCTTAAAAGTGTATCCATTAGCCAATTAATTGGTTTGTGATTAAGAGGCCACATTATAAAATTCCCAATAGTAGTTTTAAACTGAATTTGAGGCCACTTTGAAATCTGAAGATAGTCTAGCCACTTGGACTTCATTTGTAGACACACTTAACAGAATATTTCAAAATTAGCTCAGTCGCATTAAAAAATTTTTTTTAAGGTTTATTTTTGAGAGAGAGCGAGAGTGAGTGTGCACAGGTGTGCATGCTAGTGAGGGAGGGGCAGAGAGAGAGAGAGAGACAGAGAGAGAGACAGAATCCAAAACAGGCTTCAGGCCCCGAGCTGTCAGCACAGAGCCTGATGCCAGGCTTGAACTCACGAATCACAAGATCATGACCTGAGCCAAAGTCCGACACTTAACCAACTGAGCCACCCAAGTACCCTGATATTTTTTTAAGGGAAAAATACCTTAAGGCTTTCCCAAGAAGTTTATAAAATTTATAAGTGTGGTTCCAGTTGAAATTGTGCCGCCTAGAATTCTTAGAGGGGAAAATATGATCTTTGTGAATACTTCTCATTTAGGCCACAACTAAGAAATTTACATATTAAAAATGGCAAACTTTTGATTTTTATGAACAGAGGGCACAAGTAGAGCTTAGTCATTGATTGTTTTATAGACTACTTAATGATCTGTTGAGAAAACTCGGTACCATCTACTTTCCCACGTCTCATCTGTGTAATGTACCCGGATGCTATAGTGAATTAGAACAGTGTGCTCTTATGTACAATATATGTAGTTTTTATGGAGCTCTCCCAAGAATAAATTAGAAACTGGCTTGATGCCTCTATTTCATTTTCCTTTTTATTCTTTTTGCAGTTTGAATTTTTACAGTCTATAGAGGATACACATGGTCATTTTGATGCTATTTTACATTCTGTGCTGCATTTCAGAAGATGACGTGAATTATAGACAATTGATCTTGTCATTTATATTTACTAGACATGTCTAAATTATCTAACCAAATAAGCAAGGATATTGAGTATCTCCTATGTTGAAAAAACTGCACTGGGTTATCAAGATGAATTAGCTACAACTCTTTATAATGGAAAAGCTATCAACTTCAGATGCAACTTTAGTTTTCATTTCCTCTCTAGCCCTTAGTAAAAGAAAGACTGTGAGCAAATGCATAACCACTTTGAACCTGTTGCCTGACCTCCAAAAGTAGGAAAACGAGACCCATACTACAGGGTTGTTAAAAGGATTAAATTGAGATAGTGCGTGTGAAAACACCAAGTGCAGTGGCTCATGCAGAGGTGCTTCATAAATGTTCATTTCTATTTTCAAAAAGCTCACAGTCTGGTAAGAAAGATATCTATGAATAACTGATATCTACGAATAACTGTATACAAGGCAAAGTGCTATGTGGCAGAAGAAAGGTCCAAATAGGAAGCCGTTGGAGTTCAGAGGTAAACTATGTTATGGGGACCAGAAAAGGCTTCTTGGAGCATTTTCATGGCATTTAGCTGGCCCTTAAAAGAGGAAGGGGATTTAGATATTTAGAGATACAGGCTCTGTGATTTATGCACTTGTCTCCTGAATGATCTCCCCATGAGCTTGCTTTCTGTGCCCTATTTTGTGCATTATCCAGTGCTCGAGTTTTCCAGTTTTGTCTCTTGTAGTCCAACTTCTGGCTATGTTCATATATCATCAAGGATTAATGTCCTTTCCTGCAAAGGCACTCTGGGTTGATGCTTCTATACTTGTCAAAGTTATATGTAATTTAAATAGGATAAATTTATTAATTTTTTAAAAGGCAAGTCATGTTTTCCCCTGAAATAACTTCTGATAGTGAGATGGGTCCAATTAGAGTAATCTCATGTGGTTGGTTTGCAGAGATTTAGGCTAGTTTTGGGGAAAGTCCTTGATAGAAATTATTCATGGCCCGTGGAACCAAGATTTTCTTTCAGAGAAGAAAGAAATGGTCAGATTCATTTTTTCTTTTAGGTGCGTGATGCTGGAAATCCTGTTTCCCATAGTTGCCCACACAGCTGTTTCCATCTGTGTGACGGCATCATAGCCCCTCTTAAAAGCAGTATAACCTCCATTGGCCTCTACAACTCACTGAAGACCTGATTTAGAAAACTGACTCATTTTGCACAGGCTACTGAGCAGCAGTTTGGAGGTTATACCTTCTAGCGACTTACAGCTTGAACTAGTTTGAGAGTCCAAAATGTGGCATTTCCTCCTTATTTACCTCTGAAGTCATGCAATCTTTACCAAATTTGGTTCAAGATATTTCCCATACTTCTACTCTTGTTAATGTTAGAGTGACCATATTTTCTGAATTGAAAGTTGGAATATATTGTATGACATAGAATCCAATCTGGGGGCCTGATATACCTAATGTATGTGTGTGTTTGTGTGTGTGTGTGTGTGTGTGTGTGCATGTGTGTGTGTGTGTGTGTGTGTATAGCTCAAACCTGGTTGGTTGCTCTACCTCTATTACTATCAAATGGACCCTTTTCTCCTCTTTCTGTCTCAAAAAAAAGTTTAATATCTTTAAATTGCAGCACTGAAGTTTTGGTCCTAAGGTGGGCAAATCTGAGTATAGATTTTAAGAGCTCTTAATTATTAATAGCTGTTAATAAGATAGGAACTTGTGTTTACATTTTGGGGGAATGTTCAGATAAGTGGTTGTATGGTTGTTTGTTCCTGGTTCATAATGAAACATACCCTGAGGGCTCTATTAATTTTGGTTTGGGATCAAAACACTTGTCTCCTGGTGTGGCTTCGTCCTCCATTCTTGGCTGGGCACCCTTCACCCTTAAAAAGAATCAGTCTCTGAGGTCTTGGTGGTGAGGATTCAGAGGGGAATATCTGCCTCCCCAGACAGAGCCTGTGGCATTATTTTGTTCCTGTCTTTGTATTTAGGATCTAACAAGCAAGGATTTGTGCGGAGAGAAGGGACTCTAGCCTTGATCCTATGATCAGGTGTTGCTCGTCTGAGTGATGCATGGGTTACAGAGTATACGATTTCCCTGGGGTCCCTCAGCTACTCTTAACAACAGGCTGAAGTTTTGCCTTACACTAACTGTCCATAATATAAAAGTTTAAAAAAAGGTGGGGATTGTGAAATTTTAGACCTACTTGATATATCTTTTGGAAGAGAACAGAAATTGAGAACTTAACATGAATATAGCTATATAAGTCCATATAACCAGGTTTTGACATGTGTATGGGTGGAGGGGCTGATGGGGAGTATAAAAACCCAGAATAGTTTTCTTCATTCTGTTGTCACTGTATTTTGTCATTCAGCTGTTGTTTCTCTGCGTCTTAAGCTCTATCTTCTTTCTTTAAATATATGGATTCAGGTGGTACTAAATGGTTAGCCTGATTCAGTACTGGGTAGTACCTTATATTTGAGTAATTTATTAATCACAGTTTTCAGGGAGCGATGATGTTCATATTGTGAATCTACTCATAAATGAAGACACAACTCTTTGTAGTATTTGTGAATCATCTTGGGCAATGTCACTCACTCTAAGAACTTCTAACTCTAGGGCATGCGGCTGATTCCTGGCTGCTCAGTTGGAAGAGCATGTGACTCTTGATCTCAGGGTTGTGAGTTTGAGACCCACACTGGGTGTGGAGATTACTGAAAAAAATAAATAAACTTAAACTAAATAAAGCATGGGGCTTAGAGCATCAAAACCTTTTGTTGTCAAGCTTTTAGATGTGCTGGTTTATTGACATGAGTCAGTTTCAAACTCTAGATCTTTATACTTTGGCTCCAGGCAAACATAAGGGAGCCTCACAAAGCCAAAATTCACTTTGATGCAAGTTATTCTGGGGCTCTAGCCAAGATGTTCATTTTTCATTTATTTCTCAGTTTTAACCAGACATGCCAAAAGGTCCTCACTGTACCTCATGTCTGCATAATGAAAGGTGAGATAGTGGGAGGCCTACCTGTGCTGCATATTTTTGTGGGTTGAAATAAATTATAATCTATAGCAGTTTTCCCAAAGCATCTCAAAAGTAGTTAATAGTTATTAGTTGAAAAGAAGAGGTCATTTTTGAAAGATTGAGTTAAAGTAGAACTGGTTTCTTTGTGATGGTACTTCTCAGAACCTACAATATGCTGATGTGTATAGTGAATTTCTAAGAGGATGATGTGTGGACTTTCTCACATTTTTAAAGCAAACCTTCCTCCTCTACTCTTTTTATCTCTTTGCAAAGCATCTCATTGATGTTTTGTTTCACAGAACAGAATTTGGTCAATACTGTTTATAGAATCTGGAAAAGAGAATTTTTGACAATTTTTATTAAAATTCTATAACCTATCTCTTGAATCTGGATTTCTAGGAGTCTAGATAAGTGCTCCTAAAACTTTAATTGCATGCAAATTTGCTGGATAGTCTGTTAATATGCAGAATTGGATTTGGTTGGTCTCAGTGGGGCCAGTGATTTTGCATTTCTAAGGTCCCAGGTGACTGATGATACTGGCCCCTGCAACACACTTTGTGTTCCTGGTTGAAAAATGTTTAAATGGTTTCTGTTGCCTGGAGCTTGGCAATGAGCTGGTTAGAGGGGCATTTCCTTACAAAACAGGGAGTTGGAGCTGAGTAAATGGTTATTGTTCCGTTTATTTTTCTTTATAATTTTACCAGGTTAGGATGGGTACTCACTCATTCACTCACGCATAAATTTAGAGTAAAATAGCAAATAGCTATGTGCATTAACACTGCACTGTGTGTTTGAAGTATTCCAATTATTTTTTTGAGAAGTCCCTAGTGGGAGAGTTTGAGTCTCTGTTCTGTAAACAATAACTGTGACTGTTAAATTCCACATCTAGAGTAATTCTTAGTTTGACCCACCTGTTTAACTGTTTACCCATATCAACATTCATGCACCAAGCTTAGGCCAAAGTCTTAACTGACTCTTTGAGAAAGCTTATCAGACGAAGTTTTAATTATTTAAGGCTAAAATAACAAATAAGGTTTATCTCTTAGGTTAACTCCATTTATTTGTTCTTTGATATCTGAAGCGATCTCTGTAGAGAGGTTCTAAGGCTACTGTTTGAGCTTGATGAGAAAGAGCAACAGAAATGATTAGCGGGGGGTGGGAAGGAAGGAAATATCCTCACAGAAGCTGAGCTGCTTATTTGACATCTCTGATAAAACATTAGGTTATGCTGACACCACATTGACAGCAGATGGTCTTTGCACCCTGTGCTTTGGTTAGCATCCATTGTCAAATACTTAAATATTGGCTAAAGCTATTATAAAAATAATTTGTTTCAAATTCCATTCTATTTTTTTTAATACTAAAATTGCTTTTTAGGCTGGGTACTCAAAGTAACTGGGCCAAGATTCCAGTGAAATATCTGGATTGTGCTAAAAATAAGTGCAGTGTTATTCCTTCAATCCCCCTCTCAGTGCTTGGATTGATTACTCCTCAAATTCCTTGCTAAGAAATTCTTCCTAATAGAGATTTATTTGTATGTAACCAAAACTCCTATTTGCAAACAATTGATGGAGTTATGAAAAGTCTTTCTTCAGTAGGTTAAACGTTTCCTGCAGTTGCTTTACAGACACTTTGTCATTGTTACAAAGTGAAACTTTAGTTTAATCCTTAGTCATATCAAAATTTTAAATTAATCGAGTCTGAATCATGATTTTATAATATTCCTAGATTTGTGTAATAAAGCATTAAAATATTAACAATTATGATACTTTTTTAATGTGTTACACTCAATTTGTTGGAGCAGAAAAGATACAACAAACTATAGATGCCAGTGGAAAAGAAAAACAGATTCAAATTATCCAGTGATGTACTCAACTATAAACTACATTTTTAAAAGGGGGACATAAAATATCCTGGGCACTTGTGCATATTCTTGTGTATATGTTCTTGTGTTGTTGTTGGTGGTGTATATTGTTTTGGCTTTGTTTTGTTTTCTTGTTCCCTATATTAAACCAAATAAGAGCTTTTCTGACTTGGTGGTAGAAATTCAGGTAGAGAGCTGGCTGATCTGTCCTCCATTTCTAAGTTGTATATAATCTGTTGGGCTACTCTTGTGTCCCCCTCTTCATATGTTTAGATGGCTGGCGCTGACCGCCATAACAAGGTCTGTGTCATAGCTATGTAATATAAGAATGCTAAACTTATCACACTTATATTACTGTAAATTCAGCGCCTGATGCTGTACAATTACGATACTGCATTTGAAGAAAATAAAAAAGTGAATTCAAATTTGTGTACAGAATATTGTTTTCTCATTTGTGTATTAAGAAAGATGAAAATGTAGATTATTAGTCAGAGAAAGAATGGAGAAATTTGTGTCAGAGTTCCTTGTAATCTCACACTTACATTCTTATGTTTGTGTATTTGCGTTCATGTAGCTTTATATAAATCACACTGTCTAATGCATGGGGGAAAAGAGATCAGAGCATGAGGGATAATCCTCTTTGAGAGCAGGGACCATGTCTTATATTTCCATCCCTGCACACCCTCCACTGGGCTCTCTGCAAAGCAATGTATTGATTGTGGAATCCCCAAATCATGTCAATTTGTCTTTGGGCTGTAAGCAGGCATAAAATCAGATAAAGGCAATAAACAGGGTCTATAACATGAACCAATTCAAGGGAAAGTGCTAATCACAAGTAAGTTATGGTGGGGAGGGGCAAAGAAGGAATCAAAAGTATCAATTTAGTCATCACAAGTGCAAAATCAATTACTGTAATGAAATGTAGGTTATTTGAGTTTGTTCAAAAATTTCAATTTTACCTTTAAAAAGTAAATACAATTACCTTGGTTTTAGTGTGTCAGATACAGATACATAATTTCCTTGAGTATGTTTTTCCTGTTTGTGAATCGCTTCTCTGGGCTCAGCCTTGCTCTTTCCTAGGCAGCACTGAGAATTAGGGTTAAGACAAATGTTTTATCCACTCATAGAGTCAACAGTCAGTTATCAGAAGTCGTTACCACATGCAAACAAAATGGGAGTTTTTAGCTTTAAAGAGAAATAAAAGGGAGTTTGAGTTTTAAGTATCATTATGTAATACTTTATATAAACAGGAAGGTATTTCACACTGCAACTTGATGCCAGGCAATTGATTATGCATATATAATTGGTGCCTACGTTCAACCCATAATATGGTTGTTTTCTGTTTGCTCCAAGAGAATGATGGGAAAATAACATTAGAATGTGGAACTTTAGCAATAAATCTTAATTGAGTTTGCTTAAGCGCTACTTAAAAATGTTTGCAGTAGATTTGAACCAGTGCCACAGCATTAATTGAAACATAAAACTCAGTCATTTAAATATCTTTCTCCAAGGTCAGAGAAAGTCTTCACTGAATTAAAATATGCTATTATTCACCAGGGAAGATTATGTATTTTACTCTCTGTACAAAATAAAGGTAATGGATACTGTGATTATGTGCTGTAAGTCCTGGAAATTTATGGTTGACCTAAATTCCTCTAGTGTATGAATTTTTTGGTTATCCACCAAACCCCATTTTGTAGGGTGAAAAATCAGTGTCCTGGGAGATTTTCTTAATTTGCTCCAAGTCAGTGAGTGGATTTGTGTTAGTAAACATTCAATTCTGAATCCTGTGTTTGCACCAAGCAGCTTCTCAAGGCAACAGTGTGAGGTTGGGAACTTACTAAAAATAGTTAACATGTATTAGTGCTTATAATATGCCAGAGAGTATGTGAGGCATTTTATATGCATTATTTCATTTTGTTCTCTGAATGATATAACGAATATATTATTACCTACGTTAAAAATTTTTTTTTACATTTATTCGGTTTTTGAGAGACAGAGAGACAGAGCACAAGTGGGGAGGGGCAGAGAGAGAGGGCGACAGAATCTGAAGCAGGCTTCAGGCTCTGAGCTGTCAGCAGAAAGCCCGATGCTGGGCTCGAACTCACAAACTGGGAGATATGACCTGAGCCGAAGTTGGACGCTCAAGCAACTGAGCCACCCAGGCACCCCAATTATTATCTACAGTTTAAAAAAGATTACAAACTGAGGTTCATATCTTGTCCAAGGCCATGTGGGTGGGAAATAGTAGAAAGGGAGTATGACCCCAATTAGTCTGTCTGCAGCATCTTTACTTCTAACCAATATGTTAGACTTGGTCCAAGAGGGTAATTTAGAGCCAGCCAAAATGTAGATGTTTTTAACAGAACACAAAATCTTCATTTAAACTGTGGTAGAATTCAGTTCTTTCATGAGGTGATAAATGGGGTATAAAATATAAAATACTGTGTCTACTAATAGATTAGACAATTCTTAAATTGTTTTTTATCCTGAAAGTCTATACATTAGTAAAAATGGCTTAGTTGAAACTACTTTTTTTTTCCTTAGGACCTATTTCAAAACACTTTTAAAATTGAAAAGCAAATTCAGCTCAAAATTAAATTCCTATCCAAATTTATCTTTTAAAAGCAATTCCTAATTTTCTCTTCCAATGAGCTTACGGAATGTATATTCAAAAGGAGCAGATACTGTCTTTTGAAAAACGTTCATGTATTCCCCTAAAATAATCCAGAAAACCAATGATTGTCTCAATTAAATCTGTGCTTTTTCTTCCCTTTTTTCCTTTCTGTATAAGCACAGTGCCTTGGTGGGAAAAGGGGCTTTAATTAATTTGAGAAAACATGCTACAGCACATTTACTGAGATGCTATCATAACTAATTAAAACAAAATTGCTCTTGTCAAAATAAATGAATAAATTTGATGAGGCATTTTCCTTTATTTTGCAGATTTGTTCCACTTTATCACTAATTCATAAAATCCACAAAGGGTCTCTAGTCATCAGGGTGATTAGTTAAATTCTGCTGTTGTTACACTGTTATGAAAGGGGGAAAAAAATATCAGACACATATACCAGGCTAAATGAATAGGCTGAGAGCACATTTCTGCAAGTGCTCTAAATGAAATCATATAAGGCCATGTACCATCTGAGGTCAAGGCAAAGATTATCATTAATGTTCAATGTTTGTATGCCAATACTACAATGATTTTTCAATGTAAGGGACATTCTATAATTGGAAAAAAATTCAGCTATTGTCTCAGACTACAAGCCATAGAGGTAAAGCTTATACAGGTAAATTTGACCACATGTTCTGTTGTTCATAGGTGCTAGTGTGCTAGCGTGAGTGTTAAGTAAAAGGATATCATATTGTTAAGTAAAAGGGTATCGTATTTATAAATAAAGATATCCATCAAAAGAGGGCTTAGGTTAGGAATTATTGAGTAACATGGAACTGACTCATCCAAGATGATGTTGATGTCCCTGACTCTATAAAGAAAAGAAAGTAATATTGGGATAGGTCATACTAGAGCTAGTATTTCTAATTTAAAGCATGCAAAAGCTGAAGTCCTCTGTTTATTAAGTACCTGTTATTTTCAAAGCACTGTTTTAGATAGTATGGTGATAAAAAATATCCATGGACCTACATTTGAAGATCCTGTACTCTGGTACAAGAGATAAGATACTTAAATATTTACAATAGAATATAAACAATATTTTTTTGGAAAAGATTCAGGCAAGTTTTCCAGGTGGTCAGAGTTCTTTTAAAAGATGGGTTTGAGACTTGTCCTTCAAGAGAGACACCAAACTTCCAACCTAAACATACCTATTTTGAATACAGAAACTCATACATCACCTTTTAGGATTATTCGTTTTGGATATTAGTCACAGGAAATCTGCCATTTTTTTTTTTTTTTATTTTTTTTTTTCTTTTTTTTTCAACATTTTTTATTTATTTTTGGGACAGAGAGAGACAGAGCATGAACGGGGGAGGGGCAGAGAGAGAGGGAGACACAGAATCGGAAACAGGCTCCAGGCTCCGAGCCATCGGCCCAGAGCCCGACGCGGGGCTCGAACTCACGGACCGCGAGATCGTGACCTGGCTGAAGTCGGACGCTTAACCGACTGCGCCACCCAGGCGCCCCGGAAATCTGCCATTTTGACCTGGGTTTCTCATATGCAATCCGGTATTTCAGAAACACCACCAAGTAGATGTCTTTAAACTCTTTATGTTTAAGTTTATAATGTGAAAATTAGGAAGCATGATAAAACAAACCTGGTGAAAACCCCATATCCTATACTCTGATGTTCAACTTAAGCGTTTATTTATTCAGTCAAATCACTATTGAACACCCTGTTGGGTGGTGGGAACAGTGTTGAATATTGGTAGTATGAAAATTAAGAGTCATGTTAGACCCAAGGAACAGAAAGGCAAGAGAACAAACATAGCTGACAAATACTAAAATAAAGGTATACAATATTACAGAAGCAGCAAGGAAGCAGAATGGAAGACGGCCCATGTGAATTAAGTTTGATAAGCAGGAAGTTCACCAAACAGTGAAGAAGGCAAAGCAGGTTCCAGTGAAGGGAATAACCCATAAAAAGACATGAAGAAGAAGGCATAGTCAGGGAAAATCGTGAGATGCCTGGATTATAGGGCAGGTGAAGGTGAGTGATAGAAATTCAGTAAGTACTTTGGATATAGCTCTGTATTCAATTTCACTTCTGCTTCCCTTTCCAGGCCCACTTCCATCATCCCAGTTCAGACACTACCCAGAAAGCTGAGATTATTAAAAGAATGTAAAGATTCTTTACCCCAAGTGCTGACACCATCTCAGTGAATATAAAACTGCTCTTTTTTTCTTACATTCCTAAAAACAGTATTCATTAAGTTTGGGTCTATTTTCTTCTTCACTAGTGCCTAGTATAGAATCTGGGTTGATAATTTGTTCTGGTCAAGTGATTGCATATGAAATGCGAAAGAGTAAATAAAAATAAAAACAACAAAATACTGGATGAATATTCAAATTCACACTTAGTGAGATTGGCAGTGATTTCTTGGAATGTTGAGATGGCATTCTAGAGTCATGTACAGAATCAGTGGAAGAGTGTAGTGGCTAATTTAAGAATTCTTCCAGGGACAGGGAAGGAGGAAATGACATCATTATTCTTCTCAACACTTCCCACCCCAGCCCTTGCTCCCCACAAGCCTCCAACTGTTTTATGATTCCATGTTTATACCTGGCATAAATGACAGTAGCTTGTGATTACCTATACATTTAAGGCACAGAATATTTACTGCAGCCGTCAAGGCTTTCTAATTCCTGACCCTTTTATACCTGTTCAGTATTTTGTGTCAGTTTCTTATGTTAACATCTTTATTATTTCTATCCCTCCCAATTCATTTAAAAAGTCCTGCATCCTTCAATATTTATCTCATTTTGCTGCCTACTTTGTTAGCTATCTTCAATCATCTGAACTGATCATTAACATATCTCCTATAACCTTTACTACCTTTATGATTATCATGGGGTATAGTTTGATAGCCTTTTTAATGTTTGTTGTATATTTATTTGCCCTACCCCCATTCCTCACTGTGAGTCCCTTAGGATTTTGAAATTCATTCCATCTGCATATGATATCTTATATGATCACTGGACACAGCACCTAACACATAGAAATGCTCTAAAAGTATTTGTTGAATGAATGAGTGCATGAATAATTTTTCATGCTTTTGTTTCTTTCCATTATATATACAATTTTAAGTTATTTCTACTTTGTTGAAATCTTACATTTTTTTCCAATGTGGGTAAAATGTCTTATAAAAATTATCTGGAAGGGGTGCCTAGGTGGCTCAGTCAGTTAATTGTTCAACTTTTGATTTTGACTCAGGTCATGATCTCACAGTTTCTGAGATCAAGCCCTGCATCAGGCTCTGCACTGACAGCATGGAGGTTGCTTGGGATTCTCTCTCTTCTTCTCTTTCTGCCCCTCCTCAGCTCACATTCTCTCTCTCTCTCTCAAAATAAATAAATAAGCATTTAAAAAATCATCTGGGAAATTTTTCTTAAAGCAATATTTTTATTCACAGTATGAAAATTTCTGTCTTATGATGATAATGGATTTGGTTTCTCCTCCCTCATTTTTAAAGTTAGATAATAATTAATATAATTCATCTTCTTGATCTTTTAAGAGCTTGATTTAATTTTAAAATATGCATTATATTTCCATTAAGATACTAGAAATATTTAAAATTTTAATATTTACCTTTGTTTTCATTAATTCAACTATTTTTCAAAATCTGATTTTTGTGGACAGCCCATTAACAAAAAGAAATAGAATTCTGAGAGAAAATTCCACAAGAATTTTCATATTTTATGAACACAAGTTCATGAAAAGGGAAATTTATGAGAATAATCTGCCTTCCATGTTGCTGCTGCCCATCTGAGTGTGTACACTTTATATTTGGGGGCAATTTATCTTTCATTTTGACCCTCCTATTTGATGCTTGTTCTGGGTCAGTATCACTATAGTGACAATCATTTTGGTGTAGGCAACAGTTGAAGGTTTTTTTTTTTTAAGTTTATTTATTTATTTTGAAAGAGAGAGGTGGGGGGAGAGAGAGAGAGAATCCCAAGCTGAGAGCACAGAGCCCAATGCGGGGCTTGAGCTCACAAACTTTAAGATTATTACCTGAACTGAAATCAAGAGTCAGATGCTTAACCCACTGAGCCACCCCATGAAGTTTTAATGCTAGTAACACTTGCATCCCTTTCGCTTTTTATAAACCAGAGGCAATTGTTCTATTTTCTTTTCATTGCTATCCATTATGTTTATCATGAGAGAACTCTGCTTCCTGCAAATGTAACTTTCCAATTACATTCTAAACCCATCCCTATGAAAATACACTACGTTTATATTGTCTGGTCAACAAATAAAAATAATTAATCAGTTACCTTTTTTGGCCCCAATATGTTACTATTTTTAATGTCTTAATTTTAATACTTTCCATTATTTCAAAAAGTCAAGGTTTTAGTTAATATGTTATGATTTATATAACAAAACAGGGATAAATTGAAATTACGTATTATATTAAAATTCTGTATTTTGTTTCCATCAGTTTGATCTACAGTGATCTCATAATTAGATTAGCATCTCTGAAGGCATGGATGATGTTATTTTATTCTGTATGACTTGCTCTGCCTATGATGGGGTGAAGTCCATGTGAAACGCTCAATAAGTACTTATGAAATACTGAATAAAGAATTGTAGAGGTATTGAGGAGGCCTATAGAATTATGTTTCAACTCCTTTATTTTATTTTACTTTATTTTGTTTTGAATTTATTTTTTTTCTTACAAGTTTTTTTTTTTATAATGTTTATTTATTTATTTTTGAGACAGAAACAGAGCACGAGCAGAGGAGGGGCAGAGAGAAAGAAAGACACAGAATCGGAAGCAGGCTCCAGGCTCTGAGCTATCAGCACAGAGCCCGACATGGGGCTCAAACTCCCAAACTGTGAGATTGTGACCTGCTTTCACGTTTTAATTTAAATTCCAGTTAGTTAACATACAGTGTAATCTTATTTTCAGGTGTAGAATTTAGTGATTCGGTGTTTCCATATAATACCCAGTGCTCATCGTAACAGGTGAACTCCTTAATCCCCATCCCCTATTTTCCCCTTCCCCCTGCCCATCTCCCCTGGTAACCATCATTTGTTTTCTATAGTTACGAGTTTCATGGTTTGCCTCTCTTCCTCCCCTCGCATGTTCATTTGTTTTATTAATTCCTCATATGAGTGAAATCATACGGTATTTGTCTTTCTCTGACTGACTTATTTCATTTAGCATAATACTGTCTAGCTCCTTTATTTTACAGAAGAGAAATCTCTGATTCCCGTATTCTCTCCCAAATATCCATGGCTTGCTGTTGAGTATTGAAACATACCAGAGGTTATTTTTTGGTATGTTAACTTTATTTTTGATGATGTAATATTACATTGTTTTCCCTAGTGCAAGTGGTTTGAAATGAAAACACCTCTCTGGTGTAATTACAGTGAATTTAAATTTAATTCTTTTCATTCAGTTCTCTGTTAACTCAAACATATCCCTGAATCTTTCCATTTTCAACTCTACTGCTACCACTTTAATCCCAGCATGCAACTCCTCTTGCTTGCTAGCATTAATTTTAAATTCCCTACAGTCAAACCCAGTATTGTGATCTCTTAGTACTCATTGAGGAACAGTTATCACAAAGCACAGATCCTAGCAATCAATATCATGCCAGAACATATGAGCCATTTCTTAGACTTTGTGGTGGGTCTTTTTTTTTTTTTTTTTTTTTTTTTTAAATTTTTTTTTTCAACATTTTTTATTTATTTTTGGGACAGAGAGAGACAGAGCATGAACGGGGGAGGGGCAGAGAGAGAGGGAGACACAGAATCGGAAACAGGCTCCAGGCTCCGAGCCATCGGCCCAGAGCCTGACGCGGGGCTCGAACTCACGGACCGCGAGATCGTGACCTGGCTGAAGTCGGACGCTTAACCGACTGCGCCACCCAGGCGCCCCAAGTGGGTCTTTAAGTTACATAAATCACCAGGTAATTCATCTAGACCCAACTTCTCCTTGACCGGATGTAGAATCTGAGGTCAGGTAAGAGAGAGAAAGGATTTTAATACAGTCATACAAGCAGTAAGTGGAAGAGAAGCAGTATGATTCTAGTGTCCCTGATTCTGCTTATTTCCTTTTCATTCTGTTGTGACTGTCTCTCAGGAACAACCCCCAGAGGATGTGTCTGGGTCACATTGGTTGCTTGGATATGTTGAAAATATATTTGAAGATCACCTATCATGATATTTCTAAGACCTGTCATTTTAATAGACCTTTCTCTGTCTCGCTAACTAAATCTACAGATACCTCATTTTCTTCATCGGTAGAATGGGGCCAATAATAATCCATTGGGATTTTGTGAGATTTAAAATTACACATATACATGCAGCCATGTAAATTTATTTATTTATTTATTTATTTATTTATTTATTTATGTTTAGAGTTGTGTCTAAACATAGCAAATGGTGCTCAATAAGCTTCAACGATTATTACCTGCAAATCAAATCACAAAGTTTCATATGCTTTTGTCTTGTGGGTCCTGGAGGTAAGATTGGAAAGATTTATAGGTTACAAACAAAATAGCTTGCCATTCATTTATTTCACAAACATTTATAGAATGTTTCAGTGTGTGGTTGCCACTGTAGTAGGTTCCGTGGATGTAACAGTGAGTAAGATTGAGATCGTTTTTGCTCTTATAGGACTCATATCCCAGCGTAGGAGCCAAGCAATGAACAAATAGGAGTATAAATAAAATATATCCAACTATAAAGTTCAAAGGAAAAAAAAACATAAGAAACAGAGTTAGAGAATAACAGAAGGGACCTACTTTAAATAAAGTTTTCAGAGAAGGTCTTTATTTAAGCTGATTTCTAAAGAATGGGTAGGAGCTAGTCACGAAGTAGGAAGGGTGGAAGCATTCCAGGCAGAGAGCAACCAACGTGCAGGGATCCTGAGGTAAAAAAGAGCTTGGAATATTCAAGTAGCTGTGAGTAGACCACAGGAAGGTGGTGTGTGTGTGTGTGTGTGTGTGTGTGTGTGTGTGGATAGAGTGTGATGACCAAGAAGTAGAAAGGAATTAAATGGGAGAACTAGGCATGTAGGATCTTGTTGCTAATGGTATGGAGTTTGCTTTTTACTCTGCAAGTTTCAAGGAAAGACATTGGATTATTTCTAAACACCCTGATCTAATAAAATGAGGTATAAGCAAGAGAGGATTTCTCTTCTGTATTTTATAGAAACTTCATATCATTTTTTTTGTTTGTTTCCTGAGCAAAGTTCATTCTCTATTCTTTTCCCTCTGCCCTCCTCTTCCTTTAATCTCTGTTTACATCTTTTTCTTTTCTTTTCTTTTTTTTTCTTTGCTGGAAGGGAGAATAGCTTCTTGGATCAAAATCCTTCCCACAGGTTTCCTTCAGAATAAATCCCTTTATACCCTTAAGAGAGTATTGAACTGTCCATCCAATAGTTGTTTATAAATGGTTTTCATTGTGGAATTATATTCATATTGTAACAATTTAAAACTACCCACTTTGTTATATATTCTCAGTTTTAACTAAGGGTAGATTTGTTCTCTAGAGCAAAGAGGTATTTTGTTTCAACATGTATTTATTTTCTCTTGCCTGGTCTAAAAGTGACTCAGGATGAGAGCTCTTTAAAAATGGCATTCAACGTGTTGGGGCTTTCAGTCTTGCGTTCTTAGATTCACACAGACTTTTTCTGTTCTCCTATATTTTTCTTCTTCACTATTGAGATAAATATGGGCTTCTTCTCATGTGCTAACTGATCATTTGGAAGTTGTTGACTATGCTGAGAAAGATCCAGAGTTTGTACCTATTCTCATCAAGACAGAAAACCATTATCAAATGATGTCTGCTATGGGCATAGATGGAACAGGTAGGGTCTCATGTGTTTGCCAAACATTCTTTCAGATGTTAAACATTTCATCTGGTGAAGATGAACTGCCACACACTGAACTGGAATGTGGTTCGGTATTTACTAAAACACAGATTCCCATTTTAATGTTATGAAGAACATTAGGACTAGTATAATAATCTCTATATTTATATTAAGAGAACATGATTTGAGTTACCTAAGAGGTTGAAAGTATTGCTGAATATTTGGAAGGACCATTCTCAATAGATTTATAGAGTAATGGTAGTCATATTTGTGGGCCAATGGACAGGAAATCCTATTCAATACTAGCTTTGTTACCAAACAGTATATGGGTTAAAAAAAATTCATATAGCATAAAACACCATTGTGATCAAGAATATAGATTTTGCCAGGTGCCTGGGTGGTGGCTCAGTCAGTTAAACGTCCGACTTTAACTCAGGCCATAATCCCATGGTTCATGAGTTTGACCCCTGCATTGGGCTCTTTGCTGTCAGTAGGGATCCTCTGTCCCCAACTCTCTCTGCCCTTCCCTTGCTCTCTCTCTCTTTCTCTCTCTCTCTCAAAAATAAATAAACTTTAAAAATTAAAAGAATATAGATTTTGCCATTAGATATCTGAATAATTCTGTTTCAGGCATTGGTTGACTGTGGCAGATAACCTCAGTTTACCTCTTCATGTCTACTCTCTGCTCTTCTCTATCCTACTCTTTTGCTTCAGGAGGCTGATCTGTATGGAACACATTGATAGATGCTTTGTTGTCTTATTTCTAGTTATTTCAGCCAGTGGAAGCCCTGGCAGGAGATCAGGGAGAAGGAGGAGAATGAGGATGGTATACATATTCCTCTAGTTTCCTTCTTTAGGCTTGCTGAGAGCTGCCTATATCTTTCTACTATAGATTGCATGTGTCCTTAAGGTGGCTCATGATTCTCTTCTTACATGTAACTGTTCCCTCTCCTCTTTTCAGGCCCAAATCCCCAACTCCAGGGTACTGCACCATCCCTTATTTGTTCTGGAAACCCTGCCCACAGCTTTGTAAATAGTCCCTTTGTTACCTCTTCAAAGTATTTGAATTTAGGTGTGCCATCTGGTTTCTAAAGGGACTCTGACTGATGCACTAGCTGTATAATGTTGACAAAAAAATTTTAAGTTGTTCTTCAGTAAGAATCCTCATCTATAATTTTTTTAATGTTTATTTATTTTTGAGATAATGCGAGAGATACAGTGCAAGCAGCAGAGAGGCAGACAGAGGGAGACACAGATTCTGAAGCAGGCTCCAGGCTCTGAGCTGTCAGCCCAGAGCCCGATGCAGGGCTCGAACTCACAAACCATGAGATCATGACCTGAGCTGAAGTCAGACGCTTAACCGACTGAGCCACTCAGGTGCCCCAAAAATCCTCATGTGTAAAGTGGAAGAAAAATAATTTCTCATAGACCTTTTGCATATCTAAAATCAGGGGGTGGATTGGAATGATTTTGTTTAAATACAATTTTCTGAAGCTCTAGAGATTCTGCCTTCATTGTCTTCCATACCCCAGGAGTAACTTTTACTTACTAGGTTATACTAAATATCTGAAATTTTGTAACTTGAAACAAGGACTCCATGACTAAAATAGTTTGGAAACTGCTCTTCTTGAATGATTTTAGGGATGTTCCTAGTCCTAAAAATCTATTACACTGTCTGGCTGTTATTTTATGTGCAGAAACGACTGTTCTTTGCATCATGGCCTCTGAAGCGGGCTGGTAATTTGTAGGCTTAGTTAGCTGTAGGCCATCCAGTCTCATGATTTACCATGGGCACAAGGAAGAGTCCAGTTAATTCTCCAGGATCATATTCTCTTTTACAAAATGTTCTCATGGCTTAGGGTAGAAAGCCATGGGGGCCAATAAATACAGAGTGAGTAGGATATCAAAAGGCTTCCTGCATTGGTTTCGCTGTGGCCTCCTGGGCACTCAGAACCATTGGGCAGTAATTGTCTGTCACTGTGGTGAACACTGAACCCTATCTAGAGTGCTTGTTAAATTTTGCAAGTTGTCCAAGTCCAGGAACGCTTTTGGAACATTCTACCTCTTGACTTTTTGCTTCAGCCCAATAGTTAGCATCTTTCACTTTCTTTTCTATATAAAGAAATAGAGGAAAGGTATGAGCAAATTTCTTGGGTGTGCTGTAGGCTAGACATGCTCAGAGGTTTATTGCAGCATAGGCTGGGATGATGAAGCCCTCAGAAGCACTACCCATATAGTATGTCAAGGAAAAGGTCTGGAAAACTCTCAATACAGTGGTTTAGAAGTGCTCTTTACAACCATGTAAGTGCCTGTTTGTTCCTTTATTTAACATGCATTCGGCACATATTTCCAAATACCTATTGTGTGCCCAAGAGTGTGTTAGACATTGTGGAATATGAACATGATTTTGATGAAGCCCCTGAGCTCAAGAAGCCTCAAGGTAGGACATATTTAGAGCACTGCAATATGATTGGCTGCCTAGAGAGAGCTTCCTAATTTTCTTGTTGCCTAGAGGGAGCCCTGAGGGACTAAGCAGGATGGGACGCCTAGTGGATGATCTGGGGAACTACTTGGTTTTGCATTTCTTCAGTCCATCCCTGGCTGTGTCTCTGGGGAAGAGTCTTTTTTACTTGTACCATTATTTTCCTGTACCTTTCATTGCTAAAATCCAGTTCATTTCACTTCAGACAGCTTTGCTGTCACAATATACCCATATCCTTTTTGGTGCTTTTCTCTTTTTTAAGTATTCACACCAGGAAAAAAAAAATCTTTCCTTCTCATTCCATCTGTGACCCAATAAAAGACCCTAATCACACTCAAATATATATAGAGGAAGGAAAGGCAGAAGTTTTGAAGTAAAATTAGATGCTGTTATAGCCTGTAACCACTGGACCCCCTGTAATCACCTTCAGGATTTGGCAAATTTATTTTCTGCTTCTCTTGCTTTTCTAAGCATGAATATTCAAGGTATTTAAAAAAGTAAAACTTTTTTTTTGTTTATTTATTAGGAACTTGCACTACATTTTTGGGAGAAGGCATTCACAGAAAAAAATGGGAAGAAACATATCCACATGGTCATGAGGCATTTGAACTTAATTCTTTGGGATATAGTTATATGAAGATGGAAGTGTGGATCGTGGAAGGCATATCAGGGAAAAAAAAAACAAAACAAAGAAACCCAAAGTTACACACTAGAAACTCAGTTTGTCTTGGTTCCCACTGCACTTCGACAAGATCGAGTTGTAGCAATCACCTTTCTTGACTATAATCAGTTGTTTCCCTGTTTGTCTATAACACTCTAAACATCTTTAAGAAGACAGGAGGGGGTATCTCTTTTCTACTTGTATTTCCAATGTTTAACACAATGTCAGGCACATAGTAGGTACACAGTAAGTGTTAAAGAATGAAGGATGAATTTCAAAGTGTATATTGAGGATAGGGTTATCTAGTTTGACAAGAGCAAGTATTTGATGCAGAAGAAGTGGGATCTAATGTTAGAAAGATAGATTTAGGGAAATTATGAAGGCATTAAATACACTGTGGGAAACCACTAAAGTTTTAGAGTGAGTATGTGTCACCAAGAAATTAGTCTGTGGTAGAAGTGTCCAGTATAGATTGGTGGAAGGAAAGGGTAGACAGAATATATAGATACCAGTGATGGGGCAGATAAAGGAGAATAGATGTTAGTGGTCTAAAGGATACAAATGTTATTCAGTAGTTTAGTATCCCAAATAACTGGCTTCAATCTGCTTTTCCCTTCAGAATACTATCAATCTTCCCAGCCCTGAATCCTAGTCTGCCACTTAGATAACTTGTCCAATGTCGAGTGAATACTGAGTTCTTTAAACTCATTTCTGTGTATTTAATAAGAGGATTGATGGAAAAAACCCCACTATATTTAGCATGGTGCCTGATGAATGGAAAATAGTCAATTATTGGTAATAACTATTAGTACTATTGCTTTTATTACTTGTGAAGTCTACGAGTAACAGTGTAGTGCCATTGGATGGAATGAGTCGTCTATGAAACTTTTTTTTCCCTGTGTATTCTAAGTGAGAGAAATGCATCATGATTCATAACATTTGATTGATTTAATGAAAATGATTCCTTACCCTTTGTCTATTAGCAGAACAAAATTTCTAGCAAATATTACCTATGAAGGAATCACCTTCTGTGAGAGGGTATCACGGAAAAACTTTAGTTCATTTATCTCACAGGAACATGGTGACCTTGGGCAAGTCACTTCCTCAGTATAGGTTTCCATTTGCTCAGCTGTAAAATGAAGGGGTTGGACTAAATGATCTTTAAGTTCCTACCTAACCAGATATTAAATGATTTTTCAAGTTGCTCATTACATTTCCAGGCTCCATCAACCAGCTCATCATGTAGCTTATTTGCTCATTTAATGTCTCTCTCTATTTTTCATCCCATTTTTCAGTCTAGATTTTCATTTGGTACACTTTCATTAGCACTACAGCTTTTTGAACATTGCTTTCTGTAGATGATAACTGTGTGAGCATGTGTGTCTGTCTGTGTCTGTGTGAAAGGGGTAGGGGGAGAGGAAGAGAGAATGAGGGAGAAAGATCTTTTGGCTAGGTTTATGAACCCAAACTTTGTTGGTGCGAATGATTGCCTTAACATTTTTCTCAAATATCTATTAACTCTTGCAGCTTGGATGCTGCAGGATAAAATTAGGCAACATTGGTCTTGCTTGATTTTTTTTTTGCACCCACTAATTTACATGAAAAAGAACTTCTAGAGAGAAAAAATTGGACCTAAGTCTTTCTTTAAGGTTCAAAGGTATTAAAATATGTCTGATGGATTAGGATGAACTTGATAAAGGCCAAATTGTAGGAAAGAGGAATGAGGTGCTTGAAAAGCAACTCATCTTGGAGGCATAAAGAATCCTGACCCAGTTTTCACAGAACTAGAATAAATAATCCTAAAATGTGTATGGAACAACAAAAGACTCTGAATAGCCAAAGCAATCTTGAGAAAGAAGAACAAAACGGGAGGTAGATATACTACAAAGCTATTATAATCAAAACAATATGGTAGTGGCACAAAACCAGATACACAGATCAGTGGAACAGAACAAAGAGCCCAGAAATAAACCCATACATATATGGTCAATTAATCTGCAACAAAGAAAGAATATACAATGAGGAATAGACTGTTTCTTTAATACATGGTGCTGAGAAAACTGGACAGCATGCAAAAGAATGAAACTGGACCACCACTTTATAACGCCACACACACACACACACACACACACACACAAATCTCAAGGTGCATTAAAGACCTAAATGTGAGGCCTGAAACTGTAAAACTCCTAGAAGGGAACACAGGCAGTAATTTCTTTGACATTGGCCATAGAAATGTTTTTCTAGATACATCTCCTCAGGTAAGGGAAATTAATTCAAAATTAAACTATTGGGTCTACATCAAAATAAAAAGGTTTTGCACAGCGAGGGAAACCATCAGCAAAGCAGAAAAGCAACCTACTAAATGGGAGAAGATATTTACAAATGATACGTTCAATAAGGGGTTAATATCCAAAATATATAAAGGACTTATACAAGTCAACACCAACCCCCCCCCATTATCTAATTAAAAAATGAGCAGAGGACCTGAATAGATATTTTTCCAAATAAGAAACACAGATAGCCAACGGACATAGGAAAAGATGCTCAAAACCAGTAGTCATTGGGCAAATACAAGTCAAAACCACAATGACACCTTACACCTTACACCTGACCTTACACCTGTCAGAGTGGCTAGAATCAAAAAGACAAGAAATAACAAGTGTTGGTGAAGATGTGGAAAAAAAGGAACCCTTGTGCATTGTTGGTGGGAATGCAAACTAGTGCAGCACTGTGGTAAACAGTATGGACATTCCTCAGAAGAAGAAAAATAGAACTACCATATCATCCAGTAATTCTACTACTGGATATTTACTCAAAGAAAATGAAAATAATTTGAAAAGAAACATGCACCCCTGTTTATTGCAGCGTTATTTACAAATAGCCAAGATATGGAAGCAACCCAAGTGTCCATCAATAGATGAATGGTTAAAGAAATGGTATATGTATATAAAATGGAATGTTACTCAGCCAAAATATAATGATATATATATATATGCCATATACATATATATATGATATATATAATGATATAAATATCATATATATGATATATATAATGATATATATATATCATTCCATTTATATATATATTTTGTATATATATATATCATTCCATTTATATATATATTTTGTGTATATATATATATATCTCATTCCATTTATATATATATATATATATATATATATATATATATACACAAAATGGAATGTTACTCAGCCAAAAAAAGAATGAGATTGTGCCATTTGTGGCAACATGGATGGAGCTAGAGGGTATTATGCTAAGTGAAATAACTCAGAGAAAGACAAAGATGATATGATTTCACTTACATGTGGAATCTGATAAGCAAAACAAATGAACAAACAAACGAAAAGCATAAATATATCCATAATACAGAGAACAACTGGTTGTTGCCAGAAGGGAGGGAGGTGGGGGATGAGCAAAGTAGGTGAAGTGAGTAGGAGATACAGGCTTCCAGTTATGGAATGAATGAGCCATGGGAATAAAAGATATAGCATAGGGAATATAGTCAATGGTATTGTAATAGCATTGTATTGTGACAGACAGTAACTGTAATAATCATGGTGATATATAAACATGTTGAATCAGTATGTTGCATTGATGTAAACACATGCCAACTATACTCAAAAAATAAAAAAAATATGAGAGCATAAAAATAAAAATAAAAATAAAAATAAAAATAAAAATAAAAAGTTTGGATCAGGAAGCCTTTCTCTCATTAGTAGTTAAGCTTTGGAGGAGAGGAAGTCCTGATTCCATGCTCAGGATGAATGACCCTGGAACCATTTTGAAACCACCCTGACATCTTGGATATGCCTTGGGAAACTGTATGTATTTTAGTTGAAAGAACTTCACTAAAACAGGGAAGATCTTAGGCATCAGGCAGTTTTTCTCTGGGATTACAAAGTATAGCTGAAAGCCAACAGCATCTTTGCCTGGGAATCCATGAAGCTCTCTTTACCAAAAGCAATGTGAGAATGTATGCAACAACACAAAAGTGGGGAATGAAAGCCCACCTTTATCACCAGATACTCAGTGACAATGATGTTAATTAAAACTAACAAGCAGAACTGTTGGGGGTCAGCAAATATAATGCTAATTTTAGTGGGTGTCAAGTTCAGTCTTAAGGTCTAAATTCCTCTCTTTAGACAGGGAGCAGCAGACAAGCAATGGCTCTTGGACACATGAACACTCCCGGAGATCCTTAGAGATCTTTGGGGAAAGACACTTGTACAACACATTGGGGTTATTGTTCAAAGAGTAGGTGAGAATGTAGAGCCATTGGAAATTATGTACTAATGTAAATATGACTCTGTTTGATTTTAGGCCCATATTAAATTAATATAGATGCACTGACCAAGCTTAGAGGAAGGTTAAAATGTTTTGGGAGGCAGTTATACTAATTATTAATGTAAAATAATACCATGACATTCTGGATTTATATAATAGTTAACATGAAGTTACTCCCCTGGGATACAGATCCTCTTAATCTATTAGCAGGCCAGTTTTTTGAGTCTTCTCTGTAAGCCTGAGGAAAGTGGCTAATAGACCTGTGTGAGTGGCTAGCCAGTTTCTCTCAGATGATATCCAAATTCCCTTTACTGCTTTTTCTTTTATCTGCATCAATAGTCATCTCGGGGCGCCTGGGTGGCTCAGTCGGTTAAGCTGCCGACTTCGGCTCAGGTCATGATCTCGCGGTCCGTGAGTTCGAGCCCCCCATCGGGCTCTGTGCTGACATCTCAGAGCCTGGAGCCTGTTTCAGATTCTGTATCTCCCTCTCTCTGACCCTCCCCCGTTCATGCTCTGTCTCTCTCTGTCTCAAAAATAAATAAACGTTAAAAAAAATTTCCTTAAAATAGTCATCTGAAAATCCTCATGAGTTAGAAGGATGGGTAATATTATTTTTATCCATTTTAAATGGAATTGAGCAAAGGCTCAGAAGGGCTAACGGGTTGCCTGAAGTCACATTGGGGTTAAGTCCAAGTTTGGTATTCTGACTCTAAATACTGCGTTGTTTAATTTCTTTTCTTCTGTGGCTACTGAGACAACCTGAAGCCTGGAGGTATAGATGAAAGAGGGGGAGGGAAGTTTCTTTTTTTTTCATTGGAAAGGGGCAATAATTCCAGACAGATTGTTGAAACTATAGTTAAGCATCTTTTAAAAAATCATCTTTTTCATAAACTGTCCATCATCCTGGACCAGACCTCCCTGAAAAATCTAATAATGTGCATAGTGTGTGTGTGTGTGTGTGTGTGTGTGTGTGTGTGTGTATGGGCAAGGGAACCTGGAATTTTTTTTCCCTGTGATTGAATTCCCTTTACTTTACAAGCAGCTCTGATAAGCATAGTAAGACAATAATAATTCATCCCTTGTTGATTCCAGATGCAAAAGAGAATTTTATGGTTTTATGGTCTGGGTCATTTAGTTCTCTCCTGAAGGTTGGAAATTTAATTATTTCTTTTCCTTTCCATTATAATCTGAGTGGCTTATTATTAATTTTCCAATGTATTTAAAATCTTTTTTTTTCTCTTTGTAATGGCTAGTGTTACATATGAATTTAACCATCAGACTGAAATCAGATAATGGCTGAGTTTGGATGCTTTCTACAGGAGTACTCTCTAAAGAGTACCTGACAAACGATATTTGGATCAGTATCTTTTGAAAATATGAAATATAGAATTTGATATAAAACATATATATGACATATATATGACCTACATATAGGTTCATATATATATAAACCTATCATCTTAAGGCATCTATTTTAATTAAGTGTTTTTGTGGCTAAGGGAGTGTAAGCTTGCTTGACTTCCTGTTGAAAATAAATGCCCCCCTGAGGAGGAAAACACATGAATCCTCTGTTAGTCTCTTATTCCATAGGATGTGGTTTTTTGAATTAACTGATGGTAATTCCAGGAGGCTCTGAGGGAATTAAACATAAGAAAGCACATTTCTCTGAGAGGGCTAGATCCAGAATGTGCTGGATTTGAATCATGATGCTGCATTGCGTCCTGAATACAACACTTTGGACAATAAAACTCAATAGTTCAAGCCTGCATTTTCTTCCCTATACAATGGGATTGATAGTATTTCCCTACTCAATTCCAAAGGATTTTGCTGGGGACAAATTAAATAAGAAATCTGAAACTGCTTATAAAACCTTCCATCATTTAGGAGTCTTTGGATATAAGCAACAGATTCCATCTAACATAAGCCAAAAGGGAACTTATTGGAAGGCCCTTGGGTAACTCACCAAATAGAGGACAAAGCAGGAGCACAGTAACCAGGGCTGGACCAGGGATCCAAATGACACAAACCAGTAGGTGGCCTTGTCAGGATGCCATCACCAGCATGAATCACTTCTGCCTTTGTCTCTTTGAGATCTTCTGCTCAAGATTCATAATCCCTGGAGAGAGCTAGACCAAGACTAAATGTCCTCATGTTGGAGCAGAAGCCCTCCACCTGGACCAGCTAGACTTATTAACAGACCATCAAGACTGCCAACACAGAGGGAAAGGAAACGCTGTCAGGGGAAATCCAAGAATGGAAATTCGCTAGCAAAAACAGTTCTCACTGTAAATATTATAGTGTGCTTATTCCAGTGGGAGGGCAAGTGGTTAAGAAGGTACAGAGATGTCTGTGGTATGGGTGGGGCAGGAGTCTCTGAGCTCTGAATGGAAGGGCTGCATACTTTGGGGAAAACAGTGAGGGAGTACAAAGGAGGAAGAATGGAGGTTAGGGAAGTAGAGGTAGGAGGGCACTCAAAAGATAAACACCAGTAATTTTCCTTACAGAATCGTTTTATGCCCAATGAATTTCATATACCTTCTCAAAATAAATAAAGCCAATAAAAAAAAGCCAATTCTTTTCTAGTAGCTTCTCCTAGTTCTTCAAAAGTAGGAGAGTTTATCTTGCATACAACCTAGTGTTGCAGGTAAGTGCCCAAGAGTACTTGGAAGAGATGTGTGGAATGGCTGGGCTTCTGCCACATGTCAGCCAGAAATGCTCCTAGTTCTATGTTTTGTGAATTGGGGTTTTATGTGTGAATCTTTTTAGGGTAGGAAAAAAAAGATACTATTGCTAAAAATAGCACCAGAAAACCAGTATGGGCTAAAGGAAAACATGAAGAATTGTTTTGAATTGCATGTTTAGACTCTTCAAGCTTTGGCAGCTGGGTACACAAGCACAATATTGCCTTATTGTTTGATTCATATCAATATTACCTCAGCATTGTTCGTACAATTCATTTTGCAACAGGCAGAACGAGCCCCGGTCTGCAGAAAATGTTTACCTGCCAAGATGATTTGTTGAAATAATCCTGAATCACACTTGATATATTTGGTCAACAGGGGAATTAATAGGCTCAGACAGATTGGGCTTCTTTGCTCAAAAATATCTCCTCCTTCTTCAGTGTGTGTCCTGAAAGGTTGGAGTTCAGCTGCCCTGGAATTCTCAATCCTCCTTGAAATCTGGGAGTTCTTTTAGCTCATTCATTTATCCTGCGTGTCCATTAACATTTTCATGTGTTCACAGAGTGAATAGAACTGGTCTGGTGAACCGATGTGAGGTTAGAGAAGTATACGCCACTTTGGGAAGTGCATATTCTTAGCTTTGCCCGAAGCAAAACAAATTGTGTGAATATTCTTAGAATGCTCAAAATAAGCTAAGCAAACAGTTACATGTAAGGTCAAGTCAGAGCTTGAAACAATGATACCTTAGACATACAACAGCCTACCATTGGCTTTTAGATGCTGCATAAAAATACTTGTTCAGTTGGATATTTTATTATGTAGCTATGCCTTCAGGGTAAGAGTGGAAGTAATGTTTTTCTTTATTTGCCGATTTCCTAAATGTTCCATTCTAATTATTTTAGTCTATATATTCTGTTTGGCTTATAACATTTTTATATGAATTAAATTTGTATATCCAGATATATATGTATATGTAGGTGTCACTGGTATGGGCCTAAAATATTTGTGTGCTGTGATTTATACCTGCTTGATAGAGGTTGTCTGTTGAAAAGAAGAGACCAAATGATATAACAGAGGATGTTTATGGGAAAAAAGACCAGGGCAAATTTTGGAATGGATATTGTAGATATAGAATGCTATTTATACTCAATAGTTTTCTTTTTTTTTAATAGTTTTCTTTTTTTATGTTAAATTTGAAATACATGCTCATTTTCAAAAACACTGACAGTATTAAACAGTATAGAGCAGAGAAAATCCCAACATGAAACCTACCACTCCAAGGCAACTTGATAGAATTTCTGTATATATCCTTCCAGGATTTTATCTTTTTTTTTCTTTCATTTTACATAGTTGTGTTCATTCAATATATACAATTTTATACTTTCCTTTGTTCACTCAATGGTATATCATAGAACCACTGTCTTTGTGAATAAATATTTAATCTTTTAGATTATCTCAAAATTTGGATTTCCAGAAATAGAGTTAAACATATATATACTCTTGAGGCTCTTAACCTCCAGAAGGCTCTGCTAATTTACGTTTCCATTCTATAATCCAATTTATACTCTGATTTACACTTTCTAAAGTCCTCCATGGGAATGCCTATCCCATTGGGTAGCATAATTGACTTTCATCAATGCTGAATTGATAATTTTTATTGAATTTATGAATTTGATAAAATACATAAGTAAAAAATCAGAAAGTTATCTTCTGCTTTTTACTTTTGCATGTCTTTGATTATTAGTAGTAACATTTTCCATGTGTTTATTGACATCATTGTTTCACTTTTTATGAATTATCTATTCATGTATTTGTATATTTTTTCTATTCATGCATTTATATATTTTTATTCCAGTATATTTTTTATGTAACTTCACATATTTTAATATTTTCCATGCTTATGGATTTTAGTGCTTTGTTAAATGAATTACACGTATTTTTCAGAGCTTATCAAATGCTTTGTATGTTTACTGTTAAACATACCATTTATTGTGTGTGTGTTTAATGTTTATTTATTTTTGAGAGAGAGAGAGAGAGCACAAGTGGGTGAGGGACAGAGAGAGTTGGGGACAGAGGATCTGAAACAGGCTCTGCGCTGACAGCAGGAAGCCTGATGCAGGGCTCGAACTCAAGAACTGTGAGATTATGACCAGAGCCAAAGTTGGATGCTCAACTGACTGAACCACCCACCCAGTCATCCCTATTTTTTTTGTTTTTTAACATATGGGAATTTTAAGATGCCATGTGTTCACATAACCGACCTATTCCTATATGATTTCTGCCTCTAATTTTATGCTTAAAAAGGTTTTTGCCATTTCACAATCAAATAAATAATCCTATACCCTTTCTTATAGTTTTTTTCATATTTTATATTTAATACTTTGATCTCTCTTGATCTTACCTTGGTACATAGCATGATGTTGGGCCTACTTTGATTTGTTCACCCCTGAACTCCTTGCCTTAGCTCATAGGGCCCTACGTGACCCAGACCCTGCCTATTTCAGTAAACCCATTCATGTCCCTCGCTCTTCCTGATTCAATACTTTCTAGCAACACTCTCTTTCCTACTCTTTCTTTATACTCAAGCTGGTTCCTCCCTCAAGACACTTGACCTTTGCTTTCTTTTGCTTGGACGCCCTCCCCAGATCTCCATATGACTTACTTGTCATCATGCCTATCTCTTTCAAAAAGGCCTTCTTAACCACTCTATCTAAACACTGGTCCCCTATCCCTACTGGTCCCTTGATCTTATTATATTATCTCCCTGGGACTTAGCAATATCCAAAATTAATTGTCCATTTACTCGTACAGTTATTGTCCCCAACACTAAAATGTAAGTTCCATGGGAACATGGACTTTGCCTGTGTGTCACTACCATTTCCCCAACACTGAGAATTAGATTGGCCTGGAACATAGTACACTTTCTTTTTATTCATTCATTCATTCATTCATTCATTCATTCATTTTTAATTTATTTTTTTAAATTTACATCCAAGTTAGTTAGCATATAGTGCAACAGTGATTTCAGGAGTAGATTCCTTAATGCCCCTTACCCATTTAGCCCAACCCCCCTCCCACAATCCCTCCAGTAACCCTCTGTTTGTTCTCCATATTTAAGAGTCTCTTATGTTTTGTCTCCTTCCTTGTTTTTATATTATTTTTGCTTCCCTTCCCTTATGTGCATCTGTTTTGTATCTTTATCCTCATATGAGTGAAGTGATATGATATTTGTCTTTCTCTGACTGACTAATTTTGCTTAGCATAATACCCTCCAGTTCCATCCACATAGTTGCAAATGGCAAGATTTCATTCTTTTTGATTGCTGAGTAATACTCCATTGTATATATACACCACATCTTCTCTATCCATTCATCCATTGATGTGCATTTGGGCTCTTTCCATACTTTGGCTATTGTTGATAGTGCTGCTATAAACATGGGGGTGCATGTGTCCCTTCGAAATAGTACACCTGTATCCTTGGGATAAATACCTAGTAGTGCAATTGCTGGGTTGTAGGGTAGTTTCATTTTTAACTTTTTGAGGAACCTCCAGACTGTTTTCCAGAGTGGCTGCACCAGTTTGCATTCCCACCAGCAGTGCAAAAGAGATCCTCTTTCTCCGCATCCTCGCCAACATCTGTTGTTGTCTGAGTTGTTAATGTTAGCCTTTCTGACAGGTGTGAGGTGGTATCTCATTGTGGTTTTGATTTGCATTTCCCTGATGAGTGATGTTGAGCATTTTTTCATGTGTCGGTTGGCCATCTGGATGTCTTCTTTGGAGAAGTGTCTATTCATGTCTTTTGCCAATTTCTTCACTGAATTATTTATTTTTTGGATATTGAGTTTGATAAGTTCTTTATAGATTTTGGATACTAACCCTTTATCTGATATGTCATTTGCAAGTATCTTCTTGCATTCCTTCAGTTGCCTTTTAGTTTTGCTGATTGTTTCCTTCACTGTGGAGAGATTTTTATTTGGATGAGGTCCCAATAGTTTATTTTTGCTTTTGTTTCCCTTGCCTCCAGAGACGTGTTGAATAAGAAGTTGCTGTGGCCAAGGTGAAAGAAGTTTTTGCCTGCTTTCTTCTTGAGGACTTTGATGGCTTCCTGTCTTACATTTAGGTCTTTCATCCATTTTGAGTTTATTTTTGTTTATGGTGTAAGAAAGTGGTCTGGGTTCAGTTTTCTGCATGTTGCCATCCAGTTTTCCCAGCACCACTTGCTGAAGAGACTGTCTTTATTCTATTGGATATTCTTCCCTGCTTTGTCAAAGATTAGTTGGCCACATGTTTGTGGGTCTATTTCTAGGTTCTCTATTCTGTTCCATTGATCTGAGTGTCTGTTTTTGTGCCAGTGCCATACTGTCTTTATGATTACAGCTTTGTAATACAGCTTGAAGTGTGGAACATAGTACACTTTCAATTAATATGCTCCTCAAATAAATGAATGAATTGTTGTGTGTTATTTGTGAAGTATAATAATGTAAAGATAATGACAACAGTAATAGCTAAATTTACTGAGTGCTTATTCTGTGATAGTAAACTAAGTGTTTTACGAAGCATTATTTCACATAATCCACCAAATAGGATCTGCTTATTGAGGACATACTGAAGTTTATTACTGCAAATAGCACTTAATAATAGCGCTATTAAATCTCCCTCTAATAGGTAACAAAGCAGAAGCACTGAGAGTTTAAGTACATGCTTAAGATCAAACAGCTAGCAAGAGGGTATGTTGTAGCTTTATAATATATTTTGCATATTTCTCTGACCCATTCCTCTAGAGAAATTTTTTAACTTGTTATAGTTAGTTTATTCTACCAGGTGAATTCCTGGACCTTTCTTTTAGTCTCTCCTACAGTTTTCTTATTGAAGTTGTAATTAGAATTGCATTAAACCTCTTCATTAATTTGGAAAGAGCTTCATCTTTTCAAAATGAAGTCATTTTCTTCTAGGAACATTGTCTCTATATCTATTACTGGGAATGTTTTGTAGCCTTTTTCTTATAGGTCCTGCTTATTTTTTTAAAAAATTAAATTTATAATGAGCCATCTTATACTTTGGTTGCTGATATAAATGGAATATTTTATGTTACAGTCTTGAATTATTTATTGACAATTCTTGCCTTTAAATGATTGTGCAAAGCCATATAGTTAAAAGGAATGAATATCTGTTTCAGAGTCCTTATATTCTCTATTGGCATGTTCAGAGAAAAATGCTCACTGCCCTGACAGATTGGTAAAAACAAGCATCAAAGTCAGAAAGTCTACCAATAGAATGACTATTAAAAGTATGGGTTTAGAGCAGGGCAGACCTGGGCTCAAGTTCTAGATCAAATCCTGAATAAGTTACTTAGCCTTCGTGAATTTAGTTTCATCTGTAAAATAGGTATAATGATAACTTCTACCCATAAGGTTATTGTAAAAGTAAGTTAGGTAATCAGGTCAAACATCTAGCCACTGAGGGATACACACTAAATGATTAATAATAAATGTTAGCTGTTGTTCCTAGGTCTACCAGTCTATATGTGATGTGAAAATCCTTTCCTCCAGATATTAAACTAGGAAGAGAGCATCATATTGTGAAAATTTGTGCTCTTTGGTAGAAGGTGATGCAGAGAAGCCTAAAGGGGAAACCAGTGGTGATAGAGTCACTTTTATTGCCATGTCCTTGGCTATAAAATCAAATGGGCATGTAGGACTTAATTTGTATGTCAACCTCTTTCTGTCTTTATAACCATGAATATGTAGATACGCACACACACTAATACCATCCTTTAACTTTTTAAAAGGTGTTTTATTTATTTTTGAGAGAGAGAGAGAGACACAGAGTACTAGTGGGAGAGGGGATGAGAGAGAGAGAGAAAGAGGGAGACACAGAATGCAAAGCAGGCTCTAGGCTCTGAGCTGTCAGCATAGAGCCTGATGCGGGGCTCGAACTTGTGACCCAGAGGGAGAGGAAGAGAGAGAATCCCAAGCAGGCTTCATGCCTAGTGCGGAACCTGATGTGCTGAATCTCATGACTGTGAGATCAAGACCTGAGCTGAAATCAAGAGATGGAGACTTAACCAACTGAGCCATTGAGGCACCTCAAGTCTCACCTCTTTTTAAACCTCTAATACCGTTATCATAAACCCATGGGTTGTTGGTAGGGAGCGATATCAAACTGGTTAGATTATAGTTGAATCCCTCCATGCCAAAACCCCTCCCTCTGATTTTGATCTCTTGTTGTTGTTGTTTTTGTTGGAAAATTTTTTTTCTATATAAAATGGGTCAGTCTACCCTTTCTCTTAATAAATAATATGCAGTGACCATAATTAACCTTTGAAAATTGAAGCCATTGTTTTGCCTGAGAAGATCCTCTCCAATTTGTAATCATCTTGTCATGTAGCCACAACTTGGGGTTAGAGGAGAGTAGGGATATTTGATAGGGTAGGGACTATTTGCGGTGACAAAGACTTAGAGATCCCTGCAATGAGTGGACCAGTCAGTGAATGAGGGTCAGACTAATCCCGTGGAACAAGCATAGGATTTGAAGTTGGACTATCCCTTGGCACAAATTCTGTCTCTACACTTATAAACTCTGTTCTCATATGCAATTCAACCTTCCTGATCTTTAATACTACAGCTATTATTTTGGAGATAACCAGGGTGGTATTTATGACAATTAAACAGGACCATGTATGTAAAGTGCTTAACACAGTACCTCACACATGGGACGTCAAAGACCTTATGACACTTACGATTATTATACTCATTCAGGTCAGGTAGAGGGAAGAAAACAGTCAGGTTCTGATGAAGAGATGTAGTTTGATTGGTTTAATATATGTTCTGTAGTAGAGCCATTTTCCTTAAAAGGAGATGAACTTCTCCAAACTGTGAATATACAGTGTATGGAGAAGAAGGCAAGGTGACTTTCAGCCTTCCTATATTTTGGTAGTTTTGCTTGCAAATGGTGACTGGTAAATGTTTTCTAGAATCTGCTGTCACACTGACATTTGATGCTTTCTTAATAATTTTCTTTTTCTTCATGTGTTAAATCACAAACTATAGCTATTCTGTTGGTCCATGGCAGTCCTATCTGTGATGCTGAGTAATTGCTTGGCACACAGAAAAGATTGCCTTCTATATTTAAACATGTTTATCAATCAAGCCTTCCAGACACCATCTGCCCAAGAAGGGCCACAACAAGTGGAGGTCCGGAGAAGGATGACTTTGGGATGGAGCCTTTCCCAGGAGCATAGAACAGAACCCGTTTAGCTCTAATGATTGTTCAAGGTGGATGAGGAGAGGGAAAGGGGGAATGTGCACTCAGATAAAACCCTTACTTGCTTATTAATTGAGCAAGGCAGGTGCCAGGCTGCTCTGAATTCTGCTGGCAGGCTGCAAAATGTGCCATTTTCCCTGCTAATAAGTCCTTCAACACAGGAGACATCTCCAGCAATCTTTACAGCAAGCAATAAAGGAAAAATTCAATTAATATGAACCCTGAGGTTAACTTTAAAAATCTCTTAGCCTCTTCTCCTACAAGTGAAGTGTTGAAAGGAAAGATAAGAAAAGGAAAAAAAAGAAAGAAAATGGAGCCCACTGTCATTAGCTACATTTGCTAATGACATTTGCTAGGTTTAGTCCAGACTCCTAATGGCATTCAAGGTCACTTTGATGTCCATAGCACACTACCTCGGACACTGACTCTGAAGCCTTGATACCAGTGAATGTAGGCCCTGGGAATGAGGCTCAAGGGAGAGGGGGCTTTACTTTGAACTTGTGACACTTTTCATCCTCATAGATATTCTCATTTCTGTTTTTTAGCTGCGACTCAAAGTTTGGGGAACTTGCCCAAGGAATATAGGCAGTGAGTGAATGAAGTAGCATTTATTTCCACTACTATCAGAACTGTTTGCTTTCATGTCTTCTCCCTCCTAAATATCTGAATGCTCCTTGGGCAAGCTTTATAACTAACTACTGGCATTTTATGTTTATTTTTTATTAAAATTTTTTTTTTTATTTTTTTATTTTTTTTTATTTTTTTATTTTTTATTTTTTTCTATTTTTTTTTTTAATATATGAAATTTACTGTCAAATTGGTTTCCATACAACACCCAGTGCTCATCCCAAAAGGTGCCCTCCTCAATACCCATCACCCACCCTGCCCTCCCTCCCACCCCCCATCAACCCTCAGTTTGTTCTCAGTTTTTAACAGTCTCTTATGCTTTGGCTCTCTCCCACTCTAACCTCTTTTTTTTTTTTTTTTTTCCCTTCCCCTCCCCCATGGGTTTCTGTTACGTTTCTCATCCAAGGGATACAGGAGTACTGATGCATAGGGGCACTTGTACCCCAATGTTTATAGCAGCACTCTCAACAATCGCCAAATTATGGAAAGAGCCTAAATGTCCATCAACTGATGAATGGATAAAGAAATTGTGGTTTATATACACAATGGAATACTACGTGGCAATGAGAAAGAATGAAATATGGCCTTTTGTAGCAACGTGGATGGAACTGGAGAGTGTGATGCTAAGTGAAATAAGCCATACAGAGAAAGACAGATACCATATGGTTTCACTCTTATGTGGATCCTGAGAAACGTATTTTTTATTAAAATTAATGCAATCAGAAAACTTGGTAACAAGGAAAAGCCAAAGAAATTTGAACATTTAAACTTCCATGTATTTTCATTAATAATTTGGTTTGCATACTTCCATTCATTAGTATTTGTGTGTAAGTGCATGTACATAATTACACCACTTGGAAACCTGCATAATGGTTAAGAGTAAGTAGCCTAGATTCAATCAAATCTAGACCTGGAACAGAATCTTTTACTGTTGTATCACACTGGATAAATTTCATAACCTTTTTGGCTTCCACTTTTCTCATCTGGGAAAAATAATGGCCTTTCTAAATTTCCATTTCTTCATTTATATAGTGGGAATAATAACAACTATTTCATAGGTACTGCCTGAGAATTAAACCATTATTGTTTATAGAAAGCACATACCACTGGGCACATTTGATTAGCTATTGTTATAATAACAGAAAAAAAATGATTATTGTGGTTATTATAATTTTTATCAGAAATATTTTCTTTCTTAATACATGTTCTTCTATAGTAGTATTTCTCAGCCTTTTGTTCTTTATTGTCCTGCAAAGGAAATTTTCAAGAATTCCCCACCCCCATTGCTATCCTCCCCAAATTTTATACAGATACACTGTATATCTGTTTATGTACCTTATGCATTTGTGTCATATGTATATGTGTGTGTGTGTGTGTGTGTGTGTGTGCATGCGTGCCTATAATCACTAAATCAAAATCACTAAATCGAAATCACTAAATGTGCCTATATTACTAAATCTTATCTAAATTGTGTATTATAATTTATAATTTAAAAAATATTTCTAAAAATCTTGGGGAGTTTAGTTTTGAGTCAGTTTTACATTCCCACCATACCTAGAGCTGTGCCTCACTCCAAGGCATGGCTCAGAGAAGCTGTCCAGATTCCACCTGAGGCTTCTCATCAGATTTTCTTTGCATCCTTCCTCCCTGGCCCCCCACATCCTGCAAAATGAACACCATGAAGCTCCCAACTGATCCGTGTGTCTCTTTTTTTCATGTTCTTGTGTATTCTACTCACTGGTGGGTTGTCATCAAGGGTGGCCCTAGGTTAGACACTAAGAATTCTAACTGATTCAATATAAGTATCCATATTCCTGCCCAATGGCACTATGGTTTTAAATTTGTATTCCAATTCTGAGGTATTTCTTCCAGTCACAATGAAGCTAGATTAAAGAGAGACAAAAAGCAGAAAGACTGTACAGAGATAGAAGCTAATTTTGTGGAAAGGGCCACAGGTTTTTTTGTGGGTTTTTTTTTTTTTTTTTTGGAAAAGGACATTTGCTTGTTGATACATCAAATATGTATTATGTAACTACTATGTGCTTGGCACATACTATATGCCAAGCATATAGTAGTTCTAATTCCTGTGAATATGACAGTGAACAAGGCAAATGCTGTCATGTTCATAGAGATGGAAAACATCTGTATATAATAATAATAACCCCAATTCAAGAAAGTTAGGTCACCTTAGACTGGCAAATCAGAACTGTATGGAACAGAAAAATGTGGATAATGCAAGAAGAGAAATTGAAACAGTATAAACATTGACCTGCTAAGGATTTTCATTAGATTTTAGAGAAGAGAGAAGTGAAATTTATTATTAGAATCACACTGTATATCTTTTGTAGTTTGTTTTATTAGTTTGCCTAGTTCAGCTCTGGTGTAAAATGTAGGTTATTCCCATGTCATAGCAAGAACTTGGTCATTCCTAATGAAGGCCTTTGTAGATTTTGTTAAACTCTGAATTCAGAATTGAGAGGACCAACCTGAGAATCTGAGATCAAAGATTCTAGTGTGCCAAATCAAGAAAGCAGTTCCTTAGGTACACATGGCCTTAAGAAGGTTTATTTAAGGTTGAGAGTGTTGTGTTTATATATATATTCAAAGATTGAATGCCTGTGTGTTTTGCCTGGGCTTGCCTTAGTCATCACTGCTCCCTACACCTTATTCAGCTATTCCTTGATGGTTCAGCAACACCTTAGAACTTACCTGTCAGGGCATTGGTTTCCTGTTTCACAACTACCATTTTACTGCTTTTCCTGAGTAGACTGGGACTTTCCTAAAAGCATTTGACAGTTTTTCTGTGTCTCAAACACAAGGCATAGGCTAATCACAGACTAGTTGTCAATGTACATTTCTTTATGAAAAAGGAAAGTCAAAAAGGAAGGATAGAATGAGGGAATGATGGAAAGACGAAAGAAAGGTAGGTTCTGATTTGATATTTGGTCTGGAATCTAATTCTTTTATGCCTGCAGCTCTGACTTGGTTTGATGACTCTGAGAACTTGCTAGATCACAAATGTCTTCTTGCCAATGCAGAAAAGACAATCAACAGATTTTAGCAATCTTTCCCTTACTGTATTTTCTTATTTGTTTCCTTTTTTTTAAAAAAACAATAGTTATTGAGCATTCACTACATACCAGGTACTAAATTGTAGAGGCTATGCTACCACCATTGTAGCTTAACTCACAATAATTAAATAAGGTAGGCATTATTATCTCCTCTTTACCCAAGAGGAACCTCAGCTTTATAGGAGAAAGAAAACTAGTCTAGGTTCACATGGCTATTAAGTCCTAGGGTGGAAATATATGCCCTAACCTGTCCTGAATGGAGAATCCACTTAGACATGGAATGTGTCTGGGGCACCTGGGTGGCTCAGGTGATTAAGCAGCCAACTTTGGCTCAAGTCATGATCTCACGGTTCGTGAGTTTGAGCCTTGTGTCAGGTTCGGTGCTGACATCTCAGAGCCTGAATCCTGCTTCAGATTCTGTCTCTCTCTCTCTCTCTCTCTCTGTTCCTCCCTTGCTCACCCTCTGACTCTCTCTCGGTCAAAAATAAATAAAGATTAAAAAAACCCATTTTTTTTAAAAGACACTAAATGTGTGGCTCTGTTTCTTACCCACATACCACATTGGTATCCACATTGATTCCATTTAATCAATGTTTCAGTGAGCTTCTAAAGAAACAAAGACTTTGGAAGCTTCAAACAAGTACATGACTTACAGAGACACATAACTATTGTACATTTATGACCCTAGATGTAGCTGTATATGGCTCTTAAATTCTTTGGCTTCAGGGAAAAATAAGTATATGAAATAAGTATGTGGTCTGTGTGTCTAAGACAGAAATGAGAGGGTCGGGGTGAGAAAGAGAGAATGGAGGATAGAATAAATGTTATATTTTACTTTTCTCTTTCAGAATAGTTACTTAAAATGAGCTTTAAAAACTTCTTTCCTTCCTTTTTCTTTTGCTGCACTTATAGTAAATTTAATCAATTATGGCTTTGAATGAATGAGTCAGTAGTAGGGGTCCAGCAGGTGCTGAATCACTGCAATAGAAGAGCTCCCGCCCCTAAGAGTGCACCCAAACGGTGGGAGTAAAGAGTGCTCTGTCTCTTTTTCTTATTGTCAGCAGGAATTCTCCTGCCCGCAACATTGTCCTGCTTTATAAGATCACAGATGTATGGGGGTCAGATATTTCAAGACCCTGTGTTCTATACAAAGGTACTGTATTTTTCTTTCACTCCCAGGTGCCTTTGTGGATAGGTACTTTTTTTTTCTTGCACCTTTAATGGAAATTCTGCAGGAAAATGTAATGGAATATATTTGGTTTGCTTTCAGTTGGTACCCTGTGTATTATCATTTATAGGGCTGGTAAACCTGACTTAACCTTTCTGTCTTTCCCAGAAGCTACCTTGTGTATATATTGTGTGTGATTGTGATCCTTTGGGGGATTCAATCAACAAAGAAACAGAATTCTAAAATAGAAGTTTTATTCCATTTATTCCAGTCTATTTTTATAAACAGCTCTTTGCAGGCAGAGCCCATGTTCAGATCTGAATTTCTTGCTACAAGCTACAAGGGCCTTTTCATAGCAGGTGCTTATTTAAAAAAAACAAAACTTTTAATGATGATTTATCCAAAAATTTTAAAATGATGTGACAATTAGATAAAGGTCATAGATTTATGAGGGGAAAGGATATTGTGAAAGACAGTGTTATAATACATGATGTTAAATTTCTCCAAATTGAAATAGTTATCTTTTGTAACCAGCTCTAAGTTTTCTAGAATGTTATGTTATGTGTGCCATTTTTGCGTAATATGCAACATACATAATATAGGTTATTTATCAAATGTAGGAGAAAAAATTAATGCTTTTATGTCATAGAAAGATTTAGCATTATATAAAGCCCTGAGTTTTTCTCCAGTAGAGAAAAGGGCAGAGAGCTTTCTGCAATCCAGCATTTTAATCTGTTGGCAAAGCTTGGTAATAAACTTGCCTGTTGTTGCCTATGAAAGCATTGAAGACTTGGTAGCTACTTTCCTTCAGGGATAATAGCACTGGGTAATAGGAAATAGAGACACCAGATAAGATCCTGGTTTTTTTTTTTTTTTTGTTTTGTTTTGTTTTTAAGCTTTAGTACTGGGATAACTGAACAATTAACTGAACTTAGAAAAGTTCATTAAAACAACATTAAAAATATGACTCAATCAAGTAAGTTCTAAGAAGGTCAAAGTATGATACATTAACTTCTGCTAATCTATGAATTCATAATTCCTCAGGCATCAGGAGACATTTCTGCCAGTGAAAAGCTTTCTGGGCTTGAGTGTAGCATAGAGTCAAATGATCAGGTTTGAGTCCCTTTTTAAATGACCCATGTGACACTATGTTGGTGGTTGATTTAAGACTCCTCCTCCCTGTATTTCTTTTCTCTTTAATAAAAATTATACATATTGAAGGTGTACAGCATGATGATTTTATGCATATACATAGTGAAATGACTTCTGTGGTTAAGCTAATTAATAACACTGTCTCCTTATATACTGTGTGTGTGTGTGTGTGTGATGAGAGCACTTGAAATCCACTGTTAGCGCATTTCCAGTATTCAATAGAAGATAATTAATTATAGCAACACTAGACCTCTTTATTTATTCATCCTACATCAGTGCAACTTTTTACCTTTTGACCAACATCTCACCAGTTGCCCCATTTCCCTGCCTTGGGTAACCCCAGTTTACTCTCCGCTTCTATGTATTAGACTGTTTAAGATTCCACATTTAAGTGAGAACCCCTGCATCTGTTTTCATTCATAGTACTGTGTGTGTGTTTGTGTGTGTGTGTGTGTGTGTGTGTGTGTGTGTGTGTGTTCTACAGACATTCTAGCTCAGAGGCATTTTTCATTTTCAGCTATGATGGCTAAATTGATGTGACTATGAAGACTGCTTTAACAGTATTTGGTGAGGATAATACATAAAACCCATCTCACAGCAAAGGAGCCTTGAAATGACCTAGGAAAACATGTATCATTAAAACAAATGTAAAAAAGAGGGAAAAAACCCCAAAATCTAACCTAGACGGTTTCTATTTTGAAGTATAGAATTTCATGCTTATATGCCTCCTGAGAAGAATATTGTGGTTTCACTATTTGGAAATGAAGATGAGGTTTTATTTTTTTCTTTGAAGGGGAGCTTCAGTAGTGTGTATGAGCAGTGCAGCTTAAGAGCAAAAAAAACAAACCAAAGCAAAGAATTTATGTCCTTAAAGAATCATTTATCATTAGGATGGGTTTTATACAATGTTAATTTATAGAAAATCTGACTATTTGTAATATATCTATTTTCATCAGGAAATAAATATCTTATGTATTTTTCAATCAAATCCCTGGTTGGGATAAGAAGCTATAGACTACAACCTACATAGTTTTTATAAAGAAAACCTGAGAAGTCAGGTGAAGTAACCCAAGAAAATAAGAATAAAATTGTTTTTTTTTAATTTTTTAAATGTTTATTTATTTTTGAGAGAGAGACAGATCATGAGCAGCAGAGAGAGAGGGAGACACAGATCTGAAGTAGGCTCCAGGCTTCAAGCTGTCAGCACACAACTCAACGTGGGGCTTGAACTCACGAACCAGGAGATCATGACCTGAGTCGAAGTCAGGCACTTTACCAACTGAGCCACCTGGGTGCCCTGAGAATAAAATGTTACTGTAGCACTAAAGCAAAATTGAACTTCTTGGATAAACCATCCTGGAATGAATTGGAATGTATTTATGTATTTGTGCTAGGCTTTAGGGTCTGTATATGATGCTTCTACAAAGTAAGACGTGTAATAGAAACAGGAGGGCATGATTCAGTCTGCCCCAATCTGACACATACAGAGTTTGACCAATATTAACAGCCTTTATTCAACGCTGTCATTAGCTTTGCACGTGATAGATGATGAGAAAGCTATAGAAAGAGGATGAGACTTGGTATTTGCTTTCATACGATTTATACTCTACAGGATGAGAGAAAGAAACCAAAATTTATTGTGTAACTTATATTCAGTACACTGAAGATGTTTGTGTCTTAATCCCCAGAACCTGTGCATATATTCCCTTACATGGTAAAAGAGACTTTGCACATGCCATTGAGCAAAGGATCTTGAGTGAGGAGATTATTCTGGGATGTTCAGGATGGCCCAATGTCATCACAAGGCTCTTATCAGTGAAGGAGGGATGCAGGAGAATCAGAGAGGAGATGTGACCATGGAAGCAGGGGTTGAAGAGAAATGGAGCCATGAACTAAAGGAAGTTTGCAGCCAGTAGAAGCTGTGGCAAAGAAATGGATTCTCCTCTAGAACCTCCACAATGAGCATAGGTCTGCCTACCCATTTAATTTTAATTTTTTAATTTAATATGATTTTAAATTAATTATTGAAATATAATAGACATATATTAGTTTCAGGTATACAACATATTGGTTTAATAATTCTGTATGTTACTCAATGCTCACCACAATAAGTGTGGTCACCATACAACACTATTATAATATTGAATATATTCCCTATGCTATAATTTTCCTCTCTGTGACTTACTTATTTTATAACTAGAAGTTTGTACCTCTTAATCCCCTTCATCTATTTTGACTCTCTCTCCCATCCACCTCCCTTCTGGCAACCATGAGTTTGTTGTCTGTTTTTAAGAGTTGATTTGTTATGTTGTTTGTTGGCTCATTTTTGCTTTTAGATCCCACATATGAATGAAATGATATGGCATTTACCTTTCTTTTTTACTTAGCATGATACCCTCTGGGTCCATCTATGTGTCACAAATAGCAAGACTTCATTTTTCTTCTTCTTTTTTTTAATGGCTCAGTAATAATCCATTGTGTGTGTGTGTGTGTGTGTGTACACTACATCTTTATACATTCATCTATTTATGGACTTTGGTCTCAGGTTGCTTCCATCACTTGGCTATTGTAAATAATCCTGAAATAAACAGGTACATATATCTTTTTGAATTGGTGTTTTATTTTCTTTGGGTAAATATTTAGTACTGGAATTACTGGATAATGCCTACCCATTTTAAATTTTTTTTTTCAACGTTTTTTATTTATTTTTGGGACAGAGAGAGACAGAGCATGAACGGGGGAGGGGCAGAGAGAGAGGGAGACACAGAATCGGAAACAGGCTCCAGGCTCCGAGCCATCAGCCCAGAGCCTGACGCGGGGCTCGAACTCACAGACCGCGAGATCGTGACCTGGCTGAAGTCGGACGCTTTAACCGACTGCGCCACCCAGGCGCCCCCCCATTTTAAACTTTTGATCTCCAGAAATATAAGATAATAACTTTGCATTGTCTTGGGCCACTAAACTTGAGGTAATTTACTGTAGCAGCAATAGTAAACTAATATACTATTACATTATCTCATCCCCTGTTCTTATTGATGCCATGGAAAGGTTATTGGTATTCCTCTGAAGAAACTCAAACTGTGCTCATGGGTGTACAAATTATTGCAAGCCATTCATCTAGTAGATAGCAAAGCAAAAATTTAAATTCTAATTAGGTGACTTTTGAACTACATCAAAATGAAGACTAGTGAATTAAGGGCCGATAATTCTGGTGTATGTCATTACATTTTAAATTACATCACAGAAGCAAAGAAGTTAAAGAAATGTGTCGTTGAGTTGTAATACTGGTTTGGATATCAGAAGAAATTGCTTTTGTCAGAGTTTAGAGGAATGGTCAAATCCCACCAGGAAGAGGAAGAGAGGGGGAGATTAATGGGCAAGAGTGATTGTGACCAACAAGTGAGAGGACAGTAAGATGATTAACTGGATGATGGAATGTAGTGTATATCCTGGGGAATAGTGGGTCAACTAGGAAGAGAGTTTCCAATCACAAAGAAGCTCAAATACAGATACCAAAGTTTATATTGAATTTAGAAGGCAGTAAGGAATAATAGATGGTTCTGAGTTGTTCATGAAAGGTTTTTGTTATTCATTTCCAATATAATTTTATTTTAAAAATAGAGCTTATAGTATTTAGGTACTATACTATTAAAGATTGGTCTTCTAGCAGTTTGTAACAAAGATTGATATCAGGGAAACTAACTGAAGGCCATTCAAGTAACCCAACCATGAAATGATGAGGACCTTGATGAGGGTGCTATTTAGAAATTTAGGGGCGGTTTCTGGATATCATATTGAAAGAACAAACAGTAGACAAATTAGAGATGAATTAATGGTATTGGGCCTAATTTCTTGGGCAAATGGTTGGGTCAATGAAAAAGTTACAGGAATGAATTTTGAGAAAAGAAGCAGGGAAAACTAATTAGATTCTGGAAATGTTGAGTTTTTGATGAAAATAAGACATGGAAATAAAATATTCACAAGGTTTCTGAAAAAAAGGTTTTAAAACTCAGGATATAAGGATAAAGAATATAAGTGGAGGTATAATTTGAAAGGTCACAGTAAACTAGCTTTTCAAAGACAAAACTGTAGAGCGACAAAGGGATATGATAACACATTGAGTTTTGGGGAAAACCATAATTTAGGATGTAGGAGGAGAAAGTGGAGTGATGCACAGAGTTGACTGAGACCAAAAGTAGGAAGGAGATTGTGTATGGCATAGACACCAAGGAATGAAGTGATTTCAAAAATTGACAGACACCAAAGAATGAAGTGATTTCAAAAAATTCAATACAGCAGAAGCTTCTTGGCAAAGAAGTCTGAAAGAGGCCACTGGACTCTGGGATTCTGGATTAAAGAAGCTGTTGGTGAATCTTGAAAGAGAAACTTGTTGAGGTTGGAAACAATGCAATAGATTGAGGGACTTATGAAAAATTTGAGAAAATTATTGTTATTCACTTTGCAAATGGAAGGAAGACAGCAGAATAGTAGTAACTAGAGAGGGTAGTAAAGGTAATTCATGAGCAACGTCTCTGCTGGTTCTTTCTCATACTTCCCTCTTTCTGTATGTGGGTGTGCTTGTGTGTATATACATATAAATATATGTATGTATGTTGTTAGATATGTGACATACATATATACATACATACATACACAAATACACATAGACCTTGTTAGAAGATGAAGGAGGGACAGTAAAGTATCCTGTCAACTGAAAGCTACTTTGAGATGAATAATGAAGGAAACCAGCCACTCCATATCATTTACACAGAGATTTATTCAGGCTAATTTACTGACAGGGGGAGTCAGGTAGATGATAATCCAGGTGCCCTGCAGCAATTCTCTGCAAAGTCTGAACCTTAATCCATAGATTTTATAGAGTGAGGAAATGTGTGGAGACCACTATGGTGAGGCCAAAGAGTTTAACATTTAATAGACCTTATGGTGCCATCTGTGTGCCAGAGGGGAAGGAGGAGAAGAAACTATGTTATCTCTACAAGTTATCTTAACAACTTTAGGGAAGTTGAGAATAAGCCTTCCTACACATAGCCCCAAGGGAAGTCTTTACATGGTCATGAACAAGATGGAGGGCCAAAGATAGATCAGTATTGTCAGAATTCCTACATATATATTAAGGAACAGTTAGGACTGTAGAAGAAGCTGGATAAAACAGGTAACTGCAAGTGAGGTTCAACAACAGTAGAAATAACAAAAATGACAATTATTGTATGTGAGTCCCTTGGAGAACACTCCTCTGAGGATCTTTCAGGCTCCAGAAGGGAATATGTTATTTCTGTCTCTTTTCTTTACTGCATTTCTGGGGATAGGCAGCTAGATATTTCTTGAGATCTCCTACAGTGCCTTATACATTTAATGCTCATTATTAATTTGTGGTCTATATGAATAAATGTATCTTATTTTATCAAGTGTTACTCCAAAGAGGTAAGAAAAATAAATTCTCTGAGATAGAAGAAAGCCTTAACTGATGCTCACAACATTTTATAATAGAGATTTGAAACTCAGGGGGTTTATATAAGCAGAAGGTAGATAGTTCACTGAGAATTTGGAGAGTGCTTTTCATCTAATGGAAAGGCCCACAGCAGTTCATGAGTTCTTTGGTCAAAATATTTGGGTGTATGTTTCTCATCAAGACAATATACTTTGACTTTGACACTGATGGTTCCTCTCACTTTTTTTGTGCCAGTGTGAATTAACATAGCACTGGCTTCAAAATATGTGTGCTATTCTCTAAAAAAGGCAAGGAAAAGAAGTTAGAGTTGCGGTGACTTCAGAGTTGCATTGGTCAGATACTTATTGATGCAAGATATTTCATCTAATTTAATCTTCACAACTCCATAAGGCAGATGCTTTTCTTACTGTGGTTTAGAATATACATATATTTTTACCATGTGCATATATATATATATATATATATATATATATATATAACACTTACCATTTTAATCTCTTTTAAGTATACAGTTCAATGATATTAAGGACATTCACAATTTTGTACAACTGTCACCATTGTCCATTTCCAGAACTTTTTCATCATCCCAAAGAGAAACTTTCTATTAAACACTAACTCCCCATTCAACCCTCCCTCCCTCTCTCAGACCATGGTAACTTATATTTTTGTCTTTATGAATTTACCTATTCTAGTTACCTCATAAAGGTGGAATCATACACTATCCTTTTGTGTTGGACTGATTTCACTTAGCATAATGTTTTCAAGTTTCACTCATGCTGTAGCATGTATCAGAATTTCATTCTTTTTTGTGGTTGAATAATATCCTATTGTTTGTGTAACAATATTTGTCTACTCATCTGTTGATGGGCATTTGAGTTGTTGGTACCTTTTGGTTAAGGTGAATATTATTGCTATGAACATTATTGTACATGTATCTGTTTGAGTCCCTGCTTTTAGTTCTTTGGGATATATACCTAGAAATGGAATTGCTGGAGGCAAGTGATTTTATATCCAGTCTTTATTTCTAATAAACAATTGAGACTGAAAAATATTAACTTTCCCAAAGTCACATAAGTGGCAGAGCTGGGATTCCAACATGACCAAATACGTCTGATTCTAAAACCCGAAACTAACATCATGTTGACTTATGAGTTTTAATATATTTTCACTTTGCTATTATGAAAAGCTTGTATTTTCTTATAGGGCGCTTCTGCCTTTCAAATGATACAGAATGCGTTGACATGACAAAAAAAATGATCTTGTTAAAATGGTAGCTACTGATGTTGTCATCATTGTTTTTATCATATTTAGAAAATATCATGTGTTATAAAAGTTGAAATATAAAAAAAATGGGGAGCAACATTTCAGGTGTCTGGTTCTAAGATTTTTGTAACTAAAAATTTAGACTGAACTTCTGCCCAACTCATTCAGATTGCATATTGTACTTCCTGAGGGAGATTGCTTGACAATACCATTCTTTTGAACATATATAAGTAATTAAATAGGATTATCTTTTAATTCTATACTTTATATTTGCCTAGTATTAATCACTGAATTATTTATATGCAAGAAGGAACACAGACAAACCAAAACAAATGCTGGTGAATAAGATGGAAAAGAAGAAAAATGAATATTGCCTAAGAGACCAGTCAGACATCAAAGTATGTTGTTACCTACAAGGGCACCAGCTCTCATGAGGTAGATTTTTTTTTTTTCAAATACTCCTACAGTCTTCCAACAGTGACAGCGAGATGATGGGTGTCATACCTGTACAGGACGTGTACTAATGCTTAGAACAGAAAATGACATTCACTCCTACTGTGCTGAATTACGAGGAGTCAACTTTGGAACCCCCCACCCCACCCCCACCCCCGCCTACCCAATAAAAGTAAACTTTTTAGCTGCTAGTCCTGAAATGCGATTCTGCTCCGGGGTTTATTTCCTTGTATAATCCACTAGAAAAAAAACGTATACTTATTTTCTGAACAACAACCATGTGGATTATGTGCTTTCAAAATATATATTAGATGCACCTAATTCAGACAAATCCAAATGCTGTGGACATAACAAAAATGGGGTTTTTATTGTGGAATTAGTATTTCATTATACACTACTCTTAAAAATATATTAGTTCTGCCCATTTTTAAAAATGGCTGTAACTTTTTATTTTACTGTCTGCTTCTTAAGAGACAGGAAATTTAAGTGTCTTAGGCAGTATATCTTATCATATTTGTGGCTCAGTAATTGATAAGGCATAAAAGAGATTTATCTCTACCCACAGTAATTCCATTGTATACCTAAAGATTGCTACTGCTCAATTTGTAATGATACAGAGACAATTGTCAATAGTTTCACCAACTATCAATAGTTTCCCATTTTTTTGTCTGGCTTGATTTTTGAAGGTTTCTTGTTTCTTATGGAATGATTGGTAATAAGCTATTTTATTTGAGTGTATGTGCCTAAAATTCTGAACAATCTCACTTTTCAGTCTATCTGTAGAAAAACCAAAGATAAAGATTTGTCCTCAATTTAGCTGTTATTTGTCTTTTTTTTTTTCACATTGTGTTTAGAATACCAGTTGATTCTATTTTATTTAGACATATTTCTAACGTCCTGGTGATGAAGTTGTCTGGAATACTTAAGTACACTTATATTTTAGCTCTTTCCCTATGGGGTGTGTTAACCATCATTACATTAAAAATGGAGTTTACTCCTATGTTTTCTTACTTAATTTAACTTTCTCATAACAGTGGTTTTCATCTTACATATTTTATATATCACAGTATTTGCAGTACTTTTTATGGATTTTTAGCTCATAAAACTATGTGTATGAATAGAAAGTGGTTTTTATTTATGATTACTGTCTCTAAATGTTTATTATAGGATAGGAATATATATAATATTTAATGAGGCACCAATCCTACTTGCCTTCTAATTAGACTCCCTGAATACGAAGATGACTGAAGAAGTTCTCATCTTTGAGTTATTTATGAGGATATATACATAACAAGGTGAGCCAACTCTGATTCATTTTAGATCATTATCCTTATTCTCACATTAACTATCATGTGTTGAATTCTTACTATGTTTCAGTCCTTGGTTAAATTATAGGCATCATTTCATTATTCCTCTCAACAACCTTTTGAGAAAATTGTTTATTGCCCTGATTGGATAAATAAGGAAATTGAGGCTAAGCAAAATTCAGTAACTTGCTCAAGGTCACACAACCAGTAAATGATAGAAACAGGAGTTGAAGCTGTTTTTTGACTTCAAAGAATGATGTTAACTATTATTTTCTTCTGCCCCCTAAAGTTCTGATGGACATTGAAGAACATAGAATGATTGGTCAAGATAGATTCCAATGATTAGTCTCAGACTGAGACTTATTAAAATTTAAGGTAAATTTAAAGTAAGGGAAACATACTTTTCTATAATAGAGTCTACCATCAGTAGAATAGTTTAAGAACATTGGTTGAGTACTGGGACTGGAAAAAGATGATTTTGAATGTGTCTTTTTTTGTAAGGGTCTTATTTTGACAATTGCTTTTGAATCTGGTCCCTCAGAAAACGTGCCTTATTGCCATGACAGAAACAAGTAAATCTGAGAAATGACAAGAACAAGGCAATTAGAATGTTTGAAACACCATGGACATGATCAAAATCTAAAAGAATGAAACATTCTTATTTGGGAGTCTGATATGAGTCCTAATAATGTTGAGGGAACACTTTCCTTTCTCATTGAAAACATAATTGGTGTCACATGGAGATGAACACTTTAACATCAGAACTGCAGGAGTGCTGGGGTTAATGCTAGGGATTAAGAAAGGAATGATATCCTGAGGAGTGTCTGAGAAAAGTCCTGATGAAGGTCAATAGGTGCCAAAAAGAGAGAACACAGGCAGCCAACACCTCCCAAAGGGTGTGTTAGTCAACTTGGACTGCTATGGCAAAAAATGACAGACTAGGTGGATAATAAACAACAGAAATTCATTTCTCAGTTTTAGAGGCTGGAAACCTAAGATCACAGTGCCAATATAGTTGTATGAAGAACTTCTTCTGTGTTGGAGATTTCTCACTGTATCTTTACATGGCAGATAGGGCTAATAAATGCCCCAAAACCCTATTTCCTAATACTATTATTTTGGGTATTAAGATTTAACATATGAATTTAGAGGGTAGGGGGACACAAACATTCATACTATAGCAAAGGAGGAATGGAAAGAGGAACAGCTTCTCCACAAGCCTATGTTAATAAGCTATCCTGGACTCCAACAGGGAAAAGCCTAGACTTGGAAGGATTGTGGTTCAAAAATTATGCTGATGAGACAGTAAAACATAAATTGTCTTTATATTGTCTTGTTATCTCCAGATTGTAATTCTACAGTACAAACATTCATATTTATACCCATGTATATGTTGCTAATATCCCCTTTTCTGTTTGATATGCAGTATTCACCTTCATTTAACAGTTAAAATTTTTCCTCAATTTTGATAGTTGATGGATTGCCATTTGGTACGTGGAATGCATTAATTTCCTTAGTATCTCTCCAAGTTTTGCTTTGTTTTAATTGAAAATTAAATAGGGTTGTTCTGGAACAAATCAAGTCAGAAATATTTATTCTGTATATCACCTTGATGCCCAATGGACTACCTAATGGTTATTACTTATTTCATTACTTGAGTTGAAGGTTGCTATCTGAATACTATCTAGGTGTAGACCCATTCTGCATTCTTCACCTCTGTTTGTTTAATTATGTCTTCCAAAGCTGAATGATTTCAGAGCATGGTCTTATTTTGCCAAAATTTTTATTCTTTTTCCATCACTGCATCAGGTAACAAATATGTTCTGGGTATCCAGCAGATATTTATTACTATTATCATTACGTTTCTTAATCCCTGTATCACTCCTTCAGCCCACATATAACCACAGAATGATTCATTGATACATTGATAATTATAAGTGCTCAAACAACTGCATTTCCATTGATCAACCATATAGCAAACTTTATACATAGAACTGTATACTTTATACATGGAGCTCTTTTTCCTAGGTTGCAAAATTTTGTGTTTGAAACCTGAGACTTCTACGACTTAGGTTTCACTGATGTTTTGATAAAATATTTCTTCAGGTCACCTAGGAAAGAAATGATTGTGATTGATTCCTTTAGTCCCAATACAACTAACTGAAAAGAGACATTTTAAAACATCAGCACATATAAACACACAAGGGAAAAAATGTCAAGAAGGGGAATTGGCTCATTGATTTTAGTTTCCAGCATTCCAAAACTTATTCCTCTTGTTTTTGTCAGTTTGGGGTAGCCTAACATTCCAAATCTTATTCCTCTTACCTTAATTTGGGACGCCATAGATGGGATGGCTTGAATGACAGAGACTTATTTTCTTAGAATTCTGGAGGCTAGAAATCTAAGATCAAGCCCAAGACCAAGATTAAGACCATTACCATGGCAGTTTCTGGTGAGGGCTCTCTTCTTGGCTTGTGGATAGCAGACTTCTTGCTCTGTTCTTCACTGGTGGTGTGTCGGGGGGAGAAGAGAATGAGTAAACTCTGGTGTTTCGTCTCCTAAGGACACTAGTCTCATCATAAGGGCCCCACCCTCATGATCACATCTAAACCTAATCATCTTCCAACCATCCCATTTCCAAATAATCGCATGGTTTTAGGGCTTCAACATATGAATTTTGAGGATTACAGTTTTGTATCTAGCACCTCTTTACAGTTGTGAATGGTTTAAAACAATCAATAAGTATTCACCAAGCGATTGGTATGAGCCCAGGAATGTGCTGGATTCTATGGGAGCTATAAAAAGAAGAAGGACATGAATAAGAAGTTGATTTGAATTTTAATAAATTTAGATAGATCGTTTAGTAAGAAAACAAAGATACAGAGACATAATTCCCTATTAGGGTTTTTAAAATGGCAGAATGCTTTTTGGTTTGGTCATCAAGGAGGAGGAAAATCTTGAGTTTTGGGTTGCACAAGAAGGCATGGTGGGAAAAATAGAAGTTCTTCCTTTAAGAAAATTCTCTTATGATTGCTTAGAATTGTCAGAATATAGATCAGAGCAGCCTAGAGAGGTCTATCAATCAATCTTCCTTTCCTTCTGTGCTCCTCAAGGTATTTACATAGCTGTATAAACCTGAGTTAGAAGGCCTGTGACTTAAATTCATGTGTTCTTATCTACTTCATCTGGGTCCATTATTCTATGCATTAAATATAAAATTGCTTAAGTGAAGAATTAAAGTAATTTAACCAAAAAGGAAAAAAAAATAGTATTTCATGCCTACAGTGTGGCAGACATTTTTATACTATACTTGATTTAATTCTCATAACCGCTCCCCCAAAGTAACTATTTTTATTCCCATTTTACACACAAAGACACTAAATCCCAGGAAGATTAAATAACTTGCTTTAAGCTAGTTTTAAAAAGCACTTATTCGCAGGGTGGGTGATGGGTATTGAGGAGGGCACCTTTTGGGATGAGCACTGGGTGTTGTATGGAAACCAATTTGACAGTAAATTTCATATATTAAAAAATAAATAAATAAATAAATAAATAAATAAATAAATAAAAAAGAAAAAAAAAAAAAAGAAAAAAAAAAATAAAAAGCACTTATTCTGCTAATAAGTGGTAGAAAAGAATTTTAGTCAGACCCTGTTTAATCCAAAGCCCATCAGTTTTTCATCATATCATATCATTTCCCTGAGAAAACTACACTGAACTTGAATTTGGTAACTTCATATCTATTCAATTCTGTATGCTTCCTTCTCAAACTCACATGCATATTCACAGCATTTGACTTGCCTCTCTCTTTCTCATCTTCTCCAACAATCACATCAGATATTTAAGCAAGTTGAAAAGGATAAAAGCTCATCCTTCCATTGTTCCACCAATTGATCAAAAATAATTCCATGCAAAGGAATGAGAATGGTGTGTGCTCTTTTGTATTTCTTTAAGAATTGATGCTCTAAAAGAAATATAATAGATATTATATGAAGATAAGAACCTATGGTAAAATAAATTTGGGAAATCCCGGTTTAAACAGTTAAACAAATTTGTACCTTGTAGGACTTCCCATATCCTAAAATGTTAATGTACGGTATAGATTTCCAAGAGAGTGAAATGAGCTGCTGTGTTTCCATAAATTATTTGACTACAAAACCCTAATCTTATTGAATAACTATTAGAATCTTAGAGAACCTAGAATTCTCTGGAGTACAGTTTGAAACACTGACTTCTGGCAGTGAATGACACTTGTTTCATGTAAATGGTTTTTTCCTATGGTCACTACAGGAGTGCATTTATCTTATGAGTTAAAACTTAAAATACCAGAATACATATGTGGATGAGCTAGTTCTTTCATTTCAATTGGTAAAGCGGTTTGGGGAAGATGATAAGCCACACAAATATGTGCTCAGAGTTCTATTTGTCTGTGCAGTTCAGAGCAAGGTGAATTTAAGATTGAATTGCTCTGATGGAGTGTGAGTGTGGGTAGGGTGGGAGTATGGGTGGGCGGCATTCATTTTAGGCCACCATTATGAAAGTAGAACTCACTTGCTTTTACTATCAGCACAATATGTGCCTTTGTAAACAGGACACAATCTGGAACCTGATTCCTGTATTAAACACACTTTTCTGTAGTTAATTTTTAGAATTTTGAACTTAGCTTCCTCATGCTTTTATAGAGAAGGTTTAATTTGTGCCTACAGAAGGCAGTTATCTTAGAGTCTGGGGGTATGATGGGAAAGTAATACATGAATTGGCATTGGTGGGGAGAGAGAAAAACTGATTGCCACAGATCATTCTCTTGAGCTTCCAACCATCTGGAGGATGCCATATGGAGGAGGGAAGAGTTCAGAGGAGACCAGCACTTAAATCATCAGACCCATTTTAGTCTCCACTGGACTAGATTTGATCATGAAGAGCTGACTATAGTTCTCTCTATTATGGCTACTCAACTCATATAAGTCTAGGCTAAAATAACAGGTCCACCATTTACTAGCTGTGTGTCTATTTTCAAATTACCTAATTTTTCTAAACCTCATCTTAATCATCAGTTAATGTAAGGATAATATTCATTTGGACTTATTATTAATGGAGATAAAAGCATCTACATTGTACCTTGCTCATAGTTGATAATGAGTGCCACTTTCCTTTGCATGCCAGACTTTTGGATGGGTTGGAGAAGGACTTGATGAGTGGGACATGAGGAATCCAGGTAGGGGGGAACATACTGGTGCTTTCCTATATTTGATAATGTTTCTGTGTTAAGAGGGCTAGTCAGTTTTACCTACTAGACACGAGATGACAAATGGATTTAATTTCCAATGAACTTTCTTCAGTTCTCATTTTACTTTTCTGCTCTGAAGACTTTGATAATGAACAGTACTTCCTCTTGGATTTTTCTTTGACTTCTGCAAGGCTCTACTATCTTAGTTCTCCTTAAATATGTGACTACCACTTCCTCCAGCTTTTGAAAAAAAATTGTGTTCTGGTTATCCATCACTGCATAACAAACCATCTCCAAACTGTTTGGAGTAAAACAATGTCTTTTTTTTTTACCCTTTACAGTTCTGGAGGTTGACTAGCGCAACTGGGTGGGTTCTCAGGTTCTCTCATGCAGTTGCCATCAGGAACGCAGGGCTGGAATCATCTGAAGACTTACTCACTCATGTCTGTCTCCTAGGAGGAGCCGGGAGATGTGAATAGATGGCGGCTGCATCAGCTGAAGATCCCTGGGCATCTCTCTCTGTATATATGTCGTCTCTCTTCATAGTTTTTTATATACAGCAGCTTTGGGGTAAACATGCTTCTCACGTGGTGAATCAGGCCTTCAAAGATACATTTCTGAGCTCGGAAGGTAGATGGAGAGAGTGGGGAGAAAGAATGATAACATTTTCTGACCTAGCCTCAGAAGTCAAACATTGTCACTTCTGAAACATTTATTCATCAAGATAGTCACAAAGGTCTGCTCAGTTTCAAAGGGAGGAGAAATAAACTCTGCTCTTGTTGATGGTGAGACAAGATTCTGAAAGAGCACATGGAATCAAATACTTTTGTTGGCACTTTGAGAAAATAGAACTTATCACTGTTTGTCCTTGGGCCCCAACACTGTACATCCCTTTTACATGAAAAATACATTCACTCAGTCCCCTAAGACACCATCCCCCACAGATGTCATGCTATTATGGCATTTGGCTAATTCTCAAGGGCCAGGCTCTTGGCATATAATCAGGTTTAGATATGGGTGAGCCTCTCCAGAGTGGTTCCCTTTCAGAAAGGGAGAAATAGGCAGGACAGCAGTCAGTGGTCTGCAGCAATTTGGAAAAAGTAACTGGGCGTATATTGCCAATTGTTCGATTCGGGTTTAGGCGTACTGCCTGGGAATGATTTTCCACAGCATTTGTCTTTGCCTTTCTCATAAAATGGTTCCTATGTTTGTAGCTCTGGTTTTTTTAGTCTGTTTCCTGCTGGGAGAAGCTCAAGCACGGCCTCTTTCATTTGGTGCTGTTTCTGTCCTTTTCCAGCCAAGCTGATATAATTCTTTTTTTAAAACTTGGCATGTTTTTTAATGTATCAATCTCTAAACCATTACATTAGACAAAAGTAACACCCATGGATCTCTTCAGGGTAATCTCCACGGTACCCCTGAGGTAGCTTCCTCTGAGATGGTTATGGGACAGTGCATTTCAGATTCTTAGAAGTCCTATTGTGTAATTGAAAGGATCTGTGAGACAGGCCTTGGTATGCTTAGAAAGTCTTTTTGTTTTTTTCAGGTACTACCTTAAATTTTTCTTCATATATGTTTTTATCATGGCTTTCTCTTTAGACCATGTTTTCCTGATTGCATACTAGATTTTTTTTCTGTACCCTGAAGCTATTTCTTATTTTTAGGATTGTTTTCCTCCAGAGAGGCTCAGGATGAATGTTTTATTTATGCAGCAAGCCCTGGCTCCTTTATATTTAACAATTCTTTCTTTTGGTTATTGCTCTCCTCATGCACTTTACTATAGTCAGCTAGAAAGCAGGCAGCCATTTAAATGCTCTGCCTGGAGATCTTATATCATCTAGTCCATTAGGTGCATTTTCCCTATTTTCTACATTATAGCAGGCGAGGGTGTTGCTAAATTTTCTAACAATGCCTTTAGGCTAGCCAGACTTTATTTGGCAGTTCATGGAGTCAAAGATACATGTCTCAAGATAGAAGGCCAGCCTTTCATGACTTTTCTTGGAAGTCATGCATATTTCTGCATTTCATTTAGTTAGATGATCACAAAGGCCCACTCAGGTTGAAGAAGAAGGGAATAGACTCCACTTCTTGATGGAAAAATGGCAAGAATCTAGAGAAGCATGCAGGAATAAAAATCTTGAGGCCATTTATGCAACATGTAATCTAACAGATCCAGACTATAGCTGTTTCCAAAGATTCTGTTCTTTCCCTGCTCTACTTTTCTTTCCATAATTGTTCACTTGCTCATTCCATCTGCACTCATGGCTTTAAGTAACATACTATGTACATGACTCTCAAAGTCATCTTCATCATCTTAGTCATTACCATTATCAAATAGCTAACACATTTTGAACACCTGTAGTAATTTAGGCACACATTATTACAATGTTAATAATTATAAATTTTTTTAAAAAATAATGGTAACAACAGTAGTAATACCTATTTCATATACTGTGAAGATTAGTGTGGTGGCATAAAAAAGTTAACCTTGTGGGTTTTTTTAAAAAATATTTATTTATTTTTAGAGAGGAAGAGAACACACATGCACAGGTGCAAGTGGGGGCAGGACAAAGATACAGAGGGAGAGAGAGAATCCCAAGCAGGTTTCACACTGCCAGTGCAGATGTGAGGTTTGATCTCATGGACAACAAGATCATGACCTGAGCCAAAATCAAGTTGGATGCTTAATTGACTGAGCCATCCAGATGCCCCAACCTTGTGAATCTTTAATCACCCACAATCTCTCTCTCCCCATCCCCAAAGTCACTGCAAATAGGTTGTGCAGTCTAAATAAAATTAGTCATTTGTTTGTTATTCAACCAAAGTTTTAAGAACCCTAGCACCACAACCTATACTCTGGCTTGATCACCAACCACTATTTTCCCATATAGAAATGCTTGAACCATCATCACTAGATATTGTTTATACAATATCAGCCAAGATGTCTACTGCTCACTGAATGCTTTGTGCCTTCTTTTCCTTGACAAAGAACCAAACTGAGTACTAAGCATCATAGAACATTAGTGGTGGAGGGAATGCAATGATGCTAGGGGGATCTTAGATACCATCCAGTGATGCAGAGTATTTTACTTGTTGCTCTCTGGAAACTATAGGTATCCAAGAAAATGTTTCTTAATTGAGACTCTCTGCCAATGCTTCAACCGGAACAACTTGATTTTTGCTTGTTTTACAAATTAGGGTTCTATTCAAGATTTTCTTTGGGGATCCCAGGTTCTACTTTCATAAATTGAAAAGTCACCAATAATAAACACCACCCCCTTTTAAAAATGAAGAAACTGAGACTCAGAAGATTGACCACCTCAGAGTCACATTCATAACAAGAGGCAGAGGCAGTACCATCATTAGAGCTCATAGCTGATTCCTATAGAGGGTTCCATTGGTGCAGAGTGATATTCTCCTGGCCTCTCAAAATTACAAGGGAAGACTTTTAATTACCTGTATTGGTATCTCTTCACTTGAGGACTTTCCGTAGGGAGGCTGCTCTGCTGGAATGTGGGGAAGGATGGAAAGCCTGAAGAATTAACAACCCCTGTGATTGAGCCCAAGCAATAAATAACAGAAGTTTGTGTAGAACTACCCTAACTTTTTTGCTCTTTACATGTAAAGAGTCTATACTGTTGTTCTGGGATTTGCCCTGTGGGATTAAGCTGTAGTTATCCATAGGGGTAATTTACTTGATAATATGCTTCTTATATAATATACCTATTTATTTTCTTATTCCTCTTCCAGAGTTTCCTTGGATCATAGCACTAATGAACTTTTTTCACTGGTGTCCTTGTCTGAGGATCTGTTTGGGAGCAAAATCAAATGAAGACATCTTCTGACTCACCATATAGTGTTGGGCTTGAGTTAACCATTGGTGAAGGAGTAGACTGGAGAAAAACAAAGTGTGAGTAGAAGACTGGGTGAAAGATAGAGTGTGAATAGCGTTGCACTTTCATAGTTCATGAAGAACTATGCCATCTTGGCACAAGGTCCTTCTAATCTGTGCAGCCCATTTTGCTAGCCTATTTTATATTTTCATTGTGTTTTATGCTCATTTAGACATCACCATTCTACTCTGACAGTCTAATTGTATTCTAGCTTCCCTGGCTCATGGTGACATTCTCAAAATCAGTGTCCTCTCATTCATCCAGCATGTCATGCAGTGCTTGGCACTGAGTTCACTGGTTGGTTAAGAGAATCACCTTCCTTGTATGTTGGTAGAATGGGTCAGAAGCTCCTCTAACAGGAGCAAGTAGAAAATAAAGTGCCTACACAAGATCAGGGAAAAGAGCTTAGCTGTGAAGTTGTAAGAACTCACAAACCATAAAAGGTTTTTAAGCACAGGAACAGTATTATGAAAGTGCTATTTATGGAAGAAAATGCATTGAAGTTACACTTAAAATAGATCAGATCAAGAGAGCTTAAACTCAAGGAGGCTGACAAGAGACCACTGCTGTAATTTAGGTATGAGGGGATGGTTTGTGGGGAGGAGGAAAGTCATGTCCAGGAGAATCGACAGAAAGACATAGATGGGAAGAGAAACACTGCACAAAATTTCAAGAGGAATTGCTAAGTGTTGGTAGGTAAAAATATGCCAGATTATATATATATATAGTGCTTTCTGTTTTCCATAGTACTTAACTCTAAAGTTTGGAGCCACTGGGCAGATGTGATGTTATTGACAAAGGCAGAGCCATTGAGAGTAGGAACTGCTGTTGGAGGAGGTTAACAAGCTCAGTTTAGTTGTTTTAAGTTTGTGGTGAGAGCAAACTCTCCAAGTAGTAATATGCTATTGAAATACAGAAGAAGCCAGGGCTCTGTGACTACCCTAATCCTCACAAATTATTGTTTCAGAAACACATAGATTTATCAGCTAATTTTTAAGAGAGAAAATAAATAAGAATGGCTGTAGTAAAATATTTCTTATCACTTTTCTTTTTTATAGTAGTCAGTAAAAATTCAATGCCATTATCAGTATAAAGATGCTTTCATATAAAATATTGGATTATAAAATACATGAGAAGGCATTAAAAGTCATTGTTAACCTTCCCAGTTTTTACATGTCATACGAGATAACATATCATTGCTAGGCCTAGATTGAACAGTTGGATGTATTTTATGCTCTCATTTCACTTTATCATGGATTAAGCACTCACTGTGTACATTACAATTTGGGGGAATATAGAATGAATAAGAAAGCATTCTTGCTCTCAACAAATGTAGGATCTAAACAGTTTCTTTGAGACTGAGTCTAGATACCTCCTTGGCCAAGTCAAAAAGTTCACATTAAAATGTCAAGTGTGCATAAACAAAATTTGTGTGCTTGTGGTATCTTGTGGTGGTGCTAATGAAGGCTGTCATTTGGATTGACTAGGGTCATCCAGAAAGGCTTTTCTGAAGAGGTAGCATTTGAGATGTCCCTGGTATGGGATGGCTAGACTATTAGTAGGCAGGAGACTATGTAGCAAGTGGTGGTTGAGCTGTGTTGTTTCAATGATGTGAAAAGTATTGAGGTGTCCTTGGGCTAAGTGGTGGACATATGTGTGTGATGTTGTCAAGGCACTTGTGAACATCAGAGCCTGAAGGCTGCAGCATCACAGTGACTCAGACCTGAGAGCTTTACAGCCTCCCATTGCACAAATCCGTTCTGTTTCAGAGCAACGCCTGAGTCATCATGGGGAACAGTTGGCCATGTTGTTAACAGTACACTCTGAAGCGGTTACAGAATATTTATGCCTGTTGGCAAAGGGAAATCAGATGTGGGGGCTCAGGATACACTCCTGTATAAAGGAATGTGCCTGAAGTCTATTTTTCCCTGGAGCCTCTCTCACAAGGCAGGTAGAAAACTTGAGAGATTGGAATTGTTATAAGAATATTAACAGGTCACCAATGATTCCATTTATAGAATGTACTATGCCCTGTTTAAAGCATGAAAGCATGTTAAATACATAACTGCACTGAAGTGAGTCCTCACAAACACCTGCTGTCAGTAGCTCTGGTTCATGGGTATGGGACAAAGGCTTGGGAAGCTGAAGTAACTTTCCCATAGTCATGTAACCCAGTAATCAGTTGGGATTTGATTTCAGCTGATTCTGACCCCAAGTCCCATTTTTCTTAAACAGTTTTACCTCTCACAAGTAGCTAAGACTCATAAGTACATGGCTGATGGGCCACAGAAATCATTCACAATGACACAGATCTTTAGTGTTTCTAATGTGCCAAATATTATAATTAATAGTAAGTTAAAAGAGCTGTTCCTAAATGTCGTATTTGTTCCTTATAATAACTCTGTAAAGCCAAGTTGAAGTTAATGTTCAGAGAAAGTGCTGGGCAGGAGGAAGTTCACAAGGTAATCCTTGAACACTAAATAAATGCTCATTCTATAAGTGGTTTTCAAATTTTTCAAAATAAAAAAACACTTATCCAAACAAAATATTATGGAGAAACCTAATATGTGATGAAGCCAAAGGGAATGGGACTGTTGAGGCTGAACTCAAGTTACAGAACCTTGGGGACCCTGCCTGTTTAGATTCTTCCTACTGTACTTACTGGCCCACACCAATATACCTCAGTAGAAACCTGGGCCTTGAAGGGCTCAAGTTCTACTCTTGCTGCCTCAGATATAAAGGACACAGCTGCCTTGGTCTAAGCCTTTTATCCTCCCTCTCCCCCTACCTATACTTGCCTTTAGTCATTAGGGAGCATTTCTATTCTTTGACTCTTGTCTTTGCCTCTGCTGTGTGAGCACTGGGGGTTCTGTGTCATAATGTATGAGTTTATGGCTTGCCCTGTGCAGATATTCATATCTGGAGCAAGAACTTCTTTTTCTTTTCTAAAGGAATATCAGGCATCTTTACATGACATTTTAATTATCTTATTATCAGCAAGAAAGCACAGAAATTCTAGTGTCAGATTGCACAGGCTCAGATCCTTGGTGTTTAACTTAGTATGTTGAAAAATAGCCTCTCTGTTTGTCCTCTCATCCCTGAAATGGGGATTATAATGGTAACTGCCACTCTGGATGCTTTGATAATTAAGTTAGTACTTCATGGAAAAGACTTAGAACAGTGGCTGGCACAGAAAAACTGCTTGACAAATATTAGCTATTGCCATGCATTAAAAACTGTGAAGAGTTTTTAGTCTCAATGAGTTAGTATGACTAAGTAGACAAACACACATACCTGTTGCTCTGAGACTGTATTTATCAAAAGCATCACATTAAAAATCAATCTTAAACTTTCCTTTTCAGGAGCAACCATGGTTGAGTAGTGAGACTGGTGTGGCAGTAAATATGATGGGCATTGAGAAGTTATAGTGTATCTACAGGGTATATGATATAGTGTACCATGGGATGGTGAGCAGACCACAGAACATGAGGAGTAAAAAAAATTTTTGAAATATGATGATTGAACTGAAGGAGAGAATAGACACTTAGTATGGAGCCCAATGGGTTTCAGATAAAAATAGAACCAATACGTGGGGGACTAGAAAGAAGGAAGGAAATATTTAGTACCTAGGATGTGTTAGGAATATGCATTCACATGTCACTTAATTTTTATAACTATCTCATAAAATGAGAATTATTTCCTCATTTTTACACATAAGGAAAGCTGGAGTTTAGGAATGCTTATCAATGGGGAGATCTAGAATTCAACATAGGTCCCTTGGACTGCAAATTCTAAGTTCTTTCTGCTGCATCTCTTTATATAAGTTGGAGCTGTCCAACAAGAGATAGGCTGCCATAGCAGTCTTGAAGTGTACACAGAGTGCTGTGGTTGGCTTTCTGTGACTCTTGATTCTAATACTCGGTATATGACAAAAAGACATTTCAATCTCAATTTTCTTCTAAGTTGCCTTTCATATTCCATATTGATTTTTTTCAGGTCTTCATTTTCAGGAAATATGTCAAGTTGCCATTGAGTTTTATTCAGATATCTGTATTAATTTCATCAGAGGGCACATTTCAAGATAGAGCACTTCGCTAGGGGCTTTGCCTTTTAGACACTGATGTAACGGAAAAAACCGAAACACTTAAAGTTGGCTTTGACTATTATGACAAGCATATGATGTTGGTGGAAATCCTCCAGGCTTTCAAGGAGTGAAAATAATGACTGCAAAATAAGCCCAGAGTTAAGCTTTTCTAAGTGCCCCCTTCTGTATTTGCTTCCTCATTATCTGAATCCATAATTTGCCAGACACCAGGCACTTTTCTCCTTGCTCTGACTGAAGTTTTCTCATTTGTGTGATGGGGCAGTTGAAGGACATATCCTTCAAAATTCATCCTCATACTGGTATTTTGTGACTGAAGACTAACCTAAAATAAATTTCCTACACTTTTCTTTCTTTCTTTCTTTCTTTCTTTCTTTCTTTCTTTCTTTCTTTCTTTCCTTTCTTTCTTTTCCTCACTCCCTTTCTTTTTCCTTTGTTTATTTGGTCACCTGCTTGATAAATGAGACTCCAGTTTAATTTTTTTTTAATGTTTAATTATTTTTGAGAGAGAATGAGAGACAGAGACAAAGCATGAGCAGGGGAGGGGCAAAGAGAGAGGGAGACACAGAATCTGAAGCAGGCTCCAGGCTCTGAACTATCAGCACAGAGCCCAATGTGGGGCTCAAACTCACAAACCATAAGATCATGACCTGAGCTGAAGTCCGACACTTAACCACCTGAGCCAAAGTCCGACACTTAACCACCTGAGCCACCCAGGCACCCCTGAGACTTTAGCTTAAATTCAAAGCCTTGACTTAAAAAAATAACCTTGAATTGTGTAGTTCCTAAAACAAGCTGGCACTCTACAAAGAAAAGAAATGATTTCCACTTAAGCAAAACAGCAAAGTTACAAATTGCAGCTATCATCACTAATTAGCTATCACAGATGGAGGGCTGCCTCACCTCAAAGGAAGAGCTGGACAGCTACCTACAGATAACTGGGACATAAATAACTTGCTCAGCTCTCACTACAATAACCATACCATATTGCTTCTCTTGTAAGAGATGTCCATTTTAGAACTGGGACAAAAGTGACTTGTTTTGTAATTAACTTTAATAGAATTTCCTAGGTATAAAAATAATAAACCCTATTGCAGAATAGTTAGGTAAAGGACAAAAATAAGAAAATAAGAAATCATCCACAGTTCTCTCTAGCCATAAATACAGTTAATATATTGTTATATATCCTTCCACTCCTCCTCTGATACATGTTTATGAAGTACTAGCTTACACTGAATATTTTGCAAGCCTTTTTACTTAACACTTGTAAACATTTTTTGTCATTAATATTATCCCACCATATCATTTATGAATAATGAAGAGTATTTTGTTATTTGGATGTTTCTTATTTTAACTACCTTTATTATTTGACACTTAGGTTTTCATTTTTTCACTGTTATAAGCAATGTTGTAATGACCATCCTTATACATAGATCTCGGTACACATACACAAATATTACCTATATTTCCATATATGTATGCTTTATGTATACACACATATACACACACGCGCAGAATCTATATTCAGAACACAGTCCTTTTAGCTATATAGCCTTGAGTGAGTTTCTGAATAACCCTATGCCTCAGTTCATTCACCTATAAAATAGAGGCCATAATAGTATGTACCTCATATGGTTGTAAGAATTAAATGGAATAACACTTGAAACATGATTAGCACAATCTCTGGAAAGTCACAAGTACCCAATAATTATGAGAAAAATATTGTCATTAGTTATGTTTATGTTACTGGATAGTCAGGAAGGTGCAAGTTGGGACAGAAATTTCATTTACTGACCTACTAGTGGTTAGAAATCATGCGTAGGTGGGAAGATGGGTGTGCTTTCCCAGACATCTCTGGAAGCTACCCCCATATCCTTCTTAGCCTTAAGGTAGCAGCAAGGATAATATAAGCACATATTATTTCAAAAGACCCCTGTTGGAGAAGAGTTCAGACAGGCTAAGAGGCAAAATCTGGGGTAAGCAGATGAAGCTACAAGTCCTTTGACTTTTCTGTGCTGCCAATTGTTGAAGCTTAATCAGTTTGCATGTTTTATGATGAAAGATGTTGGCCCTGAGTGGAGAGGCAGTTGGCCGAGATTTGAAAATTATTGTGACAGTTAAAAGAGGAAAGTGAATTAGCAACAATACAATAAATGGTTTAAACAGTAGGCCTGGCCAATCAGAGTCACTGATGTAGAGATATCCAGTCAAAGGCAGGCCAATTCTGTAAATGAGGAAGTTAGCACAACTCAGACTGTGTTGCATAAAGTGGCATTTGAGTTTCAGAAACATTTTAAAGTTCCCAGAGATGATAATGATTTACCATAACATGCGCTATATTTTGGAAATAATGTAAGTACCAAACATTTGGGAATTTGTTACAGAAATCATGGTGGTGTATACCATATTATGTAACTCCTAGGTAATTAATCATTAAAAGTATGTTGCAGAATACTAACTGACATGACAGTGTCTTATTCAAGGAAATAACATTACAAAACAATATGCATAGTATGATTACATTTTATTTTGGAAAAAAATCTTTCATTAAAAAAAGATTTGGAAGGACACAAAACAAGATATTAACAGTTACTCTCTCTGGGTAGTGTAATACTAAATGTACTTTTCTTTTTCTTCTTTCTTTTTTTTTTTTAAATTTTCTACCATAAAGTAAATACGTATATATTGCTTATATACCAAAGGTATATATTGCTTCTGCGATAAGAGTAATTTGTAAATTTAAAAAGGAGTCACAAGTGAATTAAAAATAAAATTATTAAAAACTCTTCACTAAAATCTTGAAAATTAATTTTTAAAGGTATTAATTACCATTTAGGTTTTTTAAAATTCAGTCTAGATTATTTCTACAAACAATCATTTTTCCCCCCTTTCAGTTGGGCTGATCATGCTTGTCAATTAGCAGATAGAGTATTTGAAAACAGGTTGGATTTCATCCTGTGCACTTCAAAATCAGTATTACTTATTCAATTTATTATGTTGGTAATATAGAACTTGAATTTTAATTACAAGTGTTCAAATTCAGGTGTAGAGAATTCCATTAAAAAACACCTTACTTTAACAAGGAATAACTAAGCATAAAAATGAAATGAGCAATGAAAATCTCTGAATGTACCCCAAAAGACCAATGTGCTGGACTGCAAAATTATTTCTTGAACTTCTTTCCTGAGAGAAATAAGAAATTGTTGAGGTACTAAGACTTATCTTTAGAATTAAAATTAGCTAAGGGCAAATATTTTCTTTTCACAACCTGAGAGTACTAGTCATGGAATGTTAATATAGATCTAGTCAAATGTCGAATAAATCAATTGTGTGGTGCTTTATACACAGTATTCCTTCAGAGGTACTTATCCAGTAACAAAAAATCTATCATAAATATGATTTACTGATTTGTTGGATGGCCCATGTTAGTCAAAATCGTCAGTTCTTTTTTGCATAATTTTTTTTCTTTTTCTCCAAAAAGAGAGTGGGAGATTGTTGTTCTAATCTCTTTTTAAGAGCTCATCAATAATGCACCAGATCGAAATTTAGAACAGGCTGTGTAACGATTGGCATATGGGGGATGAAGAAAATTAATTTGATACAAGAGAACAACCAGACAACTTCCCCTCAATAATTCTTCTACTTCTGTGAAGGGAGGATTTAGGAGGTGGTGAGGAGGGTGAGAAGCAGACATTTAAAACCTGCCCTAATGTTTTAACTGCATAAAGAGCAGATTGATATAATTAAAATGCACACTTCCCATCTTTCTTCATCTCGATAGCCAATCAGTTGTTCTGTCATATTGATTCTATCCCTTTAGTTTTACTAAAATTTATCCCTTCCCCTTCATTTTGGATGACTTTCCCAGGTTCAGATTCTCCTTACCTATCTGTGGTTTATTCCAATGGGCCCTATTTTTTTCTGCCCCTATCTTTTCATAATTCAATCTATTTTTTAAACTAATATCATTACAAAGTTAATCTCCAAAAACACAGTTCTCTTCATTTCATTGTTGGGTAACATTTACATCCCATTCTATATTGAGATTATTTGCAATCACTGTATTTGCTTTATCTTTCATAAATCAAGGCTAATTTTATAAGTATCTGGCATCAGAACAGTAAGGCTAGAAGTAGGTTGCTGGTAGTGCAAAAATGCATGTAAAAGAAATGCCCATGATCCATTAGGCAGTACCTTATAACATCAAATCATATGAGGTAAGACCTTTGAGGAAAAGCATCACTGTATTGCAGACTCTCTTTTCTTTTCTTTTTTGAAAGTTTATTTATTTATTTTGAGAGAGACAAAGATAGCACGAGTGGGGGAGGGGCAGAGTTAGAGGAAGACAGAGAATCCCACGCAGGTTCCACACTGTCAGCATGGAGTCCAACATGGGGCTTGAACCCATAAAACCATGAGATCATGACCTGAGCAACCAAGACACTGAAACCAAGAGTTGGATGCTTAACTGACCGAGCTACCCAGGTGCCCTTAGACTCTCTTTCCTTGACTTCAAGCTTCGCAATATGACTGTGTTATATGACTCATTTACTAGTGAAAGCCTAAGAATAAGAATCTTGGGTTTTACTACCAATCTCTTTTCATAACCGACTCAAGAGATCAGGACATGAAAGGATGCATTCATTAATTAATTTTACTTACAAATATCTACTGAGTATCTCCTCATTCCAGAAATCCTGTTAGTACTTAATAGGTTCTTAATAAAGGTTAAGCTAATAGGGTTTAAAGCTTATTTGTCTACACTTTTCATTTTTTTAATTTTTAAAAATATTTTATTATTTACTCTTGAGAGAGAGAGAGAGAGAGAGCAGGAGAGGGACAGAGAGAGAGAGAGGGAGACACAGAATCTGAAGCAGGCTCCAGGCTCTGAGTTGTTAGCACAGAGCCTGACGTGAGGTTGAACTCATGGACTGTGAGATCATGGCCTGAGCCAAAGTAAGACGCTTAACTGATTGAACTGCCCAGATACCCCTACATCTTTCATTTTTATAAAAGATCAATTAGGTAAACTGATCAACGTCTATGGCAAGCACTAGAATAACTATTTGTAGTAATATATGAAGTTCCTTCAATTCTCCAGCATAGGACTATTATCGTATATAATCATCCTTCTTTCTGGAACACTCATCTTTCACCTTTTAGCTCCTGTCCAATTTAAAGATTTTATTTCAAATGTTATTTTTGCATGGAAATCTTTTCTTATTTCCTGAGATTAGATTTAACCTCCACATAAAAAAACTTCATAACATCCTACTTTCCCTTTACAGCACTTAACAGAATGTTTAATTATCTAATTCATAGCTCTCTGACTAGACTAACTACAAAAGACCTCAGGCTTGCTCAGTGCTTCCACTCAATGCCTGAAACAATGAGACAGTGGACATTTGTAGGATGAATGAAGTAATGAATGGATCTTTTCATCTCTCAATCTCTTATGATTCTTGTAAAAAGATATTGTTAATAAAACCCAGTCTGTTACTATTAATTGAGGCATCTCCAGGGTCACCATAATCCTACTGTGAGGATTGAAGTCATACACAAAGGGTCTACAATACAGTGTTCAAAAGTCTTGACTCAGGTGGCCCTGATGTACTCAGATACTCACTATGGATAATAAGCAGCTAAATGAGTTTTTTTTTTTACAGCTTTTTTCACTACCAGCATTCTGCCTCCAGGATTACTGTTTCAAACCCAGAGATCCTTATGTTTAGCCTTGATCTTTGAAAGGTAAGGTGAACACAAAGATTGCAAATAATTTCAATATAGAATAGAATACAAAATGTTATTCAGCAATAGGATATTACCCAAGTACCCAAAGGAACTATTCATAGACATAAATAATTAAAAAAAAAAAGAACTGGAGGGGTGCCTGGTGGCTAATTGGTTGAGAGTCTGACTCCAGCTCAGTTTGTGATCTCGTGGTTCTTAAGTTTAAGCCCTGTGTCCTGCTCGCTGCTGTCAGCACAGAGCCTGGAGCCCACTTCAGATCCTCTGTCCTCCTCTCTCTTTGCCCCTCCCCTACTCGTTCTCTCTCTCTCTCTCTCTCAAATGAATATATTATTTTTTTAATTAAAAAAAGAAACCTAGAGGGTAAAAATGTGGGCCAAACTGGTCAAGGAAGCATCCATGTAGACTTTTCTACCTTCCTCCCCGTTCCCCATTCCAAGCAGTAAGTTTTGTTCCACATGCATTTGATAGTCTTTTATGAGCCCTTTAAAAATCCCTCCAGATCTCTTTCCATATCCATCATAGAATCATAGCATTCTGTATTTGTTGAGTGTATGTACATGGCTTGCTCTGGCAATGGAAAACTAATTAAAATCTTAAGTGGTTTCAGCTGTGATTTTCAGCAAAGATTCATCCAAGGCATTGGGTAGCAGAGCAGTGAATAATGCAGATGAGGTCCTTAATCTTATATAATTTATATTATCATTAGGCAGAGAGAAAATCAATAAGCAAGCAAAGCAACAAATGGCCAGGATAATTTCTTGGAGTATGATGTTTCCTGTAAAGAAAACAAGACTGGGTGATGTGATCGATGGTGACTGGGGCTGCTGGTTGTTGATTGAGATTTTTAGTTTGGGTGATAAAGGAGGACTTTCCTTGCAGAGATGACATTTGAGCCTTCACCCTTTTCCCCTACAGCAGTGGTTCCCAACTAGGGATGATTTCACATCACCCTCCCAAAGAACATTTGATATTATCTGGAGATACTTTGGTTGTCACAGCTAGAGGGGTATTTGCTACTGATATGTAGTGAGGGAAGAGGGCCAAGGATGTTGCTAAACATTCTACAGTGTATAGGACAGCCTCCCCAAAAGAATTATCCATTTCAAAATATCAACAGTGCTGAAGTCGAGGAACTGGTTTATTCTGATCAAGACATCCACGTTGGTTCTTTGAAGTTGTGAGTCACATCACGTTAGTCCTCTGTTCTAAATCCTTTGAGAATCCCCATGTCTCCCAGCTCTCTCCATTACTCCTTGGCTCTTATTTCACTTCTTTTATTCATTACACTTCAACTTCTGGCCTTTGTGCTGGCAGATACTCTTGCTTGGAATGTTCTTCCCTTAGATATCTGAAGGGTTATCTTTTCTCTATCAAATATACTTACTTATGACCTTGCCAGTTGCAATCCTATACTTTCCTTCTGATTGTCTTACCTGGATTTTGCTTCTATGGCATCTTCTAACATGTCATATTGCTTAGTTATATAATATGATATTGCTTATTGCTTATCTCCCCTCCTGGAAGCTAATCTTCATAAACTTACAGGTTTATGACAGTGTCTGGCATAGTGGGTGCCTTGTGAATATTTGTCAAATGAAGGAAGGAAGGAAAGAACAGACTTGAATGATAAAAATGTGGCTGCCAAGAAAAACCCTGGGGAAAGAGTAAGTGTAAAGACCTTAAGAGACAATGAGACTGGTATGCAAAGGTCCAACTACCCACCCCCCAAATTTTAATACTGAGCTATCTTTTAAATGTTCAACATTGCTTTTTGTTTTAGTTATTGTTTCAGAGGCTGCTACTTAAAAGTAAGTATGTTATCTGAAACATAACACAAAATTAAACTAATAAGTGTTATGCCATCAGCAATTTATTGTACTATCTCTTAAATAAAGATGGAATGAATGAAGGTAGAAGAGAAAAAGATAAGGAAGAAGTCTTCTGAATGGAAGTATGGGAGAGGTTGAAAATGTCAAGGGAAGAAACTAACATTTGCTGATCAACTAGTATGAGCAAGTGCATCACTAAGTAGTTACATATGTGCTCTTATTTTGGGTCCAACATTTTTAAAAATATTTTTTAAGTTAATTTATTTATTATTGAGCGAAAAAGAGCACAAGCTGGGGAGGAGCAGAAAGAGAGGTAGACACAGAATCCGAAGCAGTTTCCAAGTTCTAAGCTGGAGCACAGAGCCCAAAGTGGGGCTCAAACCCACAGACTATGAGATCATGACCTGAACCAAAGTCAGACACTTAACCGACTGAGCCACCTAGGTGCTCCATTTTGGGTCTAAAATTGTATTCATCCACTCAGGCTGCTATAACAAAACACCATAAGCCAAGTAACTTAAACATTAGACACTTATTTCTCATCATTCTAGAAGCTGAAAAGTCCAAGATCAAGGTGCTGGCCAGTTTGGTCAGGATTTTCAAGAGAAAATCCTGTTTCTGACTTAAAGATGGCCATCTTCTTGTTGTGTCCTCAAAAGGGGGAAAAAAGAAAGATCTTTGTGTTTCTTTTTATAAGAGCACCAATCCCATCATGAGGGCTCCACCCTCATGAACTAATTACCTCCTGAAGGCTCCATCTCCAAATACTGTACCATCACTGGCTTCCTCATCAAAAATGTAAATTTCTATAGGCCTTGGAAGGGATGTTATACTAAGTCCCACTGCTTATAGTATAAGCATATTTAAGAATGCTGTTTTCTTGTCCTGGAAAGATGAGTAATGAAAGTCTTTACATATGAGAATTATGGCCATTCTGAATTGCTGGAGTTAATGCATTCAAATATGCAATTGTTTGAAAGAGTCATCTTTGATTTTGTGCCAATTTTAATTGCCTATTTAAGCAGAAATGCACTTCAAGTTATTTTTAGTCCTATAAATTGGGTTTATAATTCAGTGAATTCACTCTTCAATGCAAATATCAAGGCTGTTATATTTGCAAGCTAGTAGAAGATGCGACTTCTATTTTTAACTTCACTGGTCATCAAAATGATGCATGGCACTAGTTTAAGAAGTAAACTAGTCAAGGTAACAGTTTATGAAAACACTCCACCTTTATAAGAAATCACTATATCCCAGCACTTGTAAAATTACAGCTTGATAAATTTACACATTATTGTTAAATCTGTGAAAAGTCAAATACTTTCTTTGGAGAATTGCTATTGTCATATGAGTAAACTCTGTATTTCTTTGCATGATAAAGACTGCCACTCACGTAGATGTCACAGTTTATGCCTGTCAGATAGGTTTAGACAGTTGGAGGTTGCAGTTAAAGATTGTCACTCTGCGGGATATTTTTCAGTAGTTCATTTATATAATTCTATTTTATTAAAAAATAAGAAAATGACTTGTTAGAGCAGATTCTCCTCACCTGCTCCAATTCAACATTTATGTTCTAGGAAATTCTAATTCTTTATAAAAGAAAAGCATATCTACAAGGCCTAGGAACCTGGGAAGTTACCGTGAGCATAATTCAACAATGTGGTTGAGTGGCTAGACTATCACTGTGCCTTTGGAAATGGATAAACTTGATTACAACACATGTAGAGCAAATATCAAAAGATTGACCTGGCAGCTACTCTTTTGGAATGGTGGCATGAGGAGCTCCATGGACTTTTCCAGTGAAACAATCGCAACTGTTGAAAATCATTTAAAAAATAACCACTTATTCAAGAAAAATTCTGTAAGGACGATAAGTCTAGGGCATTTGAACCATGACCTGCTTCCTCTCACACCATCTCTCAGCTCAGTATAATGGAAGCTTCACTGTGAACAGATGGAACTAAAGGGATGAAACTATCTCCCCCTTTGGCTTCCAGCTGAGAATTATAATATCTCATGTAGAGGAGTGGGTCACCAGTATTTCTCATCCTTCCCTGCTCCATGTTGCAGAGACTCTATTCCAGGAAGGAGCAGCTGAGAAGTTGGAGGTGATCTCTTCCTCAGTCCAGGTTCTACTCATAGGGCAGAGGTTCTATTCACTGTGGGGCAGGTAATCACCCTCACCCCACCTTGCTCATAGAGCATAAGTTCCACAGTAGAAGAAGAAATTTGAGAAAACCAGAAGCTACTTTCCCCACTCAAAACTGCTAGTAAAGCCAAAGTATCACTTTAGGAGAAGCTGGCCATTGTCCATGGCCCTACTTCTAGAGTAATGGCTCAGAGATTTTGCTTAGGTGGAGACAAAGTCCATAAGAAGAGAGAGGTCTAAAGCACTCCATAAAGGAATTTATATTATTTGGAACAGAATTTGGCAAGTTTAAGACTAAGGGTGCTCTGGAAAACAATGGAGATTTTGATGGTAAGCAATTGAGAAGTGCAAAATTCCAATTTCTAGATGAAATTGAGTTTGGAAATACATTTGGAGAACAGATTGAATTGCATTACAGTATTTACTTCTGTAGAATGACTAAAAAATAATCAGGTGCAATATGTGTATCAAAATTCCATTCAGTCCAAATAATGAACATATAAGAGATGTTTCACTTGTATAAGAAAACCATCAATATTTGAAATACCAACAACTTTATTTTTTTAGAATAAAAGATTACAGATCTCTGTAATTCCCAATAATTGTCCCCTAATGTGGAATACTGAATGATGCATTTGCAGAGTCATAAGTGCATGGAAGATAGAGAGCCAACAAGAGTGATAAAAAATGTCAGTGTCAAAGTGATATTTTATTTTTATCAATAGAAAGAAAGAAAAATTATACTTGCTGATAATGGTGTAATGGCTCAGGGATATCATGGATACATTTCATTTTCCTTTAGCTTCATATGTTCTTTGAAAACTGCCAGACTATATAAAATTTCTGTAAATAATTGTAGACAACTCAGGAACAATATGCAAATAAAAGAAACTGCTAGTGTAGTCCTTGAAAATAAGCTATATCTTTTTCTTCTTATTTATTTTGTGAGAGAGAAAGAGAGACTTCCTGAGCCAAGGAGGGGCAGAGAGAGAGAGAGAGAGAGAGAGAGAGAGAGTCCCAAGCAGGCTCTACACTGTCAGAATGGCACCCAGTGTGGGGCTGAACCCATGAACCCTGAGACCATGACCCAAGCTGAAGTCAAGACAGATGCTTAACCAACTGAGCCACCCAGGCACTCCTAACCTATGTCTTTTATGCACACTGAACAATTCTTGTGCAAAATCAATGGAAATTAAAAATTAGATAATGTAACAATTTTCTTTAAAAAATGAGTTCACAAAACTTATTTTTGTTTGTGCCCTATTCTTGTAATACTATTGAGGCCATGCAAAGTGGCTAGCAAATTTTTTTGAGAGAGAGAGAGAGAGAGAGAGAGAGTGCATGTGCACATGAGGAGGAGGGAGGAGAGAGCAAGGGGGAGAGAGAATCTTATGCAGAGCCCAATCTCACTAATAGTGAGATCATGACCTGAGTCTAAATCGAGTCGGGCACTTAACTGACTGAGCCATGCAGGTGCCCTGAAAGTTTTGATTTACAAGAAACTTGGGCAATACTTTAGTTAATTCAGACAATATTTACAACTGCCACTTATAAAGAATACTGTCAACCAAAATCAATTTGAGAAATTAGTTTTGCAATTATACACTATAAAATCATAATTAAAAACAGGGTGCTGTGTGATTTTAAAGTCCTTGGCCTAGTGCACTTTAAGTCAGATGCCCACTTTTAAACATAGCTTTAATATTGTTTGTCTTTATTTCTTCCTTCCTGTTCCTCTGAATACGGGGAAATAAATTGCAATATATCCTGGTTTTGCTAATGTGGAGCAGATAGTGTTTAAATTTAGTCTGCAAGATGATTTCACATTGGTACCGTAAGTGGTCCATTTTTCATGTTTTTGTTTTTTGACACTGAAGACTTGAAGGCAGTGAGTCTTGTGTTAGAGTCAATAGAAAATGTAATACTCAAGGCAACAGAACTGAAATGGGGAATTTGGTATCAATTATGTTGCAGAGCATTTAGAATCATGGTAAACGACTTAACTTGATTACTGCATCCATCATGACTATTTCTGAATAGTGCTTAGAGATATCAGGGACAATTTTAATGGAAAATATGCACTTTCAGAAGGGTGACATCTATAGAACCTATCTTTGCCACCAAGTGCAAAGTACTTACAGCCACGTGGTATATTTTCTGACAATTTATATGTATGAAATTATACATTCTATTATTTAATTAACAGCATTTATTACCTTTCCAGCTTTTTTACAAAGCACAGTGACTAGTATAATCAAATGTTCTATGAACTGTTATGTATTAAAAATGAAATCCAATTATGGGGCAATTTCAATGTCATCCTTTTTAAGCCTAGCAGATTTCTATAATGAAGCCCATCAATTGTTCTTTCCTGCTATAACATTTGATATTCTCAAACAAAATCTTTCAATTTTGTGTAGTAAGCTCCTTTCAGCTGTTTTAATTTTAGTTATTTGGTTCAAAGTATATGGAATTCATTAAAAATAATTTGTCATGTGCATGTGAACTATTAAAAAAATGAGACTAAGGGGAACTTGTTTGAAGTTTCAGAAGTAAAATGCACTTACAATCAAACTCGAACATAATCTGTTAGGTTTTGAAAAGGTTCATATGTTCTTTCCTTACATATTTTCTCTTCCATAATACACATATCATATGTATTTGGTTTTTAGAGAAAGAGAAAGATATTTCTTGAGTGCCTACTTTATGCAAGTATTTCATAAAATGCACTGGAAAATTCTTTTTTAAAAATTGAAGTGGCATTGGCACACAATGTTACATTAATTTTAGGTGTACGGCATAGTGATTCAACAGGAATGTATGTTGTGCTGTGCCCACCACAACTGTAGCAACCATCTATGGCCATACAATGCTAATAAAATACCATTGACTATATTCCCATGCTGTACCTTTTACCTCTGTGACTTATCCATTCCATAACTGGAAATCTGCATCTCATATATATATATATATATATATATACACACACACACACACATATATATATATACACACACACACACACGCACACACATCTTCTTTATCCATTCATCTGCCAATGGACACTTGGGTTGCTCTTGGTTTGCTTTTATATCTTGGGTATTGTCAGTAATGCTGCAATAAATATAAGGGTGCATTTATCTTTTTGAATTAGGGTTTTGGGGTTTTTTTGGTGGGGATAAGTATCCAGTAGTGGGAGCTTATGGTATTTCTATTTTTTATTTTTTTGTTTATTTATTTTGAGAGGGTGGGGAAGGGCAGAGAGAGAGGGAGAGAGAGAATCCCAAGCAGGCTCTGTGGTTTCAGCATGGAGCTCCATGTGGTGCTTAATCCCACAAACCATGAGATCCTGACCTAAGGTAAAATCAAGAGTCAGGCACTCAAAAGACTCACCCAGGCACCCCTATTTTTAATTTTTTGAGGAACTCCATACTATTTTCCACAGTGGCTATATCAATTTCACCCACCAACAGTGTAGAAGAATTGCTTTTTTCTCCACATCCTTGCCAGCACTTGTTATTTCTTGTGTTTTTGATTCTAACCATTTTGACAGGTGTAAGATGATGTCTCGTTGTTGTTTTGATTTGAATTTCCCTGATGGCAAGTGATGTTGAGCATCTTTTCATATATCTGTTGACCATCTGTATGTCTTCTTTGGAAAAATGTTTATTTAGATCCTCTGCCCATTTTTTTTAATTACTTGCTTTTTTAGTGTTGGGTTGTGTAAGTTCTTTATGTATTTTGGATATTAACCCCTCATTGGATACATCAGGTTGTCTTTTTGTTCTGTTAATGGTTTTCTTCTCTGTTTAAAAGCTTTTTATTTTGGTGTAGTCCCAATAATTTAATTTTGCCTTTGTTTCCCTTGCCTGAGGAGACATCTAGAAAAATGTTTCTGTGGCTGATGTCAAAGAAATTACTGCCTATGTTTTTTTCTAGGAGTTTTATTTCAGTTTAAGGTCTCACATTTAGGTCTTTAATCTATTTTGGGTTTATTTTGTGAATGATGTTAGAAAGTGACCTACTTTCATTCTTTTACATTTAGCTGTCCAGTTTTCCTAGCACCATTTGTTGAAGAGACTGTCTTTCCCTAGTGCATATTTTTACCTCCAAGATTAATCAATTGATTAATTAACCATATAAGTATGAGTTTATTTCTGAGCTTTCTCCTGTGTTCTATTGATCTACATGTCTATTTCTGTTCCAGTACCATATTGTTTCCATTACTACTGCTTTGTAATATGTTTATAAATCTGTAATGGTGATATATCTAGCTTTTTTCTCCTTTCTCAAGATTGCTTTGGATATTTGGGGTCTTTTGTAGTTCCATACAAATTTTAGGATTATTTGTTCTAGTTCTGTGAAAAATACTATTGGTATTTTGATAAAGATTGCATTAAATTTGTAGACTGCTTTGAATACTATGGGTATTTTAACAATATTGATTCTTCCAACTCATGAACATAGAATATCTTTCCATTTGTGTCATCTTCAATTTCTTTCATCAATTTTTACAGTTTTCAGAGTGTATTTTATTTTCAGAGTTTTATTTTATTTTTTAATTTTTTAAAAATGTTTATCGTGTTTTGAGAAAGAGAGAGAGAGAGAGAGAGAGAGACAGAGCTTGAGCAGGGAGGGGCAGAGACAGAGGGAGACACAATCTGAAGTAGGTTCTAGGCTCTGAGCTGTTGGCACAGAGCCTGACAAAGGGCTTGAACTCATGTACCACAAGATCATGACTTGAGCCAAAGTCAGATGCTTAACTGACTGAGCCACCCAGGCAACCTTTAGAGTGTATGTATTTCACCTCTTTGGTTAGGTTTATTCCTAAGTATTTTATTCTTTTTGATGCTATTGTGGATGAAATTGTTTTCATAATTTCTCTTTCTGCTGCTTCATTATTAGTATATAAAAAGAAACACATTTCTGTATATTAATTTTGTATCCTGCAACTTCACCAAATTTATTTATCAGTTCTAGTACTTTTTTGGTGGACTTTTAGGGTTTTCTATAAATAGTGTCATGTAATCTACAAATAGTGAGAATTTTCTTTCTTTCCAATTTGAATGTCTTTTATTTCTTGTCTGATTTCTGTGGCTAGGACTTCCAGTACTATGTTGAATAAAAGTGGTAAGAGTAGACCTCTCTGTCTTGTTCCTAATCTTAGAGGAAAAGCTCTCAGTCTTTCACCATTGCATATGATGTTAAGTGTAGATTTTTCATATATGTCCTTTATTATCTTGAGATTTATTTCTTCTTAACCTACTTTTTTGAGAGTTTATCATGAGTGGATGATGTACTTTGTCAAATGCTTTTTCTGTATCTATTGAAGTGATCATATGGTTTTTATTCTTGTTAATGTGATGTATCACATTGATTTGCAAATATTAAACCATGCTTGCATCCTAGGAAAAACTCCCACTTGATCATGTTGAATTATTTTTTTAACTGTAATGTGGATCCCATTTGCTGATATTTTGTTGAGGATTTTTGCATCTATGTTTGTCAGGGATATTGGCTTGCAGTTTCTTTTTTTGTGGTGTCTTTATCTGGTTTTGGCATCAGGGTAATGCTGGCCTCATAGAATGAATTTGGAGACTTTCCTTTGTCTTGTATTTTTTTGAATAGTTTGAGAAGAATAGGTATTAATTCTTATTTAGATGTTTGGTAGAATTCACTTGTCCTGTCCATCTGGTCCTTGACTTTGTTGGAAGTTTTTTTATTACTGATTCAATTTCATTGCTAGTAAATAAGTCTGTTCAAATTTTCTATTTCTTCCTGATTCTGTTTTGGAAGGTTATAGGTTTCTGGATAATTATTCCTTTCTTCTAGGTTGTCCAATTTGTTGGCATACAATTTTTCATAATATTCTCTAAAATTCTTTGTATTTCTGTGGTGTCAGTTGTTACTTCTGCTCTTTCATTTCTGATTTTATTTGAGTTCTCTTTTTTTTCTTGGTGAGTCTGGCTAAAGGTGTGTCAATTTTGTTTAGCTTTTCCAAAAACCAGCTCCTGATTTCATTGATTTGTTCTATTGTTTAAGTCTCCATTTATTCCTGCTCTAATATTTATTATTTCCTTTCTTCTACTGGCTTTGAGTTTGTTCTTTTTTGAGCTCCTTTAGGTATAAGATTAGGTTGTTTATTTGAGATTTTTTCTTGTTTCTTGAGGTAGACCTGTATTGCTATAATCTTACTTCTTAGAACAGCTTTTGCTGCATCCCAATGATTTTGGACCCCGGTGTTTTCATTTTCATTTTTATCTGTGTATTTTATTATTTCCTGTTTGATTCTTGATTAACCCATTCATTGTTTTGTAACATGTTATTTAGCATGCTAAATATTATTAAGCCTCCACATATTTGTATTTTTCAGATTTTTTTTTCTTGTGATTTATTTCTAGTTTTATACCACATGATTGGAAAAGGTGCATGATATTATTTCAGACTTTTTGAATTTATTGATACTTGTTTTGTGGCTTAATATGTGATCTATTCTGGAGAATGTTCCATGTGCACTTGAAAAGAATGTGTATTCTGTTGTTTTTGGATGGAATGTTCTGAATGTATCTGTTAGGTCCATGTGTGTAATGTGTCAATGAGGAATCAGAGAGTTCAGGGCCTGTAGGCTTTGTAAAGATTTGCTTTATACACTGAGTGAAAGAAGGATGGATTTTGAACAGAAGGGAGATGTAATCTTCCCTACATTTAAAGGGATCTCTCTGATGTAATTGGGCAAGGATGAAATCAGGGAAACAAACTAATTACTGCAATAATCTAGAACATAGGTGATGGTGGTTTGTACATAGCAATGAAGATGGTAAGACATAAATTGATTCTGGATATATCTTGAAGATAGAAGCTATAGGGTTTCCAAATAGATTCGGTCTGTAGTATGAGAGAAAGAGGAGTCAAGGATAACTCCCAAATTTCTTAGCTTGAGCAATGGGTAGAATGGATTTAACAATTACTGAGATGGGGGACATGGTCGAGCAGATTTGTGTGTGTGTGAGAAGTGTGAATGTGTATTGGAAAAAGAAAGATCAGGGTCTCATTGAGGGATAGCTAGACACAAGGGAGAATTCTTTAATATTGATTCCATGCTGGATGTTCTCAAAGATGAAAATTGTAATGAATCAAATGAGCTTTATTTTATTTTATTTTATTTTATTTTATTTATTTTAGTGTTTATTTATTTTTGAGAGAGAGAGAGACAGAGCGCAAGTGGGGGAGGGATAGAGAGAGAGGGAGACACAGAATCTGTAGCAGAGCCTGATGTGGGGCTCGAACTCACAAACTGTGAGATCATGACCTGAGCCGAAGTGGGATGCTTAACTGTCTGAGCCACCCAGGCGCCCCTAAATGAGCTTGATTTTAAAAATTGATATTGAATGCTAAAGATTTTAGATTAAGATTAATTTTTAAAAAATATTTTATGGAATTTAATGTATATGATAAGGAAAGAAAGGAAAAGAGAAGGGTAGAAGGAGAAAAGTGAAGGGGTTTGAGAGAAAGAGATGTAGATATTCTCCAGTTCCAAAGCCTTCCTCCCTGAGTTCCTGAGGTACCCACATGTTTGGGTCATACCTCTTCACATAAGTCAGAGCCCCAGATTTGTGAGGCTCCTTATTTGAAGTATGAGATTTTGAGAACTTCAAACTCCTCCATTTTCTCCCTAATCCAAGGCAGTGGTAGCTGTTTGCTACAGTTATTTTTTCTGTGTTGTTTCATATTAAGTCTTATAACACCCATGTAATCAATCCTCTATGTTAGATTCATTTTTTTAATGGCTGGTATGGTTTCTCTTTTTGTAATTGGACTCTAAGTGACACACACTGATGTGTAATATAAACCTATCACACTTAGTGTAAAACAACCACAGTCTATTTCATTGTTCTTAAAATTAGTCTTCAATTTCCATTCATTTGCTATTCATCAATAACCAGTTCACATAAAGGGCATATTACATTCTATACCAACTGATTTATAGCTGTTGGAATATTTTGGGTCTTAACAGAGCAACTATGTTGAAACAATGGATAGAAATTTAAGCTGAGCTTTTACCTTTTTCCTCTTGCATATCTTGGCATATAAACTATCTTAACATAGTATAGAGCTCACATTTTCCTAGTGATACACTCGGTATTTTTGAACAGCTCTCAAGAGTTGAAATGCTATATGGTTTTACATTTAAATGTAGACTTTTTGTGGGGGAAGGCATCTCTCCCTGCTGTGGAACTGAGCAACTGCTTTATTTCTTTGAAGATGATTAAAAAGCCCTTTCTTTAACCAAACCTGACTTTCTTTCCTATGCAAGTTTGAGAGAAAGAGTTCATGAAATTTCTAAAAATCTACACTCGCCTTTAATATACTCTCTTGAATCCTGACAATGAAGGAATCATTCGTACTAAGGAAGTCAATCTCTCTGGGTGATATGTAAGTATGTAAATTACACACATTGCTGTTTTGGGCCCTTATGAAAAAATACCATTAAACAAACAATGTCACAGTCTAGGAGGAAAATAGCTAGACCTGAACAAGAGAAAAATTATAATATATTTCCATATTAATTGTAGACAAGACCTTATTTAAAAGTATGTGAGTGATCAAACCTGTTTATAGCATCCTTGTATTACTTAGGATGATCCTTTACTTTATCATAAAAATTGATCAAGACTGAAAGAATTAATCTAATAATCTCTATATTTCCTCTTTGACTCTAAATTTACCATTTCTTATTGCTTTTAATGAATTAACCTAATTAGATAAATATATTATCATATAGATTCAGCACACACACACAAATCCTAGATTTTACTAGAGTTTTCATTTCACACATTCTGTACCATTTGGGGGAGGAATTATGATTCTGTTTTAAATATATCTCCATGGTCTTAATCATCTTAACTACATGCAAAACATTCTCATTTTCACAGTCCTTATCCCTTGTCCACAAGGATTAGATCCTCTAGACTCCTAGGCATTGGAAACAGCTTGGCAGTAAAGATATAATCCAAGCACATTGGTTATAGCAGGTACCATTGGTTATCTATCCAGCAACCATTTACACCACTTTCCATGCTAAGAAAACCTGATTGAGTTTTAGATACTTCAGGCAGAAAAGTTCTTTAATAAAAATGTACTTGATGCAAAACTTACAAGAATGTGAATCCTAGAGTGTGGCAGTAGTTTTGTGAATATGATGAGGACAGACCTGAGGGAAAAAGTCAACATGCTGAGGCTTGTTGTGGATGGTCGACTAGTAAGATGGAGAGACCCTGAGCCTTAATAATGTTGCAAAGGCATTTCACCAATCCTGGAATTTATCAACATTCAGAGCTCTTAATATATGGGATAATAAATGTATAACATATAAGCTGCTTTTCATTGGATATCCTGGGTTCTAACCAAGATCTTGTAATTTGTGATTTGGCATCAATTGATCATAGGGCCAAACTAACAGTCAAAGATGGCTATATCTCTTATGGAGTCCATAAGTAAAAAATATATTATAAATTCCCCAACCACAAACCCCAACATTTATGTTGTACTTCCTGCCCAGTAGGAAAGGTGTCTACTGACAACTTTATAGCAATAAAGTTTCTAAACCATGCTTGCCCCTCACTCCTGCTTTCTGACCAAACCTGTTGACTCTATCGTGGCCCTGCATGATGTGAAATGTTTCCTCTTCTTAACTGTGAGTTATTAACTCTTTTTTTAAAATGTCATTGACCTTTCTCTATGTTCCTCAGTAACCTGTATAAATTAAAAATCTGTGTATACAATTGAGACAGTTGGTACAGTGAGCAGGGTGACTTGGTGTTCAGTGGAGGGGCATGCCCCTAGCTTGCGCTGACCTTATTAACTGGATTCACCAGTGAGTGCTCCCTGGGAAGGTATGCTTGTGCTTATGCTTCAGCTGTCACAGCTTTATGCTGTGTGTGCCATATATTGCCATGGTGTTCTAATGTAAATTGTAAGACAATCTCTAAGGCATTTGCTTCTATAGTATACCTGAATCAAATTTAGTTTTGAATCAAATTTAGTTTGAATCAAACTTAGTTTTAGGGAAAGATTAGCCACATTCTGGGATATATGACTGGATCCTGTGGATCTTGTTTAATGCTTTATGCCATGCTCAGGAAAGGGCAATTAGGTTGATTGGCTAACATGCAAGGCAAAGGATCCCTGAAGGGAGTGAGTGGAGACTTATTCCAGAAAGATTGTGTTGGAGGTAAGTCTGATCCACTGACCCAACAACACTGAAGTCAATGGTAGAGTCAATTGGTCATATTGGGTTGTTTTCTTCCCATAAGCAATTTTTTTCACTGGCTTGCACTTTTGGAGAACATCTCTGAAAAAAATCTGGGCACAATATCACTTGGGAAGCTATAGGGACCCACTGGCAACACAATATGGGGTTCTCTTCTTATGGGAGCTTTGGCACCCAGGAGGCTTAAATGTTGCTTTACAGGCAAATCTCTTTATTGTTGCTTGTCCTACTGCTGATATAGTTTGTTCCTTGACCTGGTAGGATATGAGGGATCCCATCCTTGGAGACTGGTGGCTCAGTGCTTAATGAGAAAAGAAAAGAGAAAGGAACATTTTGTTTCTATTACCCCTGACAACTGAGGAGGTTTTTCAGCTTATCTGAGATGGTAAATCTCCAAGTTGATATGCCTAGGCACTCTTAAGTGCTGTTCCTTACCAATACGCTAAGAATCTCCTCCTTAAAACCAAATTGTTACTTTAGAATTTAAAAGATAAAGCTGAGGCCACTGTTCCTCTCCTGGATGTTGATCCCAGTCCCTCTGAGGTTGATTGTGACACCCTAGAAATTGAAACTTCACAGGAGAGATCACTGTGAATTTTCTAGTTTTTTTTAACCAAAGAAGGAAAAAAAGGGGCAAATATGTCCATCTGATAGTTATAAATTATGACTAGCATAAAGATTAAATAATATCGTATGCACAAACACTTAGCACAGAGCCTTAAAGGTGAAAAAGTGAATGACTATTTTTCTCCACTTTTATTGCAATTGGGAACACACACATAATATTGGTATTTTCTGAATTCACAATTTTAGCCCTTGGTCCACATTTTCTGTACAAGGTGGCTCATTTTAGTCTAGATACTCAGTTATCTTAGATTCAATCTTTCACACCTGTTTTTTGCCTGCCATTCATATGATAATCCTGACATTCACAGTTAATAGCTAAGCTTTTAATCTCACCAGTGACATTTATGACATTCATTATGGAAAATGAAAAGTCCTCCTGCAAAACTTTCTAATGACTTTCTTGCTTATGGATCAGAAAGGTATATGTATATTGATATCCCTAAACCATTACTATATTATGCCTAGAATTATTGACCAAAAGAAATTTGAAATTTGGAAAGACATCCAAGACATGGCAAGTGAAAAGAGCAGGTTGTGTAACCATATGTAGAGTACCTGTTATTTTAAAAACAAACAGTGTGTGTTTATGCATTCATGAAGGGATGTTAAAATGTTCTTGATTTGGAATTTCAGCTGAGTTCTCAGAAATGAGAACCTCTACATTGAAGTGCTTGACCATCAATGCAGGACGTACAATGGGGTGGCCAAAAAAAATCCTCTCAGGGTAAGCTTATTACCCACATTAAATTCTGGCTACATAATAGACTCCTAGAAAACTAAGAGTTCTTGAGAACAGTCAGAATGTGAGTATTTTCAGAGATACTTTTAAGTGTACTGAGTGATTCTTGCATCTATTGAGAGGGAGCAGGGGATAGGCCTTCCTAATCTTGAAGCCAGGTGAAGGGTACTTAAAACACATTTAGAGGACTTGGCTTGTTTTCTCTAGATTTTTTTTTAATGTAAGGCCTGGCATGTGACTTCTGCCTGAAGTGGTCTGTGGCAGCAGAAAAAGAGATAGGCCTGCACTTCCAGAATTTGGGCAGATTCCAGAATCTATGCATATATAGATCCCAAAAGGAAACACGAGGGGGACTTATCCAAAGGCACAGCACCCAACAGGACCACCTGGAGTGCAAGGGGTCTCCACAGAATGGTGGAAAATTTGAAGACTGGAGCAACAAGAGAAAGTGTCACCCACACCAAGGAAGCTGCAGTCAGAAATCTCCAGGAAGAGCGTCTCTGAGTACTCTCCAAATGATTAGATATGAAACAGGCTTCCAGTTGACTAAGGCCCCAAGACAGATGATAACCTTATCAGTCAAGCAAGGCCTTTCCTTACCCTCACCTCTTCCTTCCCTACCTACTCCTCCTATGGAAGAATCAAGAGTACTGGTGAAAAAGAGGGTGGGGGGGATAGAGGAACACAATGGACAAATAATGCAAAAGGACATTATGCCCTTCACCACCTCCCCACTGCACATTTCCTCACCCAAGGCAGGTCCAAGCATGGGGAGAGGAGAAGCTTTAAATGTATGAGAGGCAGCATTGCTCAAGGTTGAGTTTTAAAACCTTGTTAAAAATGATATTTTAGAAAAGTTGAACCTAAGATTGTATTTAATTTATAAATCAGTGAGGAAAATAGTAACAAGGAGAAAATTTTAAGACTACGTGTAACAAGTGCTTTAATGCAAAACATCAGTCTTTGTCAGGTGCTTGTGCACACATAGGGTTAGATAAATGCTAAGGACAGTGATTAGAGTAAAAATTCAGAGGAAGGGAATAGTACTTGCAGGCAGAAAAATCTGGTCAGATTCGTTGGAGAACAGGTAAATATTAGGAATAAAGACTATGCTTAACATAAGCAGGGACTAGTTCTTTTCAGAAACAGTTAAAATGGACACTTGAATATCATGTTTCCTGAGACTAAAGAATCATTTAGCTAACTGAATTAGACCACAGATTTTAGGAGTAATAGGAGATAAATATTAAACATGTAGGTGAAAAAGATGACACACTGCTTTGCTCAGCATTTTATTTCTAGTCCTTGACTAGACTGCTTGACATTTCATATGTGATTAATAAATATTTTTGTATGAGAGATTATTTACATTATTCTGAAGTGAAAAAGACCCTGAAGCTTTGGGTCAGCAATATAAGCAGAATGATATTTTAGAAATATTGTTAGAGTAGTGGTAGAGGCATTGGAATAAGAAAGTTCAGATATGAAATACTGAGAGACTGAAATGAGGAGGCAGGCTTTGGAACTGTAAAAGAAGAAGTGGGTATGAGCTCTGTTACAAAGATATTTGTGGAAAGGGTTTGTACACAAGGAGAGGGCCAAGGAAAGGGGGAAAGAAAAAAAAATATGAAGCAGTAACTCCATATTTTAGGTTATATCAAGTAACCTGTGTTGAGAGCCATAATCCCATTAATTCCCCAGTGTTTGGACATGGGACTTTTGTTGTTGTTGTTGTAGGCCCACAAATAGAATATATAGGAACATCCCAAGTTGAAATTTGCAAGTTTTTGTAGTTTGTCTCCTTTTTGTACAGTATTGCCATTTTTATCTTGACTCCCTTCCTTTCAATTGAACAGGGTCTTCTGCTCAGACTTCTGTCTGTAAACTGGAAACTTAGTTTAGGTTTCTCCAAAAACAGAGCCAGAAATGAAGGCTTTCATGGTGATTATTCACTTTAAGGAGTGACCTAAAAAATAAGGAGTAGGAGAAGGGGAAGAGTGAAATAGTGAAATAGGATCAAACACCCATTTAAGGATGTGTTACCACCTAGTATCTGCTATGGACAACAGGGGATTGATCTTCCTGGGGACTTTTTGAGTTGTATAGAGTGAAATTCAGAATTTCCTGCCCAATGGACAGAGGAAGAAAGTATTTGTCCACAGGTTCCTTTTTCCATTGGTCACGGGTTGCCATTGTGTAATAATTCCTTCTCACTGAGGTGTGCACATTAGAATAGCTGAGAGGGATCATGGAGGCAGTATAATTGGTTGGGTTAAAGAAGTTATAGGACAAAAAGCAGGAATTATACAACACAGTTGAGGTAGCATGCTGTCACATTACACCTACCCATAGCTGAGTCCCCTGAGTGCCATAACAGCAAGGCTGGAGTAAAAAAGTTGGCCGAAAGAATGTGAGCTGGGCAAACGAGGTGTCTCATGCAGTTCACACTTTGAACCTGTGTCCTAATTCAACAGGTTATTCTAGTTATGTGTAATTCATCGTACAACCTTAAAAGTGGTGACTGGTTACAATATCTAGAAAATACTGCTTATATAAGAATTAAGATAACCTATTCTATGGATGTTCTTAGCCATCTCAGTACTTGCTTAATGGGCCCATGAACAGAGAATGCATGTAACAGGAGTGCAGGCAATAATAAGTCAACCATTATGGGGTCCCTTTTGTCAAAGATAATCCAGCTACAGCTCCTCCTAGAAGGTTAGCCTGCCAGACTCAGAGATCTATGCTAAATGATAGGTCACTATTCTTCAGGGAGACTAAACAGTCCCCTGGTAGCAGGTTGATTATATCACATCCTTTCCTCTTTGGAGGGAACAAAAATTGATTGCAAATGGAATTAATGCATACTCAGAATACGGTTTCTCCTTCTTTGCCCACAGATATGCCATCATGACCATAATATATGGGCTTTTAAAATGCCATATTATTTGGCAAGTCTTTGGTAGTAACACAAACTATGGTTGATTCTGCCGAGGCTGTGGAATTGCTTCTGATTTATTATTTTGGTCGGTGAATGGGGTGAAATTTAAGGGGCTTCCACAAAACATTTGCTACCACAATGTTTTGTATTTTATTTCAGGGAACTGATGCGGGAATCCTGCCAGCTGCTAAGTACACTTATTACAATTATTTATTCAGGGACTAGGGAAGTAACTACAAGGTGGGTCCATGGACCCTTTGGATCATGTGAAATGGATTTGAGTCAGGTTTCAGTTTATTAATTGGCTTCCATTAGCACCTAATATAACCAAAGTCCATGATTATATTTTTGGTCTCAGATATTAGTAATAGCACAGACCCTGCAATGGTCTGTGCATTCATTAGCCCTGGAATGGTCTATGTATTGTCACCTCCCAAAATATAGTTACTCTGATAAATAGTTGCAAGTCCTTTTGGGAAGAAGTGGGGAATGCTTATTGAGTATACTTGATTTGGTTCTATACTCTCTCCTTCAGAGAACATGGTCTCTTCTTCAATCAGTGGACTCTTGGCAGCTGACCTCAGCTTTCTACTTGTTAGCTCTTGATTTTGTCTGATTATAAAAGTTATTCTAGTTAACTCCCAATCTTTGTAATCCTAGGAACACTGTGATCTATCCCTGCCACCATGGCCCCTCTGTTTATGAACTTATTGGATTTTATTTAATAGTCACTTTTATGAGCTACTTTCCACTTGTATGCAACTTTGATATTTACTAAGGCAATTAAAATTTTTGATGGGCATGGACTATGTGTTAGCTACTGTTGTAGGTGCTGGGGGTGCAGACAGGAACCAAAGAATGAAGTCCCATCCTCATGGACCTTACATTCTAGTGGGCATTCATGTTGCCCAACAATTTCCTCATATGCCAACAATGTGTTAGTGTGACTGTGACTATAATTTGGCTACAAAAGTAAACATTTTAAATGCATTTAAAATACCAAACAGAGTGGCTGTGGATTCACAATTTAAATATAGTAAAGAATTGGGGCGCCTGGGTGGCGCAGTCGGTTAAGCGTCCGACTTCAGCCAGGTCACGATCTCGCAGTCCGTGAGTTCGAGCCCCGCGTCAGGCTCTGGGCTGATGGCTCGGAGCCTGGAGCCTGTTTCCGATTCTGTGTCTCCCTCTCTCTCTGCCCCTCCCCCGTTCATGCTCTGTCTCTCTCTGTCCCAAAAATAAATAAAAAACGTTGAAAAAAAAATTTAAAAAAAAAAAAATAAAAAAAAAATAAATATAGTAAAGAATTGAAGAAGGTTGAAAATTGTATTTAGCTATCTACTTCAGACTTCTCATTTTTCCTTTCTTTTAGAAATTGGAACCATAAGTTCATGGTACTTGATATGCACAGATACTGGAAAGACTAAACCAAATCTATAGTATTTTGTGTTAAATATTTTGTGTTAAATGTAGTATTAAGTTGTTAAAAGGCAAAAATATATTTTTAAACTGGAGCACTGGAGATTGAGTTGTGGTAGCAGGATGTTGAAGTATGGTATAAGCCATAAAAGTATGGTATAAATCATAATTTCAGAGTATTGCTTGAAAGAACATGCTTGTTTTACCTAGAAAATTTATATTGGAGAATTTGAATTTATAATATGTAAAAGGAAATTAATGTATCATGCAAATATTAAATGTCTATTCAATGTTATAAAAAGTAAGTTAATATGTGTCACACCAGAACAATGGTGATTAACCTGGAGAAAGGACAGAATTAACTAAGAAAATTAAAAAAAAAAAGTAAATGGAATCTAGATTCCAACTAAGGAGGCTCTGATTTTCTGTAGATCTTAGGTTGAGTATAGACGTTTATATTTAATAGCTCCATGGATAATAAAATTAGTATTTATAAACAGTGTGCATTATTTATAGAAAGGCAGAATTTGATTCCGTGCAAAAGGAGAACTTTTAAAAAAAATGTTTATTTATTTTGAGAGACAGAGAGAGATAGAGGGAGAGAGAGAATCCTAAGCAGGCTCTGTACTGTCAGTACAGGGTCTGATGCAGGGCTCAATCCCAACCATCATGAGATCATGACTTGAGCCGAAATCAAGAGTCAGATGCTTAACCGACTGAGTCACCCAGATGCCCCAAAGAGAGAACTTTCTAAAACCAATATAACTGTCAAGAGTCAGCATAAGTAGGATATCAAATTTGAATAAAAAAACTTAGTACTAATATTCAGAGATATGCTTATATGCATACTATTGGCCAAAGTAACCTGTGCTGAACAATTACTTTTAATTTTCGTCATGAGTCAAATATTTCCAACCCATGTGATGTCACTTATATCAGTGTAAGTCTAAAATGTCCTCATATTTTCTTATAAGCTACTTATATCCAAGCTCTGTAGCAAAAGACAGTATAGCAGAGTGAGTTCAGACTATTCCCATCTTTACCAGTTGTCGTGTATTCTCATTAATTTTTACTCATGTTTAAAAATAAATATAATTGTGATATCCATTCTTGGGGAGTCTCCTTTTCCCTTGTTTTCTGTTTCCATATGGAGGAAGCTCCACTGGAAAAAGCTCCACTGAGGAAGGCTGTTCTGCTCAGCCCAAGTCTTCCCCTTAGGACAAATGTATTCATTTCTTTCTCTGCAAGGATGTTGACAGCTCACAGCTCACAGCTAAGTCATATTGTAAGAATGGCCCGCAACTGAAGAGAGCAGCCTTGTCCAAGTTCTGTCACCTCTCAAGGGCAGCTTGAGACTAGTCATGACTAGTCACCATAGGGCACAAAGACCTGGGCTTTTTGCCTCAACACAAGATATGTCTGCCAGTCTGTCCTGCTCCAATATTCCTTGGGTGATCTCCAGAGGCCTCTGTTGCAATTGTATTGCAGTTCAACTTGTCTATCTGCCCAGTCCTGCTTCCCTCAATCCCCCAAAACACTGATCCCTAGGAAATTCTCAATGAACCTCCTGTAAATAAATCTTTGTTTAGAGTCTCCTTCCAGGGAACCAGATCTAAGAGAGACAACTTCTCTGATTGGTGAATAGGCAATGAGGAAGGCCTACAGGTACTTCTCAGTTCTCTAATGGCTCTTGTCTCCTTGTAGATCTTTTCATCTTCAGGGAGTGTGTGCTTTGGTCAGCTCACTATCTTGTCACTGAAGGATCCTAACCTTCTAGGAGGTAACCATGGTGTAATGCTATCTGTGACAGGGTGGGACTGCTTTTTCCAGATCTAAAGTCATGTTCTTTGATCAGCTTGATATATGATAATGATACTTTATTTCTGTCTGTCTAATTGCATCATCTGTCTTACAGTTCTGAACTCAGGCATGATGAGACATTTATGTTACTTATTGGGCTGCCTAAAACTCCAGTGACTATCTCCAGTGAATGCCTCATAGGGTTATCGTGATAATTAAATGAGTTGCATTTAAATTTCTTAGCACAGCACCTGGCATTTAATAAATGGTGAATAAATGTTAACTTTAATTATTTAAAATAACATGGCTTAACACCACCTTTATTTCAAAATGCATCCAATTTATCCAAATCCAGATCATGCTGAATAGTTTTTGGAAGTGTTGATATAGGTGTGAAAAATGAAGGCCAAAAGGAATTTATGTATTAAACCTTGATTTTTGGTCAAGAGCCCCCAAACCAAACTCAAAATCCAGATGCCTGCCTGTAATCTTCAAAGTTTGTAGAAAAATTACCTCCCCCCATTTTTTCTGTGTGCTTAGTAGCACCAGAAGTGTCCAAAGTAACAGTTCTTTGTGTCTTTGAGTCCCATTCATCCATTCAGCTAACACTTATTCGTCACTTATTCTGTGACAAGCCATAGTTTAGTAAAGCTCACATGTATTATTTTACTTAATCCTCCTATGAAGAGAACTCCTGTGCTATCGTCACTTCCTAATAGCATTGCTGAAATCCTTTCTTCTAAAGGCCTTAGTAAAATCAATGTCCATTGACACAATTTAAAGACAATTATGTACAAAGGTAGAGTAGTGAGTTACATCTATTTTCAGTGAGCATCCTTCTGCATGGAATTAAAGAATAAGAATAATGCCAAGACTTAACTGTGAGGAGGGCTGTTTTTAAGATTTATCCATGTGTAGAAATATGGGTCATCACAAGAATATGAAGTGATTTGGGCTATGGAATCATGCAGATCTTCGATGAAATCAGCACCATCTAACTATATGAATTCTATTGGCCTTTTGTGTCTTTGAAAATTATTGCATAAATGAAATAAAACATGTAAGTAAACGGGCACTTGGGTAGCTCAGTGGTTAAGCGTCTGACTTTTGGTTTTGGTTCTGGTCATGATTTCACGGTTTTCTTGTGTTCAACCCCCACATTGGGCTCTGCGCTGCCCTCCCCTACTCGTGCTGTTTCTGTTTCTCTCAAAATAAATAAATAAACTTAAAAAATGTTAATATTTAGTACAACGAATTTCCTGGCAAAGTGCACTCCCTTGATGAAAGATGATGGTACTAATAGTGGTAATAATAGTAATAGTTGTACCAATAATAGTTGTGAATACATCTGCAAAAAAAAAAATCCAATGTGGTAGATCCCATTTGACAGCTGCCATCTTTCTAAACAGAACCCTCATTTTGTACATTAATAGGCAGTTGTAGATCTTAGGGAAATTAGTCTTTCCCATTCCACTGGTTCAAGAAGGTTAAGTCACTATTGGTCTAAAGGAGACACTATGATCTCATTCTTCTGGACCTTTTTGCATATGACTCATCTTCAGACTGTCTTGCATTGGATGAAGTTATGATAGAAGGAGGTTTCCTGAGAAGCTTTCAAGAAACATTTATCACTCCTGATAATAGGAAGGTGCACATGGATATCTCTTGACATTGTGGCCTCTGCCCCTCCTTCCTTCCTTCCTCCTGGCTGTGTGATGCTCAGACTTATGAAATCCATGGTACGGTTTTTAGGTGACAGGCATAAGGAAGAAAAGCCAACTTGCTGAAGATTCTAAAGCAGAAAAACAAAGAGCAGAGCCTCTTGAGGGCATGCAGATTAATTATTGTTTTAAAATGTTGCATTAACCATTGAGGAATGGTCTTCTTTTTTATGGTGATGTCTGAAAAACTACCAAAGCACTTTTCTTACCAGCTCAGTCTTTGCCCTGGAAAGCAGCACAGCTTTGTTCTGGGGTTGTCAAGAAGTACTCTGCTTTTAGAAGCTCAAGTGTGGCCTATTAAATAACTTTACTTGTGCAGGTCATGCTTCCCTGGACTGGAATCTCTTCCGCTCTGTGCAGGGCGGGTTCTGGTTTACACTGGGAATAGGAATAGGAGATATTAGAGTTCCAAATATCTTCTCCTTCCCTGTTTCTGCTCTCTGGGTTAAACTCCACTGAGATTGGTTGAGAGAAGGGCACTTGGATTGCTGAGGCTGTCTTACAGGAGGTGGGCTAGGACAGAAAGATTGGTGGCCCACGTGTTTACCTACTTGTCCTGGTAGGCAGGGCCAGGTAGGGCTTATGCTGCTGCCATCAATCCAGCTACTAATGGGGGCTCTCCCTCAATGAGCTCTTCTTTTCTTTCAGCTCCTTTCCCAGAGGTTAGCCTCCTGGGGCTGCAGAGAACAGTGGAAGAAGATGGACAGAGCAACTATCAGATAACAGTATTGGGAAATTTACAAAAATGTTCTACTTATCAAGGCCATAAGTAATAGAATGACTGTCAACTAATTGGAAAAGTTTTTGGAAGAGTTGATGTGGTTCACCACAATAAATTATGGCTCAGACAAGGACATCACTTAGCTAGTGGCAGCTCTGTCAAACAAAATCACAGCAACAATTTATAAAAATCAACAAATGCTTTGGCAATCATTGGAAGATTTGATGAATGATGTATTTCACTTAAACAAATAGTTTACTTTTGGTTTAAAAGGAAATGTATATTTAAATGTTTGAGTTGAATATTTATTTGTGGGTTTATATATTATCATCATGGTTGATACTTGAAATATCACTTTTGCTTGCAACGAAGTGCTTCTAACTGATGGATTTTGATGGAAAGAAGGAAGAATCATTTCATTCCAGCATTTGGTATAAAGAGTTGACTTTTCAGCAAAATTTTTGATTCTGGCAATGCGTAGATAAAAGTCAAATTCTACTGACATTGGTGAACTTCTGTATCTTTTAAAAAAAACTTGGCACCACTTTTCTTGCTGTGCTTATGTCAGGGTTATTAGAACTTGTCTCTTGATCAACCCAAATGAATGAGAAGACACAAAAACACATTTTTTAAATTAAATTTGAAGCCTAGACATTGGTACAGTTCAACTGTGAATAAAGAAGCCAGTGATATTATTCCAGGCTTCCTCAGCCTTAAATGAAAGACTTTTTATCACAAGTTCATATTTCTTTGTTTTTAAAAAAAATTTAAAAATATTTATTTATTTTTGAGAGGGAGAGAGAGAGAAAGAGGGAGAGAGAGAGAGAGAGAGAGAGAGAGAGAGAGAATCTGAAGCAGGCTCCAGGTTCCCAGCCTGAAGCACAGAGCCCAATGCAGGGCTCAAACTCATGAACCATGAGATTATGAACTGAGCTGAAGTTGGACGCCTTAACTGACTGAGCCACCCAGTTGCCCCACAAGTATATCTTTCTTTGTAAGTAGCCCTTGCTGATGTGGGAAACAAAGTAAGAAGGAAATGGTAGATAAAATTAAATTTCCTTATAACCTTCAGCCCACTGACAAATACTTGAGGCAGGCAGAGTATAGCATTCCTTCAGAAACTCCCTACTGTCTTAATGTTAATGCTTTGCTAGAGGGAAAATCAACTTTAGCTTGACAATAGCTAGGCCTCCAGTACCCAGTAAGTCTTCTTTAACAAAGGAAAATTCTTTGGAAACTTCCTCTTGCCTTTACCTTCCCCCATCTCCCAAGTATTTAATCAGTCACTCCTCACAATCCCAGGGCAGCTTTTTCTGCCCATGACCCTGTCTCAGTGCTTTAATAAAACCACGTTTTTGCACGAAGATGTCTCAAGAATTCTTTCTTGGCCATCAACTCTGAACACCAACATTTTCCACATCACTTGCCTCTCCATGGATGCCAAGACTGACACAGCTCAGATTTCACCTGTTGGGAAAATGTTACAGGCAGATACTTTGATCTTTAACTTCACTCCAGATATTTTCAAAAGGTAATCTTTCTGACATTAATTTTCTTTTTGAGACTTATTCAACTAACTAAAGTATATTAGATTAGATCAGATAGGCTATTAATTATTTGTATTGAAGAGAAATATGGAAATGATAAAAATTGTTAAATTTCTTTATTGCCATTCCTCAGATAGATACTGTGGATAGTGGCTGTTCACTTTTTATTCCTTTGAGTTCTCCTGATCCTTCAGTTTCTTAAGGGATACTGTGTAAAGGGAAATTAAAGTGGGTGGGTCTGCAAGACATTTACTCCTTTGCAGACATTGAATCTATGCTTTTATTTGCTTATATATGGGGGTTCCACTGGAGATTATGCAATATTTTACTTATAGTCAACCCTATATGCACACACACATATTCCTAAGTGTATACATATAGTTACATATATAATTACATTCAGTAAAATACATTTTATTTTATTTTTATTTTATTTCATTTTATTTTATTTTATTTCATTTTATTTTATTTTATTTTATTTTATTATTTTTATTTTAGAGAGGGAGAAAGAGAACATGAGTGAGGGAGAGAAGCAGAGGGAGAGAGAGAGAGATGGAATCTCAAGCAGACTCCAGGCTTAGTGGGGCTCATTTCCATAACTCAGATCATGACCTGAGCTGAAATCAAGAGTCGGTCACTCAACCCAGTGAGCCACCCAGGAGCCCCAAATTACATTCATCTGAGTGTACAATTTGTGGGTTTTGACAATTGTATCCTTTTTTCTTTCTTTTCATAATCACAGTCCTGCTCTTCTTGTTATGCAATATTGGAATATATACTTTGTCCAGGTTTGTAGCTGTTTATGGCAAGTGGGAAATCCCATGCCAGTTATTCTATCATGACCAGAAGCAAAAATCTTTGACTTTTAGAGGACCATTCGCCAGCTGAAATTATTTGAAAAACTTTCTCATATATTTCTAAACTACTTATGCACAATTAATAGATTGAATGACATAAACAAAGAGTTAAATAAATAAAACATTATTTTCTTGAGACAGTTGGAGCTGTAAAGAAATCACTATCATATGTCCAGATGTTCTAGGAAGAAAGTTTTTGAATATGTTTCACTTCTGGATCACCAGATCACAGTCCTGGTTCTACCCCTTAATGCTTATATAATCTGGAAGGAACTCATGGAATGTAAGACGTTATGAAACATGGAGATATGGCGCTAAAGAACTGTTTTGAAACAGACATAGAATTTGTGTGTATGATAGTTTGGGTGGAGGGCCCTTGGGTGCTGAGAAAACATATTGCAAATCTGTTAGTATCTGAAATTACTGTGCAGAATTACTTAAAATTAGTTAAATATTCTGGAAACCATTGATGGGGCTATTTTGAGAATAAGACCCATTAATAAATTTGCTTCTAGACTCTTTGTTCTGCAATTTTAAGTGATCTTGTCAGTTGGAAACTCATTTGATGATGTAGTTGACCTTTAGTAAACCTCAGTGTACTCACTAATGTATCAAAAGAATTACTGGTAATGCATCCTGATGATAGATTAACACACCATAATATGCCACTGGAGTGGAGCTTTTATATTATGTTCCTCCAAAAGACTGCCTAGGGAATGATAAGTCCTGAAGATGATTTCATTTAATTACTCTGGAATGTGCAATGACACCATGAACTGTTTTAATCCTTAGATGCAGAACAATTTGCAGATAGGCCTTGCATGGAGGAATTGATATCTGTGAACCCTAGAAAGAGACTGTTCTTTTCCCCGGAGTTTTGCAATAGAAAGGGGCCCATTTTTAGAGTTACCTAGCTTTGGATATTTTCACTAATTAACTTGAATGGGTTCTCTGCCTAGGAATAGAGTGTGACCATATATCAGAGGTGTTGTTAAGCAGTTACTTTTTAATGGAGCCTGTCCAATCACATATATCAGATATGGTGTAGAATGTTAGTGTTACTCTATTTCTTAAGGGGCATAGGATAGAGAAGTGGGGCTGATAAAATAATTCAGCAAGGAAGACTGAAGGTGACAAACAGATTTCATTTTGTGCATTATTTCTGATCATTTGGTAGCAGTTACCTAAAAGGCTATTTTGAGAGAGATTCTGAGGCAATAGCCAAGCTCTGCAGGAAAATATGCCATGATCAATTAATAGTGACTGCTCTAAGTCTAGGTAAAGAAGGGGAAAGTGAAAGCACTTTTATGTCTGTCTGTCTCTTTTTTTCCTTTTTGGCATCTCTTGTACATAGAAGCTAAGATTGCTATAAATTATAAAAAAAAGAGAAAGCCATGGGTGCACATGAATACAGGGTTATATTGCTGTACCATAATACACTATGCTCGAGAATTAGGCTCTAAAAATTTGGTACAGGTCCAGGTAAGGGAGGTAACAAGTATATGTGCTTTAGTCAGAGAAGATTAGAGGGAGTGTGGATAGCTTTCTTGAATGGAAAATGTCAGAATGAAGTTTTAGATTTCCTTGGAGATGATTTTTATGCATAGAAAAGGCTATTTTTTTTGGTTATTTTAAAAGTAATATTCATTTTATCAAACATAAATTCAGAAACTTTGTTTTTCTTTAATATTCTTGATTCATCTTATTCTGTTTATAAGTCTAGTAAAATAAGATGGGTTTCATTTATAAACTTGGCCTATTAAACTTCCTCAAATATTTATTTTATTTTATTATTTTATTCTCCTCAAATATTTTAAACTTAATTTATTACTTTTTAAACAGTTCAGATATATGACTAACCATCAAAATCTTCCCAAGTACTTAAGCAATTCTAGAAAAATAAATTACATATGGTGAATCTAAAACTGTTTACCAAGATTAAGTGCCATTATACTTTTCAAGCAGAAATCATAAGTCTAAGATCAATTACTCCATAAACTCAAGGCTAGTCTATTAGATACTCTAAAGTATCAAATACTTTTAAACATTAAAGATAATTTAAATGTAAAACATATGCTCCCAAGTTCAAGTTAAGTTGTTATTTTATTTTGTAACCTCTAAGGAAACAATCAGCAAAACTAAAAGGCAACTGACAAAATGGGAGAAGATATTTGCAAATGACATATCAGATAAAGGGTTAGTATCCAAAATCTACAAAGAACTTATCAAACTCAACACCCAAAAAACAAATAATCCAGTGAAGAAATGGGCAAAAGACATGAATGGACACTTCTCCAAAGAAGACATCCAGATGGCCAACTGACACATGAAAAAATGCTCGACGTCACTCATCAGCAGGGAAATACAAATCAAAGCCACAATGAGATACCACCTCACACCTCTCAGAATGGCTAACATGAACAACTCAGGCAACAACGGATGTTGGCGAGGATGTAGAGAAAGAGGATCTCTTTTACATTGTTGGTGGGAATGCAAGCTGGTACAGCCACTCTGGAAAACAGTATGGAGGTTCCTCAAAAAGCTAAAAATAGAACTACCCTACAACCCAGCAATTGCACTACTAGGCATTTATCCAAGGGATATAGGTGTGCTGTTTCAAAAGGACACATGCACCCCCATGTTTATAGCAGCACTATTAACAACAGCCAAAGTATGGAAAGAGCCCAAATGTCCATTGATAGATGAATGGATAAAGAATATGTGGTATATATATATATGTGTGTGTGTGTGTGTGTGTGTGTGTGTGTATACACACACATACAATAGAGTACTACTCGGCAATCAAAAAGAATGAAATCTTGCCATTTACAACTACATGGATGGAACTGGAGGGTATTATGCTAAGTGAAATTAGTCAGAGAAAGACAAAAATCATATGACTTCACTCATATGAGGACTTTAAGAGACAAAACAGACGGACATAAGGGAAGGGAAACAAAAATAATATAAAAACAGGGAGGGAGACAAAACAGAAGAGACTCATACATATGGAGAACAAACTGAGGGTTACAGGAGGGGCTGGGGGAGGGGGATGGGCTAAAGAGGTAAGGGGCACTAAGGAATCTACTCCTGAAATCACTGTTGCACTATATGCTAACTAATTTGGATGTAAATTAAAAAAATAAAAAATACAATAAATGATATTTCATCAACTTAAAGAAATAGATAAAGACTACTTGTTGTAAATATGAGATTAAAAAAAAAAATCCCGTGTCAACAAAGAACCCTATGGCAGGCAGATAATGACTGTTAAATGGGACACCAAGGTGTACAGCAGAAAAGATCATTATCCCAGGATTCCAAAAGGCCACGAGTAACTGGGTTTCCATGAACACACAGTTTGCAAATGTGACTTTCATGCCAAATTTGAGTCATACCTATTGAAAAACAGGAGGGCTCCTGGGACTTTTTTTTTAATTGAGATAAAATTTACATAACAGAATTAACCATTTTAATGTATACAAATTAGTGACATTTGGCATATTCACAGTATTACACAATCATCACTTCTACCTAGAACCAAAATACTTTCATCATCCAGAAAGGCAACCTGTGCCCATTAAGCTGTCATTCTCCAACCATTCCTCCAGCCCCTGGCATCCACTATTCTGCTTCCCGTCTCTGGGTTTACATGTTATGGATATTTCATAAAAATTGAATCATGCAATATAGAGCCTTTTGGGTCTAGCTTCCTTTAATTAACATAATCTTTTTGAGGTTTATCCATGTGAAAACATGTATCAGTACTTTATTCCTTTTTATGGCTTACTAATATTCCATTTGTATGTATGCACCACATTTGTTTATCTGCTCATCAGCTGGTAGACATTTGAGTTATTTTTACTTTTTGGCTATTGTAAATAGTACTGCTATCAACTTTCATGTACAAGCTTTTGTTTAATTACCTGTTTTCAACTTCTTATTTTTGAGAAGCTATGTAGTTTGCCTAAGTTTAATAGCTAATACTGGAATTGGGATGTGAATCAGGACTTTACAATCCCAAGCTATGTTCTTTCTAGAACTTTCTACCTCCTTGTATAAAAGAATTGAATGGAATTTGATTATTCGTCACTTTCTAAAGTAGTCCGTGATTAGAAAGGGATAGGCTTAGAGAGGAAAGGAATATGATTGATTATAAACTATCCCTGCATTTACAGATGGGCAGTGTTTTTTTCTGCTCCCTGTCAACTTACCTCAGGTGCTTCTGCCTTATAAACATTATTGGCTAGTATGTCAATTAGTTTTAGCTTAGAAATTATCTGGAGGAGAAAGTCTCTGAGAACAAACAATGCTGTGCTCTGTTGGTGTCCTTTTGTAAACGATTCCCTCTAGTGGTTTGAAATATTTGTCACTGTGTTGACAAGACTTCTGTCTTTAAAAATGTAAGCAAGATAGACCCAGGCTATTTATTATTGATAATAATCAAAACCACAACAACAATTCTGGAGGTTTCCGGCTGTCATCACAAAGAGGAAACCAGGGTGAGCTTTTAAAATATTTATCATATCAAGTTACTTCCTGGCTTTACATTCCAATTAGAATAAACTCCAAACTCTTTTGTGTGTCTTATAAAACCTTAAAAGCTTGAAGCCTGCCTGTTGCTCCAGACTCTTGCTGGAAAGTCAACTCCAGGGGAGCCAGAGGCTTCTCTGTCTTGGTCATTAGTTAGTCTCCAGCACCTGCAATAATGCCTAGCAAATGGTTGGTGCTCCAGTAAATGTGTGAATGATTGAATAATGTCTTCTCATTCTGAAGATCTCCTTCTCCAACCGCCATAATAAACCTTCCTCCTTTCTTCAATACCTTGATCACATCAAACTTCTTGCTGAATTGTGGGTTGGCATTTGTAATCCCCTCCAGTTGCAGTTTTCTCTTCTAGATGTTTGCATGTGGAGGAAACTTACCATCCTTCAGGGTGCCAGGCTCCAAGAAGAGATTGTGTGAAGTAGCCCCCCAACCCCCTTCATTATTCCCTATCACACCACAGTTTGCAAATAATTATTGGTATATTTGTTTACTTGTCTCTTGTTTGATTAACCCCAAGATAGGAAAATGGTAAGGCCCATGTGTTGTCTATGCCTCTCAGTGTGTTAAGTACCTATGCAGTGTACCCAGTGTGGTAGTCGCTCATCTTGAGTGTGCCGAGTAAGAGAACAAATGGCATACTATGGGAAACTTTTCCAAGTTTGTTCAAGTCCAGTAATCCTTACCACAATCTAATTTCAGTGATCCTGATTTTATCACAAGTCCCTTTTGGGTTACCACATTCATGAAGAATAGTAGAACAGAGTTACTTAGCTCTTGTAGCCTTCATTTGGAGAATAACATAGGGACATACCACTTGGCAGAAGGTATCATAGGGCCAAGTGGGTAGAGTTTTGAAGGATTTCATGCATTCTTTGACAGTGCGAGGCTTTGGCCTGGTATTGTGGGAAGGGCCTAAGCCATAGTCTGTGAAGCCGTCATTTTCAGTAGTTTTCAGTAGTAAACCGATGGTCAGTCAGAAAGGGTGAGACATGCTTGCTTTCTTTACAGGTGTATCAGAGAGCAAAGTCAGGGCCAGCTTGGTTAAGTGCAAAGAGTCCAAACTGGAGTTACAGCTAGATTTGAATTTTAGCTCAGCCACTCACTCACTAGTGACGTGACTCCAGGCAGCAAGTGAGACTTTCTGAACTTCAGTGTCCTTGTCCAGAATGTGTGAAGAATAATGTGTGCTGCACAGAGTTGTGGAATAATGACCGTTAGACTGAGGCGAAGGTCACCTGATGTATGGCAGGGTGCTTGGCTGCTGAAGCAAGGTGAGAGGTGGGCTGGGGATATGCTTCAGCAAAAGGGAACAGGATGCTATAAAGCTCTGAGGTAGGTGAAAGATTATGACCTGTTTGAAAACTGAAAGATGGGGGTACATGATCTGACCCAGGGAGTAAGGAGGAGGCTGATAGGAAAGGATGCAGGAGAAGCAGGAAAGGTGAACTATGCAGGGACCCAGAGCACTGGGAAACCAGAAAATCGTCTCAAAGTAACACAATTCAATTTGTATTTTGTTCTGGATGTGTAGCATGCCAAATGTTGCATGATGCTTGGACTGCTGGGTAGGTTTTGAGCTTAGACCTACTTCATAGTTCTGCCTTTTTCCTGTAAACTGCCCTACCATTCCCAACAGATCAACTCACTTAGATACACATCTGCCCTTTAATAAGGACTTTTAATGCCTAGTCCACCAACTGTGTGACCTTGGATAATTTATTTAATCTTACTACATGTCATTTTCCACATCTCTAGGACTGTCTTGAAAATTAAATGGGCTGTAAATATTTGACAGAGGTGCATTCTCAGTAAACATTAGCCACAATGATCAGATATTGTTATATTATTATAACATGTAAGGATCAGGGCGAATATAAGACACTTTAGAAAGCTGATAAAGTCCTATTTTGTGAGAGGTGCATCTTTCTGTATCTCTCAGTTGAATTCTATCAAGCAAGCTATTCCTACAGGGCAGAAAGTCAAGAGACATATGTCCTATTCTCACCTCTACTGGAAATCCATTTCATCTCCTTGGACGAGTTATTTATCTCTGATTCTCAGTCTCTCCATCTGTAATGGGGATTGGAGATCTTAGTAAGAGTCTTTCCTTGGGATGTTGTGAGGTCAAAATGAGCTATAAGGGCTCAGAGCTCTTTGAAAGAAAATGACAATATAAATTCAAGGAAGCTGGTGTCATTTTTAATGCTGTGGTTGAAAGGTGATTGATTTACACTGTGAATTCCCCTTAATAATTTGCTCTGTAACAGCAACATGAAATGACCCTGAAGAAGTCTAGACATAGCTGGCCTCCCTGGTATTAGCAAAGCTGAAGAAATATCAATTAAGATAAATACCCTAAGGCAAAAAAGCCATTAGCTTTCAGAGCCAAGAAGAATCTAAATACCTTCCTCAGAACTCAGAATAGTCCAGCATAAATTTTTTCCACTGCATTTTGGGGACAAATAGACAAGAGTGCAGTGCATCTCTTTTATATTAGAAGCAACTGAATCACTAGAGAAGTCAAATGACTTGCCTAAGGTCATATACTAAGTCAGCAACTATTAGAATCTATTATTTTCTGATTTTGAGTCTAGAGTCAGAACTTACTAGACCTGATTGATACCACAGCTTGACCTGGGAATTCACTGGGCTTTTCTACTAAGCTGCGTCACAAACCATCATGGCAAAATAATTCTGCCATTTCTTCCCACTGAATCGTCAATCACAGCTGTTTGTGTGATGAGCTTGCTATTTGTCCATTATACCGCTGTTTTAATGGTATGCAGTTGACGCAAGAGTTAAGGGCACTGACCCCACACAGTCAAAACTCATATGACTTTAGACTTTTCCAACTCTTTACTACTAATAGCCTCTTTTGACTGGAAGCCTTATCAATAAATGGTCTATTAATACATACTTTTATGTTGTATGTATCATACACTGTATTCTTACAATGAAGTAAGCTAGTGAAAAGACAATGTTGTTAAGGAAAGTATAAGGAAGAGAAAATACATATAGTACTATACATATTAAAAAAATCCACGTATAAGTGTACCAGTGCAATTCAAACCTGTGTTGTTCAAGCGTCAGCTGCTTGCTTCAGACCAGGCAAGCTTACAACTAAATTGTGAAAGAGGCTAAGTTTGCTTTGCTGCTGAGGAACCCAAAGCCCCAGGCATTCCTGGCCTTCTATAAAGTTCTGCTGTAATTATTTACCCCTGTCCTTTTCCATCAAAGCTTATTTGTCCCATGTCCCATCCCCAGTGCCTAAGAAAGGTGAATTCTTCTTAATATGGGAATGGAGGTAATAGGTACTTAGTTGAGCACTCACAAGAATTTTCTGGGCCCCATATTTTTATACCTAAGAATCATTTGATTTTTATTTTTATATCCTCTGTGGATTCACTTCTTCTAAAAGATTTGGCTATCAAGCCAACTGCATATATTAAGTAATAATTAATTTGTTTTTCCATTTTTAATTAACCAGGGACTTAAACAGCTGCCAGAGAACTCCTGATCAGCATGAGATATAAGCAGCATGACTATCCTGAGATGATTATATCCAGTGAAAAGCAAGGAAATTTCCAGACGTGCCATATGTAAATGAAGAACTGCAATTAGCCTTTAAATATATATATTTATGTTTTATATTTATATTTAAATTTAATTTATATATATATCTTTTTCTCTTGAAAATCTATTTTCCTCTGTTTAAAAAATACTTTTTTGAGGAAACCTAGGCTAAGAACAACTGACTTAAGACAAGTCATAGTTCTTGGGTTGAATTTTAGGGTAAAACTTTTAGGAGTTATCAGTGTCCAGCAGGGTAATTTTTTTTTCTTTTAGTGGGAGATCTTTGGCATTACTTTAGGGTCAGCATCTTATCTGAATGTTCAAGGAAGCATTTTTACCATAATGCACAAATACCTGCTTACATCTGCTAAGTGCCAGGAATTAGTAGGTCCAACAGAACTGAGTTTCTGCACTTTGCCTCACTGAAATGATGATGTAGGGTGATCAGGCTTTCAGCATTTCTTATTCAAGAGCAGATTTGGTTTCTAACCTCTACCATGGAATAAATGTTGTTCAGAATACATGATCAAAGTAAAGACTAAGAAAAATGAGGAGGATAGCTAATTTGCATATAAAAAAGTTTAGTCATTATTTATCAAGAAATAACCATGGGGCCTTTCCTCCTAAAACTCTGTGCTTTAAAAAAAGTTTATTTTCATCCTTGACTAGGATTTCATTTAGCATTGCTAAAAGAAATATTTATGTGACTTTTTTCTATCTTTCCAATTAATTTGGAGGAAAGATGATCTTTTCTACCTCAAGCCTGGAATGTGGGAAATGAAACACTGTCCTGTTCCCCACACTTCTAAATTCCCTGTATTCCTCATCTCTATTCTCCCAAGCCCTCAGGTTCTCTTCCAATTCAACAGTGTTCCACACTTTCAGATTTGTTATCTAGATATATGATATGATATGATATCATACTGGGACTCAAAAATACCTTTTCTGGTAAGTAAAGACTAGGCTCTTCAGCCTGACATAGGAGATCAAGTGGATTAAATCTGACCTCTTACTCTTTCTTAGTCAACTTCCCAAGATCAGCTTATTTTATTTTATTTTATTTTATTTTATTTTTTTAAAGTTTATTAATTTATTTTGAGAGAGACAGAGATAGCATGAGCAGATAGCATGGAGAGAGAGAGAGAGCGAGAGAGAGAGAGAGAGAGAGAGAGAGAGAGAGAACAAAGCAGGCTCCATGCTGCCAGCACAGAGCCCTCAACAGGGCTTGAACTCTTGAACCATGAGATCATGACCTGAGCTGAAACCAAGAGTTGGATGCTTAACTGACTGAGCCACCCAGAGGCCCCTCTAAGATCATTTTAAATGCTACTCCCTCTGAGAAGCCTTACCCGTTGGTACTAGCTGGACATGACTGCTTTTACCCTGTGAACCCTTACAGAATTTTGAACTTCTCTTTAATTCTGGCTTAAATCATAGCCATGTGCTCATTTTATCTCTCCCACTGGGTGATTGGCTCCTTTGAGTGTGGGCCTTTTCACAAGTCTGTATTCACAAGGGGCCTAGACTAGAGCTTTGTAAAGAGGGAGTCCTGGATTACATGCAGTGAATGAGTGAGTGAATACATTCAGTTCTCACTTCTTCATATTGGGGAACGAAAGTACCTGTGTTTCTCAGCACTCAGGGGACTGTGAGCCAGTGACTTGGGTTCTAGACATGGGAATAAAAGATCTGATTCTGCTGGAAATGCATATGGGGCTAATGAGGGCATTTAATTTTTTTTTTGTTTTGTTTAATAAAAAACTCGCCAAAAACAGTGGGAAGGAGAGAGAAAAGTTTCCATGGCAACCTCCAACGCTGTACCTCTGAAGATTCAGTTTATACATTAAAAAAAAATGTGCCTTCATTTATTCTTCCCATGGAGACTGCAATTTAGTTAACTGCTAAAAAGTTCTATGGAGGAGGTTTTAATGACACCTGTCAGTTTTGGGAAGGTAAAGAGGGAAAAAAGCTTATCATAGCTGGTGAAAGGCACTCAGATGTCTATACTCTGATTTACCAGAGTAAATATGTATAATGAGTGATGGGTGGGTGGGTGGAGGGCCTCAGACCTTGCCAGAAAGTCAGTGGCTAGGCTAACCTAATGCCATGTTCTGCCATATTGCCCACCTCATCATGATATTAGCTGAAAAGAAATGGAAAGAAGAAAAATGAACCTTAGTAAAATAGTTAAACTGATCATTGAATGCAACTATTTTGGGGTAGAGGGAAAAATGTAAATTCAGTAAATCAACAGATGTTTAATAAGAGAGACAGATTATCTGAGGGACAAAGCTTCAAGTCAAAGTGAGTTAAAAACTTAGCTGCTCTGGTAGCCATACTGAATTGAAGAAGTTACCTAATTTTCCATAAGCCTGTTTGCTTAAGCATAAATCAAGAATAGTACCTACCTCAATGGGGGTGTTGTGACATTTAAAAGGTCAGGACAGGATATGACATACACTTAAACCTCAGAAAATCTTAGATGATGATGAGGGTGGTGTTGGTGATGATGATGATTTCCTTCTGTGCATAGCACTATATTATGCATCTAGGGTATAACAAATATACTCTTACATAGGGATTATGACTTAACCTGGCATATGTAACGGTCACAGGTTACAAGTTATATAGGAATAAAGTTCTAACTCCTTCATTCGATGTCAAGGCCACTAATTATGTCTCCTCCCACCCCTCTCTTGCTCATCCCTTGCTACTACTCCTAACACAAGCTGATACCAACACACAAGCTGTACCAAATTACTTTCTACCTGTGAGCTTACCATGCACCAAGCTCGCATCCTTCTATCTTTACTGATTCCACTCTTTTGTATGACTTTATCCTCTTCATCTACCTGCTGACCCATCATTCAGTCCTCAGTTTCTTTGACATTGCACTTAAACCTCTTCCCTTTCCTAAGGCACTTGTATTTATCTCTGTTAGAAAGCATTTCTTTCCATCAATACTTAAGGCACGTGTCAGACACTGAGATAGGCACTGGGATACAAAGCCCAGAGAATCATCATATCTGCTCTCAGGGATTTTTTGTTTCTGTTTTTACTATTTTGTTTGCCCTCAACAGACCGTGGAAATGTGACCACATTTCCCTTCTTTCTTGCCCCAAAGGCTAAGGGTAGGGTCTGACATGTAATAGATAAGAAAGGTTGATAAGGTAAAATAAAGAGATGAGAGGCATTTTGTGCAAAAAATAGTTAAGCCAAAGGTACTGTTATGATAGGAAGAAAGGAGAACTCTTAGTATTTAAATAAGCTAGGTTATGGGAGATGGAAATTGGGTAGACAGAGATACCAATTTGGATAAAACTACTCACTTTGAATGGATGAATGCCGGAATATTTCCCTCTCACAAACAAGTATACCAAATCTGTGTTGTCCCATTTAATCTTATATGTGTATTGGAAAGCAGAGGGCATGAGCCAATGGCTGTAGACACTTATTGCATGTATTTGAATGTGTCTTGATTCTATGTTGAAGCTAATTATATTTTTGTTTTAGAATATTTATTGTTTTTATAATCATGTGGAAGTTATTCCTCTATTTGTGTAGACCATGTAGGAGTGAATAAAATTAAAAGTACTTATTTTTATGCACAGCAAGTGATTGGATTACACTAAACAAGTGTAACTCTTTTAAATAGTACTGTCCCAAGGACAGGTCCCAATATTTGAAATATCAGATGTCTCCTCAGGGACAAAGTCTCCTCCAGAGAGGAGAGGTTCTTATATATCTTTGTTTTTGTTTTTGTTTTTGTTTTTTGCTTCTTGAGTGATGCTTGCTTATTACTTTTTTGTTCATTTGCACAATGTATTAATTGATCCTACAGGCTGTATAAGGTACCATACCTTATATGGCTTCGGGGCTGGAGTGGGACTAGAGCAAACCTGTGGAATGATATTTCATGTAGATTTTCAGAATTTCCAAAAGAGGGTAATAGCAGATGTAGGTCTAGTCCCCAGTGTATACCCTGTCACAAAAATCTATTCCCCACCATGTTTTCCAACCCCCAAAGCAATTTTACACCAACAAAGTGACCTATTTTGAACCTGAGTGGTTGGATGCATTTATCGTTCCACAAGCTTGTGTGAAAAAAAGGATTCTGTTGATTAGAGTTGTGAGAAGCTCTTCCCAGCCAGGAGGGAAAATAGTGACATCACCTTTATCCCTCCCCCCTTCCCCCCCATCTTTGGTCTCCACTACTAGACAGAAGAAAAAGAAGTCATTTCCTTTCTCCCTACCCCACCAAAGCTGGTGCTGGTGGCCTGCCAAATGCTATCCACAGCATTCAGTCACTCTATCCTCAAGGAATCCTAACTAGTGTCACCTAAGAAGGGCCTGAGGAATAAAACTCTGGGAAATTGCTGATGGTGAAAGCTCCATGCTCCTCTCAGCTCTGGGGAGTTGCTGCTAATAAAAGTATAGACCAGCAAACCTCATTTTCTCAAAAGCAGGTGTGTGGCTGACTTTAAGCCTGCAAGGAAATACTTTCATTACAACAGCTGTCCAACTGTCTTATGAACAGATGCTAAATAGAACATTCTCCCGCCAGGTCATTTGGTTGTAAAGACTTTAGTAATGACCAAAGTTATCAAAATAGGTGTTACTAGAGGCAAAGGGCTGAGATTCAGGACTTTGATGAAAGAACTTTTTGTTGCAGATTAATTTAATCTCTAAATATAACTGATATTTCCTTTACTAAAGGTTACTGTTTTTCATTCCCAGAAGAACTCATGAACTTATCTGGTAGGAAATGAAAATTCATGAACATTAAGGAAGTTTCCCACAGTTATCAAGTTAGGAAATGGTGGAGCTGAAACTCTGTCCCATATCTTTATATTCTAGGACTCATGCTTTTCATATAATTTATCCATATATGTTGATTTCTGAATATAATGAGGCTGAAGGCTTATTATTGGTTAGAATATTTTCCAGCAGTGTTTCTTAGAATTTGGTTGAAAGAGGACATGCATCTATTATGACTTATCAAGAATTAAGAATGACCCAAGACCATGAGACAGAGACAAACTAATTTGACCATAGAAAAAACAAACCTAAAACAAAACAAACCTAAAACAAAACAAAACAAAACAAAACAAAAGTAACACTTTCTAAAATGAGTTGTGATGGTAATATTATATGTGACTATGTAATAATCATACCCTTTATTGTGTGTTTCCTAAACTATTTTATTAATGGCTGTGCTTTTTTTTTTTAATTTTTGAATGTTTATTTATTTTTGAGAGAGATGGAAAGAGAGCACAAGCAGACAAGGGGTAGAGAGAGAGGGAAACACAGAATCCGAAGCAGGCTCCAGGCTCTGAGCTATCAGCACAGAGCCCGACACGGGGCTTGAACCCACAAACCATGAGATCATGACCTGAGCCAAAGTGGACGCTTAACTGACTGAGCACCCAGGTGCCCCAATGGTTGTGCTTTAAAATGTTGAGTTTTTACCCTGTGTTGTTAATGCAATACAGTTTTTTAATCACCACTTTTAAAAACCTATTTAACATTGGCCCTTCTCATATGCAACTCCTCTTGCCATAGATTTTAGACTATCTCTAAAGCTGTCTGTCAAACAGGGCAACATACAACCAAAGTGACTCTCATTGTTACTATCAATGCTAATTGTTGTCAGCAGAATCATGTTTCATGTCTAGTCTGCTGATGAATTGGATTGACACATTGTGGTCCAATCCAACTGAAATGGAAAAATACTTTTGTATCTCTTATATTGAAAGTATTGTGCTTGGTGGGTGGGGAGCTTAAAAAGCCAATGAGAGAAAAAGGTATTCAACAACTATTGAAGATATAAGGCTGAATGAAATACATGCTATTCTATAGGTAAATAGTGCCAGGGGGCAAAAATGAAAAAGCAATTGAATTTGTCAGGGAAACCTGGGAGGGTTTCATAGAGGTGTCACATATGAGCTGGGTTTTCATGGATAATCTTTTTTTTTTTTTTTTTTTCCCTATGTAGGAGCTGGTGGAGAGGGGACTCTAGGCTGAGGGAAGAGCAAGAGCAGGCAGAGGTAGAGGGGTAAGAAAATACATTTAGAAAAGCACAAGTGTTGGGAGAATTGGAAATATCACTAGAGAATTAGAATAAAGGTGAGGTGTTTCAGGGCATGAAACAGTACTGGTATTTAGAGATATAGGCCTGCCAGATTGAGCAAATAGAATTACAGAATGACCAGTTAAGTTAGAAATTTAGCTAAAAAACAGGTCATTTTTAGTAGATGTGTGTCAGAAATATTGGGGCACCTGGGTGGCTCAGTCAGTTGAGCGTCTGACTTCAGCTCAGGTCATGATCTCACGGTTTGTGAGTTCGAGCCCCGTGTCGGGCTTTGTGCTGACAGCTTCTGATTCTGTGTCTCCCTTTCTCAGGAAGAATCAGAAGCTCCTGCTTCTGATTCTGTGTCTCCCTCTCTCTCTGCCCCTCCCCTGCTCACACTCTGTCTCTCTCTCAAAATAAATAAAGATGAAAAAAAAATAAATATTGGTTGGTGCATATGCATAGTAAAGTGTATTTGTTTATTTAAGTTCTGCTTTCATTAGGCATGTTGTATTTTATCTGATGGCACTATAGAGGGAAGAGGAGTAAGGGGGCTGCACATGGAGGGCAAGGAAAAGATATAAAAAAGATCTTATGTCATTGGAGTTTGATAATGTGAAGTTTCTCACCTGGGCTTCTCCCTCCTCATTCTCAAAATGTCTAATAACAAGAATAGAGGAACCCTGGTGGTGCCTGGATGCCTCCATTGGTTAAGCGCTGGACTCTTGCTTTTAGCTCAGGTCATAATCTCACAGATCGTGGGTTTAAGCCCAGCCTTGGGCTCTGCACTGACAGTAGGGAGCCTGCTTGGGATTCTCTCTCTCTTTGCCCTCCCCAACTTGTACATGTGTGCTGTCTCTCTCTCTCTCTCAAAATAAATAAACTTAAAAAAAGAATAGAGGAGGGCAGCAAGTCAGCGGAGGCTATGGCTGTTTGGTATCAAATTCAGAGAGCAAATGCAAAGTGTGACAGTCTTGGTATTACATTTGAATGCCACCAGAGAACATTCTCTGCAAAAGAGGCACTAAATAATCAAGCGGACAGAATGACTTGGCCAGTTGGCATCAGCCAGCATCTGTCCCTGACCACCCCAGGCACCTCAGTACTAGCACAGGATTATTAATGAGGTAACTCTATTGGCAGAGTCGGAAGCTGTATGTAAACCCAACAGCAGGTGCTCCTTCTCATCAGGCTGTTAGTTTTGGGTCTCCACTAGGTAGAATATATGAATTCAAGAACCTAAGGGTGGAAGAATAGGGTGACCTATTCATGTCACTGCTTGTGACCAATGTAGGTAATTTCTGTTTCCTGTCCCCACAGCTTTAGGCTCTTTGGGTCTAGAGCAGGGTTCAGCAAACCAGGGCCAATGGACCAAATCTGGCCCATAGCCTGTTTTCTCACAGCCCTATGAGCAAGGAGTAATTACAAATTTTTTTAAAAGATATATATATCTTTCAAAAAAATTTTTTTAATTTATATATATCAATGAATATGTGGCAGAAACTGTATCTAGGTTTAAAAGCCTAAAATATTTACTCTCTGGCCCTTTGCAGAAAAAGTTGGCTGATCCTTGGCTACAGGTGCTGGATCCCAGAGAAGGATTCTTCTACTAGGGCATACAGTAAGAGTTCCACTAAATTTAAAACTACAACTGCCACCAGGTTACTTTGGATACCTGTGCAAAGAATGGGGTGATTGCCCTTGATTATCAAGAGATTGGGTTGCTGTTACATAGTTTTGTCAATTGGTTGATATCCTGGGGCATCTCTTGTTTGTTGCATGCACAATTTTAACTGGAGTGTGCAGTGCAGCCACCATGTTTCTTTCAGTAAGAGCAGGGGGGCAAGAGGCTCCTATCCCTCATAGACGAGGGCCACCCTAACTGGCAAGCTAGCAATTCAGTGGAAGTTGTAGATGAGCCAGCAGGGGAGTCTAGAATCAGTGATGGAGGAAAGAGATGAGGAATATCACTTACAGCCTTAGGATCAGTAGCAGCAGCACTAACCTCTCCTTCTTTATAAGCTTTCCTGGAAATTGTGACCAACCAGAATCTTGGAAACAACATTGTTTGAATAGAGTGAAGTTTGTGTGAGAAGCAAGTGCACCTGAGTGGTGCCAGGGTGGGATGTGGTGGACGCTTAGTGCTTCAGCCAGATCTCATTTACCAGGCCAATGTATCTAGCTGTTCGTGGCTTCTAATGGCTCACATCTGCCCACTTCTGAGAATTGCCCTTGGCTGTACAGGCGCTGCCTTGGCTGGGAAGTTCTTCCTAGGAGCAGCTTGTTAATGACTGGTGACATGAGGGAACAAAGGGATATCTCTCTTGCTATGAAGTGGGATCAACTCTATAGTGCTCTTCATTCTCCAGAGCTCCCTGTGGCATTGGGCTGCAACTAGTCTCCATCAGAGCTCATGCTCTTGCTTTGTTTTGCTCCCCTGTATCCTATACTTCTTTTTTTTTTAATTTTAAAAAATTTTTTTTTATTTTTTAAAATTTACAACCAAATTAGCATATAGCGCAACAATGATTTCAGGAGTAGATTCCTTAGTGCCCCTTACCCATTTAGCCCATCCCTCCTCCCACACCTCCTCCAGTAACCCTCAGTTTGTTCTCCATATTTATGAGTCTCTTCTGTTTTGTCCCCCTCCCTGTTTTTATATTATTTTTGTTTCCCTTCCCTTATGTTCATCTGTTTTTTCTCTTAAAGTCCTCGTATGAGTGAAGTCATATGATTAAAAAAATTTTTTTAATGTTTTTTTATTTTTGAGACAGAAAGAGACAGAATGAGAATGGGTTAGGGGCAGACAGAGAGGGAGGCACAGACTCGGAAGCAGGCTCCAGGCTCTGAGCTGTCAGCACAGAGCCCGACGCGGGGCTCAAACTCATAAGGTGTGAGATCATGACCTGAGCTGAAGTCAGACGCTCAACCGACTGAGCCACCCAGGTGCCCCTTCTGTATCCTATACTTCTTACTTCATGTCCCTCTCTTGAGAGGATTCCCTTCACAAATCAATTGCACACAAACTCTTGTTTTAGGTTTTGTTTCTGGGAGACCAGAACTAAAACAAAATCCTATATGATCTGGTCACTGCCTACCTTGCTAATCTCATTTCTTTCTGCTTCTCCTTTGACATACTTGATTCCAGCTAGTCCCAGCCTTCTTGCTGGGATATGATATGCTTGATATGATACACATCTGCCATTTTCAGGGTATGTATCTATATTCTTCCCTCCACCTGAAACTCTGTTCTCTCAGTAGCAGCTAGGCTCACTCTCCCTCTTCATATGCATTTGTAATCAAATGTCACTTACCTAGAGAAAACTTTTCTGAATATCATTCTAACACAGTGTGCTCTGCTCTTATATCTCCTGGTTCTTCATTATTTTTTGCAGATCCTATCACATTCTGAACTTTTACTTTTTTTTTTTAATCTGTATTATCTGCCTCCCTGACTAGAATATAAACACCCAATGATAGGGGATTTTCTAGTTCATTTGCTACAATATCCCTAGTGTGCTCAACAGTGTCTGGCAAATAGTAGGCATTTTATAAAGAATGCCACTTTATGACAGTCACTCACTTATTCATAAATGGTGTATCTTGAGTTCAAATCTGAATTTGTTTGGCTCCAAAAATCCTGCCTTTGGCTCTGATCCCTTTCACTGCATAGTCATTCTTCCCAGCCGCTCCATTTGCCAAGTGGCTTATTCTAATTCACTTGACATCAGAATTCCAGTGGGGCTAAAATTCCTGACATCCCACATATTACTTAGGGGAATGCCATCTAGTAAAACAAATGAAACATTTCAGTGGTTTAACACAATAAAAGTTTATTTTTGCTCATATAAACCACATGGGTAAGGTTTGAGGAGGATGAGTTGGTATTTTGTTCCATGCAGTCATTCAGGGTCCTAAGCAGATTGGAGATGTGCCATCCTTAATACTCAGCTACTAAAGTGGCAATGAGCCAGCAAAATTAGAGGAAGAGGATATGTCCAGGTCTAGGAATAGTACACAGAACTACTACTGGCATTGGATTGACCAGTAGTTGGTCACATTGCCCCACATGGATTCAAAGCACGTTCAGAAATGTAGTGTTTTTGTTTTGTTTTGTTTTTTGTATTTTTTTTTTGTGATGTTGAGAGAGAGAGAGAGAGCGCGCGCTCGCGAGCGAGTGGGGGAGGAGCAGAGAGAGAGGGAGACCCAGAATCTGAAGCAGGCTCCAGGCCCTGAGCTCTCAGCACAGAGCCCAACGCTGGGCTCAAACCCATGAATGTGAGATAATGACCTGAGTCAAAGTCAGATACTTAACTGACTGAGCCACCCAGGATCCCCGGAAATGTAGTGTTTAATCTTCCAGCCCTTTCCTGACAATGGATGTATAAAATGGAAGGGAACTTCACTCTTTTATGAGCAGCTAATCACATCTACCACAAGCTCCCTCCCTTGCCACCAGTTATGGATATGCACCCTTCTTTGCAAACAAGAATAAACTATCCCTTCCAATAGGGAAAAATCCAGTGTTCCATTTTGTTACTTCATGTAGATCAGCCTGGAGGCAGAATCTTTCACCATTTGACTAACCCTGATCCAGAGAAGAGAAGTGGATGCAGGAGCCCCTTTAGTTTCTGAGTTTTGTAGACAGGGAGAAAAGAGATTCTTGTCTACAATCTTTACTCCACTTAGTAGGAATTTCTCTTGTAGCCATTGCCTCCTTAAGCTTGAAACTCTGGCATTGCTTGGTAATATATATATTTTTTCTCCTCTCAGGAGCAGATGGCACTAAAATTCTAACCAGTGTCTTAGTATGCAATGTATCACATTACTTCTCCTAATAGATACTCTTAATAATTCTGATTATAACAATTTATAGTCTTTGCTTTAAGTCTGTTTGTTTAGTAATATTTGTTTGCCCTTTGTTATCTCACTATACACTAATTAGAGAGAAATATGTCCCTTGTATTTAAAATGAGAATAAACAAAGTCATTATTTGATTGGAATACCATGGTTACTAGGGCCAGTCGTTATAGGTTGTGGGTTAGAGCCCTCAGGTACTCTCCCATTGCCAAGTGAGTTAGTGCCAGATCTAGGATTGAAGAGACCATTGAAATTTCCTTCTTTTTTTCCATGCTGAAAGCAATGCAGGTAATAATTTTCACTTAACCTTGTCTTTGATAATGAATAAAGTAAGCATGAAATCCTATTAGTAATATTTGATATCTTTGTTTTAGTATTCTGCTAATTCTGTATGATTTTGGTCAAAAGAATACAAGTATTATCAGACTTATCTTAGGTTGAAAGGCATTGAGAGATACATTTATATCTATATATCTCTGAGAGAAATACATAATATGTAATTTCTGTTCATTCTTTTAACCATTGTGTTAGATTGCTACATCAATGATATCTAATTAATTATACCCATTGATATCTATGCCTTTAATAAGCAGCAGTCTTTAAGTGCTGGAACATTGAGGTCTACCTTTTAGAATGCTGTTATCACTCTGTTCAAAGCCTAGGCTATTTTTCTGAAGAGGCCATGTAGCGGTTTACCAAGGTTCTCTGGCTATCAGTTCCCAGAGAACCAACAGATATGTGACTGAGGCCACATAGGACCATCCAGCTTCATTTGAACTGACAAGTGATTACAGCTTCATGAGGGACTCCAGGAGAGACCAGACAGAAAAACTGCCAGCTGGATCCAGCCCAAATTGCAGAATATTGAGAAAATAAATGGTTGTTACTTTAGGCCTCTGATTTTGGGGAGTTTGTTACATAGTAATAGATAACTGATAGAACTGTAGCATATTTATTTGGAATAAATATATATTCTGAACATGATCATTTCCAACATTGCTATTGCAACAGCATTAACCCTAGCCACTGTCATCTGTCATTGACTTCTCTCTACAATGCAGTTCTCTAGGAAATCATGCAATTTGCAACAGAAACTTCTGGCTGCCAGCTAGATTCTTTCACTGCTTTGTTTCCTTAGTTTCCTGAGGGATCTTCTATGTCTAACTATTTACATTCTACCTTGTTGTTCCCCATTTCATATCTTCCCTTGATCCTATGTATTTTTCAAATTTCTTCCAGCTGTGTTGAGCACACAGCGTTAAGAGATACTCAATAGGGGAGTGACTAAAGTCTTATAGCCAAGTTTTTTTTTTTTTTAATCCTTAAAATGGGTAAGTTTAGATATATTTATAATCTTGGTCATCCTCAGGTTCAGTATTTGGTCTTTAACCCATCTTGTAATTTCCCTACCTTTTCTATTTCTATTTATTTATTTATTTATTTATTTATTTATTTATTTTGAAGCCCATTCAGTTAAACTTAAATCTCATGGGCATAGTGTTCTATGGGTGAAAATGAAAAGAGAATGAGCTCCAGAGCCATTAGGTATAAGTTGAACTGTGGTTCTTCAATATTCCAACTTTAGAACTACAAAGCATTTTACTAACATCTGAACCTCAGTTCTTCAATTTATATAATATTATATATATATATATATATATATATATATATATATATATATAATATTAAATGATTCTTTCCTTTGTAGATTTGTTAGTAGGATGTAATAACAAGAATACAAAGTCCCTTGGGCAGCTCCCTAAGTAAGGGTAAGCAATAAATGAATGGTAATCATCATCATCAAGATTAATAATAGCTTATAACACATTGACTCTCCCTCAAGAACATTCTTCTAGCTAGATCTGAATTAATTTATCTGATGCATTTTTTTAAAGTTTTATTTTTATTTTTGGGAGAAAGAGAGAGTGAGAGTGAGAGAACATGCATGTGTGGGGGAGGGGCAGAGAGAGAGGGAGAGAGAGAAAACCAAACAGGCTCTCCACTCTCTCACAATGGTGAGATCATGACCTGAGCCAAAATCAAGGCAGATGCTTAACCGACTGAGCCACCCATATGACCCTCTCCTCTAAGATGTTTTAAAGCCCTTGAGTCACATCTTATTTCTAATAAAATATTTTTGCTCAAGTCTGTTTTTTTAGAAATCCTGGTATCAACTTATCATACTCTCTGGGCAAAGGAAATTCAATTTGAGCTGTTCAGTACATTTTTATTGAATTATTTAAAGTGTGTAATACCATTTTAGTTAGCTGATATTGTACTTGAAATTGCTTCTGAGAGGAGGTAAGCAACTAAAACTATGGGCTTTATAGGAAGACAACACTCATTTTAAACAATTCGCCACAGGTCAGATCATTTCAGAACTCCTGCAACCCAGTTCCCTATCATTACTACAGCTAGTTGAAATTCTCCGTAGAGGACTTTCTGCCCTATGTTCTGACATAATGGTAGGGCAACAATGTTCCAGACATTGCTTTTGTCTTTTTCCCAAAATAAAACATTAATTTACCTGTAATCTTAATATTTATTGTTTATTTTTTTTAAGTTTATTTATTTTGAGAGAGACAGAGGCAGTACGAGTGGGGGAGGGGCAGAGAGAGAGGGAGACAGAGAATCCCAAGCAGATTCCATGCTGCCAGCACAGAGCTCGATGCGGGGCTTGAATTGATGAAACTGCAACATCATGACCCGAGCTGAAACCAGGAGTCTGATGCTTAACTGACTGAGCCATCTAGGCGCCCCTGCCTGAAATTTTAAATTCTAAAGTTATTTTTGAAGATCCATCATCCTTCACTTGCCTATGACAGAACTGTTATAGGAATGACATGGGATAATTTAGTGCTACTGAGGCATTCTTACTACACGAGAGTTTGCTGTATGTGGGGGTTGTGCTAGATGTTTGAATTTCAAAAGTGAAAACATGAGAGGGTTAGCACAATGGGAAATGAGTTTTGGATCGTATCTATTATGAGCCAAACATTGTGTTGGGCACTCTATGCATACCATCTCATCTAACACCCCAATACTATGTATTCTTTTTCAGATACAGAAACTGAGGCTCTAAGCTATTAAAGCTAAGATTATTCAGCTTAATATATATTGTGGGGGAGAATTAAAATATTCTGTAATATTTATTAGTTTATGTGTCTGAATTCTAATACGGAATCATGAACAAACGATCTGGGAACTCAGGAAAAAACAAGTTGTTCTTTCCCAGGTGTGGTTCCAAGGTAATATTTCGGTTGGGGTTTGGAAGTTGTATGAGAACGATGGGAGCAGCCGTCTTTCTGACTGAAGGATTGGATTGAGCAAGTTTTTGCACAGGTGAAAGTGAATGAGACAGGGAGTAGGTGGACATTTCTCAGGTACAGGGTACGTTGCAAGGTGGCTCATGCAGCAAAGTGGGGGTAGTGGATGCTGTTAATGTGCCAACCCATATCCTTAAACTCACCTCTGAATCCACCTGAAGCTGTTGTGGATCGTTTGCCAATTTAAACACCAGGGCCTCTGCTTCTCAGCCTGGAGATTTTTCTGTCAGCAGAGACATTTGCTCAATTGCAGATAGCTGTGAGATGGGCTTGTGGAGAGTTAACCCGAGGGGCACTCCTCAACCTAGGGGAGTTAGGAGTCAGTGGTAATACTTTAGTTCCTATAGTGTAATCCTTGATAGTTGCTTCTCCCCACCCCCCCATTTTTTTTTTTTTTTTACAATGCAAGCACATGCCCTAAGCTTTGATTGCTAAGCATCCAAAGAGGCATCCACTTCAAAGACAGGTATCTTGAATAAACACATTGCCAGCCACAGGACTGGATGCAGAGTCAGGCCACCTTCCCCAACTGAGGCTCCCTTGATTTAGAAATCTTGGCTGATTTCCATTAACTCATCATTTGGGCCACCTGTCTTTTCTCTTCCCTGTATTTTAAATTCCCACCCTTAGGTTTTAAATTCACCAATAAGAAAGGAGCCCTTGAAATCCTATGCCCCCACACTCAATTCCAATAAAAGCAGAAGCCCCTCCCCTTTTTCCAGTGCACTCTGCCTCCTCCTTTCTCTAACTACAACCTCACCGTGAGGCCCTATATGTGCTGTGTAAGTTCCAGATCTTGTAAGTAGTAGACCTCTATTTTTTCCAAAGTTTCCTGATGGTTTGTTGCTGAAAGGTGTCTTGCAATCTGAATAAGAATCACAAGCGCTGGTCCAACCACAACTTTGGTCATTGATAGGCTAAGACTGGCACAAAACAGTCCCTTGGTTCACTGGTGGGGACCTCCTGAGGCTCAATCTAAACAGTTTCACAGAAACTTTCTAGTAGAATTGGACTCCAGCTGCCTGGCTTTTTAATGTATATTTTATGATCTTTTCTCACTTTTCTGACCTCCTTTTTTTTATGGCATCATCTTCCACTAAATTACTTTGAGCTGAATCCTTATCTCAGGGTCTGCTTTGTGGGTGACTGGAGGGACTCACAGTAAGAGGGCAGGGAAAGTGGAAGGGAGAGGAAGAGCTGGGTGTATTTATGGCCTCTTGTGCTGAGAGGCATGGCTTTAACCTGAAGAACATAGGAAATCACTAAAGGCTTTAAAGATGAAAATAATATCAGAGTTGTAATGAAAGATTCATGAGGCTGCTTGGTGTAGGATACAGTGGAAAGGTTAAAGTTGCCTAAAGAGATTATTGGGTAAGTTTTATAATTGTACGGTGGCCTCAATTTGGTGTAGAATTTGTGACAGATGGAGACTTTTAAGGTAATATCTAAAAGCTGGTTACTTGGTACATGTATCAGTCAGGGATATCAGCAAAATAAATGCATATTTAAAATAGGTTAATTTTTTAAAGTTTGTTTATTTATTGAGCGAGGTGAGGGAGAGAGGGAGAGAATCCCAAGCAGTCTCCATGCTGTCAGTGCGGAGCTCAAGGAGGGGCTGGAACTCATGAAATAAAAGATCATGGCCTGAGCCAAAATCAAGCAAGAGTCAGAGGCTTAACCGACTGAGCCACCCAGGTGTCCCTAAAATAGGTTAATTTAAAGAGGGTGTAAAAAGGGACCTATTCATACAAATTTGTGTAGGATAAAGCAAACAGTGAGATAGAATCCTAAGGCAGGTTAAACCAGAGGAACTTAAACCACTGTAGGCCCAAAGAACAGCAAGGAGTGGTTACCAGATCCTAAAGGAAAGCACAGTACAGACAGGGGTCCTTGAAAGGAGCAGTGACATGTGAGGCTGAGCCAGTCCATTGAGACCCAGCAGGGAGGAAGCTGGGGAAATAAATATCCAGACTTCTCTCTCTTCCCTTTAGTATACCTATTGGGCTCACCACTGGACAAACCAATTGGGAACAGAGAACAATTTCATATGTTGTAGGCTGTACAAATCAGCCACCTGGGGTGAAGGCAAGGAAGCCAAAAGTGAAGTGTGGATCTGTAGGGCAAAAGACAGCATGTGCTGTTCAGTAGCAGGTTCTTGAGACTGGAAAGCAGAACAGAAACAGCACAAAAGTTATAGGGAAAAGAAGGAAAGATGCTGGAAGCTTTGTGAGGGCAATCTTGGTATGACAAGCAATGGTGTCCTGTGAGGGTAAAGTGTAGATAAGTGCACTTGGGTGGGACAGGATGACACAGCACTGGGAAGAAGTAGGCTGACAAGAGTATGAATATTTGAGATGAGATGGGACCAATGTCCTTTCTTGGTGTGAGGATGGCTGGGTCTAGGTCATTTGAAGCTGGTTCCTTTAAAGCAAATATCTCTAAAAATTACTTAGTCCTCTGAAAATTGAGATGAGAAATAACACTGCTTTTTTTGTTGTTTTTTAAATTTTTATTTATTTTTGAGAGAGAGAGAGAACACAAGCAGGGGAGGGGCAGAGAGGAGGACAGAGAATCCAAAGCAGGCCTTGTGTTGACATCAGAGAGCCTCATATGGGGCTCAAACTCATGAACCATAAGATTATGACCTGAACTGTAGTCTGATGCTCAACTGACTGAGCCACCCAGGTACTCCTAGAAATAACACTTCTTAATTCCACATCTCCACTTCTCAGCTCTGACCTGCACTTGAACACACGTACACACACACACACACACACACACACACAAATATGCACACTTTTGTAGTGTTGGGAGTGCATTGGCTTTGATAACATTTCTGTTAAATATCTAGTGACAGGTCCTAGGGAAGTAGAATATTCCTCTTCATAGGGGACATCTAGCCATCTGAGACCTTTTCATGCTATTAGTGTGAACAGTTCAACAGTACATAAGTGGAACACAGGACTAAAATGTGTGTTTCAATGTCAGGAACAGGGTTCAAGTCCTTACTCTAACCTTTATATGGAATTGAGCTAATTACTGTCACCTTCAGTTTCTTATCCGTAGAATGAAGAAAACAGACCTCTGATTGTTTTTTGCAATTGCTAGGATAAGCCAATGTATGCAAAAGCATAATTGTTTACTGTTAATTTGCTTTTAAACTTTTTAAAAAAGTTTATTTATTTTGAGTGAGAGCCAGCATATGCACAAATGGGGAGGGGCAGAGAGAGAGGGAGAGAGAATCCCAAGCAGGTTCAGCACTGTCAGTGTGGAGTCTGATGTGGAGATCGAACTCATGAACCACAAGATCATGACTTGAGCTGAAGGTGGATGCTTAACTGATTGAGCCACTGAGGTGCCCCTTACTTTTTATTTCTGCATAAAGCACTATAATTTTATTTTACTTTAACTTTTTACTAGAAGGAAAGTGTTCTGTGTTCACAGGGCCTATAGACTTTTAGAGATCTACAGCAAATTCTGGTAGCAACATTGTTAATAGCATGGGTTTTGGTTCAGATGGATTTGGGTTTTAAGCCTGGTTCTTCCACTTGTCAACTGTGCAACTTTAGGCAAGTTATTTAAATTCCATTAAATTTCCACAGCACAAATAATAATAGTATTTATTTGACAGAATTGTTGTAAGAGTAGATATGGTAATACACAAAAAGTAGTATTCACCATAGATAATGAGCACTCTGCTAATGATAAATATTATATTTCATTAGGTGAGTTAGCTTCTTTTCTCCTTCCTCCACTTGTCTTTTTTCAAGTCTCTGTCCTCCTTTTCCTCCTCCACAGAGTCTAAACCCCTGAGGCATGCTAGAGTAAATATAATATGACCTGGGCCTAGTGATGTCCAGAAGCTTTACATATGTTAATCCATTTAATCTAAACCAGAATCTTAGATATTTTCCCCAGCTGACACATTATTAACCAAGGCTTAGAGAGGTTAGGTAATTGCCATAAAGTCCCACAGCTGATAATTGGCAACACTTGAATTTAACATGTATTCACCTACCTCTACAGTTCTTTCTACAACTGCATTCTGATTCATGCACAATTAAATGTGGTAAAGTAGTCAAGGAAAAAAAAATTGTAATATTTGAAGTAATACACAAATGTGAAATACTATTTTAATCATTATTAATTATTAAAATAATAACAATTGCATTGCTGGTTGGGCTGAGAGGCCTTTAACATCTAATCTGACCCTTAGTCATCACCCAGATGGGGCAGTCTGGTGCCATACTGGCCAACAGGGCAGGCTTAGCAAAAAGGCAGTTCAGTCTTCCCTGTCCTTTCAGGCACAGTGACATTAGGGATGCATAAATAGGACAGGCCAGCAATCTGTTTTTCTTCTCATTGTACAGTTAGGAACCAGCTGTGAGTGGGGAAGGAGTGAGTCCACATACAACCCAGGATGTAGTTTCCATTGACAAGAAAGGTGGTTTCCAGAAATTCCAACCCTGGAATTGTTAAGGAGACTAACAATGGGAAGCACACAGGATGCCTGGCTCTATGCGGATGGGGTATGACCCATTGCCTGGGTCCATAAAAGCCATTTACAGAGTTGAGAACTTATCTGAAATAACAATTTAAAGATCCAATTAGCATGCCAGCTGGATTTTTCCTTTTTTTTTTCTTCACAAGCTAACTGCCTTCTAAAAAAACAATGACCTATATTTAAACTCACATGTTACTGGCAGAGCAAAAAATCTGGTTAAGGCGCACAAAACTGTCATTGGTGGAGGTAACGAATAAAGAAGAAAATAGGAAACTTCTGAGCAGAGAGTTTGACTCCTTACCTTCCTCACATCTTTCCTTCCTTCTTCCTTGCCTTCTTCTCTGCCTTACTTTTTCTATTAAGTACAATAATACATGTTTTTAGGAGAGAGGTGACTTCTTTTTCTAAGACTAGGAGTGATACTGAAACCTCTTTCTAGTTAATTCAGAAGGCCCAGGAGAGGTCATGTGATTAAGTCTGTGACCCTCTTCAAAGTCTTAACTACCTGGGAGTTTCCTCAGGGACATTGTCCAGAATCCAGCAGAGGGAATTGAAATGTTTCCCTTCAAAGCTTCTTCTGGTCACCTACCATCACGCCTTACACTTTTAACTTAAGCAAATCTACCATTTTGCATAAACTTCCATTTAACCCATGATATTTTACAATGGGTTTATCTATTCTTAAGTGAAGAATGGGGAAAAATGCTATTGAGAATAGACTCATAAGCAATTCTCTAAAGTTAGTTGAAAAATATCGGTTTTATTGCTGAGCATACATATTCCAAATAACAGCTACTTTGTTTTGAGTGCCTATTTTATGTTAGGTTCTGTATTAAGACCATCACATAATTGGTCTCAGTTAATCCTCTAATCCTCTAGTGATCTTGCAAGATATATGTCATTACTATATTTTATAAAAAAGGAAACCAAGGCTCAGGTTACATAACTTTCCTAAGTCAGAAAGTGGTAGTTTTCATACCAGGATTAAGTTCTAAACCCAAGTTCTTTCATGCTATCCCCCACTCTTTTTTATTAGACGACTTTTTTTTTTATTAGGAGACTATTTCATAGCTAAGTAAGGTAAATATAGAAAGCATTGCTCCACTTGTTGTACAGGTGAGAAAATAGTGCCAGAGGTTTTGAAGTGATTGATCCACAGCAACACTTGAAGCGATATAGTGAGACTTCATGGATTTTTCCAAAGTATACAAATCACTGCATTTATGAGATGGTCTGTGCAATTAATAAAGTTAAAGTAATGGTTTGCTGACAATGATGAATTGGGATATTTATTAAAATAAGTTAAAGAAGGATTTTTTTTTGCCCATGAAAATTACCTATGAGAAAAGATGATTTTCAGTGAAAAATGTGGCAATTAATGCACCAGGGAAGTGAAACGTAAATGCTTTTATAGCATTGATATCTATTGTCTACTTGGCCTGAAACTAGATAGAGCTTTTATTTGTATTTGCTTGCTTGGTTTACTTCTAACTTTGCCTCGATGAATAGGCTTTGTTTCATGTGATTGTAATTTAGTATCATTCAACAAACAGTATCCCAACTCCTATTTCACTGCAATAAGCCCAACAGTTTTCACTGCCATCAGGACGATATATCCTATGATAATTTTCTGTAGGACTCCAAAACAGGTTGTTAAAATACCAACCAAAGCTATTACAGACTAGATGGAAGTTCTCATGGGAACTCTGAAACTCTGCTCAAGTCTTTCTTCCTGTCTGGTCCCAGGCTCCACCATGGTACAGTTTCCCCAGGTTTTGTAACATTTTGATATATTGACCGAGCACTGCTGCATATGGATCTCAACCTGGATTATCTTCTTTTGGGCCCTTACTGTGAAAACAAACAATTCGCTTAAAAAAAAAAAAAGTAATCTCAGGGCACCTGGATGGTTCAGTAAGTTGAGTCTCTGACTCTTGATTTTGGCTCAAGTCATGATCTCACAGTTCATGTGATCAAGCTCTGTACCAGGCTCTGCACTGACAGTGTGGAGCCTGCTTGAGATTCTCTCTCCTTCTCTGTCTGCCCCTATCCCACTTGTGTATGTGCACATGTCCTCTTTCTCTGTTTCTCTCTCATTCACTCAGAATGAATAAACATTAAAACAAAGTAACCTCATCTTGCCTGGACCAGAGCTATCCAGTAGAGATAAAATGCAAACTACATGTGTAATTTTCAACTTTGTATTGATGACATTGTTTAAAAAACGTAAAAAGAAAAAGGTAAAGTTATTTTTAATGTTTTGATTAACACAAAATATCATCATACAATGTATAATCAAGGTAAAGATTATTAATGAGATATTTGACATCCTTTGTACCAAGTTTGTGAGATTTAGTGTGTATTTATATTTACAGCACATCTGAACTTGATCTAACCACATTTCCAGGTAGCTAGTGGCTGCCTTATTGGGCAGTGCAGGCCTAGACTTTTCAATGATGGATATAAAAATAGGTTTTTGCATGATGAAAATTTGCATTAAAGACTTTTATGGATACTGCCATAAAAACAATTAAGAATCAGTCAATCACGTATTAAGTATGTACTATGTACTAGGTGCTGGGATGTGGTGAAAGTGAGGTTGTTAGCAGGAGTATAAAATATAGTTTCTCATTGTTCCATGTCTAAGGAGCCTAAAAATTCCTGCATGGCTGCACCGAGGGAGGGGTAGGTAGGACAATGTAAACTAATACCACAAGGGAATTTGTTTTTTTACTTATGTTTCTATCCAAGAAGAGCTATTTTTTTTTTTTTTATAGCCAGGACACTAATGGAGTCACTCTCCAACTGTATTTCGTCCCCTTCCTCTTCCAGCCCCTAAGAATTAACAAATACCCCTCCCATTGAGACAGTTTCAGAATAAGAAGTTCAGAGGCAGAGGGTCAGAATGCCCCCAGCTTACAACATGCCCAAGGAGAGATGTGGACACTTAACACTACACAAGAAAATCTGATAATTGCAATTAGGCATTTTACCAGCTGTGCAAGATGATGGGTAAACAGTTCTGTATTTTAAATCTAAACTTTGAAAAAAAAATTAAGAAAAACCAATGATACTGCCATAATTTCAGCAGTGGCTTTGTTGTAAGAAAGTGACACCCCTGTGTAGCTTGGCATGCGAGAACAACATGGGGGCAAACCCAAGACATTTAACAAAACTGCAAGGACCACCCAGCCAGATAAGGCCCTCCTGCGTTCAAGCTTACTTTTGGATTGTTTTTCATTCAGAAGAATCTGGAATTCTAAAATAAGATCTCGCTGCATTCCTTTTATAAGTCAGTATAGCAAAATCCTTCCAAGGTATGGTTTCAGAACACTCTTTTATTGTGTCCTTTAATCTTTATTTATTGAACTCTCAATAGCCTGAGCTCTTTCAGGGAAGGGTCTGTATCTTGTATATCCATGTCAATAATGCCTGGTATGTAGTAAATGTTCAGTATGCATTTGTTGAATTACCCAATAAATTGTGACTACTACTTTTTTTTTTTTTTGGTTGAATCTCCTTGGATATTGTTATAGACAGACATAGATAGGCCTTACCTGACCACTAAAGTCATGATTCTCATCCCCAGGACCACTTAAGCAGAGCTTTGCATAGAAAGCTGCATAATATGGCTTATTTCTTTCTGGTTAGTTACAAATTACACTGATATCTAGATAGCATATCAAAAAATGTTCATAGAAAAAAGTGTCAGTGCAAGGCAATATGAAGAAAGTACCAAATGAGCAGAACAGATAATACATAAATTCAAAAGCAGGCGAGATCAATGTTGGCATTGGTTAGAAGGTGAGGTAGGAACTGGACTCAAGAGAATGGGTGGAATGTGTACAATCATTGCATGGAAAGTCATCAAGCCGAAAACCAGAAATTTTTGCTTGTTGTTTTTATTTATGGACCAAACATTCACTTTAGGGAGCCCACATGGTACTTTCAAAGCATAGATAGCCTCCGTCTGGTCTCAATGGAGCTGAAAGAATTGGCTTCAGACTCTAGCTCAGGTTTTCCTCACTGGCATTTTCCACTATTTACAGGAAATGGGAAAACACACCCAGCTCTCTGTACTCTGGAAGGTACCATGGGTATTGCTGTAATTCAATAAGGATTATTATTGAAAGGAGTAATAAAATAGAATGATAGCCCAGTACACAGAGATAGAAATGAAACTACTCAGAAGTGGTGTATACCTTTTCGTCCATCTATCAGAGTACTTTTGAATTCAAGGCAGGTACAAAAAAAAATTAAGAGGTCTATCCATATCTAGAATCCTTTAATAAATAATAAATCATTTAAAATGGACTATAGGAGACTTGCTAGTTGCTTGCTTTTCTTCCGTTTGGCTATTCACCAGAGTCTAAATCCCATCAATCCATTCTAATGAGTTTTTGGTTTATATGTTTAATTAGTCCCTGATGTCATATTAGCAGTGGATTTGTGGGATTGTACTATTTTTAAGAAAATGTGCAAAGAAGGAAATAAATAACATCTTTTCTCTAAAACTGAATCTCTACTCCTTAAAGAATCTGTTTTCTTCTTTACTTCTTTCCTCTATCCCTCCCTTGCTCCTTCCTTTCATTCTTTCCTCTCTTCCTTTTTCCCCCACTGTTCTCTATTTTGGTTTGGTTCCTTTTATTTGTGATACTGCTCAATCATAATAGAGAACTTAATGTCTTTCTAAATTTTTCCTTCAAAAACAGATGCAGATATTCTTGCTATATCATGTAAAATGTCATTTAGCTTGAAAAAACAAAATCCCCATGCAATTAAATGTTCTATGAAGTATATCAAACTTCATGTTATTTGCAAGGATATCTGGATGTTATCTAGTTCCACTGCTGTGCAATGTCACTTTGTAAAATTGACAGAAATCCCTTTAAAAATCCCTCTGTGTCTAGGTTTCCACATCCGTACATAAGGGATTTTCTTGAGAACAAAATGTGACTAGGTCGGCAAAAGTGCTCTAAAATATATAGAGCACCTATATCCAAGGCTGGTAATAGTCATGGAGTTTTATGTCTTTTATTCTCTTACATTTATTACTGTTTTGCTAAAAAATCAGTGTATTTGTTCAGAAGTTAAACTTCTTTATATAACTGAATCTGTTTCTTGATTTCCTGTTATATAATGAGTGGATTGGGACGTTTCATGGAGAGATAAAGTACTAATTTCTTTCTGATTAATTATGTGGCTTGGGCAATTGATTTATCCCAGTTGTTGTTTCAATACACATTCACTTCAGAAAATTTCAACTTATGTAGAAGAAAGAAGAGAATGAATTGCCTAACCTCAAATGACTTTTTTTTTTAAATATATTCAAAAAATTTTTATTTTAGAGAGAGTGTGCGAGTAAGTACATGCATGATCTGGGGAGGGGCAGAGGAAGAGAGAGAGAGAGATAAAATCTTAAGCAGGCTCCACATTTAGTGCAGAGCCCAATCAGGCTCAATCCCACAACCCTGGGATCATGATCTGAGCCAAAATCAAGAGTCAGACCTTTAACCTCCCAAGCAACCCAGGCAACTCTGAAATGACTCTTAACTATGATTAACATTCTAATATGTGTCTTTTTGATAAATTTGCATATACACACAACATATAAATGTGTATATAGAATATAAACATACATAATATATGTAAGCATATCTAAATATACATTTATATAAAATAAAAATATTTGTTAGACAATTACATATTAACCTATATAAATATATATACATACATAAATATGCATGTATAAACATTATGTAAATTTCAACCACCAATATTAATCATTTAATATATTTTTCTTAGCAATTTACTTACATATGTATTCTAGTTTTAGGTTACAACAATTTTACAGTTAATTTTTTATGCAATGTACTCTTTTCCTAGCCCTAGTCATATTTTCAACTGTGCTCTCTTCACATCATAGAGCTAGAACCAAATGAAAGTGTGTTTTGTCAATTTTAGCCTTGTTCACATAAAAAGTCATGAATCCTCTTCCTTTTCAGTGTTCTTTGATTTCACTCTTGTTGCTTACTGTCCTCAGACCTTCCTGGCTTTGTCTATTATTCCTGATTCCCCATTTATCCCTTGGTCTTGACAACAGATCTGGATTCTTTTCTGTAGTTTTAAACCTTGGCATTCTCCTCTGGATGCAGCTTACACTCCTCATCTGGCTTCATTCCCACCCGACCATTCTGGGAAATTGTGAAGTTCAATCAAGCCTGAGCTTGGCTGCCCTATTCAAGCTGGCTGGAATTTAAATGCATGCCAGGGATGGAGCATTCAGAGCTGAAGGTTGTGGTCAGATTATGGAGGCCTTGAGTGCCAAAGCAAAGAGTTTATACTCTTTTCCGTAGACACTGTGGCCCCAATAAAGGTTTTTAAAAGGGTTTGCTTTAGGGGCGCCTGGGTGGCGCAGTCGGTTGAGCGTCCGACTTCAGCCAGGTCACGATCTCGCGGTCCGTGAGTTCGAGCCCCGCGTCAGGCTCTGGGCTGACGGCTCGGAGCCTGGAGCCTGTTTCCGATTCTGTGTCTCCCTCTCTCTCTGCCCCTCCCCCGTTCATGCTCTGTCTCTCTGTCCCAAAAATAAATAAAAAAAAACGTTGAGAAAAAAAAAATAAAACAAAAAAATAAAAGGGTTTGCTTTAGAGAAATTAACTTGGCATCTGTGTGTAAAATAAAACAGGGGAAAGACTAGAGACTGGAGGCTACTGAGTGGGCCAAGTGATCATTAGTATGGGTCTGTAATAAGATAGAAATAGACAGGAAGTGAATATGTGACAATTTTTTTTTTCAGTAGAGTTGGTGGGACTCTTAAGCCACATACTATCAACAATATTATAAAGATCTTACTATGTGTCAGGTACCACTGTGTCTTTTACAGGCATTAATTCTTTTAATTCTTTCAGCAATCTAAAGTAGATATAATTATTTTTTTAACTTTACAAATGAAGAAACAGAAGATTAGAAAAGTTATGTAACTTTCTTAGGATCCACAGCTAAGTGGCTTTCCAATCTAGACTTCACAGATTTCAGTGTCCAGGATCCTAACACATCCAGGTTCTGTTATAACCTGGATGGTAATAATAGTAATAAAGAATGTGGAAGAGGACTGTGTTGCTAGTTGTGATTATAGAGAGGTGGAATTTCTTAGGGGAGATCATTCTTTTTAACTGTAATGAAAACTTTAATGAATGCTTCTGATTTTCAGAATAAAATACTTTTTATCCTATAATAAATCGAAATAACTGGCCCATTCTTCCCTTCCTTTCTACCAATTCTTCACAGAGCTTCCTATTCCTGTTTACATGGAAGCGAGCAGCTTGCATTGTCAGAGCTTTGCTTAAATTGTGATTGCAGAATTAGCTTCCTGCTGTTACAACTCTGGTGTTGTGAAATGAGATCTCATGATACAGTTACAGTCACCCAGTTGATGCTGATACTTTTCAGCTGCTGTTTCTTCAATACAAATAAAACTGCGGCCAAACGTATTTATTAGCATCGCTCTGTGTTTAATCCATTACAATGCATCAAATGTCAAGCTAACAGCAATTTTGTCATTGGAGAGTATGGTCATATAGGAGACTCTGGGATTGTCTGTTAGGTAGGTAACTAGTCTTGTAAATGTCATAGAGAGGATTCCCTCTCCCTAAGATTAATTTCCATTACAGCTGCATATATCCTGTAAATTTCTTCAGCTAGTTATATCAAAAGTAGATAAATAAACATCACAAAAGATTAAATTATGATTATAGTGAAGCTTTTATATCTCTCCCAGTTGGGAAATAATATCTATTATGGCCCATTCTTCATCATCCCTAGAACTTGCTATGTAAATCACTGGGTAGTTGTCCCAGTTAATGAAATGAGACAAGAAAAGAAAATAAAAGTCATACAGATTGGGAAAGAAGAAATAAAACTGTTTTTGTTCATAATCATCTATGTAGAAAATGCAAAGAAATGACAAGAAGCTAAAACCAAAATGACAAGAAACCAAAACCAAACAAAAATAATTCCTGGAATTAATAACCAATTATAGTAAGGTTAGGATACACAGTTAATATAGAAGAGCTAATGCTTTCCTGTACACCAACAAATGAGCGACTGGAATTTGAAATTAAAAACAATACTGGGGTACCTGGGTGGCTCAGTCGGTTGAGTGTCCAACTCTTGCTTTCAACTCAGGTCTTGATCCAATGGTTGTGGGATTAAGCCCTGCATCAGGATCTGTGCTGAGTGTGGAGTCTGCTTAAGATTCTCTCTCTCTCTCTCTCTCTCTCTCTCTCTCTCTCTCTCTCTCTCTCTCTCTCTCTCTCTCACACACACACACACACACACACACACACACACACACACTCAATCTCTGTTTCTTTCTCTTTCTTTCCCTCCCTCCCCCATCCCTTTTCCCTGCTTGTGTGCTCTCTCTCTCTAAAAAAATAAATAAATAAATAAAAATGAAAAAAAAATTAAAACAACCCACAATACCATTTTCATCAGCACCAAAAAATGGAGAAATACTTAAGCATAAAACTAATAAAAACTAATAAAATATGTATAGGATCTATATGAGGAAAACTAAAAAAATTATGAAAGAAATCAAAGGCCTAAATAAATGCAGAGGTATTCCATGTTCATGAATAGGAAGATTATTAAGATGTTAACTCTCCCCAACTTGATTTATAAATTCAGTGTAATCCTAATCAAAATTCCAGGAAGTTAATTTGTGGATATTTATAAACTGATTCTTTTTAATAATTTTTAATGTTTATTTTTGATAGAGGAGGGGAGGCAAGTAGGGGCGAGGCAGAAAGAGGGAGACAGAAGATTCAAAGCAGGCTCCATGCTGATGGCAGAGAGCCCAATGTAGGGCTTACACTCATGAGCAGTGAGCTCATGACCTGAGCCGAAGTCAGATGCTACACCGACTGAGCCACCCAGGCACCCCTTGATGAACAGATTCTAAAGAAATAATTTATATGTATTTGGACATGCAAAAGCCTCAAATAGCCAACATAATATGAAACAGAAAGAACAAACTTGGAGGATTGACTTGACCTGACTTCAAAACTTATTATAAAGCCATTGTAACCAGGACAGGGTGGTTATGGTGAAAGAATAAACAGAACAATGGAACAGGATAGAGGGTCCAGAAATAGGCCTATATATATACACACACATATGCACATACACATACACCCAAACACCCACATGCATACATGCATACGCATACACACATACACTCACACATACACACACGCACACACACACATACATATACACACACATATACATATATATCTGACACATATATACATGTATATATGACAAAAGAGCAAAGGCAATTCAGTGTAGAAATAGTCTTCTCAACTAATGGTGCTAGAAACAACTGGACATCCACATGCAAAAAAAAAAAAAGATACAAACTTTACACTTTTCACAAACATTACCTCAAAATGGATCATAGACCTAAATGTAAAATGTAAAACTGTAAAATTTCTAGAGGAGAAAATCTAGGTGACCTGTTTGGCGATAAGATTTTAGATACAACATCAAAAGTACAATCCCTGAAAGAAAATTGATAAATTGGATTTTAAATAAAACTTCTGTGCAAAGACACTATTAAGAGAGAGAAAAGACAGGGGTGCTTGGGTGGCTCAATCGGTTAAGCGTCTGACTTTGGCTCAGGTCATGATCTCAAGGCTCGTGAGTTTGAGCCCCGTGTTGGGCTCTGTGCTGACAGCTCAGGGCCTGGAGCCTGCATTCGATTCTGGGTATCTCTCTCCCTGCTCCTCCCCTGCTTACACTCTGTCTCTCTCTCTCTCTCTCAAAAATAAATAAACATTAAAAAAATTAGAGAAAGAAAAGACAAACCATAGACTGGGAAAAAATATTTGCAAAACACGTATTTGATAAAGGACTTATATCCAAAATATACAAAGAATCCTCAAAACTCAGCACTTAACAAAAACAAAAAAACCTCAGTTATGATGTAACAAAGATCTGAAAGATGCTTTACCAAAGAAAATATACAAATGACAAATTAGTATATGAAAACATGCTCAACACTGTATGCTATTAGGGAATTTCAAATTAAAACAAACAATGAGATTCTACTACATACCTACTAAAATTACTAAAATCTAAACACCTGACAACACCAAGTGCTTTCAAGGGTGTGGAGCAGCAGAAACTCTTATTTGCTGTTGGAGGAAATGAAAAGTGGTACTTTGGAAGGTAGTTTTGCGGTTTCTTACAAAATGAAACCATTTGGGGCGCCTGGGTGGCTCAGTTGGTTAAGCGTCTGGCTTCGGCCGGGGTCATGATTTCGCGGTTCGTGGGTTCGAGCCCTGCGTCAGGCTCTGTGCTGACAGCTCGGAGCCTGGAGCCTGCTTTGGATTCCATGTCTCCCCCTCTCTCTCCCCCTCCCCTGCTCATGCTCTGTCTCTCTCTATCTCTCAAGAATAAATACACTTAAAAAAAATTTAAAAAAAACCAAAAAAAAACCCCAAAAAACAAAATGAAACCATTTGATCCTATGATCTAATGATTGCACTCCTAGGGATTTTCCCAAATGAATTGAAAACTTAAATCTACACAAAAACCTGCACACAAATATTTGTAGCAGTTTTACAAAATTGCCAAAAATCGGAAGAAACAAAGATGTTCTTCAGTGCGTGAATCAATACATAAAGTTTGGCATATACACACAATGGAATATTAGGTGATAAAAAGAAATGAGCTTTCAAGCCAATAAAAGATATGGAGAAAACTTAAATGCATATTGCTAAATGAAAGAAGTCAGTATGAAAAGTCTATGTACTGTATGATTCTAACTGTATGATGTTCTGGAAAAGACAAAACTACAGAAATAAAAAGAACATGAATTGGAGCAGGGGAGGGCCAAGGATGAATAGATAAAGCACAAAGGATTTTTAGGGCAGTGACACTACGTATGATACTGTAGTGTGGATATATGACATGATTCATTTGTCCAGATATAGAACCATATAACATAAGGAATGAACCCTAATGTATATACACTATGGAATTGAGCTTGTAGTAATGTATCAATGCCAGTTTATCAGTTTAACCAATGTACCACACTAATACAAGATGTTAATAAGGGAAACTGTGTAGGAGAGAGGTAGTCTATGGAAGCTCTGGTCTATCTGCTCAATTTCTCCCTAAACTTAGAGCTTTTCTAAAAAAAAAAAAAAAAAAAGCAGAAAGTCTCCTGATTAATATCAACAGTTTGTTACTATCACAGTGATATCATCAGAAAAATCTTTATGTATAGGAAAGCTGTCAAGCTCATGGTAGCAGACATAAGTTTTCCAAGAAAGCTCAGATTTTATCATTGGCAACAAACACTATCTGTTGTTTTCCTTGAAGTGATAGGCTCTTTCGTTCATTTTCAGGAAAAATCCTAGGAAACACCTAAGTTTGAAAAAGCATAGTTGTCTGTCAGTCGTTCTTTCAGGTAAAAGTGATGATTGAAGAAAAAAGCAGCCAGTAGAGCTATAGCTCAAATAGCACAGGGGCTTTCCCTCTTGACGTTATAGTTTAGTATGCAGCAAAAATGCCTTCTGTGTTCTGTCCATTTTATCACACAAAATATTAAAAAGGCTCATTCAATGGTCAACATTTAATAGTTTTACTATTCAATTAAAGGTATTTAGTGAAACTGGCTTTTGGAATGCCAGTACTCTGACCTGCTAGTATATTGGGACTACTGCTTTGAATTGGGCTAAGGTATCAGCCGTATTGCCTCTCCCTCCTACCCCTCTGTTCCCACCAATGGTACATGTATTAACCAAGTGAAAAAGGAAAATAACATTTTACTATTATTATAAAAATAGTTTTGATCTCCTAGATCTTTTGGATGGGTCTTGGGTTCCCTCAGGCATTTGGTGGAAACAATTTGAGAAGTGTTGGCTTAGATTTGGGCCCTATAAATCCTTTATATCTTTTTAGTTCTTAAACATGTGTTTAAGGAAATTTCAGCATGACTTTTTAAATTTTGTTTTCAGCAGAGCATTGGTCTGAATAACCTAGCTCATCACTTCAACGGACAGTGTCTACTCTAGTAAATAGCCTTTGCTTATGAACAAGACACGTGTATCCCAAAGAATGAAGATGGTTTCCTTGTGGTCGCAATGGCTAATTTCTGGTGGAACTTGAACCCCAAGTGCCTTTCTATGTGTCACACATAAATCTTCATTTCTCATAGCTGTAAGAGGCCAGAAGCATTCCATAACTGACTAATATTAACCCCAAATGAAGAAAATAAACAGGAAGTACAAATTTGGGATTCATTTGGAGGCTGAGGAGATTTCCAGGTCAAGGTATGAGTTAAGCAGAAGAAAGAAATTATGAGTTATCTCAAAAACCATTTTAAAAATTAAACTTTTATGACTTATTATTATTATTATTATTATTTATTATTATTTATAAACTCTGGTCAGAGAACTTGAGCTAGGTGGGAGACCTATGTATGCCATTCAAAATGAGTACTACTCCAATTGTGAAACATAGCATTTAAGCAAATAAGCACCTTTCACTGCTTGGTTCAGGTGTAGGGATATATATCCCCCTCTTATAAAAGCCTCTGATAAATATGATTCATTTCATATCTGTGTCAGATGAGCAACATCAAACCTTAGTATCATTTGTGTGCCTTTGAAATCCCTCTCTGCATTTCCCTTGTCTTGTCAAATCTGACACTTTAAGGATAGATCTTTCTTACCAGTCTTGTACAGTAAAAGTATATAACAAGTTGATTCCCGACCATTTTATTTTCTTTTTTTTAAACATTTGCTTTAGAAATTGCTTATATGTTAGGGCACTCATCAAACAAACCCACATTTTGACACCCACATTAATATCAAAAGAGACCATTTAATGAGCAGTGTTCTTATCGAGAAAAATGAAGAACTTGTGAATAGAATAATCTAGATTGTACACTAAATGAAATGTTACCACGAGAGAGGGGGAGATATTAGACCCTGGAGGGGTTTGGTACCCCCCCAATACATGAATGCAGGGAGGTGTTCCCCCTACTGTGGTCTGCCTAAGATTTTCTCCTTGGTGTGCTGGTGCACTGGTGTATGGAATGGGAAAATCAAAATAAAAACAGGTCCTTGTTTGGGGGAGAGATGAAGAAAGCTGGCCTCCTCCCCCATGACTCACCCAGCTGGCTATGAGGTTAAGGGAGTCTTTTTTAAGACTTGGAGGAAAGTGGAGGAGGCAAGAGGAAAGCTCTGGAAGGTTATGCAGAAACTGAGTCTTCTAAATAGTACATAAGATGGTGCATCTGTGGATGAGATGGAGGCTGGGCCTTGCCAGAAATCATGCAGTTTGCAGAGAAGTGCTATTTAGAGAGATGAGCAACCTAAAATAGATTGTAGGACACCTGTAAGGGTCGGCCAACAAGATTTCCCAGGATCTGTGTTCATCCTTTTTGAGCCTGAGAAGTGTCTAGAACAGGACCTGTAGCCTAAGAGGCACTCAATAAACAACAGCTGTGATTATTGTTGTGGATCGCTGGTGTCTCACTCTAGTTGGGAGATGTTGTGGTAAAATACAATGAGCATCACCTTCGAATCCAAAGGCACATATATTCCAAATGCCCTTCCTAATTGTTTGGTTATAGATGAGTCATTTAATCTTTCTGGCCCCTGGTTTTCTAATCTGGAAAATGAGGGTAATGCCTGTCCTGTTTATTTGCATATTCCACAGAATTGAATGAGGAAAAGTGAGATACTGAATATAATACCGTTTTGTTAAGAAAAAAGCCCAAAAGTGGAAAGCGGTGGTGGTGGTGGTGGTAGTGGTGGTGGTGATGGTGATGATGATAAAATCACTAGCTAATTCTGAAATATTATTTATCAGGCATAGAGCTAAGAAGATTTTACATATGTATTCTCATTTAAAAAACACACGAAATAAGTATTTTGCAGCTAAGGAACTTGAAGCTTGAAGATGATACTCAAGGTTTAGTTGGACAAGTAAGTGGTAGGATCAGGTTTTGGACTGAGGTCTGTGCTGTTTTCTTTATGCCATCCTGCCTGTTATTATTAGCCAATATCTATTGGGCTTTTACTATAAGCCAGGCACTGCTCAATGAGCTTTGTGTCTTTCACTTCACTTAATACTCACAACATTACCCTAAGGGAGAAATTAAATATTGTTATCATCATTTTACAGTTGAGGAAATAATATCACTATTGCTATTATATTCATTGTACACGAGGCCAGCTCCAGCCCTCGGAAAGCTTTCCTTTAACTGGGTCACAGAGGGTTCCAGCTGCCCACCCACTACCGGCCCCACAGGGATCCAGGAGAATGCTATTTATGTCTCCTGCCCATCCCACAGAGCCTGGCACCCAGCTCCCTGGGGGAGGACTGCTCTTTGGAATTCCTGGCACTGTCTTCATTCTCCTCCTCCTCATACGCTGCTCATCTCTCTTAGTAATGCCTATATTCAGTTTGTCTTTTAGCTCAGGCACAGAGCAAGCATGGCCCTTGGCTTAGGGGTCGCAATTTGGTTACTGAAGTCTGTCCAATGCCTCTGGCATCTCACTTTTCAGAAAGGGAATGGGGAGTGAATTACCAGCGGCAGATCCTCACCTGCAGCTAGCCCTCTGGGAAGGTTTGTTAGAAGGATTTCTCCACCTACCAAGACCGTATTTTTTATGTGACTGGGTTGGCTGCATGTCTAGGGGCATTTCTTTCCCCTGTCTGTAGCCGCTCTGGTGTTGGGGAGCTGGTAACCTAGGAAATAATGGGTGCGGGGGAAGAAGGCTTTGGCTGTGCTGAGTCTCCAGTGTGATTGTCAGCCCGGGGGGGGGGGGGGGGGCTGACTCTGAGGTGGTAGGTGTGTGAGAGGGTGTGTGAGGGTGCTGTGAGTGTGCGTGCCTGTGGTTGCTAGAGTGCTGGCACAGAGGTGTGGGTGTGATTGCAGTGTGAGTGATGCCAGTGAGGGTAATTGTCAGGCATCTCAGATTTTTTCTTTTCTCCTTCTTTTTTTCTAATTTATAGTAGGGAAAGAAATCCTCCTCTGCATCAGTGAGGTGATACTTTTGAAAAGTTTCCAAGGGGATGAATTATGTGCTGTGTCATTTCCTCAGTGTTATTGATTCTCTAAGGCTTTGTGACTAATATTTCTTAATGAGGGGGCCTGGGGTCAGGGGTAAGCTTAGGAGGCCAGCCTTGCCTATTTTTCACCACAAAAAGGACACAAGCCAGAAGCATCATGGGGTAAAGTCACCTGTAGTATCAACCTTAGTTTTGCAGCCAATGTCCACACCCTACCCCAACACTTCGGTTGCACTAGATCCAACTTTGCTTTAGAGGAAACATCCCACCCTTATTTTCAACACATCAGATTGAGTAGGACTGACCCAACACTCAAGGGTGGGCTTGTAATCCAGAACCCAGTATATCATGAAACTACTATAATGGCTTAGGAATGAGCCTGAGACTCAAAAAAGGCCAGTGAGGATGAGATTTAAAATTAAACTACTGAAGAATAGATAAATTTTTTAAGTTGATCTTAGAAATGAAAGATGTAATTTAAAAATTTTGGCAACAACTTCCTAGGGAGAGCCCGCATGAAAATAGAGTTAATACCAAAGGATTGAAGAAAAGGGAGAGGGACAGTGTCTGATTTCATCTGAGCCCCTGGATCCAGTTGCTTTTGAGGCAGGTTTTATGCCTAAACTTTTTCATCATGTGAACCAGTAAGATCCTTTTGTACTGTGTGGTTAGTTTGGATTTGATTATCTAGCACAGGAAAACACTGCTTTTCAACTGGAAGGAATTTTACCCCTGGTGGATATTTGTCAATGTCTGGAAACATTTTTGTTTGTCACAGCTGGGAACAAGACTGCCATGGGCATTCAATGGACAGAGGCAAGAGATGTTGCTAACCATCTCCCAATGCACAGGATAGGACCCTAGAACAAAGAATCATCTGGCCCAAAGTCTCAACAGTGCTGGTGTTGACAAACCATGTCGTTCATAAAGCTGTAAAAGTCAGCTAATAGGTAGCAAGGCTGTCTTAATCATGTCTTCCCTCCAAAGACAGTTCATCTTATCAGAGATAAAACCTTGGATTAGAAATTAATGGGGGGAATTTGAGGTCTCTGATGCCCCAGGAGTGATGCTGTACATGGAGCCACTCCTGACTTAGCTCTAATAGCTTGAGCTTGCATATGAAAATTGCAAACAGGTACAGGCCACACAAAGGCTGCATGAATCTCCTCATGGAAGGGAAGCTGTCTTCCTCTAGAACATATGATCCAAGAGAGCATGGAAGGAAGAAGCTTGCCCAGCCTTATATGACCAGGGTCCTATAACATTGTTTCCACCATATTCTATTCTTTAGAAAGGAGTCACTAAGAGTAGCTTGCACTCAAAAGGAGTATTATACTTTACCATCTGAAGGAGGGAGCATCAAAGAATTTGTGGACACATTTTGAAACTGCAGCATACTGCTTCCCTGAATGAAATGTTAGGTATAGCTCACAATTCTTTTGGTCATTCTCAGATAGTAAAAGTTCCAGCCCAGTCTAACAAAAACCCTTATTCAAGTTTCTCACTTCTCCCAGTTTGGGCTGGGTCCCTAAAAGGAAGGGGGAATTCGGTTGATCCTGCCTTCTTCTCTATCTTTTTTCCCCCTTCATATTGGGCAACTCCTTCACAGTTGAGCATTTGTGAGTTTGGAGCAAGTTATAGAAGGCATAGTAGTCTGGTTTAGTTAATGTCTGTTTAGTAGTGCCAGATTTGGGAGTTTCTCTTATTGAGCCCTTTTGGGGTCTTCAAGGTTTCTTCTTGGAGCCTCTCCACTCACAGATATAGCTATGAAAATGAGATCTCTGTATGGTCACTTAAAACTCTGTATTCGGCCTGTCTTCTTACTCTGTCACTAAAGGCCACTCAAGGTATAACCAAGCTCTTAAATGGTTCTTTTAAAAATCTCGTTCAGCTTTAGATGAGAAAGAAATATTCTTCTCATTCCCACACTGGGGGTAATGGTTGGTGGTTGAGAGCATTTACATCCAGCACAGTAGAAAAACTCTTCCAAATTGTTTTCTCTATCCACACTTCAAATCTTCAGCCTCAAGGTGCTTGATGAATGAAGGATTGAATATCCAATATCACCATCTTTTAAATAACTTGATTTTGTGGCCTGCTGCCTATTCCATTGTCTTCAACTGCTGAGACCTCTGTAGGACTTTAAAATAATAGAAAAAATATATGTAACATCTTATTACACCTATATAGAGTGACTGACAATTCCTCACATCTTAAATTCTTAAACATCAGCTCACATTTTTTTCTCCTAAAAATGGGGCCAAGAAAATTTATGTATGTGATTAAGAGTAACAGCTTTGATTCCCAAACTCCTAATGCAATTGCTAATTTTTTTTAACGTTTATTTATTTTTGAGACAGAGAGAGACAGAGCATGAACGGGGCAGGGTCAGAGAGAGGGAGACACAGAATCCGAAACAGGCTCCAGGCTCTGAGCTGTCAGCACAGAGCCTGATGCGGGGCTCGAACTCACGGACCGCAAGATCATGACCTGAGCCGAAGTCCGCCACTCAACCAACTGAGCCACCCAGGCGCCCCTGCAATTGCTAATTTTTAGACTAAAACTTGATCATGGATGTGAATGTGGTTGGGGGAATATAAAATGCTATACCAGTATAATTTATCAAAAAATCTCAACTCCATTTTTACTAGCACTGTAGTACCTTGGCAACGATAATTGTCTTTCTGAAATCCTACTCTATTGACTCTTTGAAAAGCCTGGTTTAATCACAAACCATAGAGTATTCACACACATATATTATTGATATAGCACTTAGCCTTCTGGCCTCCCAACACTTTCCCTGACAGAACCCTTTAACCTCACCTGCTATGCTTACTTTTCTGATGGAAATTAACTTTGTAGGATGTCATGAGAAGGCAGTAGTAGATTCAAAATCTTGCCAATGGCTTGGAACTTTAATTCTACCACCTCTCTGAGAAATGGGACTAAATGTATATCATATAGACAAATGTATATATCTTTCTGCTTATGCTAAAATACCCTGTGCTCTATTTGTATGTCTCTTATGGCACTTTTATCTCTACATTATAGATATTTTTGTTTATGACACATCTTCCCTAATAGAGCCTTTGCTTCCATATTTGTATGCCAAACCCATACTACTCCTCTCCTCGCCCCATTCCCTGTACCCAGATACAGAGTAACAGATACATAGTTGACTCTTTAAATCATATATTAATTTGGGTGAATGAATGACTGAATAATTAGATAAACTATTGGAGACTTAAAGAATAGAATGTTCTCAGCAAATCCACTTTACGAAACTCCATACCCCCTTTTAGCAAACCAGCTTGTACTCTCTTTACCCTGCTTCATAAAGAGTAGAGGCTGGAAATCTGCCCAAGCAATCATATGTTGAATCAAGGGCAATCAGCTGGTCCAAGTTGGACCAAAATGATTCTTCTTGAAATCTGAATTTGTGGTATAGTGACTCAGATCAGTAATCTGGATGAATTTTTGTCAAACAGTGTTTTTATTTATTTATTTATTTATTTATTTATTTATTTATTTTTTAATATATGAAATTTACTGTCAAATTGGTTTCCATACAACGCCCAGTGCTCATCCCAAAAGGTGCCCTCCTCAATACCCATCACCCACCCTGCCCTCCCTCCCACCCCCCATCAACCCTCAGTTTGTTGTCAGTTTTTAACAGTCTCTTATGCTTTGGCTCTCTCCCACTCTAACCTCTTTTTTTTTTTTTTTCCCTTCCCCTCCCCCATGGGTTTCTGTTACGTTTCTCAGGATCCACATAAGAGTGAAACCATATGGTATCTGTCTTTCTCTGTATGGCTTATTTCACTTAGCATCACACTCTCCAGTTCCATCCACGTTGCTACAAAAGGCCATATTTCATTTTTTCTCATTGCCACGTAGTATTCCATTGTGTATATAAACCACAATTTCTTTATCCATTCATCAGTGGATGGACATTTAGGCTCTTTCCATAATTTGGCTATTGTTGAGAGTGCTGCTATAAACATTGGGGTACAAGTGCCCCTATGCATCAGTACTCCTGTATCCCTTGGATAAATTCCTAGCAGTGCTATTGCTGGGTCATAGGGTAGGTCTATTTTTAATTTTCTGAGGAACCTCCACACTGCTTTCCAGAGCGGCTGCACCAATTTGCATTCCCACCAACAGTGCAAGAGGGTTCCCGTCTCTCCACATCCTCTCCAGCATCTATAGTCTCCTGATTTCTTCATTTTGGCCACTCTGACTGGCGTGAGGTGGTATCTGAGTGTGGTTTTGATTTGTATTTCCCTGATGAGGAGCGACGTTGAACATCTTTTCATGTGCCTGTTGGCCATCCGGATGTCTTCTTTAGAGAAGTGTCTATTCATGTTTTCTGCCCATTTCTTCACTGGGTTATTTGTTTTTCGGGTGTGGAGTTTGATGAGCTCTTTATAGATTTTGGATACTAGCCCTTTGTCCGATGTGTCATTTGCAAATATCTTTTCCCATTCCGTTGGTTGCCTTTTAGTTTTGTTGGTTGTTTCCTTTGCTGTGCAGAAGCTTTTTATCTTCATAAGGTCCAAACAGTGTTGATAAAGCTGGTTTATAAAGAGAAGAATTAATGATGGGCACAGAGAGAAGCAGAGACAGGGATGATATATCCCTTAAGAGAATGGTTATTTTGGTTTCTGATGGCTTTGTAGTCCCTGATGACTTTTCCATTCCAGATTCTAGGTTCTACATTTCTACTCTTGAGTTCATGGACACTCTTTCCAGATCTTAACATGGCTGATTTCTCTTGTCACTTTGGTCTTAGCTTGAATGTCATCTCCCAGTAGATAAGAGTTATGTTCTTTACCCCAGGTCACTCTGCTGTATTTTCCTCATAGCATTTAACATCATAAATGGGTGCAAATGAACTTTACATGTTTGACCTTTTATTTTATTATCAAATTCCTGCTTGAATACACCACATGACAACAGAGACCTTGTATATTTGGTTCTACCCCCCCCCCCTTTTTTACCAATACTAGAATATATAGAATAAGTACTTTTTGAATAAATAATAGATATAATAAATCTTCACTGTCACACCAGCTATTTTGAAGAGACTTCTTTTATTCCAAACACAATGTAGTATAAACCTAGGACACAGAGGCTATAGGGGCTATTGGTGCCCATATTAATGTAGGGTCTCTTAAGATGACCATCCACTTCAGTTTTTCCAAAGCAAGAGTCCAAAAAAGATGATCTTCGTAACATTTGATCTGCATTCTGATTTGTTTTTATTCCTAATCTATTCAAACCACTACTTTTTATATTTGCCCACATTTGTAGGCCATGCAAATGTATATAAGAATATTTCCCTACTGGGGAATATTCTCACACTTCTCCATATTATTAGATCCCTAAAGTCATGTGTCAGCTTTCATATTATTTAGGTACTTTGCAAATGGTAGTGGTGAGGGTACTGATTTCATTTGGTTTGAAATCTTTTTCTTTATGTAATAGTCAGGAATAAATTATCATATAGTATCAAAACACAGTTCCCACCTGTTTAATGTTGAAACCTTCTGAGGGAGTTACAGGGAGATTAAAGATGCACAGCCAAACACTCATCCTGTCTGGGAAGGAAGTGAGAAATCCCACCTTGTAAAGGTCTTTCAGAAAGTCAGAAGCTCTAAGAGTTCTGTGGTATAGATGTAGCATCAAGTCCACCATGTAACTCATCTGTGCAGTGTATTTGGTCCTATTGATCCCCTATTGGCAGTAAGAACCCTGTGCTTTATCTCAGGAATGAAGTGTGGGAGTGCATTGTTCAGTTCTAAGGTACTGAGTGTGTGGGGGCTGCATGTGCTGTGGAACACGCTCCAAATGAGTCAGATGTCTGTTAGGGATGTTTCTTTGGATCTGCTGCTTGTGCTTTCTATCTCACATTGCTCCTAAGTACCTTTCTAACAGCTTGTACTCACATCTTACAGCCTAGAATGGCCTGGGCGCTAGATGACCAGTACAGTTGAGGCAAGCCCCAAAAAGATCACATTAGAAACTATTCCCATGTCCATGGTGTCGACATTTTTGACACCTTTCAAAAAATGATGTCACAGAGTGGCAGAATGGGTAAAAGAGTGAGCCTCTAGAGTCAGATGGATCTGAATCTCAGTTCAATTATTCCTTTGTTATGGGGCATTGGACAAGACCCTTCCCTTCTTTCTAAACTTAATATTCTTTAAGTCAAAATATTGATGGCATACCACACAAATTGATCTCATAGGGTTGTAGTTATTATTGAACAAGATAACATACGTGTAACTCTTCAGCACAGTGCTGGGATATGGTAGGTACTCTCATTTTTCTTGGAGTTTAGGTTCTTTATTAATGATGAGAACAATAATAATATATCATATTTCTTAAACACTTAATATATTCCAGGCAATACATTAACTACTTTCATTATTGGAGCAGGTATGGTCAATTGTCATTCCTATATCTGTTCTTTGTTAACAGAATACTAAATTATAGCTTAAAAGATAGATTTTTTAGCCTCTCTTGAAACTGGGAACAACCACATAACAAAGTTCTGGCAACAGATTTAGATTCAGAAGTATGCTGCCAGTTTCTGGAAAAGCTCTGCCACTTCCTTGTTACTTCCTCTTTCTGTTCTGCCTATAAGCAGATAACAATCCTAGAGGAAAATAGCCCTCTGGCTTCGATCATGCAACCATGAGGATGCAAGCCTTTTAAAGGATTATGGAGCAGAAGGATAGAAGGATCCCGAGGCATTGTGGAGCCTCTTACCAACCTTGGAATGCCTACCTTTAGATTTTGAATTTGTGGATTAAATGTCTTCTTTTTGGTTAAACTTTTATAATAGAAGTTTTATACGTGCAACCAAATGCAATGTCTAAACAATATGTGTACATTGTCTTACATTTTACTCAGATAAATCTCTTGACATTATTATTATCAAATCTATTTTATATTAAGGATATTGAGACATAAACTAATCTGCCTAATGTCACAAATTTTACATGCAGTAAGTGAAGCAGAGATTTGAATCCATTTTTTAATAAAATACAAAATGAGGAACATGATGTTTCTTCCCTGTCCTTCCTATTCCACAGCTGACCTGTAAACTTGTCCCTATTAACCTGTTTTTGTTTTTGTTTTTTGTAAAAACTTCTTGAAATTCTTCCAGACCACAATGCTATGGTTTTCAGACATTTGAGCCTAATAGCAGTTCTGGCATTAGCTGTCTGTATGGTCATGGGCCAGTCATTTAACCTACCTAGTCATTCTTAAATAGCAGGATTGGGGTAGATGATCTCTAAATTTTCTCTGCTTCTCACTGTCTGTGATTCGAAAGGTACAATGTAACATTTCTAATTATTCAGTTAGCTGATCACCAAGTTTTATCTAGTTTTACCTTATGACCCAGTGGGTATTGAATAAATATTAATTGATGACTACACTAGAGACAAGGCAATCTTTTTCTGATTCTCTCACTTTTCCTTTAAGTCATTGGCTTTTTATTATTTCTACATCCATCCAAAATCCAACATCTCATTAGGTGGTTCAGGGGAGCTGATCCAGTGGAGATCAAAGACCATTGCTTCCAAAGAGTGAAGCCTGCTTCAGTCAGGGCAGAAGCAAAGGGAACAAATCAAAGGCCCTAAAAAAAGTTATGTTTTGGGGGGGAAAAAAAGAAAAAGTACAAGTTGTTCCTTGTGTGAAGGAATGGGATTGGATTGTGGATTCAGAAAAACAATCTTCAAATAAGAAATAGGAAAACAAAGCACCTTTAGCTGGAAAGAAGAAGAAAGCAAGGTGACAGGAAAAGAGGGGAGAGATATGTGTTGTTTTGGAAGCAATTTAGAAAGATAAAGAGTGGCCAGAGTATTAAAAATTATTAAAAGAGATTTGAACACGACTAAGAGAATAATAATTTATACTGTGAATGATCAAAATATATCAAATAATTAAGTAGGTAGAAGTTTTCTGACTGAAACAGACGTTTTCTCCAGGGGAGTTCAGATCAAGAAATTTTTGAAACTTGCTGTGGTGCCTGAGTGGCTCAGTCTGTTATGCATTAGACTTCAGCTCAGGTCATGATCTCAGGGTTTGTGAGCTGGTGCTCCGTGTTGGGCTTCCTGCTGGCAGTGCAGAGCCTGCTTGAGATTCCCACTCTCGCCGCTCTCTTTGCCTTTCCCCCACTCATGCTTTCTCTCTCCCTTTCAAAATAATAAATACACTTAAAAAAAAGAAATTTTTGAAACTTGCTGAATAGTGCTGTATTATTGCTATGGGATAGGAGAAGGCTGCTCTATGCAAGTCAGGGAGAGCACCCTCACCAAGAACAAAATCTGTTGGCACCTTAATCTTGGACTTCTCAGCCTCCAGAACTGTGAAAAATAAATGTCTGTTGTTTATGTGGCCTAGTCTATGGTATTTTGACATAGTGGCCTGAGCTGACTAAGACCGTTTCCTTGAAGTCCTTGTAGCAGATTTAAGATCCTAATGATACAGGTTGGCATTAGTGCAGAGAAAATTAACATGGAACAAGTAAAACAGCATGGACATTGGAGCCAATTCTTTCTCTAACTATCTTGCTGGCATCTCTAGGACTCAATTTACCCATCTGAAAATGGGAATAATAATATCTATCATGGATGGTTTGCACTAAATAAAAATAACACAATAACCCAATATGTGAAAGCTACACAACAAATATTAATTCTTCCTTCTAGTAACAATGAGCATATTTTCTTCTCTTGGTTAATGTAGACTTTAATTTAACTTGCAATAAAGTCTATTTTCTAGGAGCCATTTTTCATGCAAAGAGAATCTGAAAGAAATGTGTACTGTGAGAAGTTCTATAATGAAATTGCACTAAACAGCACATTTGTGTTTATTTACTATTTGCAGACTGTGTGTATCACGTCTATAACTAAAGTTTGTACTTTTCAAGGATTTTGATACTTGTTCGGTAAGCCTCACTTGATCTCTTTTCTTGGGGGACTGAATTGGACTAAATGTGAGGTACCAACACTATTGTCTCCACAACAAATGTGTTTATTGTACTACATGTGGAAGGGAAGTAAATCACCTTACTAGTAGCACCATGGACATCCTGAATTTAAGTCAAAATGTGGAAGGGCTGTGAAAAAATGCTGAAGAAACCTGATTTTGAATTTCTTATGTAGACTAATTCCAGGGTGATTTATATATTTTATTAACTATTTCTGAGGAAATGAACACTTTTAGGTTCTAGTTACCACCTGTACAAAAAAAAAAAGTACAGAAGACTTGGAGCTCATTTGGATGAAAGTCTTACTTTGTACATGTTTCAGGCAAATCTAATGCTGTATGCAGGGTTACTAAGGAATGTAGGTGGTACCTTTGTTGTGGACAGTTGTACAATACCTAGTCTTGTTTCATGGGATACAGTTTTAATGTATAAATGTGGATAAAGTGGATGGGGAATATATGAAGAGGAATTTGGGATTTTTCTCAAGTATTCTGGATAATTGAATTCAGAGTCTAACAAGAAGGAAGTTCTATATTGGAAACTTCTTGGTGTGATGATAAATGTTATTACTGTGTATAAAAGAAAACCAGATGATTTGGCCTCCTTCAAAGGTTTAACAAGAGGAAACTAGGAGATTATCCAGAATGATGGCTGCTATTGTTTGTTGAGTCAAATTATTCTGCTAAATAAATATCAAGATATGCAAAAAAAGTTACTTTCAGTTTCTATGTATTTAATTTATTACATTTCTATCTTATGCCAGCCAATTTTTGAGTACTTGATGTACTGCTATGACCAAGATGGACAAGGGTCCATGCCCTCATTGTGAACGTGAACAGTGAGGGAATATTGCACGAATTCAGGAAAGAGATGTATAAAGATAATTTCTGTTAGTAGTAAGTGATATGAAGAAAATAATACAGGATAAGGGGAGAATAATTGGGGAAAGGAGGGATTACTTTCTTTTTTTTTAAATTGAAATGTAATTGACACACAATGTTACATTAGTTCCACATGTACAGCATAGTGATTACACAAGTCTATATACTTCATGGAATGCTCATGCACCACAAGCATAGCTACTATCTGTCACCATAAAACGCTAGTATAATACCATTGACTATATTCCTTGTGCTGTACCTTCTAGCCCCATGACTTATAGGCTCCATAACAGGAAGTCTGTATCTCCCACTCCTCTTCACCAGTTTTGCCCATATTTGCATGAATCACTTCTGACATAATGAGGATAATAATGAAGGATTCCATAGAAGAGATGAAAGTTCCCAGCCCATGGTTCTCTATCATGGTAGCAAGAGCTATTTGAACATTTTGTTTTCAGAGGAACAAAGGCTCTTTGATAATAACTAAATAAAGTGGGGACTAGGTACATTTGTCCTGTAGGATGCAAAAGTCACAGCCTAAGATTTTAGCAGAGACAGAAGTGGGAAAAAAGTTAAGAATTGGTACAATTTGTTAAATAGCTAAACATCTTTCAAAAGGAATTATCTGAAAACAAATACTCTTAACAGTACTGGAAGCACAAAGAAGCACACATTTAGTACAGACTTGAATTCTTCTGGTAGCTCCTTTTGAGATGTTTTCATGGGCACTTTTGCCCTGATGTTAACAATTTGCGTGTTTCTGCAGGTGTGATAGTTGTTAGGGATATAAAACTGAAGAAAACATAGTGAGGTGCTATTTTTATTTCTTGTAAACTTTTTGTTATAGATATGGTTTATTTCTTAAGAAAACCCTTTCTATTCAATTATTCTTTCATTAAAAGGATGCACTGAAAATATAAATCCATATTATTTTCCTGAAAGAATACTGTGCTTCTCTCCCTCTCTCCCCTGTCACTCTCCCTCTCCCTCTGTCTCTCTCCCTCTCCCTCTGTCTCTCTCCCTCTGCCTCCCTCCTTCCCTCTCTCTCTCTCCCTCCCTCTCTCCCTCTCTCCCTCCCTCCTTTCCCTCCCTCCTCTCTCTCTCCCTCCCTCCCTTTCTCCCTCCCTCCCTCTCCTCTCTCCCTCCCTCCCTCTCCTCTCTCCCTCCCTCCCTCTCCTCTCTCCCTCCCTCTCCTCCCTCCCTCCCTCTCCTCCCTCCCTCCCTCTCCTCTCCTCTCCCTCCCTCCCTCCCTCCCTCCCCTCTCCCTCCCTCCCTGTTCTCTCTCTCCCTCCCTCTCCTCTCCCTCCCTCCCTGTTCTCTCTCTCCCTCCCTGTTCTCTCTCTCCCTCCCTGTTCTCTCTCTCCCTCCCTCCTCTCTCTCTCCCTCCCTCCTCTCTCTCTCCCTCCCTGTTCTCTCTCTCCCTCCCTCCTCTCTCTCTCCCTCCCTCCTCTCTCTCTCCCTCCTCTCTCTCTCCCTCCCTCCTCTCTCTCTCCCTCCCTCCTCTCTCTCTCCCTCCCTCCTCTCTCTTCCCCATTTCAAGTCTGGGGACTTTCCATCCTCTGCCTATCACTCCCCCACTGGTCCAGCTTCACTGGCAGTAGATCAGGGATCACTAAGCTGAAATGGTCAAATGTGCAGTGCCTGCTGACATAGCCTTAGAGGCTGCTATCTTACTGTAATATTCAATCAGAGAAGGAGTACGTGTTCAGAACTAGTTCCCAAACCTCAGAACAATCTGCCTGCTGCTTCTGAAAGACCTATCTGCCTTCAGCAATTGAGCCTCAGCAGCAGAAGCATACAGAAGAGAGGATAAAATTCTTGTTCCTCTTTAACCTCCAGCTGAATTTTATTGTAGGTCAAGCCCAATCCCTTTTGGTACCTTGAACTTTGGGACGATGTTAATTTGTGGCATTGAGGTCCAGTATAAGCTAATGACTTACTCATGTCAGGAAGAATTTCTCTCTACTTCTGACAAAAGAGGATTATATTGAACAATTACATGCATTAGAAACACTTAACCCCCTCCTTCGAAGCAGACTTTTTTGGCTATTGGAATATACCAGATGCTATGGCAAAGGGGATGATGGGTGATGTTGGTTACTAATTTGCATATAGGAATGAATTTTTATGTGTGGAAAAAATTACAAGACAAAAGAATAATAGGAAGGGAGGTACCTACTTGGATACTGATAATTAATAAATATTAATACTGTTAATAGGTTTGATTAGAAATGTTTTTAATACTCTTAAGGTAAAATTTTACGTAGAGAATAAGCAAAGTAAATGGATGTTTCCCAGGTGGAGAATTACCTAGATTATAATTATTTTTATTGTGGAACAGAATATTAACTGTATCTTTTGTGGAGGCCATGCACATCTACAGAAAGGAGGAGTAGGTAACTAGTAGATATGGTAATCTACTAGCCTCACTCTACTCAATCTCAATGAAGTCCATTTTCAGCTGTTCTGCATTGGTTGGTTTTTATTAATGTGTGGTATCTACTGCACTTTGGCTTATGAGATGGATAAAGCAATGACTAATTACTAGTCACCATACGTGTGTGCATGTAGGATGTATTTTTAGAGTCTGTATTGAGAAATATGTATTGTCAAGAAGCTTTTTAACTTTGTACTTGTAGACAGAAGATTCAAGTCAATAGAATAATGTTGCTTCCACAAAAGTGAATTAAATTGGTGTTTTGCACCTTTTCCAGCAGCCTCATTTAATTGCTGTGGGCTTCTAGAGATGGCATGTCCTTTTTATTTTTTGCTCAAATCAAAATATATGTCCCCAGTTAATGCTATTTTCATGACTCTGAATGTCTAGTTCAGTGACTACAAACTGAAAATTTCTAATCCCAGCTAAGCCTGTCAAATTTTTGTCTTTATGTGTAGAGAGACAAGGGAGAAAAACATCCTTCATTTCACTTCAGGTAGACCTTGATTTCATTATTGACTGCCACTAATCAAGGTTAAATGTGGAGAGATTTCTCCCATCATGCATCGAGCACTTGAGTCTCAGCCATTCTGTTTTCTTGGCTTACATTTTCTATACTACCCATAATAATAAGCCTACTTTGTTAGTTCAAGATCAGAACTAATTTATTCACCCATACAAATTAATATTTATTAAGTTTTATACTGGGTTGAATAGTGTCTCTCAAAAATTCACATTCACCTAGAACCTCAGTATGTGACTTATTTGAAAATAAGAAAACAGAATCTCCCCTGGAGCCCTGGGAAAGAACCAGCCATGCCACCCATCACTTTGTTTTTAGCTCTTTGAGATTCCGTTCTGACTGCTGGCTTTCAGAACTATAAACAAACAAAATTTTGTTGTTTTAAGCCACTGTATTTGTGGTAATTTGTTCTAGTAGCATCAGGGAACCAAATTATCTTCCAAGGTAACATAATCATTAAATGGCAGAGCTGGGATTTGAACCAGTCTGGTTCCACCATCTGTGTGTTTAGTCACTAAATCTACTCTCTATACATGAGTTTGAGATCATTCATTATAGTTTACTGAGTGAACTATAGTTCACTCTATAGTTTATAGAGTTATTTAATGTCATGAACATGGGAGGACTGGAATTCCAATACTAGCTTCCCAATTCATTGGTTGTCTTACCCTGGGCAGTTGTCTTACCTTTCTGCGCCTCGTGTTTTGTAACGGTTAAGTGTGATTATTATGCTACCTTTCAGTGCTGTTTGGGAATAGTGCATTTGAAGTGTACAGTACATTATATATTGTATACCAGACATTCATTTAATGTACCTTTTATCACCACCATGACTTGAAGATACAAAACCATCCATACACAAATCTCTTTGTAGAAGTTTCTGGGCTGCTTACTTTGCAGTTATGCTCCCTTCAATCTACTTGCATTGTCTATGCTTGGATCAAGATAAGGATGTTGCTGGGTAATTAACTCATAGCACCGACATATTCTGAACACTTATTATAAAATATGTTGTGAAAAAAATTTTTTAAAAGAAGGAATCTTGAACCACTTGTGCCACTTTTAGTTTTTGAATGTCTTTTCTTCTTGGTGCAGTATTCAGTGAATGTCTTTGGATTCTGGTTTCATCTTCTCCGATTTCTTATCCACTCTGCCAGTCACTTGCCTGTTTGCTCTTATGTCCCTTCCTCTCCTGACCCCTGTTATGTTCTGAATCTCAGGGGGGCTAACAGTTGTTATTTCTAAGACATTTTTGCCAATTGACTTCATGTTAGGTTCAGCCAGTGGAAGCGCTGACAAGAAATTGGAGGACCAGAGGAAGGAAAAAGCCAGGGTGTTCCTTCCCTCACTCCTCTGCTCCCTGTGACATCTCTGACAGGTACGGTGTCTCCTCAATGATTCCAGACTTTTCTGTAAAGCCTCTCTTGTTTGCCCATGGTCCTGGGATGTGGTAATATTTTATCCTAGATACTTTCTTCATATTTCAATCTCCAGGTATCATTATGGCCCTCTTGGTGTTGTTAATCTTGTCTCATACCTCCTAGTTTATTTTCAGGTTGCCCTAGATCTTTATAACTAGTTTTGGCATTAAAATTTCTCTACTGAACTAGCATGTGTGAGTTCTGTTTACTCGGACATCTTGAGCCACATACATTTTGATTCTGCCTTGAGCTCAAGCCCAAAGCATGGTTTATCACCATGTCCTCTGTATGTGCCTGGTCCCAACTTCTGTATGTGCCTGGTTTTTGGTCGTTTCATCTATCATTGTGAATGCTTTCTACTTCACGCTTATTCTGTTTGACTCTATCTTTCCCTAACTGCTTCTTTTTTCCAGGCCGCACCTACTTGTCTTGGAATCTTAGATGAGAACCATTTCCCCAAAACCATTTCTCACACCTGAATTCATTCTGCTCTCAAGTCTTTTGGTTGCCTCCTTTGGACGTGTTAATCACCCATTCTCTACCTGGCAATGAAACCACACAGTGAGTTCTATGCTTTTCCTCTCTTCTTTCCATGATACTCCATACTTATCTCTATCCCAGATCTCATCACATTTAGTTGTTTGTCACTCTTGCTAGACCATGAGCAAATAGAGTTTAGAGACTTTCTTTTAATTCTGTGTCCCCAGGGTCATTTACGATGCTTGGCACAGGGCATATTCTATGTAAATGAATGCATTATAAGGAAAAGCAGTGGTTTAGCTTAGAGAAGCTGAGGGCAGATTTAATTACTATTTTCAAGTTTATATGGGAGATGCTGAGTTTAATAGGGACATAAAATCTGAGAGTTGGAAGGAATCCTAGAGGCCAACTAGACATCTGGTAGTTGGTTGTTTCCTTATGAATGAAAACTAGAATAAAGTGTAACAAACTTAAAAAAACCATATGGTTTCAAATGGAAATACGGAGGTCCATTCTATCAGAGTGATAGCAACCCAAGAAATTCAATTGAAGAGTCTCTAATCCTGGAAATGTGTGTGAAAATAATATATGGTTCCTAATCTTGGGTGTCTTAGATATTCATTTCTTTTTTTAAAAAAATTTAATGTTTATTTATTTTTAGAGAGAGAGATAGAATGAGCACAAGCAGGGGAGAGGCAGAGAGAGAGGGAGACACAGAATCTGAAGCAGGCTCCAAGCTCTGAGCTATCAGCACAGAGCACGACATGGCGCTTGAACCCATGGACTGTGAGATCATGACCTGAGTTGAAGTTGGGCCCTCAACCGACTGAGCCACCCAGGTGCCCCATAGATAGTCATTTCTTAGGAGACTACAGGCTGAACTTGATAATTTCTCAAGGCACCCTCTGGTTATAGGTTTCTAGAATAAGTCTTAGTCTGAGGGGTTTGGAGAGCAAAAGAACCTGATTAACTTTTTTTTCTTGATTAAACTTATAATTTATAAGCATTAAAGTAGAAATAGAGGTGATAATTAAAATGTTTATTAAATTGAAATACAATTGAACTAGGTTAATTGGGACTAGATTCAGGAGATTTTTGAGGTAAGAAAGGGAACGTAGTCATCTAATCAGTGAACACAATTCTAAGTTTTTGAATAGCTTTCACTATATGTTTATGTCCTTAGCTGAAGGCCATTTGGCTCTAGAAATAGATTTTTTTTAAACACAGGCAAAGGAGCAACATTTACAATCTTGATTCCAATTCCTTTCTCCTGCTGCTCTGACAGACATTTTATAAATGAGGCCCTTTTTTTCCTACTATCCACTTGGCCACACACAGGAGGCATGAAATATTTCCATATGCAGGGTCTGAATGAGGGATAATGCCAGCTCCTGGGTCCAGCTCTTCAGGCTTGCTTCTAAATAGGAAGTTCTCATGTTGAATTAAAGGCACATCAAAGAATCTTTCAAAGCATCTCTGAGTCAGGTAAATCAGTACTTCTAGGAGGCAGAAGAAAACTCCAGTGTGTAATAAAGAATAAAGGAACAGACCCATCAGAAATGCAGCACTGTGTGGTGAAAGGACAAGGCCTTCTAGGCTGGAAGGCTGGTTGCATAATTTGACACCTCTGTTTCCTCATCTGTATAATTTACAGCATAGGATGGGAGGAGGTAAGACTATCTCTAAGTTTCCTTCCAGTGAAACACCACTGAAACTATAAAAACATTTTTAGGGGTGCCTGGGCGGCTCAGTTGGTTAAGCATCTGATTTTGGCTCAGCTCATGATCTCAACAGTTCATGAGTTCGAGCCCTGCATCTGGCTTTCTGCTGTCAACATGGGGCCCACTTTGGATCCTCAGTCTCCCTCTCTGCCCTTTTCCTGCTCATGTTCTCTCTCTTTCTCTCTCTCTCTCTCTCTCTGAAAACTAAACATTAAAAAAACATTTTTCCGCATCATGGTCATTAAAACAAACACAAAGCCAGAGGATAAATGCACATTAGTATGAATTTCCAGAGTTATTCCCTTTTCTTATTTTTTGGTATCTTATTACCCAGGAGGTTTTTGTTTTGTTTTAGAATAGAAACAAATACTGCATAAGAGAATGAAACCTCAGGGCTGCTGACACAATCATAAGGGTTGGTTTCATCTGATTCTTCTTACAATAGTAGGTTCACTGTGAAAGTTCAGGTTGATGAGCATCCAAATGCAGAGTGATTGAGCAGGCACAGGTGTCATAAACTCACCGACAGTAAGAGATGGAAAGACTAATTGAGGAGCTACTATGGGGTCAGGATCTGTAAGGAGGGAGTTAAATCATGAATATTTATGGAAGTTTTCATTCTCTCTTACATTCCACTTTATATTTCATTTAACTAAATCACCTACTATTTATCCTCTCCCTACATTGAGAAGTCCCAATGAGAAGACTTTCTTAAAGCCCCAGTGAGAACCAGTCACCTGGAATATCTATAGCATATAATGTGTGGTTTTTAATTCTGTTGAACATCTAATGCATTCTGCTTTTTGTTGGAGTTAATTGTCTATGTATTTCCTCACCCCATTACATAATATGTCTCTTTCACAGCAGTATTGTCTTACTCATTTTTAAATTTTCCTTCTTCATTTCTTTTTTACAAATTTTTTTTAACCTTTATTCATTTTTTGAGAGACAGAGTATGAATGGGGGAGGGCCAGAGAGAGGGAGACACAGAACCCAAAGCAGGCTTCAGGCTCTGAACTGAGAGCACAGAGCATGATGTGGGGCTCGAACTCACAGACAGTGAGATCATGACCTGAGCCAAAGTCAGATCCTCAACCGACTGAGCCACCCAGGCACCCCTTCCTTCTTCATTTCTTAATACAATAGCCAGCATATGAAAAATCTTAATAAATACTTATGAAATATGTACAAGCTAATAAAAAGTAATACTTGTGGAGTCTTTGCCATATTAGGAGTGGTTCTTAACACTTTGTACGTATTATCATACTTAACTCTATATCATAGGCATTACATTTATCATTATTTTACCAACAAAGAAACTGAGACCCAGAGAATTTCAATAACTTTATTAAGATCAGGTACCAACTGGAAAGCCTGTACTCTTAGCTATTGTATTATATGGTCTCTTAACTAAAAGAATAAATAACTGGTGATTAATCCAAATGAATGGAAATGTTAAGTGGGTATCAGAAGCTGTATTTTCAGGAGCTCCAGTGACAGTGTTTGGCTAGAGATTTGATTGGCATTGAGAAGCCTGCATAATAAGAGTCATGGCCTATTTCCCCATTTGGTTGCTTGTTACTGCAGTGAAAGTTTAAATCCTCACCCTTCCTACAATTTCCTATATGACTTAGAGAAAAAGTGACTCACTGAATAAATGTAAAAGCAAGTAGCCCAGTTTTCATCTTTATACATTCCCTAATAATAGTCAAGAAGAATATGAAAGATAGTTATGGTGAGTTTAAGGCAGGTTGCTGGTGGTAATAGGCTGTATGACATGGCTGGCTTACTTACCACAATGACAACAACAGAACTCTTTTGAGATACTCAGGAAATGATTAAGTATAGCTTGTGGACTTGGAAACACTTAATATTCTATCCAAGTGGCTGAGCATTTGCGTAGTTCGTATGGCTTGCAATGGGAAGTTTGGCCTGGGTGTTCACATGCACATATTATTTCCTAAAACTTATAAGAAAACCATATCTAACCCAGGAATTGTCAGCTGAATCTTTTGAGGACTTTTAAGATCTACTCTTTTAATAACTTTCAAATATGCAATACAGTATTATTAACTATAGTTGTCATGTTGTATCTTACATCCCCATGACTTGTAAGTTTGTACCTTTTGACCTCCTCACTCATTTTGCCCATCCTCTCCACCTGTTTCTCAACTCCCCATCCCCCAAGTTGATTTTGACAACTACCAATCTCTTCTCCGTATCTATGACCATGATGGGTTTTTGTTTGTGTGTTTTTTAGATTTCTTATATAAGGGAGATCACAGTCATATGATATGTATCTTTCTCTGTATGACTTAATTCACTCAGCATGCCCTCAACTTCCACCCATGTAGTTGCAAATGGCAAGATTCAATTCCTTTTTTAATGGGTGAATAGTATTTCAGTGTGTGCACATGTGCCACGTCTTTTTTATCCATTCATCCATCGATGAATACTTAAGTTTTTTTTTTCCATATCCTGGATGTTGTAAATAATGCTGCAGTGAGCACAGAGATGGATCTCTTTTTGAATTAATGTTTTTTGTTTTCTTCTGGTGAATACCCAGAAGTAGAATTGCTGGATCAGTCAGTACTCTGAAACCAGATATGAATTATCTTTGGCCTAAAAAGAGGGAGGGGTGCCTCAGTGGCTCATTCGGTTAAGTGTTTGACTTTGGTTTAGGTCATGATCTTACAGTTTGTGAGATCGAGCACCGCGTCAGGCTCTGTGCTGGCAGTTCAGAGCCTGGAGCCTGCTTTAGATTCTGTGTCTCCTTTTCTCTCTGCCCCACTCACACTCTCACTGTCTCTCTCAAAAATAAACATTAAAAAAATTAAAAGTGGGAAATTAGAAAGCTTATTTAACAGGGTGGGGTAGCAAGAGCAATCAGGACAAGAAAGAACTGGCATCTATGATAACTTGGTCATCTCAGGCTTTCATCTCTACCTTTCTCTCTGTGTAGCTTTATTATTACCAAAGATTTTTTTTAGCAAGATGGAGACTGTGGCCTCTCAAAGCTCTAAAGTCATATAGCACCATTTTAGGAAAGAACATGAAATGCATTCTCTCTCTAGTTCCATGTTAAGCAGTCCTAAGGAGAAGTTCTGATTGCCTCCATTTGCAGTCGGTGCACATCTTTGGACTCACAATTTGGCTGAATACTAGGATAGATCCATCATGGGCCAGAGGTTGACTGTGGATACTGATTGGATATGCAAAAATCTGGAAACTTCCATTCAAAATACATGCTTACAGTGAGAGGAAAGAAAGGTAGTCAGAAGTTGGTTCCTGACCCAGGAAGATAAAAACAACACATGTCTCTTCACAGGTCCTTAAATTCAAGCTTGTTAGTGTTCCATTTCTGAAGGTGTAAAACCACCTCACAGTAATAACTCATAAGAGTATGCAGCAAATAATTAAACTGCCAAAATATTCAATACATCATTTCTGTATAGGAGAGCTACAGGAGCAACCAAGTTATTAAGGCTCACTACTAAGCCTGGAATTAGAGTAGGGGGAGTCAGCTGTATGATTGCAGTGTTTAATAACTTCAACCCAAGGCAGGCTGCCATGTCTATTTCTGCAATAGCAAGTGCCTTCCAGAGAGAATGGGAAATTTCTTCAGGGGAGAGCTACTTTGCACAGATCTACCAGTATGTGACTGCCTGAATTTCCATTGTCTGTGCTTTCTCTTTGATTGGATACATAGATTGTACTGGTTCTAAAGGTTCAAGTCCCAACTCTCATTTACTAATCTGTATGAACCTTGAACAAGTAACTTACTTAATGGCCCTAAGCTTTGTTTTCTCATCAGCAAGAGAGAACCCTAAAAACATTTTCCTCATAAGGTTTCATCAGAATTAAATAAAATAACTACAGCATGTGCCTAAGATAGTGTCTGACGCATAGTGTATATTGATTTAATTTTTTTTTTTCTAATTTGGGGATGCCTGGGTGGCTTAGTTAAGTGTCTGACTCTTGATTTCAGCTCAGGTCATGATCTCACGGTTCATGAGTTTAGGCCCTGCATCGGGCTCTGCACTGACAGCACAGAGCCTGACTGGAATTCTGTCTCCCTCTCTCTTTGCCCCTCCCCTGCTCACATGCGCACACACACACACACACACACACACACTCTCTCTCTCTCTCTCTCTCTCTCTCCCCCCTCAATAATAATAACAATAACAATAATAATAATAGATGTTAAAAATTAAAAAAAAACACTTTTTTTCTAGTTTGTTGCTAGTATTACTGTTTTTGCTGATATTGTTCCTTTACTCTTCATGGCTAGTTTTGCTTCTCTAAGATAACTGCATAACTCTACTTTGATGCATTTTTGTTCTGATTATATAGCTTAGCTTCCAAATGGCAACCTTATTTCTGCTTTTTTCATTTCCTTAGGAGGCTCAAAATTGTTGCCCCATGTAGTGAATTTCAATTTTATATACTTTTAAAAGAAGTCTCAGATCTTAAAATTTTCAGCTTCCAAGATTTAAAGAATTCTGTCACCAAAGATGCTTAGAAGGATTGTGCAGATATTTCCCCTGAAGACTCTTTCCCTGTCTAGAATAGACTGTCTTGAATCTGCAGTGATATGGATTGGACAGAAGAGAGGTCTCCCAGAGTAAATTTGGGGCCATTCTTGCTTCTTGTCTAGTGACAAGTAATGTGTATAGAAGAAGAAACATCTTTACTGTTCCATGAAAACTCAAGCAAAGGCAAGCCTAACTTCCTCACTTTCTCCCCCACTCCCCCACCCCCACAAAAAAAAAAAGAAAAGAAAAAGAAAAAAGCAAAAGCAAAAAGAACCCATCTAATTCACAGGGATGGCTGGATGAAAAGCTTGAAACGCTTTAATTATTAATAAGATAAACTAGAGTACAAGTGATCATAGTATCAGACAGAAAACACTTTAAAAGGTAAGTTTGAAGGCAAGTATTACATGGTGGCTTGATTGAAAATGCAGGTAGCGCTCTACAGTAGAGTCTGGGGGGAAATTGAAGAGACTTATTTTTATCAAGAAAACCAATTATGGAAAACTCTAGGTGCTTTCTTCAAAGAGGAATTATTATCAGTTCAGTCTTTTCTCAGTCCTCAATTTTATGTGAACAGCAACTTCCAGGCCAGACATGATTTAGTCAAGGTGGGAAGACTTTCAATAAACAAAAATAGGGATTGACTGAGGTGAGCTTGCAAAATGTAAAGCTGGGAAGTCTGTTCAGGATAAAATGCCAAGGCTAGGAAATAAAAATGTAATAACACTACAAGAACTTTTTGTTATTATAACACAAATCTGTTTACTACTACTTCTTGTCCTCCATTTTATTAATAAGTTGAAAATAAATGTGTTTACTTATAATGTCCTGAGGTAGATTTTCAGTTTTTAGGGGTCCCTTGGGTTTTCTTCTTGCCTTTCCCTGTGGTGATGGAGGTTTGGAAGTCCAGGCATTAAGACTTCATATTGATGATCAAAATGTACCAGTTTCATTTGCCTCTTCAGACCCACCCTGTGTCCTTTTTTATATTTCTGTGTACCAGGATGCTGACTTTTCATGGACTACAGCCATAGTCTCGGTTGCCCATTGGTTTCCACTTGGTTTCAGCAGGAAACTGTTGGGCAGTAAAAAGTGAAGCTAGGGAATTTTTCCTCAGCTTACTGCCTGAAAAGCTCAGAGTTGATAGCTCTGATTTTCAACCAAAGTTCATATTCCTTAATGGTGGTCCTCTCCTACAGATATAGGCCCATGCCTGGATCAGAGTTCAGTTAATACCTTCCCCATACATATAGTTAAGAGATTAGAGGTACTGCTAGGAATGGATAAGTAGAAATGGATATTGGAGTGACACTTAGCAGATATCCGAGATGAAAACCAAAATGGCAAGTCTAATTGAGGAATTTAAATCTCAGAGACATTCAGAAAGTGCATAGGGTAACACAGAAACTAGTGAAGCTGGAATTCAAGCCCATATTTTCAGATTTCAAAGGATGCACTTCATTTAAAGAATGCATTTCATTTAAAGCTTTGGTTTGAATCTTAGTGTTCTTCCCATGGCTCTAGGATTCCATGTATTATTCAGCATTATTTGGAAGGTAGTAGAGCATCCAGGTTAAGAGTACTGGAGCTAAATCATTTGAATTCAAATACCAGGTCTTACTATCTACTTTATGATGTTATTATAAGGATTAAATGAGGTAGTCCATTTCTTTAGAACAGCTCCTGACACACAGATAGTAAGTATGAAGAGCTGATTGATACCATTAGCATCACCATTCATTCATAAGGTTGTTGTGAGGATTAGATGGTCTAGTGAAGGTTGTGAAAAAATGTTGCATTCCAAATACATGATGCCTTTCTAGTTGTAAGATGTGGAATAAGAAAGAAAGAAAGATAATCAAAGATGACACCATAATCTATGGTTTGAGCAACCAGAAGAAGGAAGTTGTCATAAACTGAGATGTGGAGATATTTGAGTTTTGTAAAAATTTTCCAGGAAAAATCAATTTATCTTCTTCTTATACATGAGAAAACTAAGTTCAAATGGATCAGACAACTTGTCTGAGATCACATGGTCAAGAAACAGTAGAGTTGGAATTCCAACCCAGGTGTATCTGGCTACACAACCTGTTCTGTAGATTTCAGTTTTAGGTACGAAGGAAGATTCAGTTTTCTGGGAGTTTTCTTAGTTGATTTTAAATCTGAATATCAGCCCTCTTGTTTGCTTCTAAATTTATAAGTGAATTCATTTACTCTCATTTGTTTCTCATAGCTATAATGTAAAATAAGTTTCATTTTTCCTCCCCTCTTCCACTCTCATTTCAGAAAGATGAGAAAACCAAAAATAAAGGAAAAGCAACAACCTGAGTCATACAACCTGTTTGTAATTGAGCTGTTTCTTGAGTTCGTGTTTTATGCTTGTATGTCCCACTGAGTGTTTCTAACACCAAAGTACAAAAGTAGTATGGTTTGGTCAGAAATAAATTTGGCCTGAATTGGTTGAGAATTATGGGATATTTATTTCCTGCATTAAGATAGAAAGAAGTGTCATATAGAAGCTTGAAGGGTTGACTTCTTTAGTGTTGACCTTCTAGATAAAGTGAAGAACATACTAAGAGTGTTAGGATGATGTTGTATTGGAAAATATGCAAAAATAAATATGATAGAAAGATTGATCATCTAAGATTGATGCAATATCCACTATGTATTCAAGTAATTATCACCATTACTATAGAAATTAAAGCCAAGAAGAATAATCTCTAGTTGAGATGAAACTGTCTAGTATACACAGTTTTTATTCCACGGATAGAAATATTCCTTTTATTGTGAGAGAGCACACTAGTAAGGAGATAATAACATTTTTTATTTTAGAGCAAAATCAACATATACAAACCAGTTACTTTTTTCTCTTTTAGTCATGCCAGTGTGAAAGGAGAAACAGGAAGGCCATTAACTCATTCAGAGTTTCAAAATATTTATCAGATATCTATTATATGTCAGACTCTATACTAGGTGCTGGAGATCTAAAGATCTCTAAAGCATATTAATTTGTTTTTAAGAAACTCCCAGTGTCAGAAATATCAAAAGGTAATTGCAGTGAAGTCTAATATATTGCACTGGTGACAAGAAGCAGAAAGAGAGTAATTTTTTGGGTAGGTTAGAGGCTTAAGGGAAAAGGAGAAGAAGGGTTTTGCAAACAAGTAGAAATTGACCTTGCAGATAAAGTGAAAGCAGAGGATGGGTGTAGATAGAATTCGAAGAAGGGGGGACATTGAAAACCACATATGGAAGTTACACATCTTGGGGAAATGGATGAATTGTAGATGTATGAGTATGATTGCATTGGGTGGAATGGAAGGAAGGAGATGAAGCCAAAGAGGGGTCAAATTCTATATCTTATGGGATTTTGAATTCTATATTAAGAGTTTTTACTTTACATTCTAAACAGAGAAGAACCTTAGAAAAATTTGAAGTAGGGAAGAAACTGAAACAAAATAACAGAGTATGAAATGTATTAAGTTATGTGTATAATCAGTTTATATTAGGTTTCACTGTAGTAACAAACTACTCCCAAATCCCAGTACTTTCCAAAAAGAGATTTTGTTTCTCACTAATACATTTGAGTTGTGGTTCTGCTCTAAGGCTCTTCACATCACAATACAGACTAAAAAAAACAAAAAAAAACCAAAACAGTTCCTATCTAGGCTTATGACTCTGGGAAAAGAACAATGGTAGAACATGCAATAGTGACTTTCATTGCTTCCTGTTCCAATTTTTTTGGCCAAAGCTGGTCACATGGATAAGCCTGATGTCAATGAAACAGGGACATATCATCCTATTGTAGGAAGAGGGAGAATAAATAATTAGGAACAATCATATAATTAATGTCAGTGTGAATATAATATCTGTTTATTTCTATTTTTTTAATGGTTTTAACCCAGAAGACTGGTGTGTGTGTGTGTGTGTGTGTGTGTGTGTGTGTGTGTTTTATCATATATTATGGTGCTGTTAATAATCATGTCTATGTCTTACCCTCTAACAGTGGTAACACACTTGACATACTCAGAAAGTTGAATGGTTGCTTGCTTTACTGCTATTATAGAGGAAGAAGTAAGATAAAGCTGAAGTATTTTTGTCCTCATGATTCCTCCCCCAAATATTTTGATAACAAACTCTGTTTTCTCCCTCTATAATAACTGAAAACCACTTGGCAGGTAACAGCTCTTTATACAAAAGCCATGAGACTCACTCTGTTGCTCAGAAACCATCCCCTTGTAATCGTTAGTCCAGTTTAGCCCCAAGGCTTCTGGCTGCACACAGTTCCCTTCCTCCTTCTCTTTTGTGATCAATTATATAGCATATTAACTCAAGAAGTTGCAAACTGAAATGAAAGAGAAAGATAGCACAGAGAAGAAAATAAGTTATTTTCTGCTTGAAAGAACTGTGAGCCTGTGGATTTTGAAATCTCAGAGGGAAAGTCAGAGGCTGGTGTTTGTTACTGCTGAACCCAATGTTCATTTTGGAGAAAAGAAAAGCAGGATGAGGATATTAATCTTTCCTTTACTGCTGTACTTCTCCCAAAACCTTAGATATATGGGCCGTCATTCTAGAGAAATAGATTAGTGTTTGCATTTTGCAGAAGCAGAGGACTAGGAAGAGAGACTTTATAGAAGTTTTCTGCAAATTGGATAGGTCACCCCAGAAGAAGTAGGATCGAATGTTACTGAAAGCCATTCATTGTTCTGTTGCATGGTCATGTCAGTCATTTTTGTTCAAATATGGTTTCATACTTCCTATATTCAACCTCACTTGATATTAGATGATAGGCATTTTGGATACTAATTTTTTTTCAGGGTTTTTATCATGGAGCTTACTTGAAACAATTTTATTTTTATTATTTTTATTTTTTAATATGAAATTTATTATCAAATTGGTTTCCATACAACACCCAGTGCTCATCCCAACAGGTGTCCTCCTCCTCAATATCCATCACCCACCCTCCCTCCCACCCCCCATCAACCCTCAGTTTATTCTCAGTTTTTAAGAGTTTCTTATGGTTTGGCTCTCTCCCTGTCTAACTTTTTTTCCCTTCCCCTCCCCCATGGTCTTCCGTTACGTTTCTCAGAATCCACATAAGAGTGAAAACATATGGTATCTGTCTTTCTCTGTATGACTTATTTCACTTAGCATAACACTCTCCAGTTCCATCCATGTTGCTACAAAAGGCCATATTTCATTCTTTCTCATTGCCAAATAGAAACAATTTTTAAAGTAATTGAGTATTAGTAAATATACTCTTCATTTCGATTGGTTGGTGCTACTTTGTCCTAGGTCTGTGTGAAGTGATAATATGTGTGAAGTAATGATAAACAAAATGGAGTACTTCCATGTATGGTGCATATGCATTTAGCTTTCTCAAAAACATGTATTATCTACTTATGCTAGATCCTGTGCTACGTGAACAAAAATGGATGAAGTGCATGACCTCCCAGAGACTATATATTATTCAGGGCAAAGAAATTTAATCTATAGAGCTAGTGTTGTAAGCAGTAAACAAGTTCATCTTCCAACTGTCTCACACATATTTGATGAGCACTTCTAAATCTCAAAGAACTGTGTCAGAGCTGAGTATAAAGGATAGATTGTGATCCTTGCCATTTGTGGGGCTTATAGTTCTGATTAAAACTAGTCAAGATATTTTATTTTATTTGTAAATGTTTATTTATTTTGAGAGAGAGAGAGCACGAGGAAGTGAGTGGGGGAAGAACAGAGAGAGAGAAAGAGAGAGAGAGAGAGCGAAAGTGAGTGAGCGAGAGAGAGAGAGAGAGAGAGAATCCCAAGCAGGCTCCACGCTGTTAGCTCAGGGCCTGACATGAGGTTCGATCTCCAACAGTGAGATCATGACCTGAGTCCAAGTCAAGAGTTGGATGCTTAACGGATGCTTAACTGACTGAGACACCTAGGTGCCTGAAAATTAGTCAAAATATTTTAAAGAAAGCATGTGGTACATTCCATCACAGAAGTGCTACTAATAATAATTATAATGGTGACGGTTATGGTAACAATAGCAGCTAACACTCATTTTACTCTTATAATCTGCTGGACATTTTTCTAAGAGGATTACATGTTTGAACACCTTTACTACTACAATAACAATGCAAAATAAGTATCATCTCCATTTGACAGTTAAGATAGAGTCAAGATATAACTGATGGTATCTCATAACTAATAGGGTAAGTGTTTTGCTCAATACCACCTGGCTATTAGGAAGTAAGGCAAGATTTTCAACTCCTATGATAAGGCTGTAGGATTTGGATCCTTAAGAACCCCAGGAATAAGTAGGAATTATGTTTTGTAAGAATAAGTAGGCATTTATTGGGATAAATAAGAATAGGTTGTTTATGAGAGTGTGGAAATACGGTTTATTTTGGACTGAGGTGATCAAGAATGTTTATTGAACAGGATGGGGTTAGAAGTGGGCTTTTTATATGTCAGACAAATTACTAAGGTGATCTCCTAAGCCCTTCTTCTCTTACATGGCATTTAAAAAGGCCTTTGTACCTATTCATGAGAAAGAAGGTCTAATTAAATTTTCAGAATATTTTGTAGGAACATCTGAGAGCAAAATATGAATAGTCCTACCTTCCAGAAGGTTTTCTGTTAGGAGCCTCAGAGTGTGAAGAGATTTCACTATAGAGAGAAGACATGATTCGAGGTTTGCCAAATTTAGAAATCACATGAACTGTTGGATATAGAACAAATTTTGATTTTTCTTTGGTCTTTCATTCCACTTTCTATTAGATCAGTGTGAACATTCCCTGCTTTCTCCAGTCCTACTTTATCTTCCTCTTCATTTTTTTCCCTTCTTTCTCCTCCTCCTCTTTCCTCTTCTAAATGCATCCCAAACATGACATTACATATAAAACAAAATAAACTCTTTGCCATAGTCCATCTGGAATGGATCAAGATCTGATTTCCACATCTCAATTCCTTAGAAATGAGCATTATTTTAAAAATACAGTTAAAATAAACCTAACTTCATAGAGCCAACAATAATGTGTCTAAAGATTATATTCATGCTGGATTTGGTTCGAAATTTATGTTCAGCTGAATAGGCCACTGGTTTCTGTTAAATTGCAGCTAATGTCATCCATTTCATTGAAAGTTCCAGAGAATAAATATAACCCTTGAATTTTGATGCATTTGCATGACTACACTGCATACCATTTTCTCTAGATTACGCAGCACCATACTTGATATTTATGTAAGCAGTATTGTGAGAATACACAGTTTCTTCCCCCAGAATTGCAATGTGTTCAACAGCATAGGCCTGCCTACTTTGGGAAAACTTAAGATGGGAGCATATGAACTTTGGGTACAGATAAATTAGAAAGTTCGAAAACAACACCTGGCTTTAAAGCAACTCTATAATGGAATAATTTTGTATGCATTGAGATAGTCACAATATGATTAAATTTCCTAGGCCTTTTTTTCTTCATACAACTTTTCAGTATCCTACCTATCACGTGAAATGAAGAACACATATTCATAGAGCAGCTTTCTATTTTAAATTGCTTTAAAAATAATTATGTGATATTCTAAGCCTCAGGGTAAAAAATAGGTATACATGAACCTTTATGGAACTTTGTTTTAAATGTGATTTGTACGGGTGAGGATACAATATGTATAAATGCAAAAGTTTAATCAGAACCGTGGACATAAAAACACCGATATAGATTTTTGTGTTTTTTTTATTCCAGGGAAGAGGAATTTAGCCCTAAAATAGGATGTGTATTCCCAAACCAATAATTAACTTAGAAAAAAATAGTTGAGGTGGATTTTTCTGAGTCATTGGGATATGGTCTTCGAGTCCTCTTTCTAATTAGTTGGGGGTATCCATCAGCACACTTTGCTAAGTTAAATGATATGGTGCAGTGTTAGTAGTTTGACAGGTTACTCTATTACATTTCAGTGGGAACATTTTAACAAAACAAAGCATTTAAAAAAGTAGGTAAAGTGAATAACTGTCTAAAAGCTCTGTAGCCATACTTATTGGGGAAAGATATAGGACACAGGAATACCTTCTGAATTATTATTTGAAAATTTTACTTCCAATACTTCAACCACTCCAAAATGGATATTTATCACGTCAATTCAGGGAGAAGTCAGATGATGGTTATGGAATGAGGGTAACCACATGGCATCTCTCAGTCTCTCATCCATACTTTTACTATGCTGCAAGTGGTGGCACTCCAGGCATGTAGGCACAGAGAATGACAGTGGAAGATTTGTTTATAAAGGCAGTTTCCCAGGCCTATTACTCATGGAATGGATCATTGGAATTGATTCCAGAAACATGGTGACACTACAGAGTGATTGCCAAGGATGCAGGCTGTAAAGGGTCAGACAAACCTGAGGATGAATCCTCATTTCTTCTACTTATTAGTGCTATGACCTTGGGGGAATTTTGTTTTTCATGCTTTACTGTCTATGTGCAATAAAGACAAATAACACCTCAGAAAATTTCTTTGAGGATTAAATTCAATAAGTGCAGAGCTACCATGAATATTACCATTATTACGTTTGTTTACATTCAAAATTGTGTTTTAATACAACTACTGTTCTGAAAGTCCAACATGTCTAAATTCATTTATTAAGGGTTGTTAATGGACAATCATATACTTCTTGATTTCCTCTTAGCTAACCAAAAGAATATTTATGGTATAACAAGCACTTCTTGCTGTGCCTACATACAAAAAAGCTGATAACTAAGTTTGTAATTAAAAAAAAAAGGGGGGGGCATCTGGGCGGCTCTGTCAGTTAAGCTTCTAACTATTGGTTTCAGCTCTGGTCATGATCTCATGGTTCATGAGTTGGATCCCCGCATCAGGTTCTGTGCTGACAGCGTGGAGCCTGCTTGGCATTCTCTCTCCCCCCCTCTCTCTGCCCCTCTCCTGCTCACTCTTCCTCCCTCTCCTCTCTCAAAATAAATAAATAAACTTAAAAAAAGGAAAAAATAGCCACTTGACTAATCTTTATATTTATTTATTTACCACTTGACTCTTTAAAACAGACCCAGCTGGATTCATTACCTCGATTTTAGATAATGTCCTGTAGTCTAACTTTGCCTTTGGCCAGAAGGGGAGGAATGAGAAAGAGATAATCAGTCCCTGACACCCAGGAGCTGGCCTGGTGCTATCAGCTAGGGCTTAATGTTTCTATAAGCTAGCCTGGTACTCACAACTATGCCAGCTTGATGTTTTTCTGTTGAGCATAGATAATTTCCAAGAACACCAATATCAGACAATGCAACTTTGTGATCTTTGATTCAAGACAAAAACAAGACCATTCTGTAATTGTGTCTGAATAAAGACAAAATGCATACTTTTGTCCAAGCCATAACAATGACCAAACATTTTTCTCACCTTGGCTAGTATGAATGACTTCTGCTTCTTTATTCGATAGTTTTAAGTTTTTAAATTTATTTAAGCTTATTTATTTATATTGAGAGAGAGAGGTAGGGATGATCAGAGAGAGAAGGAGAGAGAGAGAATCTCAAGCAGGCTCCACGCTGTCAACGTAGAACCCGAAGTGAGGCTCAAACCCAAGAACCAAAAGACCATGACCTGACCCAAAATCAGGAGTTGAATGCTTAACCACTGAGCCACCTAGGTGCCCCTATTCAATAGTTTTCAAGTCTCAGTCTAGTCTTCTCTCTTTCTAGATAAAATTAAGACAGGCAGTCATGGAGTTATCCCTACTTTATGATGCATACAATCCAAAGAAAACTCCACCTCCTCACATTCTAACATCATCCAACACAAGCCTCAATCTATGTGTTTTCCAACACTCTTTTACTGAGATGCCCCATGGTTCTCTCTGGTGTGTATTCTCCCTCACTTCCACAAGTTGTAATAAACCCAAGTTGTTAAATTTTAGGTGCATTTCTGATGGTCTTGAGCTGGAGGATGTGGACAAAGCTGAGCAAATAAACTATGTGATATTGAAAATGAGAATGTGAGTCAGGTACACTGCTACAAATGTTTTAAAAAATTCAAATGGAGTGACAATTTTGCTTTCCTTAATCTTCAAACAAAGTTAGTCTCTTTTGCTCCTTTGTACTAAAATGGATGAGCTTTCTTTGGAAAGGAAAAATGACAAATGGATTTTTTTCATGATGGACCTGGGTTCCTTTTGGGAGCAATCCTGCCGTGTATCCTGGGTATAAATCTTTCACAAAGACAAACCAAGAAAAATCCCTGAACTCCACACTCCAATTAGTAAAACTTCTAGAACAGTAAAATTTCGGTTAGTAGATTATGATAATGATTGTTGGGACTGGTAAGCAGAGCTAGGGAGTTCTGGTTTACTGAATGTTTGGGAGTTTTGGTTTACTGAATGTTTTCTTCAATAATAGTGTGACAGAAACAAAACAACTTTGAAGTTGCCACCATTAGGAAGGGGAACATTGAGAGAAAGAAAGAAGAATAAGAGGAATGATGTGGACTGTTCACCAGTATTTCAGGAAATAGAGGAACATTACATGGGCTGGAAGGTTTCTGTGGCTGGCTAAGAGCAGTGTCAGAAAAACAAAGAACTGAGTATATTCTGTGCTGCCATTTGGGAGAAAAGCAATGATATCTATATGCATAAACGTATAAATTCATTGATATTCTCATAAGAATGTATAAGAAAGCGATAACAGTGACTGACTCCAGGCAAGAGAACTAAGTGGTTATGTCTGAGAGGGGAAGGGAGATTTACTTCTCATCTCTATCTAGATGTACACAAATACATGTGTGTACATATATATGTAGACACACATATATAAGAAATGTTAATAAGATATATATAGGAAATATTTACCACAAAAATTCTTTCTTTACTAAAAATATATAATATTTTACTATAAAACTAATAAATCATAAAAGGAGAGTATAGAGAGTAATGTCTATATAACACTTTTACAAACATTAAAGAAAAAAAGAAATATTAATTGCAAATTAGTACAACTTGAAAGTTCTCTGGAGTCTTTTTGGAGTCATTTCAGTCTGAATCCTGGCTCTCCTGTTTTAGATGGATGACAGTGTGCTTCAGCATAAGTGACCTAAACTTCCTGAAACATAGCTTTTTCATCTTAATAGAGCAGTTTCAAAATATCTATCATCCAGCATCATGGTGCAGATTTAGTGAAATAAAGGAGAGACACACTTAGCCCAGTGAATGTTGTATATGCCTTCCCATGTCTTTCCCATTTGCTGATTTTGATCCTCCCAGCCCCGCCTCCCCCAACCCGCTTCCATGGAGTGATGGGCAGTGTAGCCTGTAACAAGAGACCTGTCAGTACACCTTGCAGAGAGGAAAGGTAGAGGAGAGGTGGGCACAGTCCTACTTTGCATAGAGACTGGCAAAGAGAGGAATGGCCAATAGTTCCTGTAGTAGTTTCCTAGGGCTGCAGAAACAAATTACTATAAGCTTGGTGGCATAAAACCACAAAAACTAATTCACAGTTCTGGAGGCTAGAAGTCTGGAAACCAAGGGACCAGCAGCACCATGCTCTCTCTGGGGGCTCTATGGAACAATCCTTCCTGGCCATTTCCTAGCTTCTGGGTGCCTTGGGAAAGCCTTGGCCTTTCTTCCTTTGTAGTTCCATCACTCCAAGCTCTGCCTCTGTGGCCTCATGGCCTTCTTCCCTGGGTCTCTGTGTACCCTCTCCTCTTTCTATAAGGGCAGCAGTATTTGGATTTAGGCTTATTCTGATCTAACGTGACCTCATTTTAACTTTATTACCTCCGCAATGATCCATTTCCAAAAAGGTTACATTCATAGGTACTAGAGGGTTAAGATTTAAACCCACCTTTTGGGGGAAATAAACTTTCTACCTCACTTCCATCAGAAAACAGATTTGTAGTAGTGTGGAGAGGGAAGAACATAACAGCTAATTTTGGATCTGGTCCTTCTCATCCACCTGTATTTCCACTAAGGAAGGCCCAATACATTCTCCAAAAGCATGTGAAAGCAGTCAAATGAACGAATGTCCCCTACCCCCAGCCTATGCTCCCAACTGACTGCTTTACAAATATTTTGCCAGGCATATTTTGAACCTACCAGTAATAGGATCAACTTGAAGCAATCTGAGTGTCCATGTTTCCCAGGAAAGAGCATTCTCTTGGCTTAAGAAAGTGCTATGCAAGATTATACCCATATAGGTTTATGCTCAATTTATTAAAAGTCTCATTTTCCATTTTCCTTTATTTCTTATGCTTTTATTCTTAGAATTTATTCTAACTTCTGATCTTCATGTCTTGAATCAGTCCCAAGAAATATATTAGGGTCAGTCATGGGGTAAGGGGAATGAACTTAAAAAAAAAAAAAAAAGAAGAAAAGAAAACTCTAAAAAGTGGATTGGTAGTTATTTATTGGGCATTCCTGTATTCATCACTAAAGGTACAAGTAAATTATGCCTGTTTCAACAAATATTTTAGCCTAAACTCTACTGCAAGGAAAGGAAAAGAGCCAGTTTGTGCAAGTAACTTCAGAGGGACCATCCTTCGTGTGGCTGTGTGTTTAGTCAGAACAGATTTTATCCAATGTGTCCAGCTAATGGAAAGAAAGGTCATACAGAAATTCTTCTATTTGTAATAAAACTATTTTAAAAAATTTATCTTTCTCACTTACTTTTCTCAGTTTCAGTCTCCTCACTTATAAAAACGAGATGATCATACCTTCTAGTGTTATTGCAAGAAACAATACACTACCTGGTATGTTCTTAATGTTCAGTAAATAGGAACCATGTGGCATTATTATATACTATCATATAGCATGATTTCCATAGTGGCACCGAATACATACTTTACCAAAGTTGTTCTGAATTGGTTAGAGGGAAAAAGAGAGATGCACTGAAGGATCAACTATGTGTCAAACTAAAAATAGCATATGGTAATTTCAAAAATACCAAATCTATATATGGAGAAGTTTCCAACTTGGACTACATGTATATGAGATAAAAAGAATATTTTCTAGTGATGGGTTTATTAAAAATTAGGAGCCTGTGGGACACCTGGGTGGTTCAATTGGTTGAGCATTCAACTTCAGCTCAGGTCATGATCTCATGGTTTATGGGTTTGAGCCCCTCATTGGGCTCTCTGCTGTCAGTGAATAGCCTGCTTTGGATCCTCTGCCCCCTCTCTCTATGCCTCTCCCCTGCTCACCCACTCTCTCTCTCTCAAAAATAAATAAAACATTAACAAAAAATTAGGAACCTGTGCTTGGCTAAAAGAAAAGGTAACAAAATATGTAAATTTAGTAAAGTTTAAATTTAAACTTCTGATTTGGGTTCAGTACCCATTTAGATGGATTATTAATACCAGATTTTAATGCTCATTTCAAACCTGTTTTTAAAATAATTTTTTCCCCTAAATTTTACATTTATTTTCAGGACTAATTTTGAACTTATATTTTTACTACATACTTTGGCAGTTTGGTCTTTATCTCCCACAAACTTTTGTTTGAGGCTAGGACTATATCTAGTACATGTTTTTTGTTTTTGTTTTTGTTTTCTTTTTTACATTTCCCTAAATAGTAGAGTATTTGACACATAGGAGATCCTCACTAGACACGAAGACATGTACATATATAAAATGATATTTTTATTAAATGTTATTTACTGGGCACTGAGCTAATAAATTCATATTAATTATCTTATTTAATATTCTGAGCAATGAGACATTAGAATTGCCTATTCACATTTTACTGAAGAAAAAACAACAGGGGCTTAGGTTACATAAAGACTTTATCATTAGTAAGTGGAGACCAACCATATTAGGTCTGTTGCTGAAGTCTCTCTGCTTTTAGCAATGGTATTACATTGATTAAATGAGGTGTGATATGTCCAGGGCTTTTAGATGATTAAGGCTTAGGGTGTCATTTGGGAGAAAAAAAAAAAAACCAAAAAATCCCTCATATTTTGTTTATTTATGTTTTTAATTTCATGTTTATTTATTTTTGAGAGGGGGAGAGAGAGAGAGAGAGATAGAGAATGAGTGGAGGGGGGTAGAGAGAGAGACAGAGACATAGAATCTGAAGCAGGCTTCAGGCTCTGAGCTGTCGTCAGCACAGTGCCCGATGAGGGGCTTGAACCCACAAACTGCGAGATCATGACCTGAGCCAAAGTCGGACACTTAACTGACTGAGCCACCCAGGCTCCCCTAAAAATCTCATGTCTTAGAATGAATGTTTGATTGGCAATTAATTCCATTAGTTCTAAAGGCATTCAACCTGCTTCCCACTCCCTTCTATGAAAGTTCTCACATCTATCTATTTGGAAGTAATTATCTGTATTTATTTTTTAAATTTTTTTTAATCTTTATTTACTTTTGAGAGAGATAGAGTGCGAGTGGGGGAGGAACAGAGCGAGAGGGACACACAGAGTCTGAAGCAGGCTCCAGGCTCCAAGCTGTCGGCACAGAGCCCAATGCGGAGCTTGAACTCATGTCGGTGACCTGAGCTGAAGTCAGAGGCTTAACCAACTGAGCCACCCAGACGCCCCAGTAATTATCTGTATTTAAAAACAACATGATGAATGGATAAAGAAGATGTGGTTTGTATATACAACGGAATACTACTTGGCAATGAGAAAGAGTGAAATCTGGCCATTTGTAGCAATGTGGATGGAACTGGAAGGTTTTATGCTAAGGGAAATAAGTCAGGCAGAGAAAGACAGATACCATATGTTTTTACTCATATGTGGATCCTGAGAAACTTAACAGAAGACCATGGGGGAGGGGAAGGGGAAAATAGTTACAGAGAGGGAGGAAGGCAAACCATAAGAGACTCTTAAATACTGAGAACAGACTAAGGGTTGGGGGGGTGGGGGAGAGGAGAAAGTGGGTGATAGGCATTGAGAAGGGCACCTGTTGGGATGAGCACTGGGTGTTGTATGGAAACCAATTTGACAATAAATTATATTTAATATAAAAAAAACAACATAAGCATTGCTGAAAGAAAAATCTTTACCAAGGCTCTTGCAATTCAAAAAGGAAATTGAACATAAATTTGGTAGTAAAAAATGAACTCATCGCTGATGACTCATTTCAATAACACTGTCAGAAAAGAGGAAAATCAGTAAGAAAAACTGTTTCTAGTGTTTACTTAGACTTCATCTATAACCATAAAGCTGATATCTTTGGCACTAGGATATTGGGAATTTCCACAGTTACCTAAATATTACATTTCAGTAACATTCTCAGATCACTCTGATTCCCCAAAGGGTTAGATCAGAATATTCTACACATTTTTATATTTTGATTAGCAAATTATTTGCAGCACTAACATTATGTACAGTAGAGGCACAGGCTGGCATAGATCAAGATCTACTAGGAACTCAACACATTGCAGGCAAATTAAGTCAACATGTATTACATATTGTGTTTGGTTATTATATATTATTTTAATTTCAATAAAGTTAGAACTAGAACACAGGAATACATGTAGGTAAAGTGAGGGGATCTGAGTCAATAATAGAAAAACATAGTAAGGTAAAAATGAAGCCAGCTCGGAGTTCCCTACACACTCTTGCGTCTCTAAGTTTTTACCAATCGAGGGAAAGACAGAAATATAATCTGATGCATGAATCATTGTGAGAAACAAAATACAGCAGTTCAGGACCAGCATAGGCAGATTTGGTCAAAGTCTTCTTGAATGAGTCCTCACTAGTAGAAAATTACATGATTATGTGCAATAGTTTTAGAGTAAATAAGACCATGCATTTCCAAAGATGTTTCTTCTGCCAACCTTCACTATGGGCTAAAAGCATTGTGGGCTAAATGCAATATAATAAAAGAATTATCATGGGGATAGATGGAATATGGAGGGTGCTAGGCCCATAAAAAAACCACAAAAGAATATCATTGATAATTATGTACAGCTTTTTTCTTCCTAATGTATTTTACTGTGGAATTTAGTTATTTGGCATTGTAAGCCATGGCATGCCTGTTTCTATTTTTTTACTTATTTTTAATTTTCATTTATTAGTTTATTTTTAAAGTGTTATTTAAATTCTAGTTGATTAACATATATGGTAAAATTAGTTTTAGGTATAGAATTTAGTGATTCATCACTTACATATAATACCCAGTGCTTATCACAAGTGCCCTTATTAATATCCATCACCCATTTAGCCCATCCCCTGCCTACCTCCCTCTATCAGCCCTCAGTTTATTCTCTATACTGAAGTGTCTGTTTTATGGTTTGCCTTTTCCTCCCCGCTATGTTCATCTGTCTTATTTCTTAAGTTCCACATATGAGTGAAATCATATGCTATTTTTCTTTCTCTGATGGACTTATAGTGCCTAGCATAATACATTCTAGCTCCAAACATGTAGTTGCAAATGGTAAGATTTCATTCTTTTTGATTGCTGAGTTATATATACATATATAGCCATATATATATATATAATCTCCATATATATATATATATATATATATGCTCCATATATATATATAATCTCCATATATATATGCTCCATATATATATAAAATCTCCATATATATATATATATATATATATATATATATATATGCTCCATATATATATAATTTCCATCCATCAATCGATGGGCATTTGGGCATTTGGGCTCTTTCCTGGCATGCCTGTTTTTAATTGCCAGAGGGTTAAGGGAACATGATCATTTTAGGCATTAAGAAACTGCAAACAAAGGATTAGAGGAAAGTGTTTTAATAAATCCCTTTACAGATCTATTGCAGCATTTCTTTCTGTTTGTTTCAAACAATAGGTAGAACTTGGAGCCTTCAAGCAGTTCGCCTTTACATTTTCTGGTCTTTGCATTTTTCTATAAAGAGGATCTAAAGTCTATTCTGTTTGCTTTGATGTTATTTCTATCATTTAACAAACCCTCTTAGAAAGAAGTAATAACTATATCAACAGTTATGGAAAGAATGCTCTTCTTTAAATTGCTGTCATCAAGAGGTATGAACCATGGTATTGAGGATAGAGCTTGACCTTTGGGACTAGACACACTTATCATTGTGTAGTAGTTCTGTGAACCTGGATATATTTTTAACCTCTCTGAGACTTAGTTTTCTCATCTATAACATTGTGATAATAATACCTATTATTATAGTTAGGGTTCATTGGTTGCTAGCAACAAATAGTCATTGGTAAACTTAAAAGAAAGAAAATTTATTGGAAGGATGTTGGGGAAATTCCCAGAATATATGGAAAGACTGTAAAACTACACTTATAGATGGGCAAGAAATAGGGCTGCCATGGAGGGGTTCAAGAGGCAGAAACACTTTATAATGTTTTTAGAGACCATTGCTATAATGAATACCCCTCACTGCTTATCCCTCTCCACTTTAATTACTCTGATCAACTTTCTGGACTCCTAGAAAGTACAATTGGCTTAACATGACGGTTTTGAGTAGGTAAGCACAGGACATTTTGATTTATAGACTTGCAAAGATTACACACCATGAATGAGAGGTAATTCCCCCCCCCAAAGGTATGTGCCACAAGAAAGGTAAGGAAGTGTCAAGTACTCAAAAAAAAAAAAATGGATAAAAGGAAGAATATCTCTATTGTATCTACTATGGTGGAGTCTGGTAAAGATTAAGCAATATAACATTCATAAAGCCCTGGACACATAATAGACTACCCTGGAATGAATGCTCCATGAGGGAAGGCAACTGGCTTTATTCAGTGCTGCATATTAAGTGACTTAGACTACTAACTTACAAAAGTAGGTGATCAATTAAAGGTGATTGAATGTGGACTTGTAGGGTATATTCCTTTCCTTCTTTATTTCTGCCATCCTGATTCCTTTACTGGCTAAACTTGACAGGAGATGATCATTTCTAGTAAGATATCTTCTCAATATATGGTATGTAACAGCACAAGCTATTTGTACTGCATGATTATCACACGATCTTTGGATTTCCTGTCGTCCACTAAAGCAACAAAGAAACCATCAGCTGGGCATCGGAGGGTGGTGGTATTTACCTCAACATATTTACAAGTGAAATCATATCTACTTTTCTATCTGAATGTCTAGTTCTGAGAATCAGAGCTCTTTTGCTTCATCTTCTCTGTATTGCTTACCTCTTCCCAGATCTTAAATCTCATTTTCCTTTGGATATTATTTTACATAACTCCATAATCATGCCTTATTTATTTTCCTGATCAAAGATGCTAGGTGAAACAGAGTGTCACAAAAGGATCCAGAGTTTTCAGACTGCAGCTGCAAATGAAGCATCTAGAAGTTGCCTCTTAAAGAAGACAGCACCATTTATATTCATATAATTTTGTGCCGCTAAATATTGTGACAAGTTGTCTGCTTCTTAATGGTGCTGGGCAGGCAAAAAGCAGGTATTGAAAAAGAATTAAAGGTTACCTTGACATATTCAAATTAGAATTGGAAGAACTTTGAATTATATCATCCAAACTGCTTGTGATAAATGATGCAAATGAATAATGAACAGCCAAAAGCATACACATAATCTTTGTTGACCCCTTGTGTGGGGAACAAAATGAAATGAGAAGTAGAAGGAATCTAGGTTTTTGAATCTCACTTCTCCCATTGCAAGTTGTATGACTCCTCTCTGAATCTCAATTTCCTCTCCTGGAAAATGGGCACACACTGCCTGGATGGTTGTTATAGAGATCAATGTATTAATGATAATATTTCACCTAGAAAAGTGACACACACAGAAGATGTTCAGTAATATTAGACCCTCAACCTGAAGGGTAAAGAGACTATGCTAGTCTGAGAGATATTTTCTTTCTTTCTTTCTTTTCAACGTTTTTTATTTATTTTTTGGGACAGAGAGAGACAGAGCATGAACGGGGGAGGGGCAGAGAGAGAGGGAGACACAGAATCGGAAACAGGCTCCAGGCTCCGAGCCATCAGCCCAGAACCTGACGCGGGGCTCGAACTCACGGACCGCGAGATCGTGACCTGGCTGAAGTCGGACGCTTAACCGACTGCGCCACCCAGGCGCCCCTTTTCTTTCTTTCTTTCTTTCTTTCTTTCTTTCTTTCTTTCTTTCTTTCTTTCTTTCTTTCTTTCTTTCTTTCTTTCTTTCTTTCTTTCTTTCTTTCTTTCTTTCTTTCTTTCTTTCTTTCTTTCTTTCTTTCTTTCTTTCTTTCTTTCTTTCTTTCTTTCTTTCTTTCTTTTCTTATGTTCATTTATTTTTTTTTTAATTTTTTTTTTTAACATTTATTTATCTTTGAGACAGAGAGAGAGAGCATGAACAGGGGAGGGTCATAGGAAGAGGGAGACATAGAATCTGAAACAGGCTCCAGGCTCTGAGCTGTCAGCACAGAGCCCGACGCGGGGCTCGAACTCACAGACGGTGAGATCGTGACCTGAGCCGAAGTCGGACGCCCAACCGACTGAGCCACCCAGGCGCCCCTGTTCATTTATTTTTGACAGAGGGATAGAGCATGAGCAGGGCAGGGTCAGAGACAGAGGGAGACACAGAATCTGAAGCAGGCTCCAGGCTCTGAGCTATCAGCACAGAGCCCGACATGGGGCTCAAATTCACAAGCTGTGAGATCATGACCAGAGCCCAAGTCAGATGCTTAACTGACTGAACTACCCAGGTACCCCGGAGAGATACTTTCTTAAAGGTGAAGAAATTCCCACTAACATTCAGAATGCTTAAGATCAAACCCTAGATCTATCACAAGGTTAATCTAGATTTAGATCTATATCGATCTAGATGTAGATCAATCTAGATCAAAGATCTATCACAAGGTAGCTGTGTGAATTTGCATAAGTTTGAATTTCTTTTAGTCTCAGTATGTCATATGTAAAATAGGGACAAGAATCCCCATTCTGTCTAGCTAACAAGGTTTTTATGAGAACTCCCTGAAATATGTGAAGTTGTGAATGGTGAGTTATTATTAATCACAATAGCATTCAGTGGTAGTAAATGCTCTTTCCCATTTATTTTGTACCTATTCTGTACTAGACCCAGTACTCATCCAGTAGTACACATTGTCACAACAATCAAATAAGACTGAGGTTCTTCCATTTCATAATTGAGGAAACTGGGTCTTAAACCATTTAGGAATATTGTTATAACAGTTTCTTGAGGGTGTTCTAACAAAGTACCCCCAAAGTGGGTGGTTTAAAACAGAAATTTACTCTCTCACAGTTATTGAAGCTAGAAGTCCAACTGACATAGTTGTACTCTCTCTGAAACCTGTAGGGGAGAATTCTTCCTTGCTTCTGTTGGTAGCAGTCTTTGGTATCTGTTATCTTGTAGATGCATCACTATAATCTCTGTCTCTGTCATCACATGGAATTCTCTCTCTGTGTTTTGTGTCTCTGTTTTCCCTTCCTTCTAAGGACACTACTCATATTAGAGTAAAACCCACTCCAATTACTTCATCTTAACTTGATTACATATTCAAGGACCCTGTTTTCAAATAAAGTCATATTTATTCAGTACCAAGGGTTAAGACTTCAACATGTATTTTTGGAGAACACAATTCAATTTCTAACATTTCAAAAGGCCCACTATCTAGAAAGAAGTGTTACAGATTTGATCCCAGGCACGCTGTTTCTTAAACTTGAATTCTTAAACAGTGAGACTTACAGAAATTCATTTAATTAGATGGTGGATGAGCCAGGACTGGTACTTGAGCTTCATGATAGCCAGGTGACTGGCTTTCATTCCCTGCCAGGCTGCTACTCATGAAAAAAAAAAAAAACAAAAAACAAACAAAAAAACAAAAACAACAACAACAAAAAAACTACAAGCTCAAAGCAGCAGTTTCTTTACATTTTTTCCGTTTTAAGAGATAATGGTTTTCTGTTGTGTTTCAGATCCTGTTTCATTAAAAAAAAAAAAAAAAAGGTAGAGGGAAAAGTAGGCTAATTTAGTGAATCCTGAGGAAGGGATGCAGTTTTTTCAACTCTTAGTCTGTGTTCCTGGGTGATTCTGATCTGTCCCCAGACCTATCCCCAGGTTGAGAATGGGCATATGACACATGCTTAGTCAGTAAGAATATTCTATTTCCCTGACTTCACTGATTGGTTTTGCTTTCCCGTCCTACAATCTATCAGGTAAATGGGACTCAAGTCCAAAACTCCTATCTAAAAATATTCAGAAGAAAATATTAAAACACTTCTTTCCCCCCATCCCAAATAGAGTTGTTAACTGTGAAGAGACATATCTGGAACTAGTGGTGGCTGGCTTCCTAGCACAGCATGAAAAATATTCTGGGCAGAAAGGTGGCAGAGAAGAAAGTGCCATAGACAAGTGGAGAGGACCTGGATTCAGATGTTGCTGATGTTAAATTATTCCTGAACTTTTAGTTATGTGAGGCAGTCATTTTTATTTTTTGCCTAAGCCAGCTGACTCTACTATTCTTTGCAATCAAAGTAGTACAGTGGTTTACTAGCATTTGAGGCCTGGATATTTTTCGATTATGGTTATAATTTATTTAGAGATGGTGCCTTAAGATTCATTTCGTACATGAGGGAACTAAGAAATAGATTCTCATGAGAAAAAGTTTGATCTTGATGTAATAAAAGCAAAAGAAAATGCCATTATCTTAGATGTAAGCTGAATATCCTATGAGTTATACATATCCTAAGAATGAAATGCAATCACATTCACAATTTTTAAGTGTGCTCGAGCAAACAACCCAGCAGCCACCCTGAACTCTCCTGTACATACTGATCACTTTATGTCAGACACAGACATTTCTTGGAACCTCATTATAATGGGCATATCCTTGAAACATAACCTTAATAGAATCTACTTCTCTTCACATTCATTCTCTGGTTATTTCCTAAAAGTTTATAAAGCAACTTGATTTCAAAGCCACATGAGTTTCGCTAAGAAAAGAATTGGAGAAAGATGATTAATGAATATGTGCTTCAATCGCTTATTATTTCACTACCTATTATAGCTGATAGATAAGAACAAGTCTCTCAATTGCCAACTGATCTGACAAATTGTAATAATAAAACCCAGGCAGTATGAAGTGTCTTTTCAGGAGATATGCATGGCTATCAGCAAGATTTATAGTTCATAGTTTTAAATTACAGATGAACTGTTCATAACAGTGGAAGAAATGAGTGGAAAGATAAAAAGTCTTGCTAAAATAAAACCCTAGTCTTTCTTTAGATCAGAATGAAAACAAGGCAAAATATTAGATGAATATACATTTGAGATGGGTTTCATTAGGGCAAAACCTTGCTGTCTTTACAAAGTAACTTGGCCAAGCTTAGCTTTGTTACTCTTTCCAATTATGTGGAGTAATTCAGGGAATTGGGGTAAAGATTTAATATCTCAATAGTTCCCAATATCAGAGTAATTAAGAGCAATAGGCTCCAGAAGAAAATCGACATGTTTTTTGGTCCACTTACTAAATCCTGACACTTGTGAGCTTTGTGATCTTGGGAAATCATCTAACTCTCTGTAAATCAGCATCCTCGTTAGAAAAACAAGATTAATCATCCAACTCACCTCATAGGGTTTTTGTGATTTTAAGTGACATAAACACAAAATGATGAAATTATGGTGTATCTTGTTTGTAGTAATTCTTGGTAAATTGCAGAAATTGTTAATATTAAGATAATGGTAGCAAAGTTGTTTTTGAATAATGTCTTATGCATTATATTTGGACATCATAGACCATTAATACACTCAACGAATATTTATTCAGCATCCATCATGTGTCGGGCAGTGTTTGGTGTTGTTCGGTTTGGTGTTGTTCATTGGGACACATCAGTGAACAAACTGACAAAATTGTGTTCCATTATGGTATATTTTCCTAGTATGGATGAGAGATAGTCAATAAATAATAAACTAAAAAGGAAACAAATTCAACAGTATGTTTTAATGTAAGAAATTTTCTGGGGGAAAATGAGTATAGAAAAAGAAACAGACTTGGCAGTTCCAGAAAGTGTAATTTTAAGTAGGATAGTATATCAATCATCATTTTCTTATTGGTTCTGTGCACACATTCCATTAAAAATTCCTTAAAATCTGGGGGGCTCAGTTGGTTAAGCATTTGACTCTTGATTTTGGCTCAGGTCATGATCTCACAGTTCGTGAGTTCAAGCTCCACATTGGATTCCACAGATAGTGCAGAGCCTGCTTGGGATTCTCTCTCTCTGCCCTTCTCTCTCTCTCTGTCTCTCTCTCTCTCTCTCTCTCTCTCTCTCTCTCTCTCTCTCTCTCTCTTTCTGTCTCTCTCTCTCTCTCACACACACACACTAAATAAACTTAAAAATATTTTTAAAAATTCCTTAAAATCTTAAATTTATATTATATTATATATATATACATATATATATATATATATATAGAGAGAGAGAGAGAGAGAGATTTTATACACACACATACACACATATTTGTATACACACACAGATTTTAAGGAATTGGCTCACATATTGGGGAGCTGACAAGTGATGCAATCTATAGGGCCAATGAACATGCTCGTAACTTAGGCAGGATCTATGTTACAATCTTGAGGTAGAATTCTCCTGGAAGCATCAATTTTTGCTCTTTAGCCTTTAACTGATTGGATAAGTCCCATCCATATTGGCAAAAGTAACCTCCTTTAGTTAAAGTCAACTGATTTTAAATGTTACTCATTTATAATAAGCCTTCACAAAAGCACTAACAAACTGGGCACCATAGCCTTGCCAAGTTAACACCTATAATAACCATCACAGGTAGTCAGGGCAAGTCTTATTAAGAAGGTGACACTGAACTAAGATTTAGATGTAAAAGAGTTACTCATGTGAATGTTCCAGGCATAGGAAATATCCAGTGCAAATTTCCTAAATTTGGAGTGTCCCTGGCATGTCTGATGACCAGCAATGAGGCCAGTGTGGCTGGAGTGGAGTGAAGGAGTGAGAAAATAACAAAATATATGATCAGAGAGTAAGGTGAAAGAAGCAATAATGTCGGATGTAGTCTATTTAATGATGAGATAAAAGAATAACCATGGAGTGGATAAATGTAACACTAAATTAGTGGGATATAGTTATAGACATATACATATGTGTAGAAATATTTGAAGTCAAGATATTTCTCAGAATGGTCTCGGGATGGTACAGGTCTAGAGAAGGTCAAGGAAAGGACAGGTACTGTGATAGAAATAGAAAACATGCTTCCTTAAGAAGCAAAATGACAAAGAAGTTATCCTTTCCAACCTTGGGATACAGGCTTCCTGAGGGTAGGCACTAAGTATAGCCTACTTACAGTTGTATCCCCAGCACCTAGTGCAGCACATAGTATGTTGAGGTATTACTAATATTTAAAAAAAAAAAAGATGGAACCCTCTACTTATAGCCAATTACTTATGGATGCACCTCAATTTGGAAAACATTAATGGTAATCCAAAGGCATTGGAATGCTTTCTTGATTACATTCCAGTAGTCTCATGATTTCCTTTTCCCATTCTCAAAGTAATCTCGTTTCTGCCTGGATCTTGAACCTTTTGTTCATCTGCCATTTGCAGTGTCTGGTGCAGGGTTGAGAGTAGAACTCACTTCCTTTTATTGACGTCTCTGATGGTGGCATAACTTTTTCCAGGCTTTCTAGATCTTGGCAATATCAATGGATAATATGGAAAAAAATTTTTTTGATCAAGTGAATGCATATCATGGTCTTTGGTTTATAGGGGATTTCTGAACAACAGAAATAAGCAAAGAGAGAGGCAAAGATCAGTTAGATGAGAGATCTTCATTTTGAAGTAATGGAAGCTGAGAGGGGAAGTCACTGAGATACATGAAGTCACAAATGGAAAAGTGAACCAGTCTGACAGAAGCAATACTTTACATTGTAAGTGATACCATTAAGGGTAAAAGGGAATGCAGATTAAAAATATAAATAAATTCAAGAACGGATTGATTACAGCACAAAGCCACAGTGTTTTGGGGGTAGCATATTTTTAATGTTTTTTTTAATGTTTATTTTTGAAAGAGACAGAATGTGAATGGGGGAGGGGTGGAGAGAGAGGGAGACACAGAATCTGAAGCAGGATCCAGGCTCTGAGCTGTCAACATAGAGTCCAACACAGAGCTCGAACTCATGAACTGCGAGACCATGACCTGAGCCAAAGTCGGTCACTTAACCAACTGAGGCACCCAGGCACCCCTGGGGAAGCATACTTTTAGAAGAATGCTCTATAGCTTAGATATTGATTATGGTATATTGGATATGTTTAACAACAGGCCCTCTGATAAAAGAACATACATATATGTGCATATGTAAGTTTATAATAAACTTTAAAGATATGAAGGCTGTATAGTACATTTATAAATAATTATGAAATTAAACAATATTCTTTATTGTTAATCCACACAATCAACTGATTCTCAACAAATGCTTTTGCTGATTTCGTTAAACTCTTCTATTACAGTTTACCTACAGTTGCGATTCAACAATGATCTGACAAAGTCACGTTGCAATAAATTCTTTATTACTATCATAGTTGACAATAGGAGTCACTCATGACATTGATAAATGAATGCAGAACCAACATGAATGTTGACTGATACTCTAATTTAGTTTAATAAGATTAAAGTGAAACAATGAAGATGCCCATTGCAACTTTACTCATTCTTTAATCATGCAAGCTATTTCTCTGCTGAATTGGATAAGAGTTTTGAATACTAGAAGCATATTTTCTCATTTTGGGGGGAAATTCATAACACCTGGGGACATGATCCACTTTAATCTTAATATTTAACATTTTTCCAGGACTTTAAATTTAGATACTAATCAACAAAATAATAGATCAACCCTTGATTTACAGCATTTAATGGTTTCCATGATGTAAATACTTCCAGCATGGCCAATTTCAAACTATTAATATGATGTCCTTGAACTTGGAATTGGGAAGAGATGCACAAAGTCTGGAATTATATAGTATTTCCATTATACAGACAAAATAGATGTAAATAGCCTCAAGACCATAGTTAATAAATATGGTAAAAAAATAATTAAGAAGTGATCTGCTTTTGGTATTTATTACTTTTGTTTTTAATATAATTCCTGATTTTAAGCTTATTTATTTATTTTTGAGAGAAACAGAGAGACATAGATAGAGACAGAGAGAGAGAGACAGAGAGACAGAACAAACAGGTGAGAGGCAGAGAGAGAGGGAGAGACATAGAAATCGGAAGCAGACTCCAGGCACCATGCTGACAGCAGAGAGCCTGATGTAGGGCTTGAACTCAGAACCATGAGATCATGACCTGAGCTGAAGTTGGATGCTCAACTGACTAAGCCACCCAGGTACCCCTTAGTATAATTTTTCTATTTTAAGTTTATGTAATGTAATTTTTAACAGTAGCTGCATTTAAAAACTAGGTGGCAGAATTCCTGAAAATTTAACACTTGACTCTTGCTATCTACTAGCAGCTTCAGTATCCCATTAGATATGACCATAGGCAAGAAAACTTGTCCTTCCCACACACTGTCTTTGGATAGATATCTTAAACACAGAACCTATATTCAGTAGAAGAAATATTTCAATCTGTGTGCCATATTCAGTAGAAGATATATTTCATCAGGTGTGCCATTACTTATAGTATTCTTCTATAAAGGAATCAGTTGACTCCTGTCTCCTAGGGCCCACTATACTTTCATATTGTTTTCTTTAAATGAGAAAAAAATTTGGCAATACTTTTTGCCCCCATCTTTCAACTGAAATAGCTAACAGGAAGTAACCATGTGCACTAAAAGTATGTTGTTTCAAAATCCTTTCCCAATTTGCAGGATTAGGTATTTCATGATTGAGTACATAAGAACACAGCAGAAGACATCGTAAAAGCTGATTTTATCAGTCCTCTTTACTCCTTTTCTATATCAACATCATTTTTTTCTTAGTAACCAACTCAGCATTCTAAGTTCTGGCTTGAGTACAGATTTCTTTGCCTTCCTTTAGCTTCCCTAAAGCTGCCTTGCAAAAATATTCATAGTCTATCACTCATTTTAGTTCTGTTTATAGTTCTTAGCACCCTACCCCCAATTTTTAAAGATTATTTCCATCAGATACTAATGTATCTACAGTAAGTCCTTGAAACATTAGCAGCCTTCATTATAGTTTTCTGATGAGATAACTATATTTTTTGGAACATATGGTTATAGAAGTCTATTTTTGGATACTTGCAGCCATTTTGAACATGAACCCAAATTCTTGTCCAATATAGTGCTGCAAAATAATTTTATTCCTAAAAAAAGAAATAGCAAAGTTAACCATGTAATTTTCAGAGCAGCTCTATTCTCAATTGAACCAGGTGCCTTAATTCCTGAAGATATTATTGATTAAATTGCAAGTGATTTCACTGCTTTGAGATCTCAACTTTTCCAGTAATTCACTTCTGGCAAGTTTTTATTCTAAGTATGTGATCCATGTGACTAAGTACATGCGTCAGTGATATTGAAGTAACAGTACATTAATCACATCCTAAGTAATGAGTTTCTTGGGCAGAAAAACAAATTGGGAAAACGGACTTTTATGTTTGTTCAGAAAGGATGTTAACGGATGACATTTTGCAGGTAATCATTTATCAGCATGCCTATTTACTTTTGGCTACTTACATGCTAATAATTTATGATATTCTGGTTTGAACCATATATGGGAATTGGATAAACTGTAAAGTTCTTAGTTTGGGACAGCAAATACATCTATTTTTCCCAAATAACTGTTTTTCATATTTTTCCAAAGTAATGCTTAGAGTGGGTCATTCTGGGCCAAAGTATAATTTTAGGCTTGTATTAATGCTAAATTGTATTGACATTCTACATAATGAACATTAGACGGACATTAGTTGGACCCAGGATTCCAATGGCATATGAAATCTTTATTTGATTATCATCTAATTGGGATTCTAAATAGAATTCATATTTCTATGATGATGTTGTAGATAAGAAAATCTGTTGATTATAGTTTAAACAAAAACCTAACCAAAAACTAAAAAGATTAGGTCAGGGAAGAAGAATTTCCACTGCTCTTCAACATCCTCTACCAAGACTAAGAATCAAACTGATGGATTGTCAGATTTGCTCCTCACAGATGAACAGGAACAAATCGAATTTAATTTCCTATGTATAGAGAATCCACACAGACATGAGATTCCAAAGACAGGCAAAAATGAGGTATATATTTCATTTTGAACTAAGGAGAAGTGTGTAGGGGTCTCGGACTTCAAATAAAAGAAATGCAATTCACAGGAAAATGAAAAAGAGCAAATGTTGGGTAAACAAATGTTTGCTGGGCTGCTGAAAAACAATGGGACATAGGACTGTGATCAAACAGGCCTTGCTAGGTTCCTCCCTGTCTACCATGCATAGTTCATATTATAATTATTCAGCTATAGTGATAGCTCTGTTACTGGAGCTGGTCCTCTATCTAAAAATTTTTAGATAGTTGAAAAGGAAGTAAAAAAACTTTTCCTGAATCTGCTGGGTTTTGATTGCTTTAAAGATTTTTTTTAATGTTTATTTATTTTTGAGAGGGAGAGAGCATGCACAAGAGTTGGGGAGAGACAGAGAGAGAGGGAGACAGAAAATCCAAAGCAGGGTCTTCATTGTCAGTGCAAAGTCTGACACAGGCTTAAACCCATGAATGGTGAGATCATGACCTGAGCTGAAGTCAGACTCTCAACAGACTGAGCCACCGAGGCACCCCATTTTGATTGTTTTTTTAACTCAAAATAATCTTCATGCCATCTGGCCCATCTTTAGGTGGCCTGCCCTTGGCCACTACAGTTACAATAACTGTCCTCGACCATTTCACTAGTCTCCTTCACATGTAGATCATAAGTGACAAATTTTACCTGGTGAGTTAATAGTGAGGCTGCCAGATAGGGTGTCCAAGAATTGTCTTTTACAAGTAAGCAATACTCCCTCCTTTTCCCCTTCCTCCTGCTGCTTGAAATGTGATGTGTCCTGGTTAATAGTTCTCCTTCTAGGATAATGAAATGACCATGAGAATAGAAGGTAAGTACTGTCTAGTAACAAGACAGAGAGATCCTGAATCCCTGGTACAATGAAGCCACCATACAGATCGCTCATCTGTGGACTTCTTTCTCTGGACTTTATTTCTCATAATGAGCCTAATGGTAATTAATAGACATGTTAACATTAGGTCACTTAATCCATACAAATAAGGCAGGTTTCATTATTAACATCAACATTCCACAGATGAAGAAAGAGTTTTAGAGGTCAATGAAGTAAGTTGCCTAAGGTCAGATACCTCCATAAGGAGTTGAACAAGGATTTGAACTGATGCAGGCCTTTTCTAGGATTTCCTAACTATCACCTACCTGAGAAACAAGAAAAGGAAACTCAGCCTTTTTGGTAAAAGCAATGAGCATCCATGGTACTAATAAATGTAAAGTGGCAAATACAATTTGTCATAATTTTAATGGAACTTTACAAAGCGCCATCTAGTTACCTCATGTTCTAGATGCCAGTGTGAGAAATTGAGTCTTGGTGATACTGAAGACGTAGAAAGACTTTACTGTTGTATAAAGTGCTAAGGTCAGTCTTCAAAATATAATAAGAGAAATAATTGTTTTTTGTCAAAATAATCAAATACTATGGTTAGGAAAGGGCCAAGGGAGAGATTTGAAATTATTAGACACAGATGCTCAGAGTACTCTTACTCCTGAAAGTTCTTAATAGGATGGTCTGGTTTTTAGAGCATAAAAATTGGTAATGAGATGACTGATAGCTGAATGAAAGCATTTGGTCAGAGTGTTAAGCTACTTGATACAGTTCAAAGAGGTGAGATGCTACATTTCTGGATAAAAAATATAGTATTTGTCTCAAATACACCCTCTGCCCTAGTCAGATTGATTCTTTTTTGTTTCTCAATTGCTGTTTCTGAATTTATGGCTATCCCTTTCCTAAATCACGTCCCATTAACTCATTTCTCCAGGTCACTTGGAGCCCAGTTTCAATTCAGCTTTTTCCAAAAATGTTTTTGGTGACTAATATTACTGACCCATTGTTATTGCTGTCTTCTCTAAAATCTGATGATGTCTATTAGTTTTACTTTTTGGATTGTATTGCTAAAATACAGACCCTGTCAATGGATTCCTGATGTGTCTTTTCAAGTGCAGAGTGCTAGTACTGTGTGTGTGTGTGTGTGTGTGTGTACATATTCATAATTTATATTTATAGAATTCATATGTATTTATATATAAGTTCTACGGACTTTTGCTCTCATGCTCATTTCATCTCTCACCTGCACACATGCATATGCTTATCCTTTATCCTTTTCTCCAGGTTCCTCAAGAAATATACTCCCACAAATTTTGTGAATTAGTAATATTAACTGAAGAGGTCGGGGTGGGTAATGAGAGCACTTTCTCATGAAGCGCTCAAATGTCTACCATCTTGCCAATTTGCTTACTTACACCTCTCACTTCTTCCCTCTCTTGTCCATAGAACTTCAGTTCGTCTCAGCTCCTGAGCAAATTTGCAAACCCAAATCCATCAAAGTGTGGCAGACCAAGGAAATGACCAGAATCCATTTTCTTTAGGCAATAGTTGATATGATAAAAGAGGTTGGTTTTTTTTTTTTCTATTTTCTTATAGGCTTACCCACATGCATAAGCTGTGGACTAGCTCAATGTGAAGGGATATATTGTCTGAGCATTTGGTTAGGGATGCCGTAGGTAGATATCTGAATCGCCTATTGCATATGACATTATGGAGAAATAAATATACACATTCAGTTAAGTTTAATAAATATTTTTGAACCTCCATTATATGTCAAATGCTCTGGAAATACAAAAATAATAAGAGAAAGTCTTTGACTTCAAAGAACTCCCAATCTAGTGGAAGAGGCTGACACATAAACACATCATATGAATATAATATGGTAAGACTAAGTTTAATGAATAAAGTGATAGAAGTCTAACAGGGACTGGGATCAAGAGTGAAGGTTAAAGTAAGTCTTGTGTGGGAACAGAACAGAGGAATTTTGAAGAAGGGACAAGAATTAACTAGGCAAGTAAAAGTTGATAATGGGGAATGAAGGACATTCTAGGTAATTGGAAGTTCCCCAAAATATGGAGACCCAAAGAAACATCAGGTATGAGTGGGACACTATAGCAAATTCAGTATTTCAGGAGTGTGCATGTAAGGGGAATGTTGGGAAATGAACCTGGATAGAGTACATATACTGTCCATGCGAAAGAGTTTGTGTTGATGTCCAGACCCTGTGCTGTGATGCCAGGAACACCACCCTTTGCTGTATGCATTGTGGCATCGCTGTAGGGCAAATGGGGTGGAGGGACAGACCGAGGCAGTATTCAGGGATAAAATTCAGTGGTCCTTGGTGAGCAGTTAGTATTTGTATGACAAGGGAGGTTTTAGGGAGACTATGAGGTTTCTGTTTTAGAGGAATTTAAAGATGTGAAGATTATGTTTCAACAGTATTCTTATGGGCAGAAATGCCAACCACCCTGCCCTTTATTCTTGTAAACTGGACTATATATAAAAGCATAAAAATGGCTTTGGCTCTGAATCCATGGGAGAAGGGGAAATAGCTCAACAAAAGTGAATAGCTGAGAGGTTACTGTACGTCTAAGCATCTTTCTGTTATTTGGGTAATGTGATCATCCAGCAGTTTCCAAATATTTTTGATAATACACCAATACAGGTAAACTAATTTTGAGTTTCCACCAATATTTGCACCTTTATTTTTATTTTTATGTTTTTTTTAAAATTTAAAATCCTGTTTATTCATTTGGACAATGCTGTCTTAATCTAAAAGGCCTGTTCTAGTCGAAATTGCATCATCACAGTCATTCTAGAATATCTCTACTATCAGAAGTCCAACAAAAGCCAGTTTACATCACCTTTTCTCTCTCTCTTTCAGTTCCTCTCTTTTTCTGTTAGAAGAGTACTTGTATGGAACAGTTGAAGAGAATAATCAAAAGTGGCCAGTGGCCATTTTAAGCAGCGTTGTTTTAGTGCTTGGGAAACTATAAAACTGACCCAAATAATAAAAGTGGTGGCAGTTGTTTTTGACAGGAACAATAAGACTGTGTGACGTGGTGCTATCTGAATTCCAGTTCTGAGTTCCCTTTTTCAGTTTTACTTGAGGGACAAGAAAAATGCTGGTAAGAAATGAAGGTTTAGCAATCTCAAAAGAGGGGAATGCTAGTTGAGGTCTGACAGTTTGCCAAGCCCTTTACAAGCGAAGGCTATATTGTTGCTAATGAATATGATATACCTGTTGGAGCATGTTCCCTTTTGGTTTAAAGGTATAGAACCTTTCCAGTCTGGCACAATGGCTATTTTTGCTTTTGATAAAATGTTAAAGTGGCAAGGTGAACTCACAAAATCTGGAGAGGGAGCATAGAACAAATAGTACGAAAGGGACCTAATTCTTCAGCATCTGGGAAGGCATTAGGAGAGGGCTAACACAGTTGAATGAATATCTTCGTAAGGACTGTGAAAGGGACACAGTGACTGGGTAGATCATGGTGTCATTAACAGAGATGGGATATACAGGAAGAGGATCATATTAGAGAAGGTAAGGGGAGGGGAAGCAGGCTGAGGTGGGGACAGCAGACAGCTGTTAAGTTCAAATCAAGGGTAATTTGTCATCTGTTTAGAGTCACAGTGAAAGCCAGAGATAGAAATGGAGTATGAAGCACTTGGGTCATTGCTTCCAGGTTGAGCACTCACATTTCTGCATCCCTGCAATGAATTTCTATTTACTTTGAAGGCAATCTGCTTATTTGAGGACTGAACTTGAAGAAAGCTGGCAGAGGGAAGGCTACTAACAATTAACTTTTTATTACGGTTAAGATAATTGGAGTGGTCTCTAGAGAAAGGCATGTCTGTTGCAGAAAGCTGTTAAATTTAATTTTTCCCCTTCTGTCCATTTGGTCTATGCAACAGTTTTTATTCCTCAGAAAGGATGATAGATCACAAGCAGGGAGTGACTTAGCAGTATATATCTTTTGAAGGTGGAATACTAGCACACTGGCTTTATCTTTCCAGCCAGAATGAATCAAAGATGTTACCTTTAAGCATTTTAAAATTTGCTATGAAATGACAAAAGCCAGAGACTTCAAAACAAAGGTTGGTTATTTCTCCTATACTTGCAATTCTGAGGTAGAAGAAGAAGCTATTTAAAAATGGAAGTTGCATAACATCTTGAATTTTCTGGTGCTAGTTAAGCACACAAATCGTCTTCAATTTTTTTTTCCATTACAACTTCTGTTTCAAATAAATGAATAAAGATGATCATAGAAATTGAATTTCTGAATGCTACTAAATATGTCACAGGCCAGTAATGAATGGATTTCATTTCTACTCTTTGTTAAAGAAGTAGATGTGATTCTTGAGATTAGGTGATAGCTGTGGGCTCTATCAGTTTGAGCCAAAGGCTGGAAATGAAAAGCCACTGGCTTAAGTTCTGGCTTTGAAGACAGTATTCTCTTATGTGCAATGGGAGTCTTAAACATTTCTTCCTAGGTCACTGTGGTAACAAGAACAATAATAATAGCAAGAAAAAAACAGTAACTATCAGTAACATTTATTGAACAATTATTAAGTGGAGCCATCATGTTACATACTTTATTAAGCTTAATACATATAAAAGAAAAGTTAAGTTCACTGATGACTCCAGTAAAAAGAAATAAAATATTTTTTAGAAGGACACACTGTTTTCCCTAACTTTCATTTTGTCTCAAACACTGTGATTCATAGGTGAATATCTAAAAATTATTTACTCAAATATTTATTGAACACAGATTACACCCAAAACACAGTGCTGGGCATTGTGTAAACAATCAAGTTGTACCAAACTCAGAAATGTTTTCAGTGAGCTTACAGTCTATTAGATAAGGCAGAATAGTGAAGGATGGCCAAGGGTGAATTCTAGGGTTGGAGTGCTTGAGTTTGAAGGCTAGTATTTAAATCCTTTGGCAAGATAGTCTAACCACTAATGCCTCAGTTTCTTCATCTATAAAATGGTACTAGTAATAGATTCTAACTCACAGGGTGGTTGTGAAAGTTAAATAAGGCAGTTCAACTAAAGTGTTTAGTAGTTCTTGGCATAAATGCTCAATTGCTGTTACTATTACTAATATGGGAGTGATGTTATATATTAAATAATTACAAATTAGACAGAATAGGGGAGATGGCCAGTGAAAGGCATAGGTGAATTATACATAAAGCTCAGAGAAGAGATTTTATGTCTCCTGGGAAGAATCAGAAATTAGGACTGGAAGAGGATGGTTGCCATTTGTACTGGATCTGGACAAGTAAGTGTGATTTAGATATGTGAAGATCACCGAAGTATCCCAGCAACAGGATGGAGGGTAATTAAAAGCACAGAGAAAGGGGAAAAAATATGGGGTCACAAACAGGAAACAGCGATTGATCCATTTTGTCTATTATACAGGATGATGGAGAGGAAGAAGTTGGAAGACTAAGTTGGAAAGTCTAAAGTGGGTCCGTTACATGGAAATCCTTGAATGCTATCCATTGAAGGAGTCTGAACTTTGGTTTGCAGACGATAAGGAGTCATGGGATTTTTTTGAAGAGTGATGGGATGTTAACATAGTCATTGTTTAGAAAAATTAGCCTGGTTGTGCTACTTAATGATAAACGGGGTTGACTTGGAAGGGAATAGAAAACACAAGGATAACCACTTAGATTTTAAATTGAGCTGGGGGGAGATAGTAAGGCAATAGAGGTGACTGAATCTTACTGATTCATTTGTATTTATAGATGTGTTTACTTAGCTTTATTTTTCTCTAACACATACATGCTCCTTTGGGCATGATGGGGGACACACACCAAAGAGTTCACAGCCTAACAACTTCAGAAGTTTCCAGAGAGAAGCTGACTCCATCCTTAATTCCAGCTCAAAATAATCATTAAGAAATACTCTCATGGGATCAGATTGGACCCGTGAGAAATGCTCCTTATCCAATAGACTACATGAAAAAATTGGATGCCTTATAAAAGAATTTGGATTATATCTTATGGAGAAGGGTTTCTTAAATTTTTGTGTGCCACAGACCTCTTTGGTAGTCTAGTGAAGCCTATGGAACCCTTCTCAGAATGATGTTTTTAAATGATATAAAACAATACTATTAGAATTTCAAAGTAAGGTATTTGGATTGAGCCAAAATATTTTTAAAATTGTGATATCTATGGCTTCTTTATTAGTATACTAAAGGACAAGTTTTAGTGGCAGACCTAAAAACTAACATAATTACAAAAATGGCGATCACAATAAATAATATTTTGAGTTATTTTGCAACTGTAAAGTGGTATGGAAATATCAGTGATAAGGTTAGAGGTACTACTGATATCGCTATGATGTTTTGCCTACATTCATAAATGGAGGATATGCTAAAGTGCATTAGAGGTTGGTAAAAATACAGATGCTAAGTTTTTCACATCCATGTTCATAGATACTCAGAATTCTATCCATGGCCAACTAATGGCAGAATGAGGAGGCTTGATACAGATGATGGGAGCTGTCACAAGATTATAATCTCAAGGGTAATGTGATTATAGAGACACTATGTCAGAATAGTTAAAAGCATGAAATTTGGCATCATAAAAATATGGGATTGGATCCCAGTCCTAAACTTTGCTATCTTTGTTGATTGATTGAACTAGTGTCTTACCTTCTAAGGTATTTTTATTTTTTTTCCATTTGCCAAATGAATATAGCTATAACTAATCCTAGAATCATTGTAAGGATTAGGTTTAAATGAGATAATGCATTTGGAATGATTAGTAAAGGTTTGGCAAAGAAGTTTCAGGTTAAAAATAATCATTGTGTGTATTGCTACCCTTTTTTTACCTCATACTCTTTAGATATTGACATACTTTGATATATATATTTGTAGAAAAAATCTTTGGTTATCTTCTTGGAAAGAGTGCTAGACTATTGCACATTAAACCTTTCTTGGAAGGAGATGAGGGAGAATGATATTTCCTTTTCCTGTTAGTTTGGGGTTACAGGCATAAATTCAGTGACATCTTGGAAAGAGTGACTTCTCATATGGATGGCAGATGGGGCTGTCATGTTTCTTAAAATACCAACAGCATAACCAGGAAAGGCTCTGTTCTAAGTTTGGGATGTAAGCTCAATCTCTTGGGTATGGCAAGCTGTGCCTCCCAGCCTTCTGAAATGATTCCTGCTAGCTAAAATAACACTGAAGTCGCTAAAATTTTAGTTGATTTTGTATCCAACACCTGGCTCTTGGTTGAATTGTTTATACTCGTGGGTTTAATTTTAGATTTAAGCTTCATATTTTTCCTACTACTCTAGATATTCTTGATTTTCTAACTGAATTTAACATGTTTGTGATTTACCAGCAGATTCTGTAGTTTTAGACCTTATTGTAAATATACAAAATGCTACAGCAGCCCATTAGTGTGAACTTGCTTATTTGCTCTGTCTCTTTTGCCAGGACATGAATCTTTAGATGCTTTACCAACCGGTTCCTTTCATATTTAACCCCGTTTTCATTAACAAAGCCAATTGGATGATAGGTAATGAAATGAAGGGCTCTTTATTTTGTTTATTTGATTAGCTTGCTTTTCGTCAGTTTTCATTTTTATTCTATGTGTTTGGAAGAAGTATAAATATATTTCAACAAGCTTTGTTTGTCAGATTAGAAGGTTCCTCTAAGTTGTTAGCAAAGCCATTCACTTTTCAGGGATCTCAGCTCCTTTTTCTGGTTATTGGAGTCTCCATGAGTAATGGCAATTATTGTACAACATGTCTAGGGTTTTTTTTTTTTACATTTGAATATTCTTCCCCTCTAATTGTACTTTCTAGATTGAGATCAGGCTTGACCTTCTTCTTCACTGTTTTACTGTAGGTGAGTTTCATCCATAGGTTGTCCAAAAAGGCACCCAACCCACTTTGTATAGTGAGATGCTCGAATTAGAATATCAATTATATTTTTCCTCCTGTCAGCTCTGTCAATTCTGCATTTATAGCACTATTATCACACTCATCACAAGTAGTGTAATTATTCTTACCAGACTCTGCACTGTTTTCAACTAGAGAGCTCTCAGTTAAGTGGTAGGCATAGATTATATTACTGGTGAATAAGCAGTATGAAGTTCCTACTCTCACAACATTTAGAATCTAATGATTTGCATTCTATACCTCTAACACTTTCTACCAAGTCTGGCATACAAGAGGTAGTCAGGAAATGTCAGATTAAATAACAAAAAACTAGATGTGGGGGCACCTGAGTAGTTCATTTGTTAAGTGACCAACTCTTGATTTCTACTCAGGTCATGATCTCAGGACTGGTGAATTCGAGCCCACATTGGGCTCTGTGCTGATAGTGCAGAGTCTGCTTGGGATTCTCTCTCCTCCTCTCTTTCTGCCCCTCCCCAGGCTTCTCTCTCAAAAAAATAAATAGAGGGACACCTGAGTGCCTCAGTCAGTTGAGCATCCCTTCGGCTCAAGTCATGATCTCACATTTCTTGAGTTTGAGTCCCCTTGTCAGGCTCTGTGCTGACAGCTCAGGGCGTGGAGCCTGCTTTGGATTGTGTGTGTGTATGTGTCTGCCTGCCCCTCCCCTGCTTGTGCTATCCCTCTCACAAAAATAAATATTTAAAAATAAATAAATGAACATTAAAAAAAAAACTAGATGTGTAGGTAACAAACCTATTAAGATAAATGATTGAATTTACGAACATCTAATTATAATAAATAAAACCTATCCCGAGAATATCCCAGGCAAAGGAAACAGTAAAAGGCAGGTGAAGTGTTTTAAGAAACATTTCTTCTTTTTCAGGCAAGATAAGATTTAATTTTGGAGAAGTACCAATGAATTTAGTATTCAGAATTCATTTAGTACCAATGAATTTTGAGGGAGCAATGCATCATTTCTCAAACTTTCCAATGCTGACCTAAGAAAAAGCTGCCTGCAGGTATTTCAGGCCTCCGAAATGTTCATTTCCAATGATTATATTCAGATGGGTACTCATCAACATGCACTGACATCTGTTATAATGGAGGGTATTTCCTCTGCCTGAATAGATTTCAGTGCACCATTCATTTGATAGTTTTATTCATGAAAAATCCAGTCTGCACCCTCTTCCTTTTTTCATTATCTTTGAAATAACAACCAGTAAGCAAAGATAATAGAGAATGGATAATACTAATAGAGCAGGTTATAGGAAATGCACCAAATGTCTGATGATAGGATTAGGAGATTGTTTGTTATTATTTAAGGCCAAAATGAGGAAGGGAGAAGGAATCTTAGTGTATGTTTAGGTAAGATAAGAGCAGCACAATTCATATTGCCTGGCATAGAAGCTTCTAGAATGGGAAACAAAACGGAAGTCGACCAAAGAGTCAGGGATAGGTCATGGATATAAAAATGAAGCTGTTTGAAACATAGCCCCCAGCATTCTGAATTGAATGGATCCCCTGGGTAGATGGTTTGTATTCTTTATGATTAGGTAAGGGGGCATGTTAAGAAATTTCCTTTTAACAGAATGGCTGTTCTGAGGGACCTGAGGTAAGTGATTTCTCTGGAAGTCAGTTTCCTCATTTGCCTTGTAAAGATATAGAGAAAGTAGTTTTCTAAGGTCCTTGGTTACCCAAGAGTCACTAAGTTTTTTAGAGCACTTAAAGGCATTTTATACTTTGGCTACTAAAATGTTATCAGTAATAAAACCCACATAGCAAAAGGAAAAAATAACTAAATTCCTATTGGTTTTAAACTAACAAAACAAAAATTTTAAACTTTTTATTTTTGCATATTTAGCTTTGCATAGGTATAACATTTGTCAGAGTTTTGCAGCAGGCATGAGAATTATGTAACTTTTGTATCAGTCAGCAAACAGAGGCAGCATACATTTTATGGAAACTGGGGGATTATTGAGAAATTAGGAGGATAAGGTGAAGTGGAGGTCTGAAAAGGGGAAGAGTCAGAGTCAGAGTAACATGTTGCTAACCAGCCTGCCTGAGACACTGGTGCAAATGGACAGGTCAGAGCCAATGTGGACAGCACAAGAGATTATGGAAGCTCAGAGAAAGTTGTTGCCTCTACTGAAATGATTTTATCTCTTTGAATTGTTACCCAAGTCTCTGGTGCTGGGCCTGGTATTTCTGTTGGCCAAGGGAGCCTGTAGTGAGACACTAGCTAGATGTGGAGCAGAGGAGAATATGGGCAAGCTTGGATTTTCTGAGCACCTCTTCGTCTGTCCTTATTGTTTTGACCTTTACCATGTCTGAATGCTATAGCTTTCAGGGAGTGTTGGCTCTACCTCACTTCTGTCTTCCAAACCATATGCGAGTTCCTCTTTTGGCCAACTCTGACCTGGAACCATATAGTTGATATAGCACATAAGAATGAAAAAAAAATCCTTGAAACCAAAAGTGTTTGATTTAAATTCCTCTGATATGAAATTTCAAATATATATGATATTGAATACTATCTTTAAGCCTGTTTGAGTAGAGGACCAAACTAAGACTTCCAAAGCACTATCTAGAACAGTAACGTGAAGAAAGACAAAGCCTATAATTTGCTTGTCACATTACAATGTATAAAATGCTTTAATTTTATTATTCTATGTGGTTTCAAATTAGCTTTTTTAATGAGTAGGACAAGAGTTACTAATCCCAATGATAAATTAAGAATTCTTGGCTAAACTCTAAATAATTGGCCAAGATCATACAGTAAAAGAGAGGAATGAGGTTGGTTAATCTTAGAATGTACTGAGTAGGGAATCCTTTGCACATTTTAAAGGATTCCAAAAAGTACAACTCACTTCAAGTGTCTTCCTTTTATTATTTTGTTCTGACCAAATGAAGATTTGATTAATGATGAAGTATTTCTTTGGATTATAAATACTTATAATATTATTAATAATTACATCACTTCATATATAATCCATTTCAGAGTTTACAATGGTCTCTCACATCTTTTATTTCATTTTATCTTCAGAAAATACTCATCTGGTTGGTTTTTATCTTCATTTTACAAATAAAAAGATAAGTCAGAAAGAGTGGGTAACTGCCTTACCCTCATGCTGATTTGACTTGTTGATGCAGATCTCAAACCCACTGACTTCAAATTCTAGTTCAGATTTTCTTTTTACAGTTATTTTTTACTACTGCTACTCATAGAGGAGACATTGAAAGTATTTTGCATGCATGGATTTATGCATGGAAAGTACCTTAAACTTGAGGTGTTAAGTAATATTTTTCCTATGTCTTACTAAGTGAGACTTAAAACAAAGTCCACACTTAATAATCAGCATGAGGAAGGAACCATCAAAAGGGGCTCTGAATCCAGAAGTCACAGACAGAGGTGAATGTTGCAGGAGGGAAAGTATACAGATGTCTTGAGAATGGAAGTCCTTTATCAACTTTAAACAAGGGATACTGGCATCAAAATTGGGAAAGTATCATATTTCCTCTAGGAAAATGGGGACATGGGCAGATGCATAATGATGAAACAAAGAATACATCTTGCTCTCAAGTATATCATTTATTTAGAACATTGATGGTGGAGAGATGGTCATGAGCATCACAGGAAGCCCTTGAAATCAGAGACTTTGAAAAATACACTACTTGTTTTATAATTTGTATTTTAAATGGCTTGAGAGAAGGCTGTCTCATGATGTTTTTTGTAAATGTATTATTTTAGTATATAACATTATTTCAGGTACATTTATGAGATCACTGTTGTAAACAGAAATAGACTTGTACAAGGAAGGAGAGTTGTCTGATAGAATGCAGTAGTTTAATGTATCCTTAGATCTCTCCCCTATTTCTTTTTAACTTTTTCTTTGTCATCATGTTCTTGAACAACTGAATACTTTATACTTTTCATCCCTGAAACTTACAGATATGCAGGTTGGAGATCTTAGTCCCCAAAGGAAAAAAAAATTTTTTTCCCAGGAGACACAGCAGATCCCATTGAACTATAAGCTATGGCAGCTGCCTGAGAACTTTGGACTCCTGGGAATAAAGATGAACAGATGAGAAATGTCACCATCCTGGCCATAAAAATTGATCCTGATCAGCAGGAGTAGATGGGGTTGCTTTTACACTTTGGGGCAGAGAAGAATGTATGTGGAACTCAAGTGCTCTACTTGGTTCCTCTTGGTACTCTGTTGGACTATTTTTACTATGAATTATGACATGAAATTATCCCAGCCAGGGATGTGTATGATTACCAGAGACTTAGGAATGAAGATTTAGGTAATACTTGGTAAGCTACTGAGACCTGCAGAGGTGATAACTGAAGGTGAGAGGAATTTAGAATGGATAGCAGAGGGAGGAAGATGATCATCAGTTGCAGTTTCCAGATCAAATGCAACAATGGAGGATGTAATTCATCCTATTGACCTCTCTATTTCAAGTTTCCTTTTCTGAAGAGAGGGTCAAAGGAAAAATGGAGCAACTGCTTCGAAACTGTATAGAAAAATGGATCTGTGCAGAGTGAAGTGTGAAGGATGGACTATGGCAACAACAGAGTTCTGTGGCTCAGATGTCACAGTCAGAGAAGAGGTCCTGTGAGGAGTGTGGTAGCCAATCTTGTTATTGGAATATGCTACATTGTTCACACCAAGGTTATAATCTCTCCATCCAGCGACTGAATGCAGCAGGGGTACTAGACTCTGGCTGTTTATGGTCAGTGCAGTATTTCTATTTTGGACTCCTCATTGAGCTGGCTGAGTTTCTCAGAGGAACAGTGCATCATGAAGCTCTTCCTACTACATTCTCCTTCCTTTCCTCTCTCCCTTCATAGGTGTCAGATCTGAACCAGTCTAAAGTAACTCACCACCTACTCTTGATCCCTCTCCTACTTATTTTTTTTATTTGTCTTTCTCTACTAAATATCTTGTACTTCTAATTCTGTGATGGTATTTGCTTCCTGAAGCTACTGAACTCACACAAGGACCTAATTTAATTTCCTCTTCTCTCCCTTCTTGTTGAGATGGCATCTGTATACTTAAGATGCTAGAGTAGCAACAAAACAAAATAAAACAAAACAAAAAGGCAATGTGATTGATATAGTGCTATTGATAGGTCTGAATTCTAGCTGTTTTGCTCTACTGACTGGCCAATAATGGCTTTCTAGCCCCTAGTAGATTAGAACCAGAGGAGGGTCCAGACAAAATGTGCTACTTCCTGCACTCCTGGCAACATATATATTCGACTGAGTCTCGATCTGTCTTGGTCATCTGCTGATTTTCACTTTTCATTTTGGCAGCCAAATGATGTCCTTTATATGACATCACAAGTTTCTCCTATTCCAGCTTTTCTCCTCCACGTTCCTTCAATAACGATAGCTGACCAATTTTCTTCCAGCTGACCAATTTTCATGCATAGGACCTTGAAAAACTTTATCCTGCTTCCTTTTCTTCCAAGTAAGTTCTGGTGACCAGAAATCACCCAATGACTCCTTTGACCTTGACCCATAAAAATGGTTTAACTAGGATTTCAACATAAACTTAGATTTGTTTTAGCTAAGAAATGACATTTATCTACAACATTATTGCAACTATAAATAACAAATGACAATTGGTGTTTGTAGTTCCATTTTGAAACAACTTGTGAATTATCTCTGCAAAGAGATATTTTTTGTCTCCTAAACAGAACATAGCTATATAATAGCTTTTAAATATTCCTCTTGTATTAATCAAGAAAATTACTAAGTCTGCATAATGATTGTAAAAGACCTGAAGGGACTTATTTTTTTCTTATATTTGTCTTTTCTCATATATTATTTTGATGTAACATCGCTGCATCATCATTGTTAAGTAGACATTTGAATGAATGATTCTTTTACTTGAGACTGGATCTTCTTAATCTTATGGGTTTAATGATCTTGACAAATAAAGCCTAAACTGCTGCCCCTAGATGTCCTACCAAGAACATTTCAATTATGTCTTAGTCAGTAAGAATAGTGCTCATAGGAAATGTAGGAAATTAAATCTTCTCTTCCTTTGCTGGTAAAGCCCAGGCTTAAATATAATGATAAGTATAAGTTTGAAAGAGAACACTGATTTTATCAATAACAGTGCCCATCACCAGATCTTAGCCCCCATCATTTGCTCCATAACTGACATTGTCTAGATGGCTTATAAAACCTGATTAAATTGGTTGATAGTAATACTAGGATACTGAATAAATAGGATACTGAATAAATAGGATAATAGGATACGAGGATAATGAATAAATAATTTATGTAAATGTGACTCTAATTTCTAATTATCTTTTTTTTTAATGTTTATTTATTTGGAGAGAGAGGGAGAGTGTGCAAGCAGGGGAGGGGCACAGAGAGGGGGAGAGAGAGAATTCCAAGCAGGTTCCATGTTGTCAGCACAGAGCCTGACACAAGGCTTGATATCACAAACCATGAGATCATGACCTGAGCCAAAACCAAGAATTGGTCGCTCAACTGACTGAGCCACCCAAGCACCCCTCTAATTCCTAGCTTTCTGCTGGTGTTTGTAATGAGTAGAGGCAGCCAATGTAGCACCTTGTTTTTCTGAAGTTGATTGAAAAGTTAAAGATTCCATTTCCCAGCTGTCTTGTTAAGACTATTCATTTCAAACAACTAATTTACTGTTAGTTTTCCTCCAATTTTAACCTTTCCCACTTAGTTGATTCTCATTGTTGTATAGACATGGTAACATTTAGCTATTTTTTCTGACAATTTATAAAATCCAGTCTGGTACCTATACAAGTTCCCTCTATCTGGGAACCACTCCAGACACTTTATTTGATATTAAAACCTAAATATTAAATAGCTTTAAAAATACAGAATAATGTTTCATTTCAGTGAAAAGTTCCAAACTAATTGTAGATATTGGCATCTCCAGTGTTGTAGGTTATAAGTCCCAGTCATCCTGAGGCATAACCCAACTCATGGTGCCAGGAATATTCTCATAAGAAAGCCAGTGTTTAATAAATGTGTGTGATATTTAGCAAAAATGTATTCAAAGACAACATTGATTCTAGTAGTGACAGATATTAAAATGGACACAGCTGGGAGATATGGTCCAGTCATTGACTGAACTAGTGCTTATTTATTTGGGGTAAAAGAGAGAGTTATAGTGGACTCTAAGCCCTTTGAGAATAAGAAAATTTTCCTTACCATTTTAGCTCAATAAAGTATTCAGTAAATGTTTACTAAATGAATTCATGACAGATTAGAAAAGGAAAGGAAAGAACTTAGGGCTGAATGATATAGCATAGATGATTTTAAATAAAGCCCTGGTAAGAAGGAAAAAAAATAGCTAGAAGGCATGAGATCTTATGTCATATATTTAATAGTGATTTTTAAGATTGCTTTGATTAAAGTCGTGGCTTAAATCATGGCCTGAAAGAGGCCACCTTAGTGTAACAAAGTTGCAACTTCTTTGCTTTGACTGAACCCATTTTTCTGTTTTTTAATTTGAGACTACTCCTCAGGTGTCATTTCTTCTTTCTGGAAAAAGAAGATCATATTCTTTCTTGATGAGTTCTAAGCATCACATTTTGTCCCCTTCGAACCCATCTGCTCTCTAACCTGCCTTTGAAATCACACATTGTTGTGGTCAGCAGCTTGTGAATACCCAGAATTGACCTTGCATGTATATACTTTATATAATTACTCTTCCACTCTGAGCACTCTATTCATTTAAAAGATGCTTTTTGCATGTAAGGCTCTTGATGTAGGGGAGTAGCATTGAGTATGGGCATTTGTACTGTTGGGCATTCCTTATATTTACAGCCGTATATTTCCTTATTTTCCAGCTTTGATGTCTTCAACCTGCAGCCACTATGCCAGTTTCTGAGTCAACTCAGTCCAAAATAGATAGTATATTATCAGCTCATCATACCTATGAATTAGTGTAAACTAAATTAGTTTTTCTGTATTAATCCTTAGATAAAGCCTGATCATTTGAATCCCTCAGGTCAGCTCAAGAGTTAATGTAGTAGTAATGTAACTTTCGTAGTTAATGAACTGCAGCCTTGCCCTAGCCACTGCATCTGCCATATTTGGATACTCTAAGTGAAAAGTGTCTTGTATGTCCAGTTATACTTCACCAAATCTTGAATGTTCCCCTGATAAATACATTTGATTGATGCTTTGACAACTCCTTCAGCCATGGTCAACTTCTTTTCATAGGACTGGTTACTGTATAAACCAGTGTTGTTGTTACTGTTATTTTAAGGTATGGGACATGGGATATCTATAGAGTTTCCTAGAATGATTGATAAAGTACACATTTCAGTACCCTGCTATATACTTACAAAATTATAATCTTTATGCATAGACCTCAAGGCTTTGCAAGTGAACAAACTGCACACTTTGAAAAAGTTGGAATAAAGTATATATATATATATATATATATATATATATATATATATATATATATTCTTTTTGTGTGTGTGTGCCTGTATGAGATTATGGATGTTAACCTGTGATGGCAGTTATTTCATGATATATGCAAGTCAATCATCATACTGTATACCATAAACTTATACAGTGCTGTATGTCAATTATATCTCAATAAGACTGGAAAAAAGTTTGAGAAGCATTATGCTAAAGTTTGAGAAGCAATCTTATAATTGGTTGCTCAACTGACTAAGCCACCTAGGAGACCCTCTAATTCCTAGCTTTCTGCTAGTGTTTGTAATGAGTAGAGGCAGCCAATTTAGCACCTTGTTTTTCTGAAGTTGATTGAAAAGTTAAATATTCCATTTCCCAGCTGTCTTGTTTGAGAAGCATTACACTAAAGTTTGAGAAATATTACTATAGCTTATATATCTGCCATTGAGAGCTATACCCAAATCAAGATGTAATTATTTTATATCTTTTAAAGAGCTCAATTTAGTGGTCTAATTATATTCAAGATATGCTCTTGAGTTTTTTTTTTTTTAAACCTATCCTGGAGACTTATACTGCAGTACCTTTATATATAGTATAGACCCCTTTATTTTATTTTTTAAATTTTTATTTATGTATTTATTTATTTTTGAGAGAGAGAGCGAGTAAGCATGAGTGGGGGAGGGACAGAGAGAGAAAGGGAGACAGAGAATCTGAAGCAGGTTCCTTCCTCACTGTCAGAAGAGAGCCCTACATGGGGCTGGAACGCACAAACCAGGAGACCGTGATCTGAGCCGAAGTCCGACAGAACCCCCTTTAAATCCAATTAATGAGTTTCCCATATCTGAATATTTAGACTGGTGATTATCTATTTTGGAGTCCAAGTCTACTGCAAGAATATTTTATTGAACTCATGATTGCAGATTTTTTTTTCTTCCAAACCAGCTTTCTTCTACAGAAGTAGCAGGCCTTATAGTCAACCCTGCTAGAATATTCCACGTGAGATTGTTTGAAGACAGCCTTGTGTAGAATAACAGATAAATGTCAGAAAGAATGTACCACAAACTTGAGCAGAAAGGATGGGATCATATTAATAAAATGAGTGAGTTTATATTGGTTTTGGTAGAAAATAGAGACTCACTGGAAAGTCAGTGAAATAATATGAAGGAATACATTGTGGGTGTTTATGTAAAATCGGACTGGCAAGGGTGTACCTGATGAGTCAGAGAGGAGTGCACCTAATATCAGGAGAACCAAGAAGAAGGATATTGATCTGAATGAGGAGCTAGATGATGGGGTCCTGGGTTTAAATGCTATCAGTCTGGATGGGAAGGGAATGTTGCTAGATTTGTTGAATAAATGGAGTTGAAAAGGTTAAACTGTGTAATACCATGCCTTGGTGGCGGAGAAGCTGGTGGTGCTGCTGAGAGTGGCAAAGAAAGTCGATAGAGGAGTTGATAAAGATGAATGAAAGCTCTAAGCCCCGTACCTCACAGCTGAGCCCAAGCCGCCAATGTCATTTCTCAGCTATGAAGTGTGATTGATGCCAGGATGCAGAATGAAAAGAGGGTGATTACTGCATGTTGGGGTGAGGTACATAATGCTACATTGTTTGAGAAAATAATATCATCTCTGCAAAGTGACAAGATGAATGGCACTAGTGTGCACCCATCACATGGAATCATATTAGGCAATTTATCCAGTAGTTTATACAGGGCATATTCTCTCCAAAGAGACCCAGGTTTGCCTTCGTTACCATGTTTCACCCTAATATCTTTCTTTCTCAACCTCTTTCTAGTAGGCAATTATGGGAAAGGAAATCTTTATAATTTGCTTGAAAATATTTCTGTATTAGTCAGGACACTTAGTTAAAGATATCCAAAAATGATTTTGTGGAGAAGAGTATTATTGCTAACAAGATTCAGTGTGCCCATTTTCTTGGCACAAAAGCCATATGACTAGCTTTAGCCAACAGCGCATGAGAAAATATGATGCATGTAACATCTAGTCCAAAGTATTTAAGAAGAATGTTTTACCTAACACTGTCTCTTCCTCTTTGAGGGGCACTTTGTGCAGGCCACATGTTGAATCAGATTGGATCCTTGAGACACTGCATGAAGAACTTCCCTTGAGAGTTACCTGATCCACATCAGATTTTGTGGGAGTGAGAATTGGTAAGCCACTGTGTTTACTTGCCACCATGGCCTTGCTTATATATCTTGCCTGATATCCTTTTTTTTAAGTTTATTTATTTTGAGAGGGACGGGGACAGTGCAAGTGGGGGAGAATCAGAGAGGAGATAGAGATTCCCAAGACCCAACATGGGGCTTGAACTTGTGAAACCGTGAGATCATTACCTGAGGTGAAACCAAGAGTTGGACGCTTAACCAACTAAGCCACCCAGGTGCCCCTATTTTGCTTGATATTCTAAGTCAGTGTAGCTTGTGCAAAAAATAAATAAATAAATAAATAAATAATAAATCACATAGCCTAAAACTCTAGATGTAACTGACTTTATGGAAGAGCTGGATTTAAGTGATTTAAATCCATCTTTGTTTTGTGTTTCTCTGTGTTGACTCTGTTCCTAGTAGATCAGGTTCCTTACAGCTTAGCAGTCCAGTAAAAAAGAGGCTTTTGAAGTTCTGATGCAGAACTTCATTCTGAACAGAACAAAGAAACCTGGAATTGAATATCATTGTACTGGCTTGGATCATGTATTTATATTTCTATCCATAAATATGAATTGTGGCCATAGGTTTAATGTGTTATGATTGGCCTGGCCAGCACCAGGAGGTATGGTCGGTCCTACCCACATCATACAGACTAACAATGAATGAGAGTGTTTCCCCCAAATAAAACAGAATTGCTATTACTAAAAAAGAGTTGATGCTGGGAGACAAAAAGTCCACATTAGTTTCTGTTTTCAATATAGAAATAATTTCCTTATAATTCTAGGCAACATTGTACAGGTATACCCTGTATATTATCTCTTTAATTAATATATCCCAATGGCCTGGTTTATTTTAGTTTTTGAGATCTAAACTTCATTGTGCTTATAGCACTAAACTCCAACATTTCAGCCTATATTTGCATCGGAAAATTTATATTTTTGTCCCCAGAGTTCAATATAAAATTTCAAAGAAAATGATGTTTTGGAAAAGCCTTCAGTTGTGTTCCAAAAACAATTAGTAGAATGTCAAACTCATGATAAATATTTTGAGAAGTGTAAAGTACAATGAGTGTCAACAAAGGAGATGTGTAGGTTGGACGTGTCTGATGCTAAGAAAGGCATCGCAGTGTCAACTCAAGGTGAGCCATTATCTGCCACTGGGTGTTTGTTCTGAATGTCTTTCATATTGTTGCCAGATTTTTGCCAAGAAGTTTACAATGTGACCTCCCAAACACAAGGAAGTATTCAGGAAAATTGTGTGGAAATAAGCAAAGCAAATGAGAAAGTGATTGCAATAGAACTGAAATGTTACTGCAGAAAATGTAATTTAAAAAAAATTACTAATTATTTGATAACCACAGACATATGTTCTAACTATTTTATATCATAATATGAGGGTTTGTTAATTCTGTAGAACCTTTTTGTGTATGTTTTAGTCATATTTATAAATATGTTGAGAGTGTTGGGTTGAAGTATAGTGAACACGTGCACACACACACACACGCACATTTTTGCTATATAAAACAATGGAAATACTTTCCAGCTATTTTGTTTTGCTTTGTTCCCCCCCCCCCATAGCACATGTGATTTTTAGGAGTGGGTTACTAACACATAAACAAGAGATATCTGTATTTCTAAGTTGTCGTGTTGACACTCTACCTGGCTTTATGTTATCCTCTCTAGAGTCACCTTCTCTGCTGTTCTTTTTTTTCCTAATCAGTGGGGTATCTAGAACTTTTACTCAATGAGGGGTACAATATAAGAGTGAGGGCCAAAAGTTAGACATAACATTAAATACTAACATCTTGGAGACCTGCTTTTATGCTATACAACAACACCATTAAATAACACTGAGATACTCATGGATTCTGACAATATTTCTTAGACAATGGACTTGATGAAGTTCAACTCTTTTATTTTATACATATTTATGGATTATACATTTCATAAGATGGTATAACACAGGGCACGTGACAAAGAACTAATAAGGCTAATAATCAGTCCAATTTGTAAATGAAATATAATGTATTGGTAACACATTATAAAACACAAAGCATCTGAAATAATTGTTTTCCTATTTTTGGGTGAACATCGGCTGTGCCTTCTGGTTTTTTCATTTATTTGTTAATTCAACAAATATCCAATGACTTCCTATTGTTTATAGATCTTACTCTGACCAAAATGTTTCCACTTTGAAAGATCAATCTTAGCTTTTGATAGATACTCTCTTCAGTGATCTATTTTGAACCAAGATTTGAAGGGATGGAAGAGAATTCATTCATATCTTTGGGAATAGAGTTCTGGAAACAGAGAACCACTCCGCTAAACAACACTACAATGAAGGAAGATAAAGGCTATTTAAATACTTGAGTTGGGTTTCAATAATAAATAGCCTCCTTTGAATACTTATTGGGAGCCAGACACTGTTAAGCTCTTTACATGCAATATGTCTTTTAATCTTCCTAATAACCTTGTGAAATAGTTGCTATTACTACACATATTCTATAAATAAGAAGAGGATTATGGAGATGAAGCAATTCATCCATGATTATTTAATTAGGGCATGGGAGCTAGAATATGTAACCAGTTGTGTCTTGAAAGATGGTTAGAATTTTGTACATAAGCACCAAACCTGTATCACAAGCAAAGACATGGAGAATGCACAAGTGAAGTCACATTAAAAACTCATTAATCCAACTAGAATGAAAAGTTTGTATAGGGAAGATATCACAAATTCACATAGCATTTAAAGGTAATGTATGCTTTGATTATCTATTACTGTGTAACAAACCACCCTAAAACCTGTTGGCTTGGAATAATGACAACCATTTATTATCATTCAAAATTCTGTAGGTAGACTGGGTTCAGTAAAGTGGTTCCTCTGCTTCATATGTTATCAAATGCAGCTGTGGTGGTCCAGAGGCTTGAATCCATTGAATTGTAAGATTACTTACAAAGATAGTTCACAGATAGTGATGGCTATCAGCTAGGGGCTCGGCTGGAATTTAGGCTGGAGCACATTGGTTCTCCTCCACATGGCCTCTTCATATAACCTGGGTTTCCTGAAATCTATGGAAAATGTGTGAAACAGAAGCTATCAGACATTTGCACATTGCCATTTTCCATTTAGTTCTATCAGTCAGAGCAAATCATAGGGCTAAGCCAAATTCAAGTGGAGAGGAAATATACTCAACTCTGGAAGGTATGCCAAGGAATTTGTGGCCATTTTTAATTAAGCAGTATACGTGTGAGTTAAAAAAAAAAAAGTGGTAGGTAACATGCAGCTTAGAGGGCATTTCCCCCTTCCTATGTACTTTAGATTTCAGGTATTTAAGAAATACTGTTTAGGCCATGTAGAATAAGTTTGATTTTCACCATTGCCTGCCTGTTTGTAAGCTTTGATGTAGGGAAATGTTGAGAGATATAAATCATATAGGTAATCTAGAAATTGTCAACAACAGAAAAAAATCGTAGAAAAAAGTGGTTGGAATGCATCCCTGGTAGAAATATATGAAGAAAATGAAATGGAATTTTGTTTTGATAATATTCTGAGGACTTCACTTATATTTTCATGAAGTAAACCAGTGGTATAAAAAGTAGGATATGCAAAATGATCCATGAGGGAGAGAATGAAAAATATTAGCTCTAACATTAATATTTATTTTTTCATTCTTCCTTGAAGTACTATTTTGGCTTATGTACTGTTATGCATGATATGTTCAACTAGTATAGTCCTGTGCATAATTTATAAACAAACTAATGTATATGTATTGCAAAATGTGCATCTCCCCCAGTTTTTTACTGATAGTTGTGTGTGATATGATTGTTAGGGTTTGTAGATTATTGATCTAAATTTTCATTTATTTTCTAACTGAAAATAACCAACGTAACATCAAGTTATTAAACATGTTGCCCACTGGTGGTGAAAATGTCCTCCTGCTTGTGTATCGTTAATGTTGAAGTATAGACCAAATATATGACAAAAACAAAAAGGTAATCTTCACCCCCCACCCACCTAGGGAAAAAGAAAAACATTATATTTTAGTGTTTAAAGGACAAAAAAAAACAATTTTGAGGATAAATGACCAAATTTTACTGTTAGGAAAAAACAGTGCCTATTAACTTAAAATATATTCTTCTTATCTGGAAGGCCAATGTGGCTATATTTGCATATGGTGATTACTAAAACACTCATAATTATATGTGAGCCTGTAGCTAAATGTCCAGACAAAATTCCTTGATTACTAAAATTGATTTATTAAGCATTTGATTGTCTAGAGCATTATTCTGAATCGTAATTTTATTAGCAACTATGTTTTTTTGTACACCACCTTCTTATGAGCATACATCTTTTCCTCTTTTAGAATCTTTGTCCCGACATGTCGTCTTCAAATTTCTATTTCCCTCAGTTTTGGGTGCTGGAGCTCTTCATAAAGTTGCTTCATGTACTATTGAAGCTTCTTCTTCTTCTTCTTTATTTTAATGGTTATTTATTCATTTAGGGAGAGAGATAGAAAGTATGAACATGCATGAGGTGGGGAGGAGCAGAGAGAGAGAGAGCAAAAGGGAAAATTCCAAGCAGGTCATGCTGTCAGTGCAAAGCCCGATGCAAGGCTCAATTTCATGAACTGTGAAATCATGACCTGAGCCAAAATCAAGAGTCTGATGCTTAACCAACTGAGCCACCCAGGTGCCCCTAAGAAATTTCTTCAATCTAGCAGTAAAATATTTGTTTCCCTACATTTCTGTTTTAATAAGTACCATTAAGAAATCAAATAGGTCCTGACTATTCACCTTGCTTAGACAAACTGTTTTGAAGAGAGATTTCCCATAGAGGTGGGTAGTCACTGGGCAGTCTACGAAAGGAGAAGCACCAGTGCACATATGGCCCATGTTAGTTACAGATGAGGGGAAATGGTATTGTTGATACAAGTAATGGAAGCACTTATTTGGGACAGAGGGATAATATTGTGGCTTGGAATTAGAGCAGAAGTCAGTAGCTTGAAAAATATGTATCATGTGTCCAGTTGATTGGGTTTGTACTGAATAACCAATAAAACAGGGTTGAAAAATGGAGCCAGGAGTGAGGGTAAATTGGATTGGGAAATCCGAACAGGTCAGGATCTGTATCAATACATTTTGGGTATCTGTTTCAGTTTGGGTCCACTAAGAAGCAGATGCCAAGGTAGGATTAAATTGTAGGACATTAGGGGAAAGCTCTGTGAAGGATAAAAGGGGAGAGGGAGTCAAAGGAGGAAGGGGAGACTTCACACCACTATGCAGGTCTGACACTTGAGGAGGAAGTGGTAAAGAAGAGGACCAGGCAGAAAGAGTCAGTTTGGAGACAGTTCTAAGAAGGTTGTGGCCAAGCTGATGATGAGTTCTCCAGTCAAAGGCACTTGTTAAAATAGTCCTGTGTTTTATAAGATGTATATACACTACTATTCCCATTATGCCTAGCCATTGACTGGGAGTAGCCCACTGGAAATGTTGCCTCTTCATGAATGTGAGGATGAATCCAGAAAGGCAGCTTCTAGGGCTGTCAATCACCTACACTCTCACAACAGGAAACCTACGTGGTACGTTTTTTGAGGCAGCCATAGTACCCAGTGGACCCTAATATGGCTGTCATACTCAAACTGGGTTGAATAATATTGAACATATCCCTTTGTGATAGGTTCTAGATAACAGATTTTTCTGAGCCCTTGGTGAAAATAAGATGATAAATACTATGTTTTGACTTTATTCTGTGAACTAGCCCCGTGCTAGGTGGTTTACATGCACTATCACATTTACATCGTACAAGAATGTGATGAGGTAATCATTATTATTTTAAGACATTTTACAGATGAGAGAATTGACATTTTGAGATTATCATTCTTATTGAAGTTGAACATGTTGTAAATGGCATAATTTTAAACCACCATCACAAATGACAACTTTTTAATACCACTAGATCCCAAGGTAATCTAGGAATTCTGAATCTTGCTTAGAATTTATCAAAATGAAATTTGACCTCTCAAGCAGTGTGAGGCTATCATACTGTCATGATATATATTATTGTCCATGGAAATCATTACTTTGCATTGCAGTTTCCCAATATTTTCTCTGCTTTTATTTTTATATTTCATTTCTAAGTCATATTGTTGTCCTTCCTCCACCTATGATATACCTTTTCATGTTTTCCCCACTATATTCCCTTACTATATGTTTCTCCACTAAATATTTATATGAAACTTTTGATAGATGTCTGTGGTACATAAGAAGGAAGGGAAACAAGGCAACTATGCTCACAATATTTTAATGTAATGGGAACATCACTTCCTAGAACATCCTTGAAATAGCTCAGAGTTTTAATGACTACTATATTTTAAGTTCCTTAATGGCTAGGATATGTTTTATGCAGAATAAAACTCAGGAGAGACCCTTGTCCAAGGCATGGGCTCAATCAGTAGTTCCTTAACAAAAAAAGACACAATTAAGAACTTTTTCCCTATGTATTTTAATAAAAATAGTTAACATTTTTAAAATATTCTGCACTAGGTACTCTTCTTAACATTTAACATGCATATATTAACTCATTTAGTTCTTACCAAATTAAATGAGTTTAATATACTCGTTTTAAAGATCTATAAACTGAGACATAGAATTGTAAGTTAATTTGTTCAAGGTTATATAGCTAGCAAGTGCCAGTGCAGGATTTGAAGCCAGGTGGTCTGGCTCTGGGGTCCACTCATTGCATGGGAGGACCTCTCTACTAAGTAAAGACTACTTAATAAGGAAGTGGTACACTAATAAATAGTGACAAAGTAATTATTCATTAGTTCTAGCATAATAACTCACTGAAATGAAACAGTTTGTCAGAATTGTTTTGCTCTCCTGTTGTTATGGTCATATAAAGATTTCACTTTGAAAGAACATTTAATCATTTATTTTTCCTTCCTTTGTTTGCAGGAAAGGCAGCAATGTTGAGCAGGGTCTGGCTGTGTACCTATTTACGTAAAGTGGAACACAGCCAAGTTTATTCACTGATGTATTATCTGTGTCTGCTTTTGCCTTCTACCAGTGAAGTTGACTGGTTTTCACAGAGATATCATGGCCCATAAAACCTAAAATAATTCCTATGTGCCCCTTGGTAGAAAAGTTTGTTGGCCCCAGTCTTAAGCAATATGGGTGTTCAATCTGTGACTCTGGAGTTAGATTGTCCTGTTGAGATCCTGGATCTGTCACCTACTAGCCATGGGGCATTGAACATGGTATTCAACTTTCATAATCAAAGTTTCCCACCTTTATAATTTGGGATGATAATATTTACCTCTGAAGCCTTCTTCAAATTAAATGTATTAGTGAATGTTAATCCTTTAATATAACGGGTAATACAGAGTGAATGAATACTCAGTAAATGTAAGCTGTAATTATTTTTATCATAATTATTTTTACTTCACAATTGTTAAGCTTTAAATTCTTTCTTTGCTTAGCCAAATCCATGATCCTTACAGCTAGGGGGGAAAAATTAAAGCAGCTTCCTTTTGATAAAGACTTTGTGTCAGGTTCAAATATTAGTATTTACTTAACAGCATGCAAACTACCTTTTCATGGCTGCCTGAGCTGTCACCTGTCTCTCTACTCCGATGGAGAAACCAGAGTGCAAATAACTCAACTAGCATAAATTATTTTTCAATGTTTGTAAGCTTCTTATAGTTACTTCTTTAAAATGAATGAATTGATCAATCAATTATCATATGGGCATGGCCATGGTGGTTTCTGTGATTTCCTCCTTTCTAGAGAGGAATGTATATTCATTAATGGGGTAGGTGATATAAGAAACAAGGAGAACTGTGAGGGATGTGTGGTCTGATGTACCAGCAAGTGAAATGAAATTCAGCCCCTATGGTTCTTTAGGGGGTCAAAGAGCAAGCTGCAGACACAGTGGTTCTGCTGAGCTGTCTGTGGCTTTCAGCAAAGCTGCTAATGGAATAATGATAGTTCCTGACATAAAGCAGAAGGTGTTCTATTTTTAGGAAAGAGGAGCTATGCACCAGAGATGATCCAGATGCATTCTTATCTTAGAGGATCCTAAAACATGCCCACACTGTTTTCTTTCCTACCACCCTGTTGCTGTGTGTAAGATGATGGTCTTCTGGAGAGGAACCATATAGAAAAATAATAGTACCACTTATCAAGCACTTATTATGTACCCCAAACTGTGCAAAACTTGTCCTCACAGTGAATCCCAACAATAATCCAATAAGGAGACACTAATATTGTTACCATTTTACAGATGAAACTGCCACTTTGAGGAGTTAAATACCTTTTTGGATGTGACTAACAGAGCTGGTTTCAAGTCCATCTCTGGCTGACCTCAAATTCCAAGCACAATTGGAAAGGGAAAATGGGATATAATTAGTTTAAGATCTCAGCTCTTAAATAACATTAGAGAAACAATTCCCTAGCCTTTTATTAGTTTAAAGGCACCTTGCTCTCTAGCCCATGGACTGAAAATAAATCAGTGAATTTAGATTGTGATAATATTCCATGTCTCTGGAAAAGTTCTTCCAACAAGTGGCCAGAATCCAAAGTTGGACCTATGAGGGGATCCTGGGTGGCTCAGTAGGTTAAGCATCCAACTCTTGATTTCAGGTCAGGTCATGATCTCACAGTTCATGAGATCAAGCCTGGCATTGGGCTCCACGCTATGAGCATGGAGTCTGCTTGAGATTCTCTTTCCCTCTCTTTGCCCCTCTACCACCCCTCTCTGTCTCAAAATAACTAAATAAAAGTTAGAAAAAAAATTAAGTTCAACCTATGAATGGTGAAAGGAGTTAGGATATGGTATTCCAAGAAATAGATAATGAGATCAGATCATCAGTTACCTTCAAGGAGATCTGGTGGGTAGATCACAGAGGTGGGCTATGCAAGAGTAGGCACTATTTGGGTTCTGGAAAGGCATCTACAAGGCAGTCAGGCAGCAGTTCAAAGGAACTCAGCACTCCTGGGTATGTTTTGGTCAGGTATCCTATACAAGGATTTTGGTAAAATATTGACAGGTCCCCGTACAAGGGGCCTGGCGTCATGGAAAGGTTTTTAGGACAGAATATTAACTATATTCTCAGTTATCAGAATAAGCCTCAACCACTCAGATTATAAAAAGAAATAAGAAATAGACCAGAAAAAATTTGAAAGCAAAATCTTTCAACAGTTTAGTGTTAACCACCTACTATGTGCCAGGAACTGGGGACCAGACTATTAGGCCACATTTCTAAAATTTTGATTTCAGAATCTGGAAAGGAAGACCAGTGAACTTAGCGAGGGCAAAAGAATACAGCTTCAGATACGTTTGTAACTAGTAGTTTTAGATAGGATTTGGGTTTGGCTTCACTTAAAGTAGTTATCTAAATGGAAGCAGTGATTCATAGGACATGACAGTATTCAAATCTTAGAACTGTGCAGGTCATTTTTCATTGTTTTCTCTTTAATTTACTCATTTCTTTGAGAAAAACTATTGAGTTCCTATATATATCAGGCTCTATGCCAAAGGCCGGGGATCCAAGGTGAAATATGATTTTGTTACTGTCCTTGAAGAGCTTAGAGTATGAGGCAGAGGTTCTCAGATGTTGATATGCGTAAGAATGACCTGGGACACAAGTTAAAAATTCAGATGTAGGTACCCACCTTGAGATGTGGATTAAGTGGATCAGGAAGACCACAGGAGATGCTGATCAATCTAAATTGAGGCCAATGTCTGGAGAATTCTGATTTAGATACATAGGAGTGTCTCTAGAGAGATGTTTTCTGTGTAAACCATCAAATTTCAGTGCAGAAGAGGAAAAGTCTAGCATTTTGACCTGCATTGAAATAAAACAAATACTTAGGGAGAAAGCAAATTATTTATTCCTAAATGTGTTCAACCAAGCATAGATACCCACTTGCCTAAATTTGGCATAGGAAGCTGAACCCCACATCTTTTAAAACATTCCCAACACTGGTACGTGTGCTGCTGTGATTTCAAGGTTCAGCTCATCCTAACTTTATACTTCAGTAAAAAAAAAAGGTAATTTCCAATCTATTAATTTGAGTAAAGACCTTTGTTATGGTTGATAGTTTAGTATTAATTTTTCCCTTTTCTTTTCCTTTTTGTATACCCCCCCCCACTTTCCTCCCCTGTCTCCCTCTCTTCCTTCTTTTCCCTGTTCTTGAGCTACTTACCATTTCCTTACTACAGTTGACTCCAATGTTTCTTCTAAGAAATTTGTGGCCAAGATTTTTAAATACAGTTCAATAATACTACTTTAATGTAAAATAATTTTGAAAAATATAAGAGGCTGCATAAATGAAAGCATTATTCAGTTTTATTCAAATGCTTAGGATCACCTTTATTTCAAAATCTCTGGAAAAAAGGGTAAACTTGATATTGTTTCTCTATAACAGGTGATTAGAGATAGATGAAGGATAAGCACTTCCACAATGTATTGTGTGGTGTTTTAATTATCTATAGATGTATAACAAGACATCAAACTAAGACCAAATTTAGTGGTTTAAGAAAACTCAATTTATTAGTTCTTATGACACTGGAGGTTGAATGGGTAGTTTTTCTGCAGATCCCATGCAACCATAATCATCTAATGGGTCAGATGGGAGGACTGGAATAGCTCAGATGACCAAACTCTTTCTATCCCCATGGGTTTTCATCTGGCTCTTTTTCATAGTGTGGTGGTATCGGGTTATGACAGGAAAGAAGCTACAATGCCCGTTGAGGCCTTGGCTTAGAAGCCTTGGCTTTCTCAATATTCTTTTGGTCAAAGCTAATCACCAGGCCAGCCCAGATGCAAGAGGCAAAAATTAAACCCCATATATTGATGAGAGAAATGGCAAAGTCGTGTTGCAAAGAGGCTTGCATGGTAGGAATGGAAGAATATGGCCATGTTTTACAACTTACTACATTTTACTAGAAAATTTGATAAATTTCTGGCTCTCTAGCCATAAGTTATTCACATTTCTCCCACATAAAAATATACTCCATCTTGTCACAGTATCCACAGTGTCTTATTTAGTTTCAGCATCAAACTTGAAGGTCTCATGTTGTCAGGTTCTCCTATCTGTGGGAAAGGACATATTTTTAGATTAGTTTAGGGGTCATCTCCTGCTTTCCAAGTGTAATTCTTTGGTCCTCTGTTCTCTTCTGCTGTTGGCTCTGACCTCTGGCCTCCTGACTGTGCCCACTGAGATGTAATTAATATTCCATGTTTATAGCTAGGTGGCTTAATTATCCTGCTTTCCACTTATAGAATTTCGGGGAACAACAAGCTTCTTTTCATTTTGAACTATCTCTTCTAGCCCGAGTTCGTTAGTCACCCATAAAAATTTTGTGATTTTTTTTTTATAAATCTGGTAGAGGTTAACTCTATGCCCCAAAAGTCATATCCATAATTCTTTGTGTGACAGACATTTCTTACCTTAAGATGCATGTATGGCTGCTATGGAACCACAGCTTTAAGATTCCAACAATGTCTGATAGCTACCACCTTAAATCTCTCTGCAATCTTAACGGGTTAAGAATTATACCCTTGCTTTGATTTCTACCCCGAAGTCATTTCTTACTTTGAGAGATTTTGTCACCCAGAGACCAGAAATGTGAAATAGTCTTATTTTCCAACCCAGAAGGCTTTATTTACATTTCTTTTAAATTCTGTTTTTATAGGGGAGAATTCCTTTTTTCATTCATCATTCTAGTATCATAATTTATAATTATCAGCTTAAAAATAAAAATTGACGTATTTAACATTCTGCCCTGAAACTTTAGACAGATCCACAAATTCATTAGTTACATTTTGTGATTATCCCAAATGACAGATTTTCCAAATTTACAACATAATATAGGTTTCCCTCATCTTAGTCTCCAAGAACAGTTTCTTGAGGTACATTGGGTATATTTCCACTAAATGTTTCCTTGCTTTTGTCCTGTCTCTGCCTGTTGCTTTACCTAAGAACCAGTGTCACATGCCTTAGGTTTTAGTTATGGGGACACCACACTTCTGATGCCAATATCTCTTTTAGTTGTTGCTTGGTAGAAACAACAATAACATTATTTCTTATGCTTCTATGTGATAACTTAGGCAGGTCTGCCGTTTTTTCTTGACATCAATCATACAACTTCAGTATGCTGGTGAATCAGCAAGCATTGCCAAAGTATCTGAACCTTTCTCTCTCTATCACATCCTTTAACCGAAGATTCCTCACAGCACATTGACATCAAGATTTCAAGAGAATAAGTGCAGAAATAGCTGGGCCTCTTTAAGCTTCAGGCTGAGACAGTATATCACTTCTGCTACATGTATTGGTCAAAGCAAGTTATAAGATCAGTAGAGATTCAAGGGGTGAATAAGTTGACTCCCTCTCGCTATGGGAGGAGTGGTAACATCAAAATGCAGAAGGGAAAGTACACAGAATGGGAGGAATTATAGCTATGTGTCATCCATCACACACAGGTAATGATAGCTTCAAACAGAACTCGGGTATGTTGATTTCCAGTATAAAAAATTACGTAAAGTGCCCAGGAATGTGTCTAGTATATAAGAAATGTTTTCAGATGTTATTCCTTAATGCTTTTGGCTTCCTCTATATATTTCACAAAATACTCATTTTTGCAGGAAATATGTTGATTTGCTCTACGTGTTATAAAACTTAAAACAAGTAAGTAAACATACTTCAAGTGTTAAAAATTTTTCATTGTAGAAGGTGGCAGAAATGATATTGGAAAGTCAGCAATGGGATTAAAGTAATTACAGTTACAGGATGCTTTTTTCTTTTTGAGTTGACATTTGAAACTTTCTGAAATACTGTAAAATAATGAGAAAAACAATGGTTTGTGCGCAGAAATGATTCTTCTAGGGAATATAAATCAGTTTTGAGGTGCAGTAGGCACAACTCTCAATTTAGTTAGCTAATGAAATAGTAACAGGGAAGCCTTTTAGTGATAGAAAAATGTGGATAACTCTGAGCAACAAGTATTTCCTAAGAGAGTTTAGACACCTGGAATTTTAGGGGGACTTATCTCAAAATGACAATGAAATCAATTGATGGACAAGCAACTAAAATTATAAAGAGGTTTGTTAATCTTAACCTTTTGAATTACTGTCTCCTGGGTACTTGGTATTGCTTTTCTGTGGCCTTGCTTAGAGAAAAATGATTTTTCCTCCTCCTTGAATTTAGCTATCAACTCTGTCTATTCCATGTAATGAATGATGGCCATATTTGGCACACAGTGGGATAGGAAGGCCAAGCAGGACCCAGATAGGGAAATAGACGCCCATTGTGAGGGTGCTGTAGCCACACAGTTAGGGAGGGTCCAGAGGGTAGAATACATGCTCTCTAGAGTAAGAAGAGGATGTGTTTTTTGGCCTTTGGTAGATGTCAGGAGAGAATATTTAAGGTCTAAACAAGAACAGGGTACTACAGTAAGGATTCGAACAGGAACCAGGATGTGGTGATGAAAGTAGGAAGGAAGTTGACAGGAGTCAGGTGTGAGAGCATTTAGCATGACCTTGTATGTTGGAAGGGCTGGAGATGATAACATAGAAGAATTGGATAGGTCAATATTTATCAAGATAGTATTCTGGTTAAATCATTGGCTTTATATTGCACAGATACGGATGTAAATCTCAGCCCTCCATTTATTAGCTCTTTACACTTGGGCACATTATTTATCTTCTCCTTAGTTTTCTTATCTCAAAAATAATTGGGAGTAAAAAAGACTACTTAGAATTTTTCTTGGGAGGATGAATTAAAGTTATTTGTATTAAGCATATAACAAGTGTCTGACATAAATATTACTCCTCATACTACTACTACTACTACTAATTGCAAAAATAGCAACAATATTAAGGGTGAAATTCAGGCATGGAGAGAAATTTGGCAAAATTTTTTCTCAAAACGAGGTCCAAGATTGAGACTCTGATCAAAAATAAGAAGTTTATTTCCTGGGGCTGGGATAGTAGGTCGCAGTGGAAGGAAAGCAAAGGTGACTTAGAGAGAAGTCATCCAAATTACTGGATTTGGCTCCTTAGATTCCCTTACCTGTAGATACGATAGACTTCAGAGCAAGTTCCTGAGGGGACCTGTGGAGCTGAAAAATGGGAGGAGGAAATCAAGAGGGAGACGTCAATGATGCAAGACAGGGTGGGGTTGGGGTCAGTGTTAGGGAGCCAGTCAAAGCACACCACTAAGGAAAAAAGCCTTCTGCTGAGTTGTCTTGTTTGTGTGCTAGGACTCTTCACAGACATGCTGGTACATTTTTACAGCCACCTCAGTTATCTAGTGAAACAGAAGATCCTTCTAACTCCTTTCCTCAACTCCATTCTGTAAGCTGCGAAAAGAAATCCTAGCTGGGGAATATCAACAGGAGTCTCTCATCCAACTAAACAACCTACCAACTTCGTTTCTCTGCTCTTAAATCCCACTTGTGGGTGGAGACCTTGTTCTACAAGCACACCTGGGCTCAGAGACCCAGTCCATCAATCCTGTCTAACTGTACAAATTGGAAAACAGGTACAAATGCACCAGAAGAAAATCACTTTGAGGCAGAAACACAGGTTGGTCGATGTTGTTTTTCTTGCTGGCACCAAAAGTGATTGAGGTAGATGGGCTATGCCTTTCTTTGGAGTTATGATTTGGTGGGCTGCCATTTTGGAATCCTCATCATGTTGATTTCTAACACCTTGCATCCTAGATTGCAAGTTTGCCACTACATGGCAGGCTTCTCACCTTAAACTCAGTGTATGTTTTGGAGCTTGTCAGTGTATATTCATCATGATAATTATAGATCATTCATTTTTAGAATAAATTGTATTTTTTATATAAAGCAAAAAGAAATTACTCCAAAAGAAACAAAAATGGAAGATTAAATTCTCCTATAACTACACTTTGCTATAACCCTCTACCAAGCATGAAAGATGGTCCCAATGAGCATTCTTTCCCATTGACTTTTACAATTATGGTCGTGTGCCATAAAGTACTTTGTAGGCATGTCTTAAATGTTTCAGTGTATAGTCTGTCCTAACACAGGTCTCCCACCACCTATCAACTTCTCTGTGCTTTATTTTCTTAGTAGTTATACACTCTATAATAATTTAATATTTATTTGTTTACTATTTGTCTCTTAGTCACAACCACTTTGCTACCCCTGGTAGAATGTAAGGGATGCTTTTCCCCATGTTTCTCCTCAAGTTTAAGCTTCTCCTCAATGTTATCGTTGGTTCTGATGATGATATTAGTAGTGGTAGTAAAATGTGTCATGTACTTTATTGTGTACTTTATTCACATACTTCATTTAACCCTTACAACAAAAATTCACAGTAGCTATGTCTACCTTCACTTCTTTACAAATGAAAAATGAAACAGTGGTGCTTGGGAGGCTCAGTAGGTTAAATGTCTGCTTCCTGATTTTGTCTCAAGTCATGATCTCATAGTTAGTGAGTTCAAGCCCCGTGTCTGGCTCTGCACCAACAGTGCAGGGCCTAATTGGGATTCTTGTCTTTCTCTCCCTCTGACCCTCTCCCCTGCTTGCTGTCTCTCTCTCTGTCTCTCTCTCAAAATAAATAAATAAACTTAAAAAAAATAAGAAAAACAGAGCAACAACAACAAAAGCTAAGGCTCCAGAGGAGATCAATTTGCTTTGTTCCTGGAGTATCATCAGTGCCAAGAAATATACTTGGCGTATAGTAGGAGGTCCTCAGTAAACATTTGTCAAAAGATGAGGTGGAAGATAAGAAGTCATCTTCAGTCATTCAGACTACAAAAAGAAGAGGCTAATAGAAAGGAAAAAGTATTAGTTATAAACACAGTTGCCTTTAATTTTTTAAAAATTTTTTTTAACATTTATTTACTTTTGAGACAGAGAGAGACAGAGCATGAACGGGGGAGGGGCAGAGAGAGAAGGAGACACAGAATCGGAAGCAGGCTCCAGGCTCTGAGCCATCAGCCCAGAGCCTGATGTGGGGCTCGAACTCACGGACCGCGAGATCGTGACTTGAGCCGAAGTCGGACGCCCAACCGACTGAGCCACCCAGGCGCCCCACAGTTGCCTTTTAAAGACAGTAAGCTGTCTTAAAAGATTCTTTATTCAGGTGAGTGCTTTGCCAGCTGGCTGAGTAATTTGGTATGTGCTATGTGAGTCCTTCAGGATGACTCTGAAATGTTCCTGGAAAGGAGAGGAAGTGTGTAGAGATTAGGGGAGTGCAGAAGTAAGACTGTTCAGGGAGCCGGCAAAGAACAGACTCAAGAAATAAGAACCAAAAAGGAAACTGAGAATGTGATCTCCCTGGAAATTTTAACTCCCTCCAAGGAATACTCCAAGGAAACCAATCTAGTTTCAGTCTTAATGAAGTGGAAGACGTAAGCTAAAATTAGTGTACCTGGCACAAAGAAGACATCCTCCTTTCTTAAAAACCAAAGAAAGCAGCAAAAAACAGAATATGAACTGTGTATTCAACATAGTTTGAAGGGGTAATGTTTTTCTGTAACTGGAAACGAAAAAAAAAATAGAATAAGGAACTGAGATCACATATATGTAAATATTAAAGCTCTAATTCTAAAAGATGTGTTAATGAAAGCAAGGCATCAGGAAATTGATAGAGGAGTAAAAAAAAATTAACCTATTTTCATAGACAATTATCCTCCTCCTCAGATGCTATACAATTTCCTTTTTAAATCTTGGTTACGGTATGGGTTGGGACAGAATTAAAACAAACCAAGACTGCAAACAGTAAGATGTGGGAGCCAGTGGCATAGTGTATCAATGCTTTCAAGGGGAACACATAGGGATGAAGCCGTCACCTTCCAGAATAAATTCCTTGATATAGTTGACCTGGGGACACCATTCTAGACCTTGGTTGCCAATTGGAATTACAATTTCCTGCATGCTTGGCATATTTGAAGGGCTCATTAAATGGTAGCCATTTTTAATGATATTACTTCTTTGCGTTGTGAACTTCTCAACCTCTGAAGTCCAATTCAAAGATTATTTTTTCTTTGAAACATTCTTAACTTTCCTTTCTCCCTCTCTGGCAGGAATAATTTTTCCCATTTGATTGTGCTCCCATAGTGCAATATGCAACTTTCCTGTGGCTCTAAACAATTTCTACTGTATTATATGCACATTTGTCTTCTCTCTTGGATTGTGTGCTCTTTGGATACCAGATATATAGCTTATTCATCTCTGGCATGTGAAGATAGTGTTTGATAAATGAAAGAAAAAGAAACAATGAACAAATGAGTGAGTGAAAGAATGGGGGTGATCCTGAGTGATGTGTAGGTCCTGTATCAACTCTAGTTTACTGAAAAGAAAAGTGACAATGAGGGATATTAAAGTAGTCACACTTTTAGTTGAAATTTACTGAATACCTATCATGCTCCAGCCCTGATGGTTACTTTCCATGCATTACCATTATACCTGCAAAATCCATTCCCAGTAGATGGTATTAGCTCCATTTCACATTCAACTTGATAGCAGTCATGAAAGGTACTTATTTTTATCCCCATTTTGCAGATGTGTAGGTAAAGGCTCATAAATATCATAGACTTGACTGAAGTTATATAACTAGTGAGTGGCAGGGGTAGGATTTTTACCCCAAGTCAATCCAGCTATAAAGCTGCAGTTAAGAAAAAAGGTGGGGAGGAGGGAACTAGAACCTAGGCTCTGTGACATTAAGCCCAGGGTTTCAATTAACTCTCATTCTCATTTCAAAAATATTTTTACTTTTTAAATAATCTCTGTACCCAACATGGGGCTTGAACTCACAACCCTGAGATCAAGAGTCACATGTTGCACTGACTGAGCCAGCTAGGTGCCCCTAGTTTTTGTAACTCAAAAATTTATTTTTAATTTTTTAAATGTTTATTTATTTTTGAGAGAGAGAGAGAAAGAGAGAGAGAGACAGACATACAGACAGACTGAGAACCAAAGGTGGGGGTGGGGCAGAGAGAGAGAGGGAGAGACAGAATCTGAAGCAGGCTCCAGGCTCTGAGCTGTCAGCACAGAGCGTGATGTGGGGCTTGAACACATGAACCATGAGATCATGACCTGAGCCTAAGTTGAATGCTTAACCGACTGAGCCACCCAGGTGCCCCTGTACCTCAAAATTTTTAATGAAGCATTTAATAATCTCAACAATAATCATGTATAGCTAGATTAGGTATTCACATACATTGTGGAATTTGAGAGTAAATAAAAATCTACCTTGCTCTTTACTGTCTGCTTTAACAATTTGCCAATGTATCTGTAACTCCCAGCCTCAAGAAGATGGTGTTTCCCAAAGTGGGTTCTGTGGGCTATTTAATAGGTGTTTTGTGTTCAAAGAGTCCAGGGATTTGGAATTAAGTATGGGGTTAAATACAGTTTCTTCTTCAAGTATCTTGTGCAGGATTCTTTTGATATGATAATGTGCATTATGAATTCACAACTGGTAGATAAAATACTAGAGTAATTCTCAATGAAGATATGGGGACACTGTCCCCCTTCCTTTTTATTTTTTATTTCTAAGTATTACAACAGCATTTTGTCCCATAAAAGACACTTCTAAAAAGTGCTTATTTAGGGTACCATGCTTCTAGAAACTGCTCACAAAAATGTCAACGGTATTAGCTGGGACAGTTTGCACACGTAACCGTGAGCTTTTACCAACAAGTTGTGCCAGAAGAGTGAGTGCTATTTTCTATGATACAGTTTTGTCTAAGTGCAAATTGGACTATTTAAGAACCAGATCTATATCATCATCTCAGTTCTAAACATTAAGAGGAACTTGTTCAAGCTCTTTTCTCTCTAGAAGCTCCAATTTCTTCTTCAATAGTGTGGACATAGTAACAAAAACTACCTCGCATGAATATTATGACTAAATAGTAACAATAATAAAACTGTTAAAAGAGCAACATTTACTCTGTCCTTATAACTTCCAGGAAAAAGTTTAGGTGTCTCACACACTATCTTTTTTAATCTTTGTGGCACCCATAAGAAAAGGTTATTATTTTCCTCATTTTGAAGATGAGCAGACTGTGACTCAGAATTGTTAAGTGGGTTTCTCAACATCACACAGCTAGCAGGTGAAGAAACTGAATTTCAAATCCAGTATATCTGATTCTTTCACCTCTGCTTTCCTAACTTTAAATTTCAAATGTGATGATTACTAGGATAAATAATAATACTGAGGATAACAAACTTTTCATACTTCCCATGTGCCAGGCATTGTTCTAAGTACGCTGTGTGTACTATTTAATCATCAAAATAATCTTATTTATGCAAATGTGCTTTGTAAATTTTATATGTTGTATAATTGCAGCTTTATGTTATTGCTATCATGAATAATGAATGAATCCGTATGTATTAGTTTCCTGATTTTATTTCCCCAGTTTTTTTTTAACTTTAAATAATTTTATAGAATATGAAAGCTGAATGAGATGTTGGGGGTTATTTAATCTTATTACTCTTCTTTTTGAGATTATCTCTTAATTTGCTAAACCACTATGGGCGTGGTTCTTAGACTGAATTGTTCATGATTCTGAACTCTATTTTGGTCAAGCTATTTGGGAAGTATAGCTTCAAAAGATATATTGAGCAGCAAACAATTACCAGACATTACTAAAATCTGGAAAATAAGTTTTAACTTGACATCAGATAGGCATCTTTTTTGTGCATATTTGCCCAGGACTAAATTTAGCAAACAGGACTCAGCAGTGCCAAAAGGCTTGTTCTTGGTAGTAAATTCCCAGTTATAAAACCTGGTGTTTGAGGAAGTTATTGAGAAGACATAGCCACCATTGACCCACAAGCTGGACCCAGGCAATTGGAAGCTCCTTTCCCCCTACCTTGTTCTCGGAATGTAACTTCTGCCCACCATTCTCATACTATGAGTCACTTTCAAGGATGTGCCCTTGAGAAAACAATGTGTTATTCTGGACAGTGTACATGACTGAACCCTGTCAGATCCTCTACATAAACTTCTAAGAGTGGTGGGTGAGTGTGGAGATCTACTCATCTTGAGGTGTCCCAAGATGAGCCTTGTATATCAGTTCCTTTGCTTATTAAACTGTCGCTTACCAATCTGGAGTGGTCTGCCTATTTCTCAGGTCTCTCCTTTCCTGCTGTGTACTGAGGCCAGTTCACTTGGGAATCTCTCAAGTTTGGGAACCAACCTTAGGGATGCCTTTGTGGCACACTGAAAACACATCAGTCTAGGTGTCAGGAAAACTGGGTTCTAAGCCACATTCTGCTATTGGCTTGCTCTATAGCTTTGTCTTCAATGAGACAGCTATTCACTTATGTCATCCATATTTATTGAGAAGTTATTAAGTGTCAGGTGCTATGCTACATAGTGAGGATAAAAGAAGAACAAAAACTGAAATAGTTCCTAACCTGAAAATTCAGCCTGATGATGTTGATCTGGGACACACAACACCCATAGATAGTGTGTCTGGTACATGATAGAAACTTGGTATACTGTATTTTCTTCTTGGCTCCTTGGAACAATAAATTCAGTTTTCTTGTCATTTTTTTCCCATCTGTGAAGGATGGGGAAAGTGATGTGATGGAGAGGATGATTTCCAAGATTCTTTCTGGTTCCAAGCTTCAAAGATTCATTAAGTTCAGGATAATCATTGGGTGCTGATCCAAAATTCAATGTGTTTGTGAATGATGTTGTTTGGCAATAAGAAAGTGATAGATTACTCTTTCTGTTTATTTCTCCTTTCACTGTCATAATTTAATACCATGAATTATAAATCCAACCAATATGCAATCCAGTTTGCTAGCATACTTCGTGAAGAATCTAGGATATGAGACTGGAATGCAAACTGAAACATCACTGAAAAAATTAAATCCACTTCCTCTTGGCTTTTGCAAGTGTCCTGTACTCAAGCTGTGAGTACCAGCCCTTATCACTGGTAAGAGGCGCATTTCATTCCCTGTTGATGAGTAATCTTATTTAAAAAGCATTACACTTTTTGATGATAAACTTTTGTATGTAAATTCTATGAAGATTTTCATACCAGCAGCAACAGGAATGTGAGTCAGAGTTGCAAATTTCCTTCCCTTGAATATGATAAGTATTCAAGTGCCCTCACCTGGGACAAAGACATTCTATCATATACCATTTCAAATGAATATATATATATATATATATATATTGCCTGGCACACTTTATTTTTTTTTAATTTTTTTAACGTTTATTTATTTTTGAGACAGAGAGAGACAGAGCATGAACGGGGGAGGGTCAGAGAGAGGGAGACACAGAATCTGAAACAGGATCCAGGCTCTGAGCTGTCAGCACAGAGCCTGACGCGGGGCTGGAACTCACAGACCGTGAGATCATGACCTGAGCCAAAGTCGGCCGCTTAAACAACTGAGCCACCCAGGCGCCCCATTTTTTTTTTAATTTTTTTTAACGTTTATTTACTTTTGAGACAGAGAGAGAGCATGAGCAGGGGAGGGTCAGAGAGAGGGAGACACAGAATCTGAAACAGGTGCCTGGCACACTTTAAAGGACGGTTTTCTATCATTTCTCAGAGAAAATAATTTACCTGAAAGTTTTGGGCCAGATTTAAATTATGGTAACAGAATTTTCTTTTTATAAAGTAGTCATTCAACTTGTATAATTGGAGAGAACTTTCTGAAATTTTGGTCAATGAGCACTGATTTAATCAATTTCTAGATATGAAAAGTTTTGCTAATAGCCTATTGGAATATTTATGCAATGGTGCCATAAATTTCCAATGAATAATAATAATAATAATAATAATAATAATAATGTCATTTCATAGCAGAGTTTTTAAATTTTTTTGACTCCGAAGACTTGCACAATAACCCTGCATCCTATGGAGCAGTCGAACATTATTATTGCTGTCTTATGATTAAAAAAACTTACAAAGTAAAGAGTGAGTACAACTAAAATGTATCCCTACACTCTACAGAGATCTTATTGTCCCTTAAAAACTGCCTACTTTTAACTCCTATCAAAATTTATAGTTGTTCAAAAGCTTACTTCCCCAGACTGTAAATTTCTCAAGATCAAGGTCCTTCTATATGTCTTTGTACCCATGGCAACTAATACATTGATTGGCACATAGTTGCTGCTCAAATGTGTGTTGAATAAACATCTCGTCATAACACATGGATAATTGTGACTTGATTGAGTAAATTTGGACCTGACTTGAACAAGTTAAAACTTGTTCTGCATGTAAAAATTTTTTTTGAAAAATGTAAAAGATTGAGGCAATGCTACTGTCACATTTAGGACTCTGTTCCCTTAATTTATTCATTCCTTCATTTATTTATTAATGCAACTATTATACATTTATTTTGTGCCTACTACTTACCATATACCTTATTATAACTTGAATAAGCTCATGGCTTTTTTGTTCTTCTTAGACTTGCTTTACTTCATTAATATTTTGAGTTATCATCTTAGCTCCTACCTGAACTTTTAATGATGACTGAATTTCAGAACTTTTTATGCCTCCTCATTTTTTTTTTTTTTGCTATAAAATAGAAATTATGATTCATGTACTTGTTCTTTAGGGTGAGAGATGACTAAGGGGCAATTATTTTGAGATAAATGTTTTGGTGACAGACAAGGGAAAAGCAGAACAAGTTCATAATAGATAACCTCATTTCCAAGAGAAGAAAATGATTTGTAGAGCTGAGTGACACAGAGTGTCCCTCTGCCTTTGACAGAGTCCCAAGACTCTTCCCCATCTCTCTGTCTTTTCCTTAGGAGACCTCATTTATGTTTCTCCTTCCCTGTAAGCTGTAACTCTTCTCTCATGGCTTTCTTCCTCTCTCCATAACACTTATTTACTTGCCTCTTCGAGTCCAGCCTTTGCCTGCTGTACGTAATACATAATCCCCGTGTATAGCCACGACCCCTACCCGCACCTGTTAATCATTCAGTAGCTCTCACTGTCCACATCTATTAGTCAGGCTTTCAATGCTTTCTACTTTCAGGCTACACTCACTTTAAGAAACTTATTTCCTATGTCTTTCTTTACATGTCTATTTCAAGTCAAACTGACCACTTACCAGTCCACATGCTATATCTCCTAGGGAGCTGCCTCTGTGCCTGTTCATGCTTTTATTTTACACCTGTAATAGCCTTTCCATGTCCCTTCTTAAATCCATATTCTACTCATTCATGAGGACTCAGTTACTATCTCAATTTATTTATTAAATTATTCTTGATCTCCCAAACTAGAAGTATTTTTTTCTCTACTTGAACTCTAAACTTCAAAGCACTTTATCTGCAACTGAAACTTATAAAATTTAAGAAAACATAATGATGAATGTAGAATACAATAAAATTCTAATCAGATGTGCAATTTTCCTTTACAATGAGGTAAATGTCTGATTTCTTCTTATATTTGCAGTGTATACTGTGGAGGAGAAATATTTGTTGAATAAGTAAAGGAATGAATGAATAAGTGAATACAATATTGAGTGAATGAATGAGGTATTTTTCAAGGACTATCTAGGTGCCATATCTTCTTTAATGCTACAGCCAATTTACACCTAGCATTACTCTTCTATGAAATGATGAGATTTCAGGAATCCTCAACTATCCAATTACAGCAAAGGAGCTGAAATTAAGTGAAAAATTATTCTAAGCAGCAAAGAAAATAGCTATCACAAAATTTATTTACATTGGTGCCTACCCTCAAGCTAGCTGGAACTTACTTGGTTAGTATTAGGTGTTAACTTGAATTATTGCTTTAATGAGCTTATTTAGTTGCCATAGAAACTAATGAGGGAGAAGGTTGAATAAAAGCAATTAGTGTGACACATCATATTAGCCTAGAGACCATTGCTGTTGCAGTGTTACAGGTCTGAGAAATAGTTCGATCATTTATATCAAATACCGTTTATTAGGGATTTGTATTTTGCAAACATTTCCATTAAAATATCCCCCCAAAATTAAGTTTGTTAATTCAGTTATCTGGACGTGACGATTGTGAGAATACATTACAACTATAAAACATTTAACATCTTTAAGTGACTTTAATATAAGATCTTTGAATGGTAAATATAATTTCCAATCAAATTAAGTAAGAAGAGAGGCTCAAAGAAATTACATAACTTGGTTAAAAAGTCAAACTAGTAAATTACATAGGCAAGACTCAATTACATATATTCTGTACCCCAAATTATTTTTATTTTACTATATATTCAATTTTGTCAACTTATTCAAATTGTTTAATACTTTATCCCTTACTGTTTTTGAAAAAAAATGTAATTCTCTTTGGGGACAATAAATCTCTAAAGTGATAATTTGTCTGGAACACATATTGTGTGGCCATTTCAAAGGCTACTTAAAAATTAGAGCTACAAGGAAGTCACTTGCTATAGTTCAGAGGTGTGTCATGAAATCAGTTGTGTTCAAGTCTGTGACCTTATTGTTAATTTAAGATGTCCAGTGATCTAGACATCTCCTAGTTTCCTGTATAGCTCTTTGCCTGGGGGCTTCTTCCAGGAGGCTGCTCTGTTCATTGACAGTAGGCTAAAGAAATGCTGGGGAATTAGCACCCTCCACCAATTACTGAAGCAGGTGAATATATAAATATACCCGTTCTCTAAACCTCAAGTGATATGCAAGCATTTTCTGGAAATTCCCTGCAGGATTAAGCTTCAGTCACCCAGTGTGATGGCTGACTTAATTGTATTGACTGCCTCCCTCCTCATATTGCTTTCTGGTTTCCCTGCATTTCATCTCTGAACCTTCCACATAAACCTCCTGCACTCAGATCCTTGTTTTGGTCTACCTTTGGGGGAATTCACATGAAGACCAACATACCTGGGAGAATTACTGCATTTTAAACTATCTCACTTTATCTACTAACTTTAAATTTTTTTATGTTTATTTATTTTTAAGAGTCAGAGAGACAGAGAGTGAGCAGGGAAAGGGCAGAGAGAGAGGGAGACACAGAATCTGAAACAGGCTTCTAGCTCTGAGCTGTCAGAGCAGAGCCCTATGCGGGGCTTGAAATCTCTGAACGTGAGATCATGGCTTGAGCCGAAGTCAGATGCCTAACCGACTGAGCCACCCAGGCACCCCTCATCTACTAACTTTATAATAAGAAATAATAAGTTAGACTTTTGAGGGCTACTATGTGATATCTATGATTCTAAGTGTTTACATGTTTTCTCTTAGTATCACAACAACACCATGAGGTAGAAACTATTATTTTTCCCATTTTACAGGCAATTGAAGTTTAGAGAAGATAAGTAACTTGGTCAAGGTCACTCAGCTTGGCAATGATGGAGACAGTAGTTGAACCTAGGCCATCTGGTTTTCTAGAAATTTAATTAATTCATGGTTGTGTGGACTTAATGTATTTATATATATACATATATATATATATTATATATATATAATGTATTTATATATATATATATTAATGTTTATTTATTTTTGAGACAGAGAGAGACAGAGCATGAACAGGGGAGGGTCAGAGAGAGAGGGAGACACAGAATCGGAAACAGGCTCCAGGCTCTGAGCTGTCAGCACAGAGCCCGACGCGGGGCTCGAACTCACGGACCGTGAGATCATGACCTGAACCGAAGTCGGCCGCTCAACCGACTGAGCCACCCAGGCGCCCCAAACATACATATATTTAATATGTAATATTTCTTTTATCTTTCTCATTTTATTAAAGTATGGTGTATTGCCTGAAGAGTTAAGGTGCACATTTTAAAAAAGGAAAGAAGTGAAACTTCAATAAAATTGAGGGATAAACTGATAAGGGTCTGGGACCAGGTGTGACTGGGCTTTGGGCTTGGTGATGGGACAGGAGGAGTCTGAACAGAAAAAAGCCGCTCTTTGACAGCAGGTAGTGCACAGAGAGATGGGCTTCTTCTCTGATGGACCCATCTGTAACCATTCAAACTCTCTATTGTCCTGAGCCCTTATCTCTCAGAGACCCAAGAAGCAACATCTACTTTTAGTATCAGTTTGAATGTATAAATATTTAACTGAAATAATGAAGTCTAGAAAAGCATGGTTTCTCTGCAGTTCCCTTCACTGTAAGGGAATTGGTGATTAGAATAAATAATTGCTCTGAAAATAGCTCCTTCCCATTTGTTCAAACAATTAAGCCCATCAATGAAATTAATTTATGGGAGGGATGACACACGTGTTGGCAAATTGTTCTGTTCATCTTGGCAGCTTTCATTTTTTTCTCATTCTCTCTCTTTTTTTTATCTCCCTTTCTGCCTTTATTGCTGTTTATGCTGTCACTTCTCAGTGTCTTTTGGAAGGTGATGTTTCCTATAACAAATTTGCTTTTTTTTAAATCTCAAAATTCATCTGCAGATATATTTTATCTACTTGCTTATAAGGACATGCTTTTTATCTCCTCTCTTTTAAATTTGGGTGATGGGCATTTGATTTATTATCTTCCAGCTTTGATTTGTTCAAAGTCACCTTTTATTAAATATCCCTCAAACATCTTGTGTTTTGGTATTAGCACAGCATAATCATATAGGGTCAAGTGGGTAAAACAGAAACAAATGAGTCTTGCACATGTAAAAGAAAGAAAAATAATCATTAATTTAAAATATGACTGTATTTGAAACCAGCTAGGTAGAATTCCTGTTGGGAACAGATTTGCCTTCTTTGCTTAGGAAAACCTGTTCTCTAGTCTTGTTTGGTTCTGAAAAACCAAGCCTTCCATCTCTTGTCCTGTTCCCCACTGCCTTGAGAAGAGACCTGGATAAATAGAAGCAGGAATTCTTTTTTTCCCCAATATATGAAGATTATTGTCAAATTGGTTTCCATACAACACCCAGTGCTCATTCCAAAAGGTGCTCTCCTCAGTACCCATCACCCACCCTCTCCTCCCTCCCACCCCCCATCAACCCTCAGTTCTCAGTTTTTAAGAGTCTCTTATGCTTTGGCTCTCTTCCACTCTAAACTCTTTTTTTTTCCTTCCTTTCTCCCATGGGTTTCTGTTAAGTGGATCCTGAGAAACTTAATAGAAGCAGGAATTCTGAACCTGCCTCTGATTGCTGGTGAGGGGTAGACAGGAGCTTGGGTGAAGATCCTGAGGCCTGGAGAAGATGGTGGAAAAGATATCAATAGAAAAAAAAGTGCTGTGGCAAGGTATCAGTAAGGTGGGGCTGAAGATAAATGGAAGCCAGTGAGAAAATCCTTGTAGAAATTATTCAAGGGACTTTAAAAGAATGAAATCTAATGTTCTACATTCAGTTTTTGCCCCTTTTTGTACTCTGCTGAACTACCTTCTATAATCACTAAACATTAGTAGAAAACACAGCACATACCACCTTGTGTTAGCAGTGTTTGGAGGAATCAAGATAACAGGACAATGTCCAGTGTTGGGATCAAAGGATGAAAGACAGAAGTGTAGCCACAGGATGCATGTTGATGTGTGAGATGATAGAAATTAAATGAGAACAGAAACTCGGAGCACAAGATGGGCAGAAGAACTCATTTGTGCCCCCTACCCCACTCTGCACAGAGAATTAATTCTTCCCATCTAAGCAAAAATGAAGTTTTGGAAACACAGATCTGATCATGAAATCTCCTACTTAGAACTCTTCTGAGGTTGTCATGACAAAACTCTTTATAGTAATCTACATGTTCCTTTATGGTCATGGTCCTAATCATCTTTTCAGCCTTATCTTGCGTCATACTTCCATTTTGTATTTGTCCTTCATCTGCACTGGCATTGGTTTATTCCCTTCAACTTGTCATAATCTCCTTTACCATGGGACCATTACACATGCTGTCCCACCTGCCTGAAACATGTTCCTTACTTCCTTTGAAAAGTTAATTCCTACTTGTCCTTTAGACAGCAACTCAAGCATCCCTTCTTCAGAAACTTGTTCCTTTCCTCCTTGACCAGCCCCTCTCTAAAAGCCCCTTGCACTTCTTCTTCAGTATACCTGCCACAGTTTTAACTTCATAATTGTTTGTGCCACATGACTAATGCCATCTACCCCAGTACTTACAAAGCTCTATTCAGCAGGTACATTTGATTCTGAATGACGATTTCATCCCCAGGGTCTTGTCCAGTTCTTACCACATCACAAACAATCAATAAACATTTTCTGAAGGAAGGAAGAGTAAAGAAGGAAGGAAGAAAAATGATAAATATTTATCAGGGGTCTCAAAAGTCTTCTCTGCCTGGTGCTGCTTGAAAGACAAATATTGGAAGACTCTGGTTCCCTTCTGGTCCTTAGAACTGCCTAAGAGTTCTGTTTTGGAGATAGGGGAAACATTTGCCAAAATTAACAGTAAAGGAAATTCCTTATCTATTTAATTAAGCTTTGTACTTGGATGATGATGATGAAGAAGGTGCATAAAATTCATTTTGATTACCCTTCTTAAACTCATTGATATGTATGTAGATGTGTGTATGCATCTGTTTGTATGAAGAAAAGAGAACTTTCTCCCCTGTTGTGATCATTTAGCAACAGGCTGATGATCTTGTGAAGAAGAAGAAATTCTCTCTTGGTCTAATTGACAAAGTCACTTCTGCTTAGAAATGAGAATGATTTGGCAAGAGAAAGGGATAGAAGTGAACAGTGATCTAATTAATGACCTCATCTTCTTTTCTAAGTTTCATTTTTACAAAACAAATTATTTCTCTCTTGTTCTAGCTGTTAAGGTATTTTATTCTGAGGCACAAAGTATGGAGTTGGATTCATAAATGAGGAGTCTTATCCAAGCTAGAAATACTAACCTGACCTCACCTCTTAATAGCTATGTGACCTTGAGCAAGCTATTAACTGTTTGAACCTAAGTTCTCCCATGTTTCTTAATGTTTATTTATTTTGGTGGGGGAGGGGCAGAAAGAAGGAGACTGAGAATTCCAAGCAGGCTTCACCCTGTCAGCACAGAGCCCAGCTCAGAGCTTGAACTCATGAACCACAAGATCATGACCTGAGCCAAAATCAAGTCAGACACTTAACAGACTGAGCCACCCAGGTGTCCCAGCTCTTCCATATTTTAAATGGATATAATACACTCATGTCAGGGGCTTGTGGTGAGTTCTAAATGAGATGGTGTACAGAAAGCTAGCTGCAGAATAGATGCTTGAATGTTCTTTCTTGTCTCCTGTCTGGACCCTTTTTTTTTCTGAGCATGTCCATACTTCCTAGCTTCTGCCAAAGTAAGTTGGCTCGTCAATTATTCCATGGTGCTGGTGGGTTGCCTTCCTGTACCATGAAAGATAGAAAAAGAAAAATAACATTAGTAATTTTTTTAATTGACCCTCCTGAGAAGGATCAAATGCTAGGACCAAATTTTAGTAGCAGCCTCAAATACAAGGGGCTGAAGTTAAGTATTAAATTCTTATGAAAACAGAGAAAGAATGTTGGTTCACAACTTCCTTAGGAGCTTCCAGGATGTAATCTGGAACTAGCCCTATGAGGGAGAGTAGGGAAAGTCCTAAGAAAAAGGCGGTGCACTCCAGATTGGTAGGTTTAATAAGCAAATGAACTTATATATGAGGCTCATCTTGAGTGGCAACAAGACAGTAGATCTCCACACCTGCCCTCCAGAATCTTAAATGTTTATATGGAGTCATTAACTGGGTTCAGTCACATATAGCATCCAGATGGTCTCAATACCACATCACATCTCAAGTCTATGTCTTTGGGGCACCTTCTGGGAGTGTGGAAGGCAAGCAGAATGCATGTTCCAAGAACAGAGGTGGGGTAAGGAGCCTGTGATTGTCGGAGTACAGCTCACAAGTCAGTCTGTGATCATGTCCTCTCAGTGACCTCCACTAACAAAGGAGAAATGTCTGACCCAAGACATCTTTTTCTTAGTTGTATAATGTGACATCTCTGAGAGCGTCATAAGGTTTCTGTCTCATTAGTTAAAAAAAGGCGGGGGGAAGAAAGAGGTCCTCTGGCTTCTCCCTCCATCCATAACTTTCTCCCTTTAGCTGCCTGGTAGAGCACCCACCAGTGCCAGGCAGAATCTTTAGAGAGAGAACACCTTCCTTATTTTCTGACTTTTGCTCTCCTTCTAGGATTCCTAGCAGAAGAGACCTCTGAACAAGACTCTTCTATCTGCAGTGACGTGTCTAACCTGTAAGAAATAGACAAATGCCACTTATGGTGATTTCATCTATGCTTCTCTTTTTCTCATTCAGAAGCACCGTAATTCCCCAAATTGAATTTTGAATGAGATACTGTTCACTGACCATGGGGACAGTGCATATATGCATAAATGGAATCAAACCTCTTTTCTCAAGCAATTTGTCTTCACTCTAGCCTGAAATTGTCTTTTAAAGTGGGGGACAGCCTTAATTCAGACTCTGACTCAATAGTTAGTGTCTGGGGATTAAACATGTTAATGATCAACCAGAGGAGAAGTTTGTTTTGTAAAAATAAAACTAGGGAGGGAGATGAGGTCATTATAACATTGTCCACTAGTGGTCAGGAGAGGAATTGATAAGGGCAGGTCTGGAGTATAGATAACTGTTATTACCGTGGTCCATTTTATAGATGAATTCTGAATGGAGTTTAGAGAAATTCAGTAATGCATGGATGATCTTAGAATTACTAAGTGATTGAGACACAATGTGAACAAGAACTGTCTGACCTAGACAACACTAAAGCCTAAACTTCTAAATTATACTGTGAACTAGTACTAAATTTGGGGGGACATACTTAAAATGATAGCTAACAATACCAGGTGATTTGGGATGGATGTGAAGTAAGCAGAGCAATCTGCAAACACAAAGGACACCTTTGATGAAGTTCTGTTCAAGATGGCAGCCTAAGCCACGAGAACCTGGAACCTTGTTGCAAGGTCATTGGGATAACTGAAGCTTGTCTCCTGTTTCAATATGCCAGACCAGTGAAAGTTGATGAAGCTGTACATCTAATAGCAATTTGGAGCCTATCATACTTTTATCCAGTGTCAAAGTGTCCCACTCACCTTATCAGTGAAAAGATTTTCTTTTCTTTTTCTTTTAAATTTATTTATTCATTTTGGGAGTTATGGAGCATGGGAGGGGCAGAGTAAGAGAGAATCCCAAGCAGGCTCTGAACTGTCAGCACGGAGCCTGACATGGGGCTCAAACCCATGAACCATGAATGAGATCATGACCTGACCCAAAACCACGAGTCCGACACCCAACCAACTTGAGCCACCCAAGCACAAGAAAAGATATTCTTAATAATGAAGATGCTTGAAGTTTTCTTCCAGAAGTTTTTTTTTTTTTGTGATTGTGGAATATTATAATATGGCATATTTAGAACTACATGGAAAGACTTCATTTATTTCTGACTCTACTTTTATATTTTTATTCATTCAGCCATACATCTATTCAGTTACACAACATCTCTTGAGTGCCTTCTATATCCATGCACTATATACTGTGTCCTTTACTTGGCCTGCTCATTCTAGATGCCATCTATTCTGTAGAGAACCCTAATATACTTCTGGAATTGACCACAACAGCTGCCTTCACATTTTGTGGAAAAGTAGATGCTGTGATTTGAAGATACAGCAGTTACTTAAGCTTCATATCTGTAAAAGAATGGCAGGTAGAAATGAGTGGCTTAGACTAGGTATGTTAGCAGATGTCTTCTAGTTCTAAGGTTCGTTGATCTAGCAGCTTTGGTCTTAATTAAACTCAGCAAAATAATGTATGAGTCTACTCAGATTTGAAAGCCTTGGGGATTCCAATTATAAAATAATGTTTAGATGCACTTTCTTCCAGCTCTGAAGTTCTGTGATATAGCCAGACTTCTCCGTTTTGTCCCAGACCACCTCCTAGGGGGAGAAAAGAGTGATATCATCTCTGAAATCCCCACTGATTCTGAAGAAGTCTTACTACTCTTGTTGGAGGATATGGTAGCTTGTGGAGTCATCTGCTTTCAGAGTCCGAGCTAACCATTTGTCGTGTGTCCTTCTTTTCCTCCCTTCATGGGAAGCAGTGTTGAAGGAGGGGAATTAGCAGGAGTTCCAGCCTCAGATTGCACAGGGTTGAATCATGCTTTCTTACTTGCTGCACACTCTGAGGCAACTTATTTAACCTCCGTTTCTTCACCATAAAACTGAGCTCATAGTAATTTACAGGGAGGTAATGACACCTGGAGGTTAGAATACTTATTGAGCACTTGGAATGGAGCCTGGATCACATACAGCGATCAGTAGCTACTTGCTATTATTTTGTCAAGTAAAAGCAGCTGGTCAAATATTGCCTCCAAGTTTGGTAGCCTGTGAACCTGAAGGAGGATAGTGGGAGCATGGCTGGGGACATAGGGTCAGATGATAGGGGAGCAGGAGGTCTTTTGGAGGGATCAGGAAAGGGCTGTGACCTCAGGTTCAAGCCAGTGGGAAGAATAAGAGTGTGTGTACCTATTTCCAGAATAGAAAGATAACTTTTTTCATCTTCCTTTCTATATTTATTCAACAAATAATTACTTCCTCTTATCCCATTCCTGCCTCTCCTCTCTCTTTTTTCTGTCTTTTCATTCCTTCTTCCCATTTTTCTTCTTTTTACTTTCCTTCTTTCTTTGCTCCCTTTGATGTAAATTCTAACCTAGGAATGGAGAGGAACCTGGGCACAGCAGTGGGGCTGGGAATACGTGGGAGAGGAATCCAGGGCAAAAGAGGGAGTCTATTTTGGTCTTCTTTCCTTTTGACTTCAAGCTGTGTTTCTCTCGTGGCTGGGGAAAGGCCAAAAAGGCCTGTGACTTATTGATCAAGAATGGAAGAAAAATCATGTTGGCAGGAGGCAGACTGTGCTGCATCCAAATGAGCCTGGCCCTCATTGTGGGAGGCCTGGAAGGGAAATACTGGCTGTTCAATGGAAGCTGCAGAGCAGGTCCAAGCTTTGGAACTGCTCAGGGGGGAAGCTGCTGTGCAGAGGGGCCCCAGGCCTCAAGGAAGCTATGACATCCAGCTCCTTTTACTCTGAGCTGGTAGCAAATGGGCCACCTGGCTGGGATGGGGACAGGAATTATGGTGCCTTTGGAACAGGAATGATGCAGACTTCCAGAGACAGCTCAGAGGCTCCTCTGTCAAGAGGTACACTGGGATTCACCAGCTTCATCTTTGCCTCTTGCTGTTTACAGTGAAAAACACAAAATTCTGCCTCACCAACTAATCTCAAGCTTTGCTCTGAATCAATACCCAGGTTCAGACTGTCATTAAAGAGGCACTGCCACTGTGGATTGGGAACAGCTATTTGATAGCATGTCTGCGCCTGATGATAGGAACAGAAATAGGGAGAAAGCTACAAATGAAAGTATTAGACAGCGTGCCCATTGTGTTCATCTCTTCTTTCATTGTCCTATACATTGTCTCCTTGGTTCTTGAAATGACCATGACCATGGATTTACAGAGGTTTAAATAATAAAAGGACAGACACACGTGACCTAGTATAACTAAACCCCATGAAAAACAGAGTTTCACAATTCGATAAATATTATAAGGAATTTTGGGCATCCTTCATAATTTCTCAGTCAAAACAGGAAGTTTTCTATAATAACCTGGGCAGGTGGTCATCCTGCTGTCTCTTAAATGTTTCCATTAACAGTAATGTCACCACTTCCTGCGGCAGCTTATTCTATTGCATTCAGCCACACCTCTGGGCTCCTCCTTTTCCATATGCCCCAGGCCTAGCGATGATGGGAGAAATCAACTCTTTAACACTGACATGCAACCCTGGCTCAATTTGGATCTTGTGTCTCCAATTCCAGCAGCACCCCTCCCCCTTAGCTTGCTTACTTTATGCAATGCCACTAACCTCATGACTACCGATGCCAATGCAGACTCATAGAACTAGTTCTGGAAGAATGGCTCACCTTAAGTATTGCTGCTGCCTTCCTCTTAGCTACTTTAGTGCATGGTGCTTTCTGTGCCAGTTAAAGATGTTTTGTTTTCCTCAGAATCATTTTTTACCCCACAAGACATTCTTTGTTCTTTCTGTTTTATAACTCATTTCAACAGGGGCTTGTACCACGCTCTCAAGGAGAGGATTGAAGAGCTTCTGGTGAAGGTACATCTTACGCTGGATGATCAGTTTCTTTTACCTCTACCAAAACTGTAGCAGGACAAGGTGCGTGGTCCTCAATCCCCCCACCCTGAGTGGGCTACCCTTGCCTTCTCAAGGGTCCTTAACTCACTGATAGGAGTTGGGCAATTATTCATCTCTTCTTTAGCCAAAGGTCTTTTAGTCAAAATTTCCACTGTGGTCATCTCATGCATTCCTGGCCCCTTTAAATGGTCTTCTCTATACAGTTAAAAGAAGTAAACACCTTAGCTATAGATGTTAGCCAACAAGAGCAGTTTGTCCAGATTATTCTATTCTAAACCTGATATCTTCTTGACTCTTCAACTCTTTTCTGGTTCTCTTATCTAGGAGAGAATTTGAGTGTTTTTTTCTCTAATATTATGCTCAGATAAGAGATTCACATAACTTTATACCAGAACAGAGTAGAAGACAAACTCTCTTCCCTTAGCTCTATCTTTGATGAGCCTGGTGATTGAGATCACAACTTCTTGCCTTTAGGAAAGAAGAATAGACTGAGTGTCTAATCTGTACCCCAGAGTTCCCTTCTTTCTCTCTACTGTAAATGAAAACACAGAGTAGACACAATGCAGACTTTCTCCACTAATGTAAGAACAAAACCTATCTCCTAGCAACATCTGTTGGTCTTAGGTCTATCTCATAGAATAGCACAGACATGCCATCCTTAAGGTATTAATTTGGCGAAGGATGACATCCAGGGAAAATTCAAACAAACTTAAGACAATATTTTTTATAATGAGTAGTTCATCATACATTGTAATCCTCCAATGGAAATTAAAGACAATGGGAAAGAGCATTAAATGATTTTGCATCCAGGTAAAGATCTATTTCTATTGCACTGGTTGTTAGCAGACACATCTCTGGAAGAAACATGTATGGTTGAACGAATTTCCATCTGTTCTCCCTTCCACCTCACCTCCATACCTTTGCAATGAGAAGAGGTCCTATGACCAGCTCCAGGTAATGGGCTATAAGTCTTAGGAAAATATCTCACTTCTGGACTAACATATCTAACTGCTTGGGTGGAAACTGAGTACTGAGTCACCACTAGAATGCTGCTTCTCCAGAGAATCATCAGATTGCGTGAGAGTTTATAAGAGCGAAAAATAAGTAAATAAGTCATTGTTGTATGACATCACTGAGATTTCAAGCCTAATTGGTTGGCACAGCACAGACCAGCTCAATATGATTGATACGGTATTTTTGTCGCCATGCTTAATAAAAAATGGCTATGTGGCTTGGGTAATTGTAGTTAAGTCCTCTGGGACCCCACACCACCCTTGTTAGATAGGAATGCCAGACCCAGAAAAGTCCCCTTTGAAAAAGGAAAGAAGAACCAGGGGATAATATGTGGGCATCTGTGTTTTTTGAGATTATGTGGAATTATTTAGTACCAAGGGGCCTGATTGCAGACATCTCCTTTTCTAGAACTGGCCTTGCCGTGCACCTTAATTCGTCTCTGGGCTGCTGGGACACAATGCAAGTTTAAGAGAGAAACTTCATATTGCTAATTCCTAGGCATACTGAACACATACCATTGAAAGTCATGAGAATGTTACAAACTTGAGGCGGGAACTGGAATTGAAAATTAAACAGACACACGTTCTTTATGGAAACTTCACAGCTACAGCCAGACTTTGAGTCCCAAGTCCAATTTTGGTGTCTATCAGAAATTGCTGTTGCATGGAGCTACTGAATTTTCCACTTGGAGCTATCAGTATCATCTGATAGGTGACTTCCTCCTTCTATCCTCTCCTCAGGAAGATTTATCAGGCTATCTTTCCAGTGCTGTTGTTAACAAGCCTTGGGTTGCTTCTCTAGGGAGAGAAAGAAAGGCAACATTTATTTAGTACCTACCACAGGCCACAAAATGCACTAGTCACGTTTTTTGCATGCTTTTTCATTTGTGACAGGAGGTATAGTGAGAACCAGACCTCCTGGATTAGAAGGAACAGAGGACTTTGGAGTATCAGAAACTTTAGTTCAGAATCCTAGTTCTGCCTTACTGGCTGAATGACCCAATACTATTCTCTCTGAATGCATTGGTATTAACAAGCCCCTGTTGGGAGGATGAGGATGAGACACTATGTGGAATTGTATTGTACTATCCCTGAAACATACTAGTGACTCAAGAGCAAGCTTTCCAACAAGCCTGTGAGAGAGACCTTGTTATTCCATTTTACAAGCAAATTATGACCCAGAGCTGTTACATATCTTACCCTGGGTCATATAATGGCAGAGCTAGACCTCAAACTCTGGCCATTCTGTTTTCAGTTTAAATGTTGCTATGATGGGAGAATCGAATAGTTGTGACACAGCCCATGTAGTCTGTAAAATACAGCTTTTTAATGACATAGTTTTCCATATTCTGAACTGAAAGCAAGAGTACATAACATTTGCATATTGAAGAACTCTAAAACACTGAAAGCATTTATCAAAGGCTCCATGCCAGTAAGATAAATTTAGTGTGTGATAGAGGGGTTAAGTTTCTGTTGTGGCAGAGAGAAAATCTATAATTTTTGTAAATTTGATATTAAGAAAGCAAAATATAAAGCCATTCAACAAATACTGCAATAGACATGTAGTTCAACTCTATTGTTTCTGGGTAGGCTACAGGAAGAAGGAACTGTGTCTTGCAGACTGATTTTATTCCCCCTGTGGGCAAGAAGGCAATGGGAGTGTCTCTAGACAGCCTGATGAACTGTAGCAGCCCCACAGTGATCCCCAGGGAATAGTACCCCAGAAACCCAAAAGACTGCATTTGCTTGATCACCAAAGACTGGAACTTTTTGAGAGGACACATTGTGCTTTACTCAATAATGAAGGAGGTAATGAATTCCAGAACTCTTCAGATTCTTTCTAGGTAACCACAAACAAATTGATGCTTTACTACAAAAAGCAGAGAATTATATTTTGATTAAATCAAAATGATTCTTTGTATACAGTGTCCTATGGAGTCTTTTACCTCCTCTGGCCTTAATGTCTGCTTAATAAGATCACACATTCAATTATTTAAAAGACCCAAGAACCAATAGGGGATTTGCTGGCCCAGTTCTTAAAGCTTAGAAATCCAATTTGCCTTTCCTTCATTGCTAGCAGATCAGCCCCAGGTTGAGAGTGATGGAAACTATTGGACATTTTAGAATAATTATGAAGAGCTGAGAGATTTGGCTCAGCAAGTCTCATCTATAACTGAATAGAATAAATTTTATTATTGATGTTATCGTGATTGACATTTCCCCAGGTTTTCAGCTATTCTATCTCCAGATTCATTACCTTTTTTCATATTGTTAATGTATTAATGTACTGAGTTCTGGCAATTTCCACTATGATTTTTGTCTGTACAAGAATTCTCAGAAATACTGTGGATGAACCCATCATCAGCTGTTAAACTAGGCTGGAATGATAGTCAGTAAGACTTGCCAGAATATCTGCCCCTTCTTTAAATATATCCAACTTTCCTAAAACAATATCATGCATTTCACGTAAAGAAAATAGTTACATAATTATTGAAGACACCTAGATATACTTTTCCAAGTGAAGATTGAGGAATATGAAGTTGAAATTTTCTTTTCCATAATTAGATTTTATTTAATACTGAAACTTAACCTTTAGTTTATAGAAGCAATATGATGATTATATGGAAATTTACCTTAATTTTAATTTTACCACAAGGAATTATTTCCTTTTGGTTTTTCAGAAACCTGTAAATGTAATGTTTTCTGTATCTAAATATTAACTTTAATTTTTTTCTAAATTGACATTTTTATTAAAACTTTTCCCCTGATGTTGAAGGAAATTTATTTCACATAGATTCATTCTATCATAAGTGATATTTCAACTACACTCTATCTCAGGCATGTAGTTGATAGAAGGTGATAGTCAGGGGGCACCTGGGTAGCTCAGTTGGTTGAGTGTCCGACTTCGGCTCAGGTCACGATCCTCCAGTTCGTGGGTTCCAACCCCAAGTCAGGCTCTATGTTGACAGCTTAGAGCCTGGAGCCTGCTTTGGATTCTGTGTCTCCTTTTCTCTCTGCTCCTCCCCTGCTCATGCTGTGTCTCTCTTGGTCTCTCTCAAAAGTAAATAAACATTTTTAAAAATTAAAAAAGAAAAAGAAAAAAAATGATAGTCATATGGAAAGTAATTTAAAAAATGCTGTATAGTGATTTTGTTCCTTACAATTATTAATATGTTCAATTATCATGGAGTGCTACTAACACCTCTTAAACTAATCAGGCTGGATTTTAGAAGAAATATTGGATAGGGAAATTGCACTATTTATAAGGTTATGGAGATAATGCGATGCTGGCTCAAGAGAAATGATTTTGTAAAGTAATTATACTCCTTGCTATGTGCATGGCCATCACGTTTCTTAGTAAATTAGAGGGTTTTTTTTTTTCATAATCCTGGCCCAAATTGCTTATGATCTTATATGCCAGAACTCTATACTTAACCCCTGTGCTTTAGTCAAATGAAAAACATTTCAATTTGAAGTATTTTTTCAAATTATTATTCAATTTTACCTCTCTATTAGCTGTTCTTTACACATTCCTTTACTATTATTTGAGTAGTTCCTTTATAAGAGTGGCTTCTCCAGCTGTGGTTTCCAGATCAAGAGCATACATAGGAACTTACTAGAAATGCAAATTATCTGCTCCCACTCCTGGAGATGTAGCCCAGAAATCTGCATTTTAAGGGCTCTGAATGAGTCTAATTCTTGATGGAATTTGAGACCCGGTGCCCTATTCCATACTTTCTGCTCTTTTCCTTATTTTATCCTATATGCCCTGTTTCCTCTTTTTTTCCTGGTTAAAAACAAAACTAATAAACACACACACATACACAAAACCCATCTGAAATGTCTTACTTGCTTTCTCTTGTTTCTGAATTGTCTTAGAATTAAAAATATAAATGGTATAAGACATATATCCATTAAACCTTGATTAGGGTTATTTGGTATTATCTGTTGTCTCCCCTCCAACCAAAGAAGCTTACAGAAGTCAGGCACTCTGTCCTTATGTTCTACTGGTATGTAGCCCAATAAATGGTACTCAATTGGTAATTGATTGCTTGCCAAATCTTTTCTCTAACACACACCATCTTTCACCACAGACTCATTTTTGCTTCTGAAACTTTCCTAATATTGTTATACCTTTCAGCAATATTTATTCCTACCTCTGTGCTGTATAATTCTTATTAAGCTCCTACTCAGTCTCTATTCTCTCAAGAACTCCCCGATCAGACTTTGTACGAATTTCTGCTTCTAGCTATAATGGGCTACCATATAGGAGACCAACCCTATCATCAACTGAAAAAACTAGATAGAGTACTTAAAATAAATGGTTTTAAGGCATCAGAGAGCTATAAAGGCTTCTGGATCTTAGAGGAAGGAAATGATGTATTGAATGATCCCGACAGACTACCCTGTGTTTTCTTGAGACTTCCCTGATTCTTAAGAGTCATGAACCAAGAGGATGAGGTGCTGAGTGGTAAGTTGCTACAAAGAAGCTAAGATGTTCAGAGGATCTTTTTGACAGTCTCATGGGCTTGTGAAGATTTAAAAAAAATAATAATGATGAAGGCTGCCAAATAAATTCACTGTGGGGAATCAACATCCTTACTATTACTACCTATCTATGTGTTATGGACTAAATTGTGTTCTCTCCAAATTCATATGTTGAAGCTTTGGCCCCCAATGTTACTATATTTGGAGACAGCGTCTTTAAGGAGGTAATTAAGGTTAAATGAGGTCATAAGGGAGGGACCCTAATCTGATAAACCTGGTGTCCTTATAAGAGATGACCGAGAGTGCCCACCCTCTTCATGAACACAGAGAAAAGGTCATGTGAGGACACAGAAAGAAGGTGGCCATATGCAAAAGTATGTTTGCAATGAGCCAAGAAATCACCGAGAGAATCTTAAAGAAGCAAATTTGAGATAGCAATACTTCTTATAAAGGTACAATACTTAGGACATGTAACTTAGGTAAATAGACCAACGGATCAGAACAGAAATCTTAAAACAGGAACACATATATGCAGTCACTTGAACCTTATGAGATATTTCTTTGCAATGAGTAAAAGATGGTATTTTCAGTAAATCGTTCTGGATCAATTTGATATCCGTAAGTGAAGCCTGCATCTTGACCTTTACTTCACACCACATACAAAGTCTTATTTCTTTAATGTATTTATGTATAAGATAGAAACAATGAAGTCTCTGGAAGTTATCATAAAGGAATATTTTAATGTTATTAGGGTCAGAAAATATTTATTAAAGAGAATTTAACAAGAAACTATAAATGAAAAATTGATAATTCAGACAACTTTGGAATAAATTTTTGATCTTCAGAAAACACCATTCCAAAAGTATAAAGACAATCCAGATAGGATAGTTTATTTTTTTATATTTTTATTTTTGTATAATTTATATTTATATTTGCAGTAAATATATCTGAAAAGGACTTTTTTCCCTGATCTGAGTGATGAGTAAATGGAGTGTTAACTTTGTGAAAATTTATTGATCCTGTATATTTAAAAATTGTGCCTTTATTATATGTATAATATACTTCTAAGTAAAATGGTGACCCATCCTCCTTAGAACAACTAATACATTTTGGCTTTCACTAATTTATCAAGGATTTATGGAGTACCTCCAATATACCAAAACACCATGCTAGGCCCAGAATTTACAGTCATGAATAAAATGTAGTCTCTACTTTCATGGAGATTGTATAGCTTTGATTATTTGTAGCTTTCTGTGATACACCTGTATAAGATTGGCATGCTTAAGCAAAAGCCACTATATAGCTAAAGAAAATATGCCTATGTGTTCAATTCATATATTCAATATCTTTTCCCATTCCGTTGGTTGCCTTTTAGTTTTGTTGGTTGTTTCCTTTGCTGTACAGAAGCTTTTTATCTTCATAAGGTCCTAGTAGTTCATTTTTGCTTTTAATTCCATTGCCTTTGGGGATGTGTGAAGTAAGAAATTGCTACGGCTGAGGTCAGAGAGGTCTTTTCCTGCTTTCTCCTCTAGGGTTTTGATGGTTTCCTGTCTCACATTCAGGTCCTTTATCCATTTTGAGTTTATTTTTGTGAATGGTGTGAGAAAGTGGTCTAGTTTCAACCTTCTGCATGTTGCTGTCCAGTTCTCCCAGCACCATTTGTTAAAGAGACTTTTTTCCATTGGATGTTCTTTCCTGCTTTGTCAAAGATTAGTTGGCCGTACATTTGTGGGTCAAGTTCTGGGGTTTCTATTCTATTCCATTGGTCTATGTGTCTGTTTTTGTGCCAATACCATGCTGTCTTGATGATTACAGCTTTGTAGTAGAGGCTAATGTCTGGGATTGTGATGCCTCCTGCTTTGGTCTTCTTCTTCAAAATTACTTTGGTTGTTCGGGGCCTTTTGTGGTTCCATATAAATTTTAGGATTGCTTGTTCTAGTTTCGAGAAGAATGCTGGTGCAATTTTGATTGGGATTGCATTGAATGTGTAGATAGCTTTGGGTAGTATTGACATTTTGACAATATTTATTCTTCCAATCCATGAGCAGGGAATGTTTTTCCATTTCTTATATCTTCTTCAATTTCCTTCATAAGCTTTCTATAGTTTTCAGCATACAGATCTTTTACATCTTTGGTTAGATTTATTCCTAGGTATTTTATGCCTCTTGGTGCAATTGTGAATGGGATCAGTTTCTTTATTTGTCTTTCTGTTGCTTCATTGTTAGTGTGTAAGAATGCAACTGATTTCTGTACATTGATTTTGTATCCTGTAATTTTGCTAAATTCATGTAACAGTTCTAGCAGACTTTTGGTGGAGTCTATCGGATTTTCCATGTATAAGATCATGTCATCTGCAAAAAGGGAAAGCTTGACTTCATGTTTGCCAATTTTCATGCCTTTGATTTCCATTTGTTGTCTGATTGCTGATGCTAGAACTTCCAACACTATGTTAAACAACAGCAGTGAGAGTGGACATCCCTGTCGTGTTCCTGATCTCAGGGAAAAAGCTCTCAGTTTTTCCCCATTGAGGATGATGTTAGCTGTGGGCTTTTCATAAATGGCTTTTATGATGTTTAGGTATGTTCCTTCTATTCCGACTTTCTCGAGGGTTTTTATTAAGAAACGTTTGCTGAATTTTGTCAAATGCCTTTTCTGCATCGATTGACAGGCTCATATGGTTCTTATCTTTTCTTTTATTAATGTGATGTATCACGTTGATTGATTTGCGAATGTTGAACCAGCCCTGCATCCCAGGAATGAATCCCACTTGATCATGGTGAATAATTCTTTTTATATGCTGTTGAATTCGATTTGCTAGTATCTTATTGAGAATTTTTGCATCCATATTCATCAGGGATATTGGCCTGTAGTTCTCTTTTTTTACTGGGTCTCTGTCTGGTTTAGGAATCAAAGTAATACTGGCTTCATAGAATGAGTCTGGAAGTTTTCCTTCCCTTTCTATTTCTTGGAATAGCTTGAGAAGGATAGGTATTATCTCTGCTTTAAACATCTGGTAGAACTCCCCTGGGAAGCCATCTGGTCCTGGACTCTTATTTGTTGGGAGATTTTTGATGACTGATTCAATTTCTTCGCTGGTTACGGGTTTGTTCCAGCTTTCTATTTCCTCCTGATTGAGTTTTGGAAGTGTGTGGGTGTTTAGGAATTTGTCCATTCCTTCCAGGTTGACCAGTTTGTTGGCATATAATTTTTCATAGTATTCCCTGATAATTGCTTGTATCTCTGAGGGATTGGTTGTAACAATTCCATTTTCATTCATGATTTTATCTATTTGGGTCATTTCCCTTTTCTTTTTGAGAAGCCTGGCTAGAGGTTTATCAATTTTGTTTATGTTTTCAAAAAACCAACTCTTGGTTTTGTTGATCTGCTCTACAGTTTTTTTAGATTCTATATTGTTCATTTCTGCTCTGATCTTTATTATTTCTCTTCTGCTGGGTTTAGGCTGTCTTTGCTGTTCTGCTTCTATTTCCTTTAGGTGTGCTGTTAGAATTTGTATTTGTGTTTTTTCTTGTTTCTTGAGATAGGCCTGGATTGCAATGTATTTTCCTCTCAGGACTGCCTTCGCTGCATCCCAAAGCATTTGGATTGTTGTATTTTCATTTTCGTTTGTTTCCATATATTTTTAAATTTCTTCTCGAATTGGCTGGTTGACCCACTCATTCTTTAGTAGGGTGTTCTTTAACCTCCATGCTTTTGGAGGTTTTCCAGACTTTTTCCTGTGGTTGATTTCAAGCTTCATAGCATTGTGGTCTGAAAGTATGCATGGTATGATTTCAATTCTTGTATATTTATGAAGGGCTGTTTTGTGACCCAGTATGTGATCTATCTTGAGAATGTTCCATGTGCACTCGAGAAGAAAGTATATTCTGTTGCTTTGGGATGCAGAATTCTAAATATATCTGTCAAGTCCATCTGATCCAATGTATCATTCAGGGCCCTTGTTTCTTTATTGACCGTGTGTCTAGATGATCTATCCATTTCTGTAAGTGGAGTGTTAAAGTCCCCTGCAATTACCACATTCTTATCAATAAGGTTGCTTATGTTTGTGAGTAATTGTTTTATATATTTGGGGGCTCCTGTCTTCGGCACATAGACATTTATAATTGTTAGCTCTTTCTGATGGATAGACCCTGTGATTATTATATAATGCCCTTCTTCATCTCTTGTTACAGCCTTTAATTGAAGTCTAGTTTGTCTGATATAAGTATGGCTACTCCAGCTTTCTTTCGACTTCCAGTGGCATGATAAATAGTTCTCCATCCCCTCATTCTCAATCTGAAGGTGTCCTCTTGTTTAAAATGAGTCTCTTGTAGACAGCAAATAGATGGGTCTTGTTTTTTTTTATCCATTCTGATACCCTATGTCTTTTGGTTGGCGCATTTAGTCCATTTACATTCAGTGTTATTATAGAAAGATATGGGTTTAGAGTCATTGTGATGTCCGTAGGTTTCATGCTTGTAGCGATGTCTCTGGTACTTTGTCTCACAGGATCCCCCTTAGGATCTCTTGTAGGGCTGGTTTAGTGGTGACAAATTCCTTCAGTTTTTGTTTGTTTGGGAAGACCTTTATCTCTCCTTCTATTCTAAATGACAGACTTGCTGGATAAAGGATTCTTGGCTGCATATTTTTTCTGTTCATCACATTGAAGATCTCCTGCCATTCCTTTCTGGCCTGCCAAGTTTCAGTAGAGAGATCGGTCACGAGTCTTAAAGGTCTCCCTATATATGTTAGAGCACGTTTATCTCTAGCTGCTTTCAGAATTTTCTCTTTATCCTTGTATTTTGCCAGTTTCACTATGATATGTTGTGCAGAAGATCGATTCATGTTACATCTGAAGGGAGTTCTCTGTGCCTCTTGGATTTCAATGCCTTTTTCCTTCCCCAGATCAGGGAAGTTCTCAGCTATGATTTCTTCAAGTACACCTTCAGCACCTTTCCCTCTCTCTTCCTCCTCTGGAATGCCAATTATGCGTAGATTATTTCTTTTTAGTGTATCACTTAGTTCTCTAATTTTCCCCTCATACTCCTGGATTTTTTTATCTCTCTTTTTCTCAGCTTCTTCTTTTTCCATAATTTTATCTTCTAATTCACCTATTCTCTCTTCTGCCTCTTCAATCCGAGCCGTGGTTGTCTCCATTTTATTTTGCAGCTCATTGATAGCATTTTTTAGCTCCTCCTGGCTGTTCCTCAGTCCCTTGATCTCTAGCAATAGATTCTTTGCTGTCCTTTATACTGTTTTCAAGCCCAGTGATTAATTTTATGACTATTATTCTAAATTCACTTTCTGTTATATTGTTTAAATCTTTGTGATCAGTTCATTAGCTGTTGTTATTTCCTGGATGTGTTTTTGAGGGGAATTCTTCCGTTTGGTCATTTTGGATAGTCCCTGGAGTGGTCCCTGGTGGGAAATGTGGGGCACTTCCCCTGTGCTGTCTTGAATAACTTGTGTTGGTGGGCAGGGCCACAGTCAGACCTGATGACTGCCCCCAGCCCACCGCTGGAGCCACAGTCAGACTGGTGTGTGCCTTCTCTTCCCCTCTCCTAGGGGCGGGATTCACTGTGGGGTGGTGTGGCCCGTCTGAGCTACTTGCACATTGCCAGGCTTGTGGTGCTGGGGATCTGGTATATTAGCTGGGGTGGATCCGCAAGGTGCACAGGGGTGGGAGGGGCAGGCTCAGCTTGCTTTTCCTTCAGAGATCCGCTTCGGGAGGGGCCCTGTGGCACCGGGAGGGAGTCAGACCTGCTGGAGGGATGGATCCACAGAAGCACAGCATTGGGTGCTTGCGTGGTGCAAGCAAGTTCCCTGGCAGGAACTGGTTCCCTTTGGGATTTTGTCTGGGAGATGGGCGAGGGAGATGACACTGGCGAGTGCCTTTGTTCCCCACCAAGCTGAGCTCTGTCGTCCGGGGCTCAACAACTCTCCCTCCTGTTGTCCTCCAGCCTTCCCGTTCTCTGAGAAGAGCTGTTAGCTTATAACCTTCCAGATGTCATGTCCCGCTTGCTGTCAGAACACACTCTTCCGGCCCCTTCACTTTTGCCAGCCAGACTCGGGGGCTCTGCTTGGCCGGCACGCCGCCCCTCCGCCCTGGCTCCCTCCCGCCAGTCCCTGTAGCACGCACCACCTCACTGCCCTTCCTACCCTCTTCTGTGGGCCTCTCGTCTGCACTTGACTCTGGAGACTTGGTTCTGCTAGTCTTCTGGCGGTTTTCTGGGTTATTTAGACAGGTGTTGGTGGAATTTAAGTGATCAGCAGGATGCGCAGTGAGCCCAGCGTCCTCCTATGCCACCATCTTCCCAGGATCCTCTAGACTCTATAATTTATAAATCTTTACTATCTGACTCTTAACAGGGAAAAAATAAAAGCTGAGTTCTAGACTACATCCGTGGGTTTCTTTTAAGTTCCAGTTGGTTGGTCAATGGAACACAGAGTAAGAGCTTGGAGAGAGATAAATAGAGCAAGCTTTAGGAAAGATCTCCCTGAGCTAGGGAGTCTCCCTGTCAAACTCTTAATTCTTCTCAAGGCAGCTCTCTGTTCCTTACTCTATTCATATAACTCCATAATCTCCTCTCATACTGCAATGGTGATAGCCCTGCTCTATCTCTTGTGATTTCCCAAAGCCTTCTAAACATCTTTGCAAATTGTTCCTTTATTGAACACTTCTCAAATTAAACTGTATAAGCCACATATTCCCCAATGGGATCCTGGCTGATGATGTATTAAGCACTTATTCCTTGCCTGACACTATTTTGAGCTTCATATTCATTACATAATTTAAACCTAAAAAATGACTTTGTGAGGTAAATATTATCATCGTTCTCTCTTACAAATGGGGAAGCCAGTGGTCAAGTTTGGAGATTTGACATCGTTTGCACAATTAATGTGGTAGACTTGGGACTTGGATTCAGTGATATTGATTATAAAGCCTTCAGAGTTGAAGATCCTATCATTTTCAATTTTCATCATCTTATGGTTTTCTTGATAATACCTTACTGAATTGATGCTTAGCATAAGAAAAGCTTCTTGATTTCACTTAATCATAAAACAATGGATCTGAAATTATTCTTAATATTAAAGCTAGGTGTATTGAAGACAATGAAAATCAAATGATTTTTTGAGGCATCTACAAGGTAAAATTGAATATGGGCAATTGGTCTGATATATACATAATTGTATTTTCATCCTATATTTTATATATATGCATATATATACATATGTATACACACATATATGTATACGTTGGTATATATATATTCATCCATTTTGAGTATTTAGAATTGTATATGCTATAAAATCATATATATTTATATACATATATTCATACTTCTAATAGGTTATTATCCAAGTAAAGTAATGTGGTGAAAATATGGTATATGTTAAGTGAATAAGACAGAGAGGTGGAGGGTTAGGAGAGAAAGCTAAGAGGCTGAAAATAAATTTTCCATATGAATTGGAAAATGTTTATTTTTTTCCTAGTCCTCAAGTATTGCAGGTTAATTGATTCAAACCAAGTTTTAAAAGTTGAGATACAGTGCCCTTCCATGCTGCTGAGATTTGACTGGTGAGAAGCAATGTTTCAGCCAGGTTACCAGCTGATATCTGTATAACCCTTGGCTTCCTACTGTTCATTCAGTCCCAAGCTGAGAGTCTGGTCAAGAGAATGGTTGGAGACACACAGATTCTGAATTCTTTGCTTAATTGGCCTTCTGAACAGATAAACAGAGATCAAACCTCAAACAAGTCCTAGATATTTCCTTCAGCACTAAGGCAGGGTGCACTATGGATTACAATAAAAGCTCCTCCTGTTGGCCTATGGAACACATTTTATATTACCAATTTCCTGTTGTGGCCACAGATGCTCCTCCTTGCCTTCCCCACATTCAGAGATCTATTTTAGAAAATTTGCTTTAAAAAAGGTAAAAATATCTAATCCTGTTTGATTTAGTCTTTCTAAAGAGGACACTATTTCAAAAGTAGTGACTTTTGGAGAAAACAGGCAACAACCTTTTTGACCTGGCTGCAGCAACTTCTTACTAGACAAGTCTCTGGAGGCAAGGGAAATGAAAGCAAAAATGAATTATTAGATAAAAAGCTTCTGCATAGCAAAGGAAACAATCAACAAAACTAAACAAATATCTTTTCAGGATGGGAAAAGATATTTGCAAATGGCATATTGGATAAAGGATTAGTATACAAAATCTATAAAGAACTTACCAAGCTCAACACCCCAAAACACATGATCCAGTGAAGAAATGAGCAAAAGACATGAACAGTCGCTTCTCCAAAGAAGACATCAGATGGTTAACAGATACATGAAAAGATGCTCAACATCATTCCTCATCAGGGAAATACAAATCAAAACCATGAGGTACCACCTAACACCTGTCAGAATGGCTAAAATTAATAACTCAGGAAAAAACAGATGATGGTGCACATGCAGAGAAAGAGGAACTCTTTTGAACTGTTGGTAGGAATGCAAACTGGTGCAGCCACTCTGGAGAACAATATGGAGGTTCCTAAAAAAATTAAAAACAGAGCTAATCTACAACCCAGCTATTTCACTACTAGGTATCTCTCCAAGGGATACAAATATGCTGATTTGAAAGGGCACATGCACCCCAATGTTTATAGCCGCAGTATCAACAATAGCCAAATTTTGGAAAGAGCCCGAATATCCATTGACTGATGAATGGATAAACAAGATATAAATATATACAGTGGAATATTGCTCAGCAATCAATAAGAATGAAATCTTGCCATTTGCAACAACATGGATGGAACTAGAATGTATTATGCTAAGTGAAATAAGTCAGAGAAACACAAATATATGATTTTACTCATGTGGAATTTAAGAAACACAACAGATAAACATAGGGGAGAGAAGGAAAAATAAGATAAAAAGAGGGTGGCAAACCATAAGAGACTCGTAAAGACAGAGAACAAACTGAGGGTTGCTGGAGGGGTGTTGGGTGGGGTATGGGCTAGATGGGTGATGGGCATTAAGGAGGACACTTGTTGGGATAAACACTGGGTGTTATGTGTAAAGGATGAGTCACTAAATTCTACTCCTGAAACCGTTATTACACTGTATGTTAATTAACTGGGATTTAACAACAACAACAAAAGTACTGGCTTTCTCTTGAGATAAGAACTCAGGGTGTGTGTGTGTGTGCGCGTGCGTGCGCGCATGTATGCGTGTGTGTATTTCTACTAGGCTTATATATTTCCAGTGGAATTTGCCAGTTACTTGATCAAACATTAAGTCTGCCTGCCAGCTGATCAGTCAGGTAAAAATGCAGTTAGTTCAACATTCCTTGTCTAGTGCAGAAGGCTCAGTCCCCTTCTGGAGGAAGCATACTAAATATAGAAGGACAGAGCTGAACACAGGTTATTAAAGAATCTGGGTCACTGGGTCCCAATATGTTTAGAACAAACATTGGTATTCTATAGGTTATACTGAAATGTCCCATACTTGAAATCTTTTAATGTTAACATTTCTACAATTACCAGAAGAGTATTAAAAGTGACATAGATCTATTCACTATCTTGTGCTTTTCTTCCACAAATCTTTTTTTAAATGCTAATCCTTTTAAAAAAATTTTTAATGTTTATTTATTTTTGAGAAAGAGATACAGAGCATGAGTGGGGGAGGAGCAGAGTGAGAGGGAGACACAGAATCCAAAGCAGGGTCCAGGCTCTGAGCTGTCATGACAGAGCCTGATGTGGGGCCCGAACCCACAAACTGTGAGATCATGACCTGAGCCGAAGTCGGACACTTAACCCACTGAGCCACCCAGGCGCCCCTAAACACTAATCCTTATACCTCTTACCTGCTAATAAGTGCTCACTAAAGACAAAAGAAATCAGCAACCATATATTTAATAGAAAAAGCTAGGCATAGCTTATTTCATTTGACAGCATATTTGTGAATAAAAAATTATGATGGCTACCTTTTTACATGTATTATGTGGGATTTGGTTCAGATTTCCTTCTAGACCTATAAAGTTGATTATGGAGAAGTTTTCAGAAAGGCAATTACTCTACTCTGGGGTAGAATAATCCTGACCTTTTCCTTAGCTATCGCTGGAACTAAACCTTAAAGGATTAACAGGATTTTGACAACTAGAGAGGAGGGGTGACCAGCAGGAGTCAAAGACGGAAGATAGTGCATGTCATGTATAGTCTATTCAGGCTAAAATGGCTGAAATGGAAGGCTTATTGGAGGTGGTTGGTAGGTAAGAATGAAATTTTTGCTTAATTGTGATGTTAAGATAACTTTAATTTGGAATCTTGTTCCTGTATGGGATTAGGCTATCTACCTTCTGACATTAGGATCTGTCTGAGCCTTTTAATACCTTTAGTGAGTGACTTTGGCTAAATGGTCAAAATTCAAATGCTTTCATTAATACAAAAGCCGGATGTCACCTGGTGTTATGGCCCTGCCAGTCCTCTGGGCCCTGGGACCTTGCTTGATGGTATCTTAGCCTGAGATAAACTTTCCAGCCAATATTTCCAATATAATTGGCCATGTGTGCTTTCAAAATGACAGAAGTCTGGAGAAGTCTGAAGATGGTGCCTCTGTCCTTCGGCATCTTGTGAACTCCCAGGAATTCTCCAGCTATCACAAGCAACTTTCCATGTATGAACATCAGTGAAAATAAGTAAGCAGCTCTAATTTCTCCTCTGAGGATGTTGTTGCAACTTACCTCTGCTTGCCTGCTAATTTCTGCCCAGCTGACATTAATGGATTTGAGTTTCCATGCAACCTGTCATGAGATGTGATGTTCCAAAGGTCTGAACTTTTAACAGCGGGTTCTTCCTGGCAAGAGATGTATTGGTGAGAAAGTTGGATTTAGTGGCACATGTATAATCTAAATTAACTGTTGTTTTTCATTGTAATAGTGAACCAGATCACCGGTATTTTGTATTCAATAAGAAAGGAAATACCTTCTGATACAATGTGGATCAATCTAATGCCTCTTTTCTTTTTATGAAAATGTAAGCTATGCATATCTCCCCTATTTTCAAAGTGTGAACTTGTAGAAGGCTGAGTGAAATTTCTCTTCTCTTTGCTCCAAAAACCCTGTTCTGATATCTGCTATAGCTATTACATTGCACTGACATACCTATTTACTCATTTTTCTTTCCTGGGGAAAGAACCTCATTTATTGATATCTGCTGTCCTTGGAATATAACTAAATGTTTCAACAGAATTGTAGGGGTTTCTGGATCAGAGCCCTGCTACCTACACTGTTTCATCTTAGCACTTTATCATTTGTTTGATATATTAAATCACACTGGCTTTAGTCAGAATCCTTCAACTTTTTAGACATTTCATTTTTTCTCTTGAAATTCTATCCTATTTACCAAAATTCTGTACTCAGAGCATCTGCCTTAATGAGTGTAGAATGCAAGTATAATTATGACACTGATGATGACATTTTGGGAATTCTGATTTTGTTCAAGTAATTGGGCTAGGTATTTCACTGGGTTTCTTCATGTGTTCCTTGGATCAGTCTTATAGATATTAATATTCTCATCCTGAATTTATAGAGGATGAAACAAGTATAAAGAGAATAGGCCAGGTGCCAGAGAACATACATGTAGAGCTAAAGTTGTGTATCAAACTTAGGAAGTCTGCTTCTAGAGACTCAACCATTCTTCTGTACTGCCTCTTACATTTTATGGGGCTTTCTGGGCTCCATAAAATGTCCTGAATACCTATGATCATAATCTACTAACCAGAGTCTTCTTTGGAGTAGAGGTAAGTGGTAAATCTCCTGCATATGAGTGGAGGGTGAATCCAAACCAAATCATTGTTTTCTATGAAAAGGGCCTGGGTCTATATGTCAGGGACTGTCTGTAGAATCTTTCTTTCTGCCTTTCTTCACACTCTCAACTGTAAAAACTGCTTAGTCAGCCTTGCTGATATCAATTGTTTCCCCTTTAATTTGATCTAAAATTGCATGTCTCTGTCTAGTCTCTCTTTTGATTGGACATTTTTCCCATTTTGACTTTTTCTCCCTAACATCTTATTCTGAAGATGCTGACTAAATAATCTCCCATCACCATAGTGCACATATACTCACTTACATAATCCTGACTTCTAGAATCCTCATCTCAGTCTGAGGTTCCAGGTCCTTGCCTGCTTGGTGGCAAAAGCAGATATTATTAATGGTAGCATGTATTTGTTGCTTTCAATGTGGTTGTCCTACTAAGTTCTACAGCACAATCACATTTGAGCTAAAATAACTGAATTTCAATTGACAGATTTATTCAATGGTTTCCTCCATTCCCAATAGGATATTTAGCACTGTGACAATTCTTTTAACACTTCATGAAAATGGAAAAAGGGTTGAATTGTGATGAAAAGCACATGCTTTGCAATAGAACAGATCTGGATTTGAAGATAAACTTTGATACCTGGCAACTGTGCATCCTTAGGCAAGCTATTTCATCTCACTAAATCTGAGTTTTATTATCTAAAAAAAGTAGACATGGTACTAGTACCAACCATGGATAATTTTCATGAAGTTAAGTGAGATAATGCACATAGAGTATTTATAATAGTTTCTGAAACCTATTAAAATGGGTAGTAGGCATTTTTCTTTGTGGTTCTGTTTTAAAAGCGTAAGGCCATTGAAGATTTTGATCCAAGAAAGCTAATATTATGTCTTTACCTTTACTATTTTTAGCTACTCTTACTCTCTACAAATGAGTTGTGTGAACTAGTGATCAGTTTGGAATCAGAATTAACTACATGGGGAGGGTTTGTATTTTTAAATAGAGCACTGGGACTCCCAAGTCATGGTTATTGTGTACTATATTTTGGTAGTAAAATGTTGAGAACATCTAGATGATTCTATTGGTGGTTTTACCTTGAGGAAATAGCCTCAACTTCATAGTTTCAGAGGGTAAATTTCATTAGCTTACTCTGGGGTCACTAAAGGCATTCATGAGTTTATCTTGGGGACATAACATATGCTGTTCAAACTAACCTGGCATAGTGGTAAGCCAAAGCTCTATTTCTAAAATGCAAATATGATCATGTGATTTCCTTCCTTGCCATCCATCAATGGCTCCCAACTGGTCTCAGGAAGAGGTAGAAACTTCTTTCTTTTTTCACTTAAATTTGTTTAATGTTTATTTATTTTTGAGAGAGACAGGGCACTAGCAGGGAAGGGAAGAGGTGGGGGGGGAGGGAGGAAGAGAAGGAAGAAGGGAGAGAGTGGGGAGGAAGGATGGGAGGGGGAGGGAGAGACAAAGAATCTAAAACAAGCTCCAGGCTCTGAGCTATCAGCGCAGAGCCTGATGTGGGGCTTGAACTCATAAACCACAAGATCATGACCTGAGCCAAAGTTGGATGCTTAAACAACTGAGCCACCCAGGCTCCCTGAAACTTCTTAATATAAGCTTGCAAAGCCCTGTGTTGCCTTCCATAAACCTTGCCATCCTCATCTCTTACCATTTTCTCTTGGTAAATGATACTCCAAACATATTAAAGTTTTGACACTTAGTACATTTACCATAGTTTTAGTAGACTCTGGGTCTTTCCAGATGTTCCTGTATCCTAGAATACTCTTATCCCTGCTTCTGTTCTCTAGAATCACTCTTACTAATCCCCTAGTGCCATATGAAGTATGAATTCTTCTGGAAAGCCATTGCCAACTTCTTAGTTCTGACTAGGTTTCTTTTCACCCTGTACCTATCATTCAGCTGTCACCGTTCACTTTCTTGTTTCTTTAAATTGACTCAGTTTAGTGAGGGTGGGAACTATTTTGTTCACCATTGTATTTCCAGAACTCAAATATGCACAAAAAATATTTGCCATTGAATAATTCAGAATGAATAAACTTGTACAATGAGAGAAATATGTGTCAATCAGACTCTGGTGTCTGTGAGTGGTACCCCACTAGCGACCTTCTCAGCTCTCCCACTCCCAACCGGGGTGGGCTTATTCAGCAAGCCTTAATTTCCCAGCATACAATTGCTTGTTTGCAAAATGGAATTTAATAGAAGTATCTATTACATTTTGTAAGCCTTATTATTTGCCCTTTTTTATGCTAGTGTTTATTTCAAAACCTAGGACTGTCCAATTTAGAATCAGCACCTTTTTCTTTATATTGCAAGAGTCTTCAGAAATATTTTCTCATCTGAGTATACAATCTGTTCATTTCTTCTACACCAGCTTTGATTCAATTCATCTTTTCATAAAGAATCATATCTCAGTAAATATGCATGGTTCAATCTCTTCAAAAATAGTCCTGAACCCATAGGCTATCTTGTGATCTTATATTGTACCACCTGAAGACCCTCCATAAATACCAGTTTCTAGCTACCTTTGTTATTGTTGTTGTTATTGTTGCTAATTGATGATTTTATGACTTCTTCCTTTTCTTGGCATGTTTGATTTGGAGATCTAGTAGGTGACCTTGCCTTTAATCCTCATTCCAGCCTTTGCCTCTGCCTTAGGTTTGGACTTGGAATTAAATCACTACTTTTGTCCTTATATGCTCTTTGGTCTTATCTCATTGCCACCTACTTAGTCACATTTGTACATTCATATGTGTCTCCTGCTAGTGAAACTCTGAGACAATGGTCTTCTCAGATAAAAAGAAACTATGCAGTAATGGATGGAAGATGAGCTTGGTTATTCTGTTAGAATCTCTAAACAATATTTTATTTCATGTATCTTTTAGACAGGCTGATTCTCAGCGGGAATTATTATCTGAATAATTAGGATGTTAAGGCCTTGAAGTGAGGTAGACCTACAGTATTATCCTTGTGACTTTGGAAAAAATCACACCTTTACTCCAAGGCTCAGTTTTTCCATACATAATATGAAGATGATAATAGTACCTATCATATAAGGTTGCCATGCTTGTAGAGGTGAGAATGCTTTTTGACCTCTTTTTCCAATACGTACTATAGAAATTATATAGATTTTTCTATTTTTATTATTATTGATACTCAGCCATCTTAAAAACTACAATAGATGACACAATCTCCAATTTGGGTTCATAGTCTGGCAGTAGATCCTGAAATCTAATGTGGGTGATGAAAGTGTCAGTAATATTGGAGCTGATACAGCAGTCGTATTGAATAATGAACGGGTGTATGGGTACAGAAAGGCCTCTACAATGACACCTAGAGTCCTAGGGAAAATCCTCAAATCCAACGATGACCTTTCTCATAGTTGGGTCCAAAACCTGCCCCATGGAATACATTGCCTTTATAAGATGACATTGAGAAAAATATAACCCTTTGGCAGTTTCATTATGAAACAAAGGACCAAATGTCATCCTAAGTGATTTGTGCTTATTTGTGTGTGTATGTCTCTGAACACAGGACATGTACTATTGATTTTGAACTGGCAGTTACACAACAGCCTCTGAAGCCTGACCTTGGATTATCTGCACTGTACACAAAAATGCTCCTTAGACTTTTAATCATAACATGACTCTATCCAGGCATAGAAAGGAGGGGGATGAGGAGGATGTGAGGACAGCTTCAAAGCTCTGTGAATAATCATTTTTTTATACATTTCCTTCTTAACTAGGCAGGTAAGAAGAGAAGTTTTTAATTAGAGAGCTAGACCTGTGGAATGGAACAGCTGTAGAGAATCTTAGTTGACCCATCCCTCACTTTACAGAGGAGAGAACTCAGGTCCAGGAAGATGGGTCAGTGGCTCAAAGTCATGTATGTCATAGAGAAAGAAGAGCCAGATCTACAAATCATTTCTTCAGACTTTAGGTTTGGTAGTCATCAATTTACAATCTTATATTCTCTCAAGTAAATAAAGTATAGTACTACTGGAATATATTTATGTAAGACAATCAATCAATAACTTTTATAGGACAGAGGTTAAGAACATAGTCATTGGCATCAATCAAACCTGGGTCCTTGTCTAGTTTTTCCATTCACTAGCTATGTGGCTTTGGAGAAATTACTTAATCCCACTCAATTTAAATTTCCTAAACTCCATGAGGATAATCATTTGCATCTCTTTTTTATTTTTGTGAGAGTCAAATACTGTCTAATAATTTAATACAGTGCCTAGCACAAGCTAAATACTAATAAGTGGTACTTAAGATCATTGTTTCAATCAGTAATCATTGTTACAAATATCAAAAACTATTTAAATTTGTTTATGCAAAAAACATAAATTTATTAAAATAATCTGTATAGTTCAGTAGATTCCTAGAAGGATGAGAAAACTATATTTTGAGGATTTACAGTAGGAATAATGTCAAAAATCATGTTCCAGAAGTGATGCAATGGTGACACTATTACTGGAGAGTGACCCTGAAATTTGCATAGCTAATTCCATGGATGCTGGACTCTGCAGGCTACTTCTAGAACCTATGAACTGTTCCCTCTAGGATGTAGATGTACATGTGCCACCCTCAACAAAATTATTTCTGCATAAAGCCTGCTGTTTCACATCACTAGCTTTTTAAAATTATTTTTTATTGTGGTATAATATACATAACATAAATTTACTGTTTTTAAGTATACAGTCATGTGGTATTAAGTGCATTCATATTATTACGAGTCACTAGATTTGTATTCAAAATAATTTGATATGGGTGTATATTTTTGTTGGAAACTTGTTTATCTGGCTTCTTGTAAAGAACCTTGCAGTCTGATAAGGTACTGAATTCCTTAGATTTAGGGAGAGTGTTCAAAAACTTAATGCACCCAAATTAAAGAAAATTATCTACTACAGTCCACCCTTTATTTTTTGCCCAATATCAAATTATAGACATGGACAATATTTAAATTTCAAAATCTTATTCCAACCAATATTCCTGCCTGACATAATAAAGTTTTTATTAAATAAAATAAAAAAATCATTTATTCCCCTTTAAGAAGTAGAAGAGTGTAATATTTATGGCAAGTGTCTCAATAGAGAGTATATTTCAATTCTGTGTTGTTGCTAATCCAGACTGTAGTACAAGCGCCTCTCATATGACTCCTATGATTTGATGGAGCCAATGATATTCAAGATACCTTTGGAAAATCAAGCTGCTGTATGAAGTCCAACTCAACATTTGATCAGTACTGTGGTTAAGAATGAGGATTCTACACATTCAATGCAATCTCTATCAAAATAACACAAGCATTCTTCACAGAGCTAGAACAATCCTAAAATTTGTATGGAACCAGAAAAGATGCTAAATAGCCAAAGTAATGTTGAAAAAGAAAACCAAAGCAGGAGGCATCACAATCCAAGACTTCAAGCTATATTACAAAGTTGTAATCATCAAGACACTATGGTACTGGCATAAAAACAGACACTCAGATCAATGGAACAGAATAGACAACCCAGGAATGGACCAAAAAATGTATGGCCAAATAATCTTGGACTAAGCAAGAAAGAATATCCAGTGGGAAAAAGACAGTCTGTATAGCAGATGGTGCTGGGAAAACTGGACAGTGGCATGCAGAAGAATGAATGCGGACCACTTTCTTACATAATACACAAAAATAAATTCAAAATGGATTAAAGCCCTAAGTGTAAGACAGGAAGCCATCAAAATCCTTGAGAAAGCTGGCAAAAACCTCTTTGACATTGGCTGCAGCAACTTCTTACTCAGCACGTCTCCAGAGGCGTGGGAAACAAAAGCAAAAATGAACTATTAGGACCTCATCAAAATAAGAAGCTTCCGCACAGTGAAGGAAACAATCAGCACAACTAAAAGGCAATCGATGGAATGGGAGAAGATATTTGCAAATGATATATCATATAAAGGGTTAGTATGCAAAATCTATAGAGAACTTACAAAATCAACACCCATAAAACAAATAATCCAGTTAAGAAATTGGCAAAAGACATGAACAGACACTTTTCCAAAGAAGACATCTGGATGGTTAACAGACACATGAAGAGATGCTCAACCTCACTCCTCATCAGGGAAATACAAATCAAAACCACAATGAGATACCACCTCACTCACATCTGTCAAAATGGCTAAAATTAACAACTCAAGAAAACAGATTTTGGCAAGGATGCAGAGAAAGAGGAACACTTTTGTAATGTCGGTGGAAATGAAAACTGGTGCAGCCACTCTAGAGAAGAGTATGGAGGTTCCTAAAAATATTAAAAATAGAGCTGCCCTATTGCCCAGCAATTGCACTATGGGGTATTTATCCAAGGGATACAAAGATGCTGATTTGAAGGGGCATATGCACCCCAATGTTTATATAGCAGCACTATCAACAATAGCCAAAGTATGAAAAGACCCCCAATGTCCATCGATTGATGAATGGATAAGATGTAGTGTGTACACACACACACACACATATATATATACATATATATATATGTGTATGTATATATATATATATATACATATATATATGTGTGTGTATATATATATATATATATATATATATATATATATATATATATATATATAAAACTCAGCAATCAGAAAGAATGAAATCTTGCCCTTAGCAACAACATGGATGGAACTAGAATGTATTATGGCTTGGCATAAAATAAGACAGTATATATATATTTACTGATCTATTACTACTTCCATTCTTTTTTTTTAATATCCTATGCAGTCTTTCATTTCTTTCTTTCTTCCTTCCTTCCTTCCTTCCTTCCTTCCTTCCTTCCTTCCTTCCTTCCTTCCTTCCTTCCTTCCTTCCTTCCTTCCTTTCTTTCTTTCTTTCTTTCTTTCTTTCTTTCTTTCTTTCTTTCTTTCTTTCTTTCTTTCTTTCTTTCTTTCTCCAAGTTAGCATATAGTGCAGCAATGATTTCAGGAGTAGATTCCTTAATACCCCTTACCGATTTAGCCCATCTCCCCCTCCCACAACCCCTCCAGGAATCCTTTCTTTGTTTTCCATATTTAAGAGTCTCTATGTTTTGTCCCCCTCTGTTTTTATATTATTTTTGCTTCCCTTCCCTTATGCCCATCTGTTTTGTATCTTAAAGTCCTCATATGAATGGTCATATGATATGTAATTTTCTCTAATTTTGCTTAGCATAGTACCCTCTTGTTGCATCCATATAGTTGCAAATGGCACAATTTCATTCTTTTGGATTGCTTAGTAATACTCCATTGTATATGTATACCACATCTTCTTTATCCATTCATCCATTGGTGGACATTTGGGCTCTTTGTATACTTTGGCTATTGTTGAGGGTGATATAGTATCACTGTATCCCTTGGATAAATACCTTGTAGTGCAATTCCTGGGTCATAGGGTAGTTCTATTTTTAATTTTTTGAGGAACCTCCACACTGTTTTCCAGAGTGGCTGCACCAGTTTGCGTTCCTACCAGCAGTGCAAAAGAGATCCTTGCTTTCCACATCCTCGCCAACATCTGTTGTTGCCTGAGTTGTTAATATTAGCCATTCTGACAGGTGTGAGGTGGTATCTCATTGTGGTTTTGATTTGCATTTCCCTGACAATGAGTGATGTTGAGCATTTTTTCATGTGTGGGTTGACCATCTGGATGTCTTCTTTGGAGAAGTGCCTGTTAATGTCTTTTGCCAATTTCTTAACTGGATTATTTGTTTTATGGGTGTTGATTTTGTAAGTTCTTTATAGATTTTGCATACTAACCCTTTATATGATATATCATTTGCGTATATCTTCTCCCATTCCATCGATTGCCTTTTAGTTGTGCTGATTGCTTCCTTCACTGTGCAGAAGCTTCTTCTTTTGATGAGGTCCCAATAGTACATTTTTGCTTTTGTTTCCCACGCCTCTGGAGACGTGTTGAATGAGAAGTTGCTGCAGCGAATGTCAAAGAGGTTTTTGCCAGCTTTCTCCTCTAGGATTTTGATGGCTTCCTGTCTTACACTTAGGGCTTTAATCCATTTTGAATTTATTTTTGTGTATTATGTAAGAAAGTGGTCCGCATTCATTCTTCTGCATGCCACTGTCCAGTTTTCCCAGCACCATCTGCTATACAGGCTGTCTTTTTTCCACTGGATATTCTTTCTTGCTTAGTCCAAGATTATTTGGCCATACATTTTTTGGTCCATTCCTGGGTTGTCTATTCTGTTCCATTGATCTGAGTGTCTGTTTTTGTGCCAATACCATACTGTCTTGATGATTACAACTTTGTAATATAGCTTGAAGTCTTGGATTGTGATGCCTCCTGCTTTGGTTTTCTTTTTCAACATTACTTTGGCTATTTAGCATCTTTTCTGGTTCCATACAAATTTTAGGATTGTTCTAGCTCTGTGAAGAATGCTTGTGTTATTTTGATAGAGATTGCATTGAATACGTAGATTTCTTTGAGCAGTATTACCATGTTAACAATATTTGTTCTTCCTGGCCAGGAGTATGGAATATTTTTCCTTTTTTTTTTTATGTCTTCTTCAATTTCTTTCATAAGCTTTCTATAGTTTTAAGAAAAATCTATAGACTTTTTACCTCTTTGGTTAGATTTATTCCTAGGTATTTTATGGTTTTTGATGCAATTGTAAAAGGAATCAATTCCTTGATTTCTCTTTCTGTTGCCTCATTGTTGATGTATAGGAATGCAACTGATTTCTGTGCATTGATTTTATATCCTGCCACTTTGCTGAATTCATGGATCAGTTTTAGAAGGGTTTTTTTTGGTGCAATCTTTTAGGTTTCCATGTAGAGTATCATGTTGTCATCTGTGAAGAGTGAAAGTTTGACCTTCTTCTGGCTTATTTGGATGCTTTTATTTCTTTGTGTTGTCTGATGCTGAGGCTAAGACTTCCAATACTATGTTGAATAACAATAGAAAGAGTGGACATCCTGTCTTGTTCCTGACCTCAGGAGGAGAGGTCTCAGTTTTTCCCCATGGAGAATGATATTAGCAGTGGGTCTTTCATGTATGGCTTTTGTGATCTTGAGCTACGGTCCTTCTATTCCTACTTTCTTGAGGGTTTTTATCAAGAAAGGGTGCTGTATTTTGTCAAATGCTTTCTCTGCATCTGTTGAGAAGATCGTGTGTTTCTTGTCCTTTCTTTTATTGTTGTGATGAATCACATTTATTGTTTTGCAGATATTGAACCAGCCCTACATCCCAGGTATAAATCCCACTTGGTTGTGGTGAATATTTTTTTTAATGTATTATTGGATCTGATTGTTAATATCTTGTCAAGGATTTTAGCATCCATGTTCATCAGGGAAATTGGTCTATAGTTCTTTTTAGTTGGGTCTTTGGTTTTGGAATCAAGGTAATGTTGGTTTCATAGAGTTTGGAAGTTTTCCTTCCATTTCTATTTTTTGGAATAGCTTCAAGAGAATAGGTGTTAACTCTTCTTTAAATGTTTGTAGAATTCCTATGGAAAGCCATCTGGCCCTGGACTCTTATGTTTTTGGGAGATTTTTGATTCTAATTATATTTTTTTACTGGTTATGTGTCTGATCAAAGTTTCTATTTCTTACTCTTTCAAGTTTTGGTAGTTTATATGTTTCTAGGAATTTGCCCATTTCTTCCAGATTGCCCATTTTATTGGTATATAATTGTTCATAATATTCTCTTATTATTGTTTGTATTTCTGCTGTGTTGGTTTTGATCTTTCCTCTTTCGTTCTTATTTTATTTATTTGGGTCCTTTCCTTTTTGATCAAACTGGCTATGGGTTTATCAATTTTGTTAATTCTTTCAAATAACCAGCTTCTGGTTTCATTTATCTGTGCTATTTTTTTTGGATAGCATTGAATTCTCTAATTTTTATTGTTTCCTGGCTTCTCCTGGCTTTGGGTTTTATTTTCTGTTCTTTTTCCAGCTCTTTAAGGTGTAAGGTTAGGTTGTGTATCTGAGACCTTTCTTCCTTCTTTAGGAAGTCCTGGATTGCTATATACTTACCTCTTATGACTGCCTTTGCTGTGTCCCAGAGGTTTGGGGATGTGGTGTTATCATTTTCATTGGCTTCCATGTACTTTTTAATTTCCTCTTTAACTTCTTGGTTAGCCCATTCATTCTTTAGTAGGTTGTCCTTTAGTCTCCAAGTATTTGTTATCTTTCCAAACTTTTTCTTGTAGTTGATTTCGAGTTTCGTAGCATTGTGGTCTGAAAATATGCATGGTGTGATTTCGATCTTTTTGTACTTGTTGGGGGCTGATTTGTTTTCCAGTATGTGATCTATTCTGGAGAATGTTCCATGTGCACTGGAGAAGAATGTGTATTCTGCTGCTTTAGGATGAAATGTTCTGAATATATCTGTTAAGTCCATCTGTCCCAGTGTGTCATTCAAAGCCATTGTTTCCTTGTCGATTTTATGTTTAGATGATCTGTCCACTGCTGAGTGTGGTGTTGAAGTCTTCTACTATTATGGTATTATTATCAATGAGTTTCTTTATGTCTGTGATTAATTGATTTATATATTTGGGTTCCCTCACATTTGGAGCATAAATTTTCACAATTGTTAGGTCTTCTTGGTGGATAGACCCCTTAATTATGATATGATGCCCTTCTTCCTCTCTTGTTAGTCTTTATTTTAAAGTGTAGATTGTCTGATATCAGTATGACTACTCTGGCTTTCTTTTGTTGACCATTAACATGATAGATGGTTTTCCATCCCCTTATGTTTAATCTGAAGGTGTCTTTAGGTCTAAAGTGGTTCTCTTGTAAACACCATATAGATACATCTTGTTTTCTTATCCATTCTGTTACCTTATGTCTTTTGATTGGAGCATTTAGTCCATTGAAATTTAGAGTGAGTTCTGAAAGATATAAATTTATTGCCATTATATTTCCTCTATAGTTGGGCTTTCTAGAGGCATTCTCTGGTCCTTTCTAGTCTTTATTGCTTTTGGTCTTTTTTTCCCATCTTTTCTCCCCTCAGAGAGTCCACCTTAAAATTTCTTGCAGGGCTGGTTTAGTGGTCACAAATTCCTTTAATTTTTGTTTGTCTCAGAAACTTTTTATATCTTCTTCAGTTTTGAATGACAGCCCTGCTGGATAAAGAATTCTTTATGTCAGTGGAGAAATATATTGTTTCCATTACCAAAATAAATAAATAAATACATACATACATACATACATACATACATACATACATACATAAAAAAGAATTCTTAGCTGCACATTTTTTGATCCAGCACATTGAATATATCCTGCTATTCCTTTATGGACCCCAAGTTTCTGTGGATAGGTCTGCTGCAAACCTGATCTGTTTTGTCTTGTAGGTTAAGGACTTTTTTTTCACTTGATGCTTTCATGATTCTTTACTTGCCTGAGTGTTTTGTGGATTTGACTATGATATGCCTTGTTGATGGGCAGTTTTCGTTGAATCTAATGGGAGTCCTTTGTGCTTCTTGGATTTTGATGTCTATGTGTTTCCCCAGGTTAGGAAAGTTTTCTGCTATGATTTGCTCACATAAACCTTCTTCTCTCCCTTTTTCTCTCTTCATTTTCTGGGACCCCTATGATTCTGATGTTGTTTCTTTTTAATAAGTAACTATTTTCTCTAATTCTTAAATCATGCTCTTTTGCCTTAGTCTCCCTCTTTTTTTCTGCTTCATTATTCTCCATAAATTTGTTCTCTATATCACTGATTCACTGCCCTGCCTCATCTATCCTTGCCGCTGTGGCATCCATTCAAGATTGCAGCTCAGTTGTGGCATTTTTTATTTAATCCTGACTAGTTTTTATTTTTTTTATCTCCACAGAATGGGATTCTAATCTATTTTCCACCCCAGTTAGTATTCGTATTATCATGATTCTAAATTCTGGTTCAGACATCTTGCTTGTATCTGTGTAGATTAAGTCACTGGCTGTTGTTTCTTCCTCCTCTTTCTTTTGGGGTGAATTCATTTGTTTTGTCATTTTGAAAAAAGAAAAGGAATTAATAAGGTGAAAAAAAATTAAAATTCATAAATTAAAACAACATACACAAAAAATAAAATAAATGATGCTAGATCCTAGGTGTATTTTGGCCTGGGTGTTGTAAGGAGCTTTATAGAAAAAAAAAAGGAAAGAAAATAAAATAAAAGAAAAAAAAAAGAAAAAAAAAGGAAAACATTTGAAAATTTGAAAATATGAATACAGTGAAATAGAATAAAATGAAATGATGAAAGTAAAATAGAATTTGAAAATTTTCCAAAAATAAAAAATACAGTATTAAAAAATTAAAAATATTTTTAATAAAAATTGAAAATAAAAATAATTTTTTCTTTCTGTATTCAAGAAAAAGAAAAGAAAAAGAAACAAAAATTGAATAGATGGACCAGCAAACAGACTGAATTACAATTGAAATTACATCATTTTCCCCTAGAAGTCAAACAATGAAGCACTTTATAGTCTGTAAAGTAAGCAGGTGGAGAGACTTGTGGTGTTCCTGAAGAGCGAGGTTGGCCCAGTTGGTCTGGGCTTAGTGTAACAGCTCTCTTCTCCACTAGATGGCGCTGCTTAGCTTACTGGGGTGGATTGTTGTGGTGCTTGTAGGTGTGTATGCGCATGCACGAGAGGGGTGAAATGGTGTCACCCCGTTACCCAGTCTCTAGTATTGGAAATCCATTCTCCCCAGTCAGCAATCACACAACCATCCTTTGTCTTCAGCTTCCATCCACTTCCTGCTTTTACAATGTCCGTGACCAAGCCATGAGGTTGCCAGGTGGCAGCTCCCTCCTGAGTTTTATCTCAGATGCAGCTATGTTTTCCAACCCCTCACTTCTGAGGGACTGTGGCTTTGACCCATTCTGCCCCTCTGTGGGAGGGTCTCACCAAACAATGTCCAGTTTCTGGACACACCCAGGAATATTCGCGGGACCGTGCTGCTGCCGATGCCCAGAGCATCGATGGCAGCTGGGTGCCAGCCCGCCCCAGAAAAAGTTCACACAATCATGTAGCAGCGGCATTTCAGGATATGGAAAATCAAAACACACATCTGGCCCCAGGCTTCATTCTTAACATCCTTGTTTCAGCACCAGAAAATGTGGTTACTCTTCAGATCTGCTGGGACCTTTGCCTGTCAGGTGGCCACACAGCCTCTACCAAATGTCCTCCCAGCAGGGGTACCGCCTTTCCCCACGTGGCCCTCGGACCCTTCTCTGCTCCTGGGGATTTGCCCTTGCCAACAGATTACTTCCAGGTATCAAGCTGCAGAGTTTCAGTCTGTGCACTCCCCCTGTTTATAGAGTCTTAATGGAATTTAAACCCTCTCCTTTCTCCCTTTTTTGTTCAGTCCCTGTGGCTGTGTCCACTTTTGCACTTTCTCTCCAGCTGCTTTTGGGGAGAGGGTGATTTCCGGTACTCCTCCCGCCCCACCTCTGTCCTCTGCAAGCAAAAACAGCTCCCTCCCCTCTGAGGCTTCTCTCTCCCCCAGTTCACCTTTCTGCGCCATGTACCTGTTGAGTTCTGTGGTTCAGGTTGTACAGATTGTTGCGTTAATACTCAAATCAGGTTTCTAGGTGTGCAGGATGGGTTAGTATTGATCTGGCTATATTTCATGCACACGAGACACAAAAAAGACTTCCATGCTGTTCTGCCATCTTGGCCCCTCCTGCTTCCATTTGGTCTTCAGTTACATGTTGAGCTACTCAATATTCTTGAAGTTATGCAAGTTATGCAGTAAAATTTAATGTTAACCACTGATAACACATTTGACATAAAACAGGAGGGCAAAGGAAGAGGAAAACAGAAGAAATTTATTTAGGTTAAATAGACAGTAGGAGAGAAAATATGGATAGATACAGTGGTCCTCGTTTCCCTTTCAGCCATAGTGTCATAACTGGTGTCTATTCTTCCCTCCTCTGCTTACCAAACCCATGTTTCCTTTACATCAGCTGTTTGGATCTCAAAGCCACAGAGTATTCCAAGACTGGGTGTTCAGTCTCTACCAGGTACAGCAACAAGTCAAAAGTGATTTTGAACATGAAGAGGGAATGCCTTTGGTTTAAAATGCCATGTGTCTCCACTAGGATCTCTCTAGAGTCTTACTAAAGGGAACATCGTGATTTGTCCATATACTTCACTGGGCACACTCAGCCTCATCTCTGTATCCTCAGCACAAATGGACTTTGACACACATGTATTGAATATTCAATAAATATATTTTTGAAGGGAAATCCTTAACAACTAAGATATAAGTATATGAGGTAGAAATTTCCTGTGTTTTATTTGCTACTTTGTCTACCATGCCACACTCAGTACTTGGCATGTAATAGATCCTCAACAAGTATTTATCAAAAGAAGAAATGAACTATATGCAATAAGTGAAAATTATGCACAATTATAAAAAATGGGTGAAATGCCAGCTCTGAAGAGATGATATGAGCAAAAGTATAGGTGGTTGGGATATTTCTCTTTCTATCATAAATATTGGATATTTCCAGGAAATAAGATTTGGTTATAGTTGACCCAAGACCTTTATGATATGGTTAAAAATTACCCTAAATCTTAGTTTTAAATGTTGGATAATATTTTCAGAAGATGATGAATGCCTAGAAAGATAGATATAGCATAGAATTCTGTAAATGACCTTGATAGCTTCTTTGACAGTGAGAAATCAAATTATATTCCATTATTTAATATTGTGTGCAAATTGGAAGAAAGGAGGCCCTGATGTGATTTATGATCCATCTCTAGCAGAAGGCCTGATGGTTTTGTGAATGACTTTTGCCGATTTGGTCAGCTCTCATTTTCTTTTCAAATCTTAGATATTCTCATTTACATGAGTAAGTGAAAAAAGGCATCATTTATGATCTAATGGAAAAGAAATTCTTTATGTCATTTTTCAAGAAAATTTCAGTTTAAATTTTTATAGAGAGGATAACAGATAATTTGAAAATCCTCTAGAAGCAGTGAGAATAATTTTTGTGCTATCTAGAATATCACATAAGCATTTATATAATTTTCAAAAAGAGGCCATCTGGATTAAGGGGGTGTAAGAGAGGAAATTTATTTAAATTTTACCTAGGAGGCATTATTCTTTTTTACATATCATTTCCACTTGCAAAAACATATTCTAAGGTAACTTAGAATCCTATAGCCTGAGTTTTCAGACTACTCAATCCCAAATCCAGGTTGAAAAGTAGAATTGTATTAACACCACTCATTCAAATTAATTTGGTTTTGCTAATAGTAATGCTACATAATCTTCTGTAATGTCTTCTATAATTAGAGAAGACTGTTTCTTATGTGTGCTTACAAGTATGAAATATCTTAAAATATGGACCACCAAACTGCCCCACAGGTGATGTGATGAAGCCTCTGCAAAACCTTCTGATCTCTGAATCCTTTCTTCTTGTGGATTTGTTATACCCTGTACTCATATCCTAAAACCACGTTTACTTAGGCTATTGTATGTGTAAGCTTGATGGCTCAAAACATATTTATGTACATAATATACCCTACTGTCTCTCAACTTTATGATAGTTAAGATACGTTTTTTTTTTGTGTGTGTGTACCTTCCTCAGGGTATCAAAATATGTGAAATAAAGAAATAGTGCCACTCTCCCCATTAAAAACCTGAGAAGATAGCAAAATAAAGAGAACAGGAGGGGATACAACTTGAATTTAATCATTACTGTATTTCCAAGAAGGGATTCAAGCATCCTGTAACCCTGAGAGTGTCATTCAGGAAAGAAGCTAAGATGATAGAAATCTAAAGGCTTAAAGGAATCTCGTGCTTTTCACCAAAAGCATTCCAGTATCCAACATGGCACCTAAGGGAAGCCATTTCTTTCCTTCCTTTTCTTTTCTTTGCCTTTTGAAGAGGACTTTATAGCCCTGATACTGTCTACAAGAAATCATTTTCCAGTCCATTACCAAGAATAATCAAAAATTTAACTCAGATATTATTGGAGTCTTTCAAAGCACATCAAATGGTATATTAATTCATGTATAAACAAAACTTTTAACACCTTCTCTCCCAATTCTGTCATGATCTTGCTCACACACACTGAAGTGGTTCTTAAGTGTTCTGTATATTTTTCATAATGTCAACTTCTATTTTTCAGGCTCTATATTCAAATTGAAGCTAAATTGTGGATTGTGATGCTCTGCTCTCTCTTACTATTTTCTCCACTTCATCCTCCTTTATTGTTAAATTAATCAAGATTTTCTGGCTTCTTTTGCTTTCTCTTTTTTCATTGTCCATTATTATCAGATTCTGTAAAACAAAAGATGTATAAGTTCAGGGGTTGACCAAGAAAAACAAGGTTAATTATATAATATATTTCATGTTATCTCTGTCACCTGTCCATCCTCCTTCCTCCATTCAGTTTTCACTTATCCTTTCTTTACTTTAAAAATAAAACCTTCTCCTATTTATGAAATGAGAAGATAAAATTATCTGAAATGTGTTAGTGTTAATTGGTTGTGGGAAACACACAAGGATGGATAAATTATTGAAATTATGAAGTTATCTGGACTCTTTTTCTTAACCAGCAGAACTAAATCGTCTCTGCTCTAGATTTCTTCATCACTGCTGTCTTATATTAGGTAATGTTGCAATCCTCTGTCATCCTGGATCCATGTCACTTAATCAGAAACACAGGAAATAATTCTCACTTCTATAGATGATGAGATGTATCTATAACATTTAGATGTTTCTCTGGTATGGACCAAGTTAATTCAAACGAAGGTTTTACTATTAAATGCTCACTAAAGTTGAGATGCTTAAGTGTTTATGGGCAGGTTCTGAAGGTCACACAGTTCTAACAGAACAAACAGAAGAGGTGAGTTGATTGAAAAGGTGGTGAAGATCCCAGTGACAGTCTGACAACACTTATATCTCTTGACAATATGTTTCCTCCATTCCTCCCCTGTGTGATAGCATTTAGAAAGGACTGAAAATAGGGAGAGATGAGAAATGTTGTGATGGGAGTTGTATCTAATGTTTTTCCTGTATATTGTTATTAAAATGAAGTTGATATACAATGTCACATTAGTTTCAGGTGTACAATATAGTTATTCACCATCTCTATATGTTATGCTCAACACAAGTGTAGCCACTACCATTATTCACCATACAATGCTAATGCAATACCAATGACTATTCCGTATTCCCCATATAGGGAGCATATTCCCTATGCTGTACCTTTTATCCCCATGACTTATTCATTGTGTAACTGGAAGCCTGTATCTCCCACTCTCCTTCACCCATTTTGCCCATCTCCCCAATCCCTTTGTATTTATTTTTTTTGTTTATTTTTTATTTATTTTGAGATTGAGTGAGAGCATGAGTGGGTGAGGGGCAGAGAGAGAGGGAGACGGAGAATCCAAAGCAGGCTCCACACTGCCAGCACAGAGCCTGATGCAGGATTCTAGCTTACACACTGAACTGTGAGATGATGAGCTGAGCTGAAATCAAGAGGTGAGCAATCCAGGTGCCCCTTATATTTAATTTTTAATTCAATTTTATTGAAATATAATTTAAATATAACGAAATGCACCTATTGTAGTTGTGTATATCTATGAATTTGAAAAAATTAAGTGAACATGTTATAATAACCACAATCAAGATATAGAGCGTTACCCCAAAAAGTTCATTTGGGCCCCATCACAGTTCATCTGCCATCTTGGCTCCAAATAACCACTGGCCTGATTTCTGTCATGATAGACAAGATTTGTCTCTATAATTGTGTATCTAAATGAAATCATATAGAATATTTTCTTTTATATTGGGCTTGTTTTACTTAGTATAATGTTTTTGAGGTTCATCCATATGGTGTCTATCAGTAGTTTTTTTTATTGCTGATATTCATTATGTGGCTAGCGCACAACTTTTTCATAAGTTGATGGACATTTATCTTGTTTCCAGTTTTGGACTAGTATAAATAAAACTGTGAACATTCATGTACAAGTTTTTGTATGAATATATGTTTTAATTTCTCTTTTTTAGGTTCCTGGGAGTGAAATTGCTGGGATATATATCAATCATACATTTAACTTTATAAGAAACTGCATACTGTTTTCAGAAGTGATTGTAATGTTTACATTCCTCCCTGCTGTATATAGGAGCTTTAGCTTCTCAACATTCTCACCAATACTTGGCATTGTCAATCCTTTTAATTTTATCTGTTCTAACGTGTAGATAGTGGTATCTAGTTCTAGTTTTGGTTTGTGTTCCTTTGATATGTAATGATTTTGACCAGCTTTTCAAAGGCCTATCAGCCAATTGTATATCTTCTTATGTGTAGAACCAATTCAAAATTTTTTGCCCATTTGTTGGGTTGTTTGCCATCTTCCTGAGTCAGAAGAGTTCTTTATGTGTTTTGGATACAAGTACTTTGTCAAATTTACGTCTTGTGAATATTTTATTCCAGTCCACAGCTTCCCTTTTATAGTTTAGCCATGTCTTTCAGTGAACAGAAGTTTGAATTTTCACGAAGCCCAATTTGAAAGTTTTTTTTTTTAATAAATAGTTTCTTCTTTTCGTATCCTAAGAAATGTTTGTATACAGTCATAAAGTTTGTCTCCTATGTTTTCTTTTGAAAGTTTTCTATTTTTACATTTTACATTTAGATCAATGGTCCTTTTAACTGTGTGGTGTATAGTATGAGGTAAGGGTTCAAGTTTATTTTTGTAAGTATATCTACTAGAATAAGTACTAGAATAAGTACCATTTGTTAAAAAGATTTTTATTTCTCATTCAAGTATCTTGGTGCCTTTGTAGAAACCAGTTGACTAAAAATATGAGATCTATGTGTACAATTTGTATTTTCTACCATTGATCTATGATTCTTCTTATGCCAATATCATATTGCCTAGTTGCCATAAATGTATAGTAAATTCTGACATCAGATAGTGTAAATCCTCTTAGTTCTTTTTCAAAGTTTTTTTTTTTTAAGTTTATTTATCTATTTTGAGAAAGACAGAACACAAGAGGGGGAGGAGCAGAGAGATGGGGACAGAGGATCCGAGGCAGGGTCTGTACTGAAAGCAGACAGCCTGATGATGGGCTTGAACTCACAAACCATGAGATCAGGACCTGAGCCTGCTTATTATTTATTAATAAAATAAATGTTTATTTATTTATTTATTTTGGGGGGAGCAGAGGGGCAGAGAGAATCCTAAGCACTGACCATGCAGAGCCCAACATGGGGCTGAAACTTACAAACCATGAGATCCTGACCTGAGCCAAAATCAAGAATCAGACACTTAACCAACTGAGTCACCCAGGTGCCCCTGTGTGTTCTGTTTTTTAGATTCCACACCTAAGTGAAAGCATCTGGTATTTTTCTTTTTCTGACTTATTTCGCTTAGTATAATTCTCTCTAGATCCTTCCATGTTGTCACAAATGGCAAAAATCTCACTCTTTTTTTATGGCTGAGTAATATCGCATTCCACATGGTGTATGGATGTGTGTGTATACATATACGCACACACCACATCTTCCTTATCTGTTCACCTATTGATGGACACTTGGGTTGCTTCCATATCTTGGCTATTGTAAATAATGCTGCTAAACATAGCAGAATTGTTTACAGTAACACTAAGGGTGCATATACCTTTTCAAATTAGTGTTTTCATTTTCTTTGGGTAAATATTCAGTAGTGCAATCACTGTATCATATGGTATTTCTATTTTTAATTTTTAATCTCAGTGAGATCTTCATGATATTTTTGTCTGAAGACATATCTACTTCACTCCCACCTCATCCTCCGTCTGCTAATAGATCCTGCCACCTTGATCAAAGGTTAGCAGATGACCATAAATAAACCAAGCAGATATTTTTTTTTCTTCTAATATCCTTACGTGGAGAAACAGAGACTGGCTGTGGTTATAGTGGAGTCATGTGGTGGTAGGATCTCCAGGTGGACTCACTCATGTCCTGCTAATGAGATTCTGGGCTGCACTATAGCCTGTCCTCTAAAGGCCTGGATTCTATATTCCTTCCTGGATTCTGTGAACTATAAAATTAATTTTGTAAACCCATTTCTGTTTAAATTTAGTCAGAAATGGTTTCTGTGTTTTACATTCAGAAATCTTAACTGGAGCTATCCCTTGCCATATGCTTTCTTAGTGCCCTTTGCTCTTGTTCTTATAACATGTCACAATTATAATTAATTACTCAACATTTGTTTCCCTTACCAAAGAGTAAATTCTATAAAAACAAGGAAGATTGTCTGCCCTGTTCCTCTTTTTCTTGGTCCTTATGAGCACAGTGCCTGACACCTAGAAATAGTTAATAGGTGGATAAATAAAGAGTGTATGTGAAGTCGTTCTCACAGTGCTTAATAAATGGGAATGCCTTTCTGCTCTTTTTCTGCCTTCCCTCTTTTTTTCACCAGAAGCACATCTCTCTCAAAATACAAATACTGCAATATCCACGTGTCCTCATTATCCAAATTGTGCACACAAATCTTTCCTCTCCCTACCTCCCCAATCATTGATTCAAGAAAACACTTTAACTTCACGTTTCTCTTGCAATGAAAACAGATTCAGAATAGATTTTGAGAGTCAGAACAAAGGTTGGTGTCTCTCCTAAGGGAATATGACAGAAACGCTCCTCATCCACTTAGTGCATGGAAGTTTTTAAAGAATAGAGATGGTTTCTGCTGATGCCTTGCCCTCTACTCCATCTCTTCTGTGGTCACTGCTGTACTTGGGATAAGACTGGCCCAAGTCATACTGCCAATGAGGTCTTATAAGAAAGCTAATATAATGGGTACACACAGGGATTGAACCTGTGACCCATTCCTTATTAGTAACTCTACCCAGCAGAACTGATTCTTAAGAGGTTGCTGAATTTCTCTCCGATAACCCCTGCTGTCGTAGCTCCAAGGTCGTGTGTCTGACTCAATAAAGATAGTTAACTTGAAAAAGTCTTTATGCCATTTTTAGAATATCTGGAGCAGAATGATCTCAGCATTAGACCGTGTTTGTAAAGGGCATTTCGTTTGTGAGAAGATGAACACATCGCTATTCTGGGGACCTACAAGACAATGTTAATTTTTTTTCCATTTTTTATCCTAGGGATGGCTTTACAGGATAGTTACTGGGCTAGAGAAATAGCATTCTAGCTTAGTGTGTAGCCAAAATTAAACAGAGAGCTGTACAAATATACCAGAGAATTTAGGACTATCTGCTTAGGTGAAGCTAGCTATTTTAAGAAAAAAGAAGGTATTTTTAGCTAAGTGCCTGTTACACATCGGATGCTCAGTTACACATTTTTACTTACAGTATTATTATTCCTTTACAGATGTTATTTTCACCATTTTATACATAAATAACCTGAAGCTTAGAGTTAAATAATATGTTCAGGGCTACCTAGTTAAGTAAGTAAATTGATCACCTACTTCTATCTTAAAAATTCTTCCCATCCTTTCAACGGTACTAAACTTGCTCTGTTAACCTGTTATCCTTAGCTTCTATGAATAACTGTGGTATATGAAATGATTGAAATTCTGCTTCAAGCTTAATCTTAGCTGCCACAGATATATAACATAGTTGCCCATCACATCAGCCACTTCAGAAAAGACCAATAATATTTACTCAAAATTCCATTTAATTTCATTTCAGCTTCCTTCCAACGTCATGGGTGTTTAATTTTTTCAGGGGCCATCTTTCTTCTGTAGTTCTGGATCATGGTTTTTCAGCAGGTCTGTGCAAAGCTGATGAACTTGCATTTTTAACAAGACCTCTCCCCACCCCTGCCCTAGTCCCAAACATTCTGAACTAGATGATCCCAGGACACAGACAAAGACCATGCTGAGAGGAGAGAGCTAGTTCTCTCACTGCATTTAATTTGAAATCTGGTGTGAAGGGAAGCTGATGCTTTGAAGACATAAAGATTTTGTTTAAACCTTGGCTCTCTTATTATTTACCTGAGTAAACTTGAACACCTTATCGGATTTCTTAAAGTGTCAAATTCCTCATCTATAGAATAGACATACTAATAACACCCCTTTCATAAGATTATTGTGAGGTTAAAATGAAATACGGTGCTTGGCACAATGGATATTCAATAAAAATTTTCCTAAAATTAATTACAAAGATTGTGCTTCCTACATGATACAGGATAATTCCATAGTAAAATCCATAAGAAAATTCAGAGAAAAAATTAGACAGTGGTTGAGAAAATCAATGAATGAGTTATTCTTGGAAGTTAGAATTTGAGACATTTCAACAAAATTTGTTATGTGTCTACTCTTCTGTTGTGTTCTAGGCACTGTGCTAGGTACACATGTATTTTGTAGACCTATCTAAACCTTGTGGATGATGTACAGGTGGGCAAAATACTCCACTTATGTCTTTAGTTGGAGACAAATATTGGATTGAGACTCTGACCTAAAATGGTTAGATTTGCAGATATTTGTTTTAAGTTTCAAGTCTTTAAAATATAAATGGATTGCTACTAAGTGAAAAAAATCTATCATTTTCTCCAGGCATAAAAATAATGTAGCACATATATATGCTTTGCTTAGATTTGGAATTCTAGTAAAGTACAGAGCTTTAGCCTGAATATTCTCCCTCCTCACTTCTTTTGCATGACTTCAACTTTGGGACTTAAATGAAACTAATTTATTTTGTGAGTATTTTAATAACATATTAATTATGATCAGATTGAAATCTAATGACTAGCTCCCTCAGACTGACAGTCACTGGACTATTTATATATACTCTCCACCCTTTCAGTCTGACCTACTTTGACAGTTCAATTAAACCAGTTGACTTTTGAAGTTTGTTTATGAAATGGCTGGGGAATGCTGACTATTTGGGGTGTTTGGCATTTGTATAACACACCATTTAACAAGTTCCCTCAGCGAATTTTGGAGTCCAGGAAAACATCACTGTCTAACCTGTTAGGCAAATCACAGAGTCACATATGGAGAAATGGAGTGTTAGTCTTCGTGTGCACACAGAACCTATGTATATAGTGCACACATGTCATTTCCCCCTAAAAAAACAAACTAGCTCTTTTGTGTATAATTTGATTGTTGTCAGGCTATGGTTCTCAATTTCATGTTAACTTGAATGGGATTTGTTAATTTCCTTAATGAAATACTTTTTCATCCACTTATTTGTTCATTTATTTAACAGTTATTTACTGAGCACCTACTTTGCTTTAGGTGCTGTAATAGACTCTGGAAATCAGCAACAATGACAAAAATAGAATTATTCTCTAAAAGGGCTAGACTGATATTAAGCAAATAATCCCATGAATGATTTACTAAGCACAATAGCCATATGTACCACAAATGAAAAACAAAGGTTATTATTTTTGTTTGTTATTATTTTATTTTAATTTTAATGTTTATTTATTTATTTTGAAAGAGAGAGAGAGAGTGAGAGAGACCATGTGAGCAGGGGAGGGGCAGAGAGTGAGGGAGAGAGAGAATCCCAAGCAGGCTCCATGCTTAGTGTGGGGCCTGATGCAGGGCTTGATTCCGTGAACTGTGAGATCATGACCTGAGCCTAACTGACTGAGCCACACAGGCACCCCTATTTTATTTTTTGTTTTAGATATTACATCTTCCTTCTGTTAACATTTCCCCATCCCCCAGAATATATATCCTGGGATTCTGTGTTTGAACTACTCTTTTATACCTACATTGTGTAAAAAAAATATGAAAAATACATTTTCAAACTTTTTTGAAATTTCTATTTCTAAGTCCATGATAATGTATATATGCCATGATATTGTTCAGGATTGTTCAGGAACTGGTGTGTGTGTGTGTGTGTGTGTGTGTGTGTGTGTGTGTGTGTGTGTATGTGGGTGTGTGTGTACACACACACACATATGTATTATGTATATGTATAAATATATATATGCGTACAATACATATATGTGTGTGTGTGTATGTGTGTATCACTGCCTTCGATACCTTTGATATTGTCTTGTGTTGACCACTGTCTTATTTATTTAAGTCTTAGTTCTCTATGCAGACCCCAGGCTCCTTAAAGGCAGGTCCCTACCTGGTTACTATGCTGCTGGACAGACCTTGGCTCCAATATGTACTTAAATGATATGCATTGATTTGCTTATACATTTCTTCCTGCTTATAGGTTATAACTGGATGGACATTGATCAATGGTCAGGATCATTGTAGCCTCATAAGTATACCTATTTTTGACTATTTTTCAAGGTTACAAATCTTGTTGCAAATCATAAACGGCAGTGTTAACCACCTTTCTTGGCTCCATGACTTTGCAGGTAAATTACCAAAGTTGAACTTATTTCAATTAACATACTAACCTCATACTGCTCAGTGTTGATATAGAAGCATATTGGATTTAGACCTATCCACTACCTAAGGGAAACAAAGGAATGAAGGAGCGACATAAATCGTTATTAGTGGATAGTAGAGCTTCATTGAATCTGAATTTCTGCTTGGTGGTTGAAATGTGGATGGGATCCGATTACTTATTTCCCAATAAAAAATATAAAAACTTCAAAGCCATTTGAGAAGAGAAGCTATTGTTGTAGACTACACCCAGGCTTTCATAATTTTGCTTTGTTTCTATTGGTATCAGATATTTGTCCTAAAACTTCTTTTATAACCTCAAATGCCTTCCCCCCTACTTTTGCCTGTAAGTGGATTTATACTTGCTTTATTTTTATTTATTTAGGTTTATCTAACAAGACGGTTGTCATAAATTTCTCTTTTTTTAAGTTTTTCTTTAAATTCCAGTTAGTTAACATATAGTGTTATATTAGTTTTAGAAGAATTTTGTGATTCATCACTTACATATGTCTAGTGCTCATCACAAGTGCCCTCATTAATACCATTCCCCATATAATCCATGCCCCTGCCCACCTCCTCTCCAGCAACTCTCAGTTTGTTCTCTGTAGTTAAGAGTCTGTTTTATGGTTTGCTTGTCTCTTTTATTCCCCCATGTTCACCTGTTTTGTTTCTTAAGTTCCACATATGAGTGATATCACTTAGCATTATATACTTTAGCTCCATCCATGTCATTGCAAATTGCAAGATTTCATTCTTTTTTATGGCTAAGTAATATTCCACTACACACACACGTGTGTGTGTGTGTGTGTGTGTGTGTGTGTATATCCACCACATCTTTATTCATTATTCGATGGAAATTAGGGTCCTTTCCATAAATTGGCTATTGTTGATAATGTTGCTATAAACATTAGGGTGCATATGTCACTTCAAATCAGTACTTTTTGTATCCTTTGGATAAACACCTAATGGTGTAATTGCTGGATTGTATGATAGTTCTATTTTTCACTTTTTGAGGTGCCTACATACTGTGTTCAGAATGGTGGCACCCTTTTACATTTCCACCAACAGTGCAAGTGGGTTCCACTTTCTCCACCTTGCCAACTTTTGTTTCCTGAGTTATTTTTTTAGCCATTCTGACAAGTGTGAGGTGATAACTCATTGTAGTTTTGATTTGTATTTCCCTAATGATGAGTGGTGTTGAACATCTTTTCATGTATCTGTTAGCCATTTGTATGTCTTTCTTGGAAAAGTGTCTATTCATGTCTTCTGCCCATTTCTTCACTGAACTATTTGCTTTTTGGGTGTTGAGTTTGATATGTTCTTTATAGATTTTGGATACTAACCCTTTATCCAATATGTCATTTGCAAATATCTTTTCCTATTCTAAAGAGTGTCTTTTAGTTTTGTTGATTGTTTCCTTCACCATGCAGAAGCATTTTATGTTGATGAAATTCCAATAGTTCATTTTTGCTTTTGTTTCTCTTGCCTTTGAAGATGTATCTAGTAAGAAGTTGCTATGGCTGATGTCAAAGAAGTTGCTGTCTGTGTTCTCCTCCAGTATTTTGATAGTTTCCTGTCTCACTTTTAGGTCTTTTATCCATGTAGAATTTATTTTAATGTATGGTATAAGAAAGCAATTCAGTTTCATTCTTTTGTATGTTGTCCAGTTTTCCCAACATCATGTTTTGAAGAGATTATATATTTTTTTCCATTGGATATTCTTCTTGTCATGACTTTCTAATTAAGGAAGAACGATGGGGTATATTGGAGCAGTTACATTTCTGCACTCACTCTCTATAGGCACCCAGCAAGAGGCAGTATATTGCAAAGGATAAGAGCTATCTCTTGCTAGCACAAAGTTTTTTTTGGCTTTACATCCCAGCTTTGCTACTTAGCAGCAAGTTGACACTGGTAATGTAGTTAACATACTTGTGCCTCAGCACTTAGTTCACTGAGTTGTTCTGAGGATTTCATGAGTTAATATATAGGAAAAATTTAGAGGGGCTCTCAAGGAGCTCACTGCATATTATCCTCTGTAGTTATTACTAGTATTACTACTGTTATGCACTAGATATTCAGGGGATGGGGGTCTGGTGGTATTACCTCCAGGAACAAATGTACAGTCAGGCCCTGCTCTCCATTTACATTGCCTCCTAACAGAATTCTGGACTGAGAGAAATATATATATGGAACAAAAGGAGAGTGAAGGATATTGAGTTGGTGCTCAATAATTCTGAAAGCAAGTTTCCCTGGGTAAAGATGAGTTGTAAAATGAACTTTAGGTATTTACTCATGTCTTCATCTCCAAGATAGTGGAAAAGGGATAACTATTAAGAGTAACACATACTTAAGCAGAGCTTCAAAGGGCAAGAACAAGAGTGAGAGAGAGACATGCTGGTTACAAGTGAAACCCTAGGTCTATTTATCAAAAGAACAGTAATCAGAGTGACAGGCTTAATCAAAAGTTCTGCCTGAAAAAAGACGGCCCAATATCAGATTTCAACCAATAATATTAGCAACTCCTTTTAATCTATATAATTGCTACAAGGAGGACAGATTGAGTTAGAGGTATGGGGAAAGGACACAAAAAATATCCCTTTACCTGTGCTATACTCAGGGCTTGCTGCTGAATCTTATCCAGATGTTGTGGCCTAAGAATTTGCAATCAAGTAAGGAAGATAAAGTGAACCACATAGTTCACTATTAAAAAGGGTTGAGTAAGATATATTCCATATGGAAAAATCAAGAAAATACATAGGTATTGTGGGCAGAGATCCAGGCTGGGCAATTTAAGAAGGTTTCCTGGAAGAGGTGACATTTACTAAAAATTGAAATTTACAGTGCTTTGCTTTGTGTAAGAACTATGTTAAGTGTTTATATATATGAATGATTCCATTTTATTCTCAAAACTACCCTATGAGGAAAAGATATTTTTCCTGATTTTACAAATGATAAAAAGAGACTTAGATTTAACAATTTCTAAAGTTTACAAGTAGTAATTGCATAAATCTGGTTCAAACCAGGTTGTCTGACCCCCGAGTATTAGAGCCTAACCTCTGTTCTACTGCCTTCTTCCACTTTGTCCTACTGTTTCCTACTAGGAGATAGGAAAGGTCCAATCGAAAGAATAAGAGAATGTGTTAAGAAAACAGTGGATATTACAATTTGTTCCATAGACTTCAGTTAGCAAACAGTTTGTATAGGGCCTGAGGCTGACAATGGAGACAAAGAGTTACAAGGTACAGTCACTTCTACTAAGGAGCTGACCCTTCATTAGTGGACAAGGCCATGAATAAAGAGTGCCAGATGAATAGCGCAAGTAGTGAACCTTTAATTGATGATTATTTATTAAGCACCTACCAGGTACTGAATTAATAGGGTTATAAAGACAAATATAACTCCTACTTCTAAGTGTTTTTGTAACTTGTTAGGTAAGATAATAAATGACTATAATAAAAGGCAAGAAGTGGTAAAACCTAGCAAAGAAGATATTTTTTAAAATATGGGTCCAGAGGAGGATATAGGAATTAGAAAACTGGAAATATCCATTATGCATGGAGCACATTAAGTACTAGCACTCTGCTTCAGCATTTACATATTTTTATCATTAATTTTCACCAAAATCCATCAAAAGTATAGATATTTACCCTAATTTCTTGCATCAGGACACAAGGGTATGTCAAAGCTAAGTGTTTTACTTAAAACAAAGACAGTAAGCAGCAGATCTGTTCTACTGCCACACTTTTTTCTTTGAAGGTAGCCTTTGACATTTGATGAGATAAAAAAGGAAACAGATATGGAACAGTATAGTAGCCAGGCTCCCAAGTATCGTCATCTCCAATATCCAGACTCTGTTTAGCTGTCGGCTGGAGGACTCTCTTGGTTTCTTACCACATTGGCTTTTCCATATAGCATCTCAATGAAAGCAAGAAAGCAAAAGAGTCACAGAAAAATAACAACAGCAAAATCACAATATTTTGGAACCTAATCATAGAAATGACATCCTATCTCATTTACCATATTCTACTCATGAGAAGCAAGTCACAAGATCTGGTCCTCAAGCAGCAAAAGGGGATTATACAAAGATCTCACTACCAGGGGACAGGGATCATTGAGGACCATTTTAGAAGTCTGCTTGCCACATATTATACATCTTAACACTTGCTGGAATATAAAAATACTTATTTTATAGAAATAATGAGAAGATTTTTTTTTGAGAATTAGAATTATTAGCCTTAGGTTTCAATAATGATTCCAAAATGTAGTAGATGTATAGGAAGGGTAATTATTTTAGCCTCTCTAAATCTCTGCTCATTTTTAAGTGCCAATAATAGTTCTTTGTTCACAGCATTATTAAGAATTTTAAATGACTGAATGTAATTACAAATATCTGTTAGAGCATCTAGAATATATGAGGCTTTAAGGAAATTCATTAGATCTGATGTTGAGGTGGTGTGTTAGAAAGTTTAGTTGAGGGGCTCCTGGCTGGCTCAGTCAGAAGAGCATTTGACTCTTGATTTCAGGATCCTGAGTTTGAGCCCCACATTAGGTGTAGAGATTACTTAAGTAATTAAAACTTAAAAGAGAGTTTAGCTGAAGAGGAAATCATAATTCTTTTTTTAATGTTTATTTATTTTTGAGAGAGGGAGAGAGAGAGAACATGAACGGGGAAGGTGCAGAGATAGAGAGGGGGACAGAGGATCCCAAGTGGGCTCTGAGATGACAGTGGTGAGTCAGATGTGGAGCTTGAAGTCATGAGCTGTGAGATCATGACCTGGGCAGAAGTAGGATGCTCAACTGACTGAGCCACCCAGGTGCCCAGAAATCATAATTCTTAGAGAAATTTAAAAGCATAGACATGGATTAGAATCCATGGATTCTAATGACATGGATTAGAATCCATGTGGTCTGCCTGTAATCCTCAGCTATTTGCTAGCATGAAAAATAGTTTTTATGAATGTAGAGACCAGAAATAAAAATCAGTTCTCATTTTTCAGAAGCCCTCTCCTTTATATTGCCTTTCTTATGTGTCTTGTGGAAACTAAGTTACTAAAGGATGCTGTCTCATGATTTCTTGGTCTCAGAATTTAACATTGGCTGGCTGGTTATGATGCCTTAGAGGAAGTACTGAGCCCATTCAAAGGAGAATGAAGCGGAAGCAACTATGAGTGCTTCCAGTGATAGAGAAGCCAGTGATCTTCTGTGGTGGTGTAAACACTGGTGTCTATACATAGGAGATTTTGCTTCACTTCATTCTAGAATGAACCAGGAATTGAACTAACAAAGCAGGGCCCCAGGTATGTCATGTTGTTCTATTGGCTTGAGCCAACCCATGGATATATAGATTAAGAGAGTATCATAGGGTCTGTTATCAATGCTGTGAACCGTGAGAGTGAGCAAAAATTACCAAAGAGGACAGAGGTACTGTTTTCAGGCAGTTAAACAAACAGCAGTTATCTGGACATCAGTTATGTGTTGGATATCTGGGATACAAAAGTACATGGCAAAGTAAAAAAAAATCATCAACAAAAGCTGTACTAGTGACTTGTATTGGCTATAGTAGAGAAAGGGTGTGAATCAAGTGATGTGAAAACATACATGGAAAACAGTTATTTCCAACTGAGAAAATTAAGAAACAAAGAAGCCATATTTAACTTGACAGTTGAGTGAATATTTGCTGAGTCTGGAGGTACATCAGCTTATTACAGAGCAAAGGTTCACTGAAGATATGTTATCTACCCTTACCTCTGTTTCTGTATCTAAGTATCCAGTGATTTGCATAGGAGTTTGGAGCCTCCTGGAAATGAATTTATGAACTCCATCCTATTCATCCTTGGGGGTCAGGGATATATGAGCATCTGTGAGGCCTATGGAAGTGGGGCAAAGAATACACAAACACAGTAGTCTTAGAAGAGGATTCATCCAACCTGAGAGAAAAAGGATATAGGTCAGTAAGCCAGACTCCACACTAGAGCCTGAGGGTCATAGGGAAAAAAGTGGCTCTAAGTATAAATGCATTGTTTTTGTACCTGAAATGAGCCAGAATGAGCCATCTGTGTAATGTGTATGTTTCCTAGAAAGGGAAGTATTGTATCCATAAATATTAAAATATTTGTAACACCTAGTTGCTCAAGCCAGCTGACTGAGGAATCCTGCAAATGATCAGAACAGTGAGATTCAGGGGCAGATGGGGTGGGGAAGAGGTGAATGCGCTCAAGTAGATTGGAGAGAAGTAAGTACCCGAGGTGTCAGAATTAGAGGTGACAATGATGCCGACAGCAGCCAAAAGGAATGGGTTAGTGTCTTGGAAGTAGAGAACTGCATGAGTAGAGGCCATGATGATGTGAAATTTCATTTCAGAAGAAAGCACACAGCAATGCTAAAAGAAAAAAACATGAGGGGCACCTGAGTGGCTCAGTCGATTGAACATCCGACTTTGGCTCAGGTCATGATCTCACAGTTCCCAAGTTCAAACCTGAATCAGGCTCACTGCTGTCAGTGCAAAGCCCACTTCAGGTTCTCTGTCCCCCTCTCTGTCTGCACCTCCCCCCTGCTTACACTCTCTCTCCCAAAAATAAAAATAAACATAGAGAAGAGAAGAGAAGAGAAGAGAAGAGACAACATGAGAAAGAGCCTGAATTGAGCGCTGGTGGTAGGGTGACCAATCAAAGCAGTTTACCTAGGACTGAGAAATTTTTCAGTATGGGAACTTTCCATGTTAAACTGGGAAAGTACTGGGCAAACTGGGACAAGTTGGTCACCTTTACCAGAGGGATTTGCAAATGTTGTGCGCTAACAATGGGAACATTGTAAGATTTTAAAGGAGGACGATGATCTTAAACAATTGAGGGTGTTATTGAGAGTCAGCCATTCTGCAGATGGAAGATATCAAACAAATACAGGCCAGGTACTCATGAGGTGTAACTTCATTTTTATACTGACTTGTGAAATTTAGTTTTACTGATTTTCAGACATAGTCCACCTTCAGTTTCCCAATTCTCAAATATAAAGTGTTGGTCCAATAGCTGAACTGAGGACATAATTTCATGGGGCCAAAGCTGATAACTGGGATTCTGGATTGAGATCATTAAAATGTTGGTTCAGAAATAAGGCTGAGCCAGAATTGGTAAGGAAAAATAGAGGCCCAAATGTCATAGTAGGTGAGGATGAGGTCTAATCTAAAGTTGCCAAAGCCATGGATTCAAGATGGGGTCACAAAGATATGACCTTGACCTAGGGAAACAAGATAAATAGCAAGCAGGTAGAGAGCAATTGTCATGGAAAGAGGGATCATTTACAGGAACAGTGCTGATAAATTACAAAGAATAAAGCAGTTTTATTTAAGCTTATTTTAATAGACCAGCAGTTAATGGTAAACGAATAGCTACGTTGGTTTAAATATCCAGAGGGAGGGGTACAGTTTGAGCCTACTTTGGGGGAAAATTCTGTAAGTACTAGCACAATGTCTGGAACATAACAGGTCTTTAGTAAGTACTGGCTTTCTGTCTTCTTTCTTCCTGAATATGAGGGAAAGCATAGCATTTTTCTAAATTACATGCCTTGCAACAAGTTGATCTGATTCTAGTCCTTTCTTCATACTGATTCCAGAACTATCATCTTCCAAAAATAATAGATAACCTTTTAAAATCACTATATTAATTATTGTTTAAAAACTAAGATTCAAATTTCCTGGTATTCAAGGCCTGCCTATTTATTTATTTACTTACTTATTTATTTGCTTATTTACTTATTTATTTATTTGAGAGAGAGAGAGAGAGAGAGAGAGAGAGAGAGAGAGAGAGAAGAGGAGCTCACCCAAAACAGGGTTTGTGTTTTACCCAAAGTAGGGCTTGAGTTCACCGGATGTGGGACCCGAACTCATGAACTGTGAAATCATGACCTGAGCTGAGGTCAGATGCTTAATGACTGAGCCTTCCGAATGCCCTCAGGCTCCTTTTAAACCTGACCCCAATGTCCTTCTCCAGTATTGACTCCAGCCATTCCTTATCACACATTTTTTATTTGAGACAAACCAACTCTCTCCTTTAAAAAAAATATGTTCACTATTGTAAATACCCCATTTCAAAGAAAAAACAAACAAGAATGAAATATGGAGGAACACACATTAGAGAATAAACTTAACAAATAATATGCAAGATCTACATGAAGAGAACTGAAGTATACTGTTGGGGACCTCAAATATAAACGAATGAAATAAAATGTTCTATTCTTGAAAGGACTCACATAATCATGCTAACAATTCATATTAATTTATTCATTCTATACATTTGGTATGATATTACTAAAAATTTTATTCATTTTCTTACTGAACAAATTTCATATGAAAAAAATAATGTCTAGGACCTTATTTGATTGACTGGGATAGGGGATAGTCTTAATAGATACTAAAACATATTACAAAACTAGAATAATTAAAAGTGTATACTATTACCTACATGGACCGGTCAATGGGATACCATGCAAATTTTAGAAATAGTACCAAATATATGTGAGAACTTAAGTATGTGGTAAAAGTGACATTTCACACTGGTGAGGAACTGATAGACTATTCAATGAATGTTGTCAGAATATCTAAGCAGTCACCTGTAAAATATTAAAATTACTTTCCTAGTTCACACCTAAATGAACTCCAGATTTAAACACAAGTTATAAACTGCTAAAAATATTGGTCCAATAAATGGAGAATAATTTAAAAAATATTTTTCCTAGTATGACACTATGTCCAAAGGTGAAAGGGAAAAAGAGAAAATAGATAAATACCACTAAAAAAGTTTTTGAAATTTATATTATAAAAAAAACCATAAATAAGGTCATGAGAAAACATGGAACTCTGGGAAGCATTTGCTAATATCAAAGGGAAATGGCTGTGAGCTCTATAAATCAATAAGAAATAGGCCAACAATTCAATAAATAAATAAGCAAAGGAAATGAACAATTCACAGAAAGGAAACACAACTGGCTGTTAAACACATAAAAACCTGTTTGATTTCATACATCATGTAAGGAATGTGAATCCAAACTACCCAGGTCTTCACATTTACTTCTCAGATTGGAAAACGTCAAAAATCTTGATTATACACTATGGGTCTGTTAGAGTATAGGGAAATATGCTTTCTCATAATTCACTAGCAGAAGTGTAACTTGATATAACCTGTATAAAGGAAAATATTGACAATCTCTAAGAATTTCATTGCTTAGAATATTCGTCTAAATTTACTGAAAGGAAAGCCTTGCAAAAGTCCGAAAGAATTTTCAGATTCCTGTTGCAGTTCATTGATATCTTCAAATTGTTCTTGTTGAAAATTTGACATAAAGGGTCCAATCATTTCAGAAATTGTAGAAATGGTAGTGATTCTCTTATGCATGAATTCACCACCTCTCAAGGCAGCTTGTCCTATGCATTGTAACTATTCACCACCTCTCAAGGCAGCTTGTCCTATGCATTTCACCTGTTAAAATTCACTTCCTTAAGTTGACCCCCAAACTTCTGACCTTCACTCTGCCTTTTGAAGTAGCCACAAAATTCTAATTCTACCAATTCACAATGGTATGATGCTAGATTTGAGGTTAACACTCATTTAATAAACAGCCTTTTTTTTTCAGCCTTCACTCTAGACAAACATGTCTAAGGCAACATTTTTTTGGGGGGAAAGTGGGTGCAATCAAGGCTCCCATTGGTCTTGATTAAGTAGAGATCATTATTTCATGTGCCCTTTGTTGCTCTCATGCACAGAGCTTACCTCAGAGTGAAGGTGGCACTTAAAGAAAGCTCTAAGAAGCAGGAGACTTGCATTTCACCTGGGGATGGATAGGTTCCTTCCTCAGGGCAGCGCCTTAATCAGAGTTTTTATGATTTAGCAAGGGAAATGTCAGCTATGATGCTACCCCAGAAAGAAGCATATAATGAGCAAGTAGATGGATTTTCTTTATGGCTATTACTGTACAAGTGTCTTTGATGATGAGAACAAAGAGATGCAAATGAAAACTAGGGACAGTCTTCTGTCTATAAATGTTTCCAGCATCTGGGATCTTTTTCCTCAGCTTTAGTATCAAAGAGATACAGTGAACTAGAGCCCCACAACCAGTGGGCTCTCAGGTGCACCTGGTTCCCTACTGAAGTTACCAGACAGATGCTTCAGAGAAAGACAGCAAATGTAGGAAATTGAATTTACTGGACAACTGTGGAGATGGGGGAAGCATGGCCATATGCATAAAGTTGGCAATTCATTTTCCCACATGATACAGTTGAATAACTAAAAATGCTAACCAATAATAATGTCATAGGTAAAGATTTATTAGCAAGTTGTGATGTCTTTCTGAACACATTTCTATTTGCGGGGGGGGGATTGTGTAGGTAGTTTCTCATTGCATGGATAACTACTCAGTGTGGCTATAGGAATTTCATAGGTAGCATTAAAACAGGGGACTCTTTTCCTTGGAATCTTGGATTTTAAGTTTTAAGCATGGGTCTCAGTGAGTGCTCTGGTCTTCACAAGATGGCACCTATTATCAGAGAAAAAATGCACAGGACTGGGTCAAACAGTCAAGGAAGATTTCATTCAAGACTATTACAGCATGGGGAAAAGATTGAATTCAACTCTACTGACACAAAAAGCAGGAGAGGTTTTAGGCACTGGGTGAGCTAGTGGAAAATAATAGAAGGATTTTAGTGGGGATGTTGGTTGGTGTGATTAGGCCATCTGATTTTTCTAATTGCTGCTTATCAAAGTTTTGCTCCTATAGGCTATAGTCTATAGACTAGAGTCTATAGTTTCCTACCGAAACTGGAATATAGAAGCACTATTTATATTAGTGATTTTGACTCGAGGGGATGGCTCCCAGGTTCTGGAGAAAGACATTACTGGGTTGTAAAACTGGCAAGAGTCTGGGAGAAGATTTATATCTCAAAGGGGCAGAGAAAGAATTTACAATTGCAAGTTTTCTAAAATAAATGTTCTAAGCAAAGGGAAGTCAGGGACCTATGTCAGAAATAAACCTGTTTAAAGTTTAGTCAAGTTGAGGGAAAATATAAGACCATATTGGGCCAACTTAAGGCATAAAGAACTCTGTATTGAATTCCTGATGGGTCTAGAGAGGGAAAAAAATAGAATTTTGAAGAACTCAGAAAACTCAATCATAACCATCAAATATGGAAGATCTTTTTTAGCTTGGGGCTAGATTGTGAGTAATGTCAAAATTCTGAGAATGGGGCCTTCTTCCTATAGGCAGTGGACAGTTCCTCACTGGGTTCCCCATCCCTAATTCTGTCACTTTACCTCAAGCAACTTCATATATGAAAGTTAATCCTTAGAGACTAGCCTGAAAGGAAAGAGAAACAACGGAAGAAATGGTTGATAATGGCATCTAAATTAGGTGCCTATGCACTCTATCTCATTTAATTCTGACTACAGTCTTAGTAAGTATTTGTTTCTAATCCATGCAACAGATGAGGATGTGTTGAAGTTTAGGGAAGATAAGTATTTTGGTCATGGTGAACAGCTAATGTACATCAGAGCCACATCATAACCCAGTTCTTTCTGGAACTTAAGAAATGTGGGTTTTTTTTTTTTTTTTTGGTTTGGTTTTTGGTTTTGTTTTTTTTTGTTTGTTTTTTTGAGTGTGTATGTGTGTGTTTCTTGGAAAGTTTGGGACAAGACAGGTCACAGTTCTATGTTTTTACCTTAAGCGTATTGCTCATAGTACAATAAGGAGAGTATCATCTACCATCACTCTATCCCCTACTTTGTAGCAGAATTATCCTTATATAATGCAAGTTATTATAGTAGGCTTCTCCCTTGCTTGAAGCCAATGGTTTCGCATTTTCTTCAGAATGAAGTCCATGTCCTAAACTGAGCCTATAAAATCCCAAACAATCCATTCCCTAGTCTCTAACTACTCTTCCCCCTTGCTTACTGTGCTTCAATGTATGAAATCAACACACTCTTTCCTAGTTACACCAAACATGCTCCTGCTGCAGGACCTTTGTACTTGCTCTTCCCTCTGCCTGAAACACTTCCAGATAGCAACATGGCTTGCTCTCTAAGCATTTTGTTGTGTCTAATGGCTCTGTGCATTTCTTTTTCTGTGAAATGTCTATATATTTTATTTACTTAAAATTAGGTTTTGTTCTTTGTTTTGTTTCTAGGAGCTTTTTATGTATAGGAACATAAGTGCCTCCCCCACTTTATTTCCTTGATTTCCTCAAGGAAACTTAAAATATATATAGCTGAATATATTACTTTTTATTATAATTACTTCTAAATCAAATCATAGTTAAGATTTCCTCACTTAGAGATTACAAAGGAATACACTGATTTTTCTTTTTTCAATACTTATATGGTTTTATTTTTACAGTTATATTTCTAATCATTTACATTTACCTTTTGTGTGATATAAAGTTGGAAGTGTAAATCCAAATTTATCTTCTTTCTCAAATGAATATTTGCCCTGATACAATTTCCTAAAAATTTTTCTCTCCTCTACTTACTTTGAGAACCCACCTTTATGATACCAAATTGCCATATGCACTTTGCTTTATTTCTGGATTTTCTATTGTATTTCATTGGTCTCTCTTTCTGATTAAATAACTGATGCATATTTAATGTATGCAACTGCATCTGCTGAACAGTGAAGAAGTCAGCAGCATCTGTTCAGAATTGGCCTCGAGTCCCTTGTGGAGTATGTCTCAATGCGTAGTTTACATCCACATTATACTGGATATTTGTTAAGACTGGATTCCTAGACTCCGATTTCAAGAAAGTCTCCATCAGAATGGGGATGGGACCCATTTTCACATTTATTTGAAAATAAATTTGACAACTAATATTCAGATGAAGTTTAGAGATGGAAAGAAGGAAAATCCATTCAACATTTTTATAATGGATGCCTATTTTATCCTTTCTTTGCCTAAATACACAGAAAGATATTCTGTTTTACCATATAAGCTGCAAAACCAGGAAGGAGCTATTACAGCTCAAATTGCAACACTTTTTGACTACCACCCTAATTAGTGGGTGTGAATTCCTTTGGCATCACTTAATGACATACTAGTTGTTGAACCTGAGGTAGGCCAGGCTGGAGCATTAGCCAAATGGGGAGAACCAGGAGGATTAAGTGATTAATTGGAATTACTCTGTCTCAGTTCTAGCCACAGCACTGTATCAGCATCAGCACATCAAGAGTCTCTAATTTGTATATTCAGAAAACCAATGCCAAATGGGAGGAGTCACTGTGCTAACATGTTTGCTCACCATATTTAGAGTCAATAAATTAAGATTAGTTACTTTGCATATAAAATCATATCAAGAGTGAAAATAGAACCAATCAGAGGAAAGCAGTTCCTCACGAAAGGGCTTAAGATTTCTGTGCTTCCATAGTTCGTTATTACTTATTCTTGTTGCAGGGTACATGAGGTCCTTCTGCTTTTACATAGCTTGAAGTCTCTCACTGAAGACTCAATATTGCTCTAATAATAGGCCTCATACCATAATTGATCTGCAGAGGCTGTTTAGGCACTGGAGAAGAAGAGAGATCCTCCTTCCTACACAATGTTTAGTGGGCCAATTCAGAGACTGTGTCAAAGTCCTATGGTCTTTTTCCATACCTGGGGAGAATAAATAAATGGTTTATTTATTAATAGGAAGACTTAGTTTATATAAATTGAATAATTTTATAGTCAGTTTTTAATGTTGAATAATTCTATAATAAATACAAACAATTTTGGAAGGTTACATTTTGTTGGGTTTCAGCTATACAGAAATCAGTGAAATAAGTGGAAAGCAGAAGAGGGAAGGGTAGTTTTTAAGAGTCACAGAAATTGGATAGAGTTATAGGGCAAATTCAAATCTCTGTTCTCAAAAGCTGGGAGCAGGCTGGGAAACATAGGACAGAAATATTAGAAGCTAGGTGAATGAAAAAGAAATCAGAGATGTTAACACAGACCAATGGCAGAAGGCAGAAGGCAGAGAGAACTGGGATAGAATTTGACAAATTGGGGCTCTTGTCATGGGTGGGCCAGCTGGAGGAGGAGAGCCTTCGGTTTTGGGTCTTTCATTATTTTCAAGTATTCCTAATGTTCTATAGAAATTCATCACCACAGCTCCAAAGAATGAAATACAAAATTCATAAGAATTAATGTTATTTCTATTCTGTTATAGAGCCACAGTCTATAATTCATTAAAACCATTGACCATTGTCTATCCTGATGTGGTTACATCTTCTGAAAGGCATTCTGACAGAACCAACCAAGACCAACTATTCCTCTTTTATATCTCTGTGCCTGCCCTTTAAGAAACATCCAGAATTTCTTAGTATAAATGTCACGACTCCTTCCATAGCACTAGGAATAACCTCTCGTACTTACAGTCTTCATTACAGAGATGGACACGGTGATACTTACAGTAGACTGCAGTCAGAGTAGGTAAACTAGACTAGAAAGCTTTGAAGGACAGGTCAGTGCCATGGCAGTAAAGTAGGATGAAGTTCCCAAAATCTTCCTACGTGCGGAAAGGAGGGTTTAGTTTTAAGAGATAAAACTAAAGATTGAAAAGATGAGATTTAGGGGCTTGGGTGGCTCAGTTGGTTGAGCATCTGACTTTGGCTCAGTTCATGATCTCATGGTTCATGAGTTCGAGCCCCACATTAAGCTCTATCTTCTCAGCTCAGAGTCTACTTGCCTGCTTTGGATCTTCCGTCCCCCCCCCCCCCCACCTCTCTCTCCTCCTCTGCTGCTCATGCTGTCTTCCTCAAAAATAAATAAACATTTAAAAAAAAGATGAGATTTATTCTCAGGCTCTATCAGTACCATGCTTGCCAAGGATCAGTGGGATGACGGTGTGGGTGCAGCAGAAATCAAAGCATTTGTGGAAACAAGCTAGTGGCGCTGTTCTGTACTCTACTGGAGAGCAATAAGGACAAAGACCTAGACACAGATGAATACGTGATACAGCTGTTTAATAACAAGTACCGCACAGACACTGCTCAATGAAAACAGACTCTAGCACCAGCGTCAGAGCAGGGCCTTGGAAGCACAAGCGTGTTTGGTTGTTGGATTGTGGAGATATGTAGGGTTTCCACAGGAAGGTTGTGGGGTAGGTGGACACTGTCAAGGCTCAAAGGAGTAGCTAGCTCTTTACCTAGTGTATAGTATTTTAGTGTTTATTTGGGTCACGTATATAGCTCTATTGATACACACAGGCAGAATATCAAAGTTTCAGAAGATAGACATGCTATGCTGGGTTGGCATATGCTGTGTTTATGAGTGTACATTCCTTCTAAGGAGCTGAGGTACTGTTATATACATATGTCCCAGAAGATGTTGGCTAGAAATGGGATTGATGAACCCTTCATTGAAAACAAAAATTCCAGATCAAAATTTAATTTTATTTTCCAGGAGCAACAGCTTTTTCAGTGTGGGATGCTAGATTCATGAATTGGCAGACAAGAAGGTCTAGAAAAAATCTGGACGCATAGCTTGAGTTTCTGTGACACTCTATTTTTCAATGATACTTAGTAAACTCAAAATCAACTTATAACCTCAAATCAATCTCGATGGGGGTCTCAGAATTATCAGTCACAAATAGCATATGGGTATTCACATTGTATCCTTTAGTATAGTTCCATAGCCTATCCTTATGTTGTGTTAATTTGCACACGGTTCATGTCCTTCTGTCTTTTTGACAATACTGTGAACTATTTTTGAAATAAGAAAATAAAATGGCAGTTACTGAAGAAGTTATTGTGCACTGGGCACTATTCTAGATGTGTTCTATTGTTTCAGTTTTTCATTGCAGTAGCCACACCAAGGTGGACATTTTATAAGTGAGGATATCAAAGGATCTGAGGATATTTTGTAGGTGCCAGAGCCAGGAATGGAAACAGAAACCTGTCTGGTTGATTCTCTTTCTGTTATACTCTGCCTGAAGCTAGAATAATTGTGTTTTCGTGCCCTATGAAACCTAGCTAATTAGAGTGAATTGTGTGTAGGAACTCTCAAGTACTCCATAATAGTGTTTGCTGAAAAGTGAAAACTTTTAGAGACTTTTCCATGTTCAGGGAAACTTCTGAGCATTTTAGACATTTTTTGTCAATTGTAAATGCTCATTCTGTCATCTTCAGGCACTACATCTGATAGATCATCTCTTTGTCTATAAACTGAGGAGGAACACGCATCTAGCCATAAAGAATGTGTTTGTACAGCATGCTTCTATGTCCCTGACAGAGATGAGTCCTTCTGACTGGAATAGGGATGAGGAAGCACAGGGAGAAATACCGCTAGGGAGAAATTCATTGAAAACATAATCAAAGTGACAAAGTTGGTGAATGTACCAGCAAGCATTTCTTGTTGCCTTAGCATGAAATATTCCTGTAGAAAGTGAAAAAAAAAAAAGATACAGCTCCATGCAGTATTGAATTGAAAAGGACATATTACATGATACAGACTTACATAAATTAATGTAAAACAGGCCTGGCTCTATTCAAAGCTGATTATGCTATTTCTAGCAGTAAGGCTGCACATTTTGCATTATTTAATTCATTCACTACAAGTTGCATTCCAGAGAACTATGCCAGAAATATTGACTAGCTACCTATGCTTAATAGCTGACAATCAGTAACTTCCTTGGGGTGGACGTGGGGGATGAAATACATTCAAGAAATTCATTCTCCCGAGCAAGCTTTTACCTTATGTCTGAGCCTTGGATCCTGTCTCTGTGCTTAGACCTTCCTAAGTGAAATTGACACTTGCACAAAGCCGGAGCCCCTACCTGCCTTCCTCTGCCAGAGCCCTGTGGATCACTTTGAATTTCCTTACTGCTGGCTCATTTCACAAAAGGTGGAAAAGATGTTCTAGGAAACATCTTTCCTGCCACATCTTGTTGCCCTGTTCACGTGTTGTGGCCACACTTTTCAAAAATCATTACCTCCAGTGGAAACAAATTCATCATAAGCCTCTTGAAATATACCTCAAGCCCATGACACTTTTGGACTGACATCTATTCATAGATTGACTATAAATAGGCACCAATTTACACCCAATTAGATGTGGAGGGAAATCTGGGGTTGCAGGAAAATTTCCAGCCATTCAGTATGCAAGATCTGTGTGATGGCTGAGTGACTGATGTAACTGCCATTTGTTAAGATTTCACCTTATTTAATCTCCACTCAGACACTCCTAATTTGTGCAGAGCCTAGGGAATGACTTAAGACAAGGTAATTAACTGGAGCATCTTTGAAGAAAAAAAAAAGAGACAAAACTATTTACTTATTTTCTTTCCTTTTTTTTTAAGTCTGAATAATGAGACCATATTCTGCTCCATGAACTCCTCCCAAATTGCGATATTCTGATTGAATGAAAATCACCAAGAATTCATCTTCCCTAAGAAAATGTAATCCAGGGGCACCTGGGTGGCTCAGTTGGTTAAGCATCTGACTTCAGCTCAGGTCATGATCTCGCAGTTTGTGAGTTCGAGCCCCACATCAGGCTCTGTGCTGACAACTCAGAGCCTGGAGCCTGCTTCCGAGTCTGTGTCTCCATCTCTCTCTGCCTCTCCCCTGCTCATTCTCTGCCTCTCCCTCTGTCAAAAATAAATAAACTTAAAAAAAATGTAATCCAAATAATAAACTGCATGTTTTGGTCACCCCTTAGAATCACAAGTTAGTTTCAACCTGGGCTGGATAAAATGAGTCTGTGGCTCTGGAGAATGGGAAAAAGGCAAGGATTAGTCGATGAGGGACTTTGATCTTATAGAGTCTAATCACTTCTGTTCACAAAATCTCATTTAAAATGACAATGCTAAATTCCTAAGCCTCCACAGGACCTAATAGTGATTAGTTCAAATGTATCTAAATTGCTGCTAAGAATTGATTATTATGAAGAGAAATCTAAAGAGAGTTTGATTAAATTAATGTAATGCTTTCTTCAGCTTAAACAGAGAAAAGGAACATTTACTTAATCCAGTAGTTTCAGATGGAATCACACTTCTTTACGCACATATATTAAATGCACTTCTAGTTTTTGATGAATTAAAATGGAAAAATAATTGCTCAAATGGCACCAGACCTGGTTTCATCATCCAAAGACATTTGAGATCTCATAAAACGGGACTTTTCAAATTTTAATGTGCCTCAGATCACCTGGAGACATTGTGAAACAGAAGATGCAGATGAGGCATGGTATGCATTTCTAGTAAGCTGCCTGGTGAGGTCAATGCTGCTGGTTCTTGGACCAACCATAGTTTGAATAGTGAGCTTATGGAGCATCTGGGTCATGATTATGAAAATTAATTACCACTGCATGGGGATAAGCTAGTTAATACTATGTGCTGATTTGTATGATGCCTGATAACTAGTAGTGTAATATGTCTCTGATAAAAAAAAAGGAATTGTTTAAAATTTACAGAATCAGAAGATAGCAGACTCTTCTGATCTTGCCTTTACTACATGTAACAGTTATCCCTAATAAGTGTGTATTACTTTCCTTTTACAAAGCAATTTTACATAGTATATGTTGCTTAGTTTTATGATGATCCCTTAAAAACCCTGTGAAATAAGTCAAGCATGCATTTTTCTTCATTTTCCTTATGAGTAACCCAAAACGGAAAGTTGATATTTCACATACAATTTCACATTATTATTCAGCAAGAGAGCCATGACTCTAATCCATATCTCTGACCAAATCTGACCATATCTCTGAACACAAATATGGTGTTCTTTCTCTTAACAGTAGATTTTGTGTGGATCACATAAATTCCATAGCCCCTCTCTTCCTTATGAAATGGGTGATTCAGGTTCAACTAGACCAGTGGTTATCAGCCTTCATTGTGCAACCAAATTATGTTGGGAACACAAAAAATAATACTAGTGACTAGCCCCATTCCAGAGCAATTGAGCCGGAACCATCAAGAGTGGAGCCAGGATACCATTTCTTTTCTTCTTTTTTTTTAATGCTTATTTTATTTGTTTTTATTTTTATTTTTTATTTTTTTAATTTTTTAACGTTTATTTATTTTGAAACAGAGAGAGACAGAGCATGAACGGGGGAGGGTCAGAGAGAGAGGGAGACACAGAATCTGAAACAGGCTCCAGGCTCTGAGCAGTGAGCACAGAGCCCGATGCCGGGCTCAAACTCACGGACCACGAGATTGCGACCTGAGCCGAAGTTGCACGCTTAACCGACTGAGCCACCCAGGCGCCACCCCCCCTTTTTTTTTTTAATTTTTTTTTAACGTATTTGTTTTTATTTTTGAGAGAGAGACAGAGTGTGAGTGGGGGAGGGGCAGAGAGAGAGGAAGACACAGAAATCCGAAGCAGGCTCCAGGCTCCAAGCTGTCAGCACAGAGCCCGCCTCGGGGCTTGAACCCATGAACCGCGAGATCATGAGCTGAGCTGAAGTTGGACTTCTAATGACTGAGCCACCCAGGAGCCCCAGAATACCATTTCTTTTAATTTTCTAAGCTGATTATTATGCATAGTGAAGATTGAGAACCAATAACATTATATATCCACTATAATACCTTTTTTACCAAAAAAAATTTTTAATGTTTATTTATCTTTGAGAGAGAGAGAGAGAGCACAAGTTGAGGAGGGGCAGAGAGAACCAGAGACACAGAGTCCAAAGGAATCTCCAAGCTCTGAGCTGTCAACACAGAACCTGACACGGGGCTTCAGGAGCTATGAGATCATGGCCTGAACTGAAGTCGGATGCTTAACTGACTGAGCCACCCAGCCCTCCCTCCACTAAAGTACCTTTAAGTGAAGGAATTCTACCTGGCTATAAAGATAGGTTTTTTGTCTATCTGCTCTATGAAAGTCTTGGTGACAAATCTAAAAACATAAGTTTAGATAAGTGTATCACTAAAAATGTTAATTATGACTTAGCAAGCTTTTACTATTTCTTGTGTGTTGTGCAGGCCTTGAAAATTTAGGGACATTTTGGTTGATGCTTTAAAAAATCACTTTTACTTATGGGGCGCCTGGGTGGCGCAGTCGGTTAAGCGTCCGACTTCAGCCAGGTCACGATCTCGCGGTCTGTGAGTTCGAGCCCCGCGTCAGGCTCTGAGCTGATGGCTCGGAGCCTGGAGCCTGTTTCCGATTCTGTGTCTCCCTCTCTCTCTGCCCCTCCCCCGTTCATGCTCTGTCTCTCTCTGTCCCAAAAATAAATAAAAAACGTTGAAAAAAAATTAAAAAAAAATCACTTTTACTTAAACAAGTAGAGATTTTAGTTTACTCCCTGTATCTACACTCTGTATAACATCAATATTTCTGAGTTTCCTATTTGTCCTTTGAAACTGGTACTAAATTTGAGCTTTCATTTGGGCTTTCATTGAAGTGGATGTCTAAACTCCTCCAACTGCTTTCTGATGTGACTCCTGTTTCCCCTTGTGGCTGCAATGAGGATTTAGACACAGAGTATACTTACATAGTTATCAGATTACCTAATATTTCTGTCAGGAATTGATCATGTAAATGGTTTAGACACAGTCCCTTCTAAGAGTTAAGATTTCAGTCCTAAGCCCCACCTAATGTAAATTTCTCAAAAAGTTCAGGTTGTTGAAAGCAGATATTTCTGTTTTTCTTTTACAGAATCCTTTACTTTTCTGTAGTTGTCATAAGATGAAGAAGACAGGATTAGTCAATATCTTACCCTAGTAGATTCTACTCTGTTGATCATTTTTCAAAGTTGAATAGACACGAGAAAAATGAAGGCTTTGAACCCTTGGAAAGGCCCAAGGGGGATTTTGGCTTTCCTGGGTAATTCTTGAATATTTGATCACCCGTGGCCCAAGAGGGTTTTCAATGAAGCTATCCCTTCTGGAAGAATTCTAATCCGGAGTGATGTCACTTCAATGATGAATCTCTAAGGCTAAGAAGGGTTCAGAGTTTGATGCATAACAGGTAATACAATGCATTTCATTTTGAGAGTGGAAATTCAATCAAATATACATTATTTGACATGTAGTCCATGTCTTTTTTTTTTTAATTGTTTATTTTTGAGAGAGAGGGAAAGAGATGGAGGGAGAGCACAAGCAGGGGAGTGGCAGAGAGAGGAGGACAGAGGATTTGAAGTGGGCACTTGTGCTGACATCAGCGAGCCGGATGTGGGGTTCGAACTCACAAACTGTGAGATCATGGCCTGAGCCGAAGTTGGGTGCTCAACTGACTGAGCCACCCAGGCGCCCCAACATGTCTTGATTCCCAAACTTCCTGGCTTGGATTTTCTAGAACTAGACAGTTTATTCAATAAGGAAATAAATGCATACCGCTCTAAAGAAGATTATAGTATTGGCTTATTGGGGTAGCAGGTGCAGAATGATCTTTCTGACAGCAGATTATCAATACTGGTTCTTTGATGTTTTAACCTGATCACCTGGCCTTCCTTACACCAATTATTTAAGGGTAGTCATGAGATCCAGAGATGCTTTTCTCATTTGATTTTACTGTGAGATTTTTAGATTGTGTGGAGAATTATCTGGTTGTCATTATAAAATACACTTTTGTTCACCACAAGCAGAATTATCCTATAACACCCCATTGCCTTTACTAATTTCTAGATTTTTTTAATTCATTCTTACAATGCCTTAATAACATCACTCCTGAACTCCATGGACCTCACAGGGACTGGATTCTTTTGTTTGGGAGATTCCAGGTATATTTCTTTCATCTCCCTCCCTGATAAACAACTTTGTCTGAATCCAGCTGTGCCTGGTCTCCTAGAAAACATTTAGCTATCACTGTTCTTGGGAGATGGTTACTGTGTTCACAGACTATTAGAAAATTCTACTGCTCCATTAACTCCCCTATTTGTATCTTGGAACTTTATTTTCTAGTGGACTATGTCTGCAGTTTATAGCTGTTTCCCCACAGGGCAAAGCATGAAGTCAGTGACTGACATTAAATAATAAATGTCAGCAAAGTGATTACTCTCATTTGGAATTAATAATATTTTATTAAAATTCATAAGAGCACTCAACTGGTAGCATCAGAACCAATTACTCATGTGAGCACTGAATATGCCTTCCCAATTCAAAGCGTGCAGTAACTCTTTTTGACTTAAGGAAAACACATCTCTGTAGTAGGTTGGAGGATCTAAGTTTTTCACTCTCCCTATGTCAGTCTGAAGGCTGGATTAACCTATAATGTAAATGTTTAAATATTAAGAACAGTAGAAATTTAACCTTTCTAAGGGAAAAATTCAGATGACAGATGGTATTATATTTATTCTGTTCTTAGAGATTTGTCCTTTTGTTAAGGTTTAAATCAGAGTAAAACCTAGTTAAAACCATCTTTAATTTTGTTTGGTCTCAGAGTTAAATATTTGATAGGAAAATGAGATAGGAAAAGACAAGCTAGTTGTATCGGGTACCTGTTTTCTGTCCCTCCAAATCTATTCTTTAGTGATCTCAATTATGTATTTTGCTTTAAGGATCTGAACTTCATGGACACAGTGGAGGAGACTGAGCTCCCTTGATTTCTGACTGCATACAGTGTTCGGTCAATAAGAAGTCATATGGCATCAGAGGAAGAGAGGAGAAAGGTAGGATTTTGTGTCCCCTGGGTCCCTTCTTGGGAGGTTGCTCCAGGCTAGCTGTATTTTTTTTTTCCATGAAATGTCGCTGCTCCACTAAAGATGACCCTCCATATAAGACTTTCCATCTAGATGCTGAGGATCTCTTGTCCCGTTTCTCCAGGCTTAGACGTTGTAGCAGGTTGACAATTACTGGTTTCATGGTTCTGCACTATCCCTCGTAATTTGCTTATAAATGTGACTGTGGTATTTCCTGAAGGGACCCTGCATGATTTACTAGTGTTAACATGCTACAGGTTTGAGTGAATGGGATATCTGTTTGTCTTATCTCTAAGTAGAGTATGATGTAAGGGAGCCTGTTAGCTACATACAACTTTCAACCTTAAAAAAAAAAAAAGCTGAATTGTGATACAAATGGTGAGTAATATGAGTGATGAATGATAATGAGAGATGAAAAAGTATCTATCTGTAATATTTAAGGATATTCAGTTGGTTTGCATTAACAGCCATATTGTTGCTAATGACTGGCTGCCAGGAATCTGTATTGACACGTATTTTGAATACATCCTGATTACACTGATACATACTATTCATGTGGATAAATTGACTGCTTGATAAACTTTTTTCCACCTGAAAATTGTCAGATAAAACCTTCATTCAAGCCTTAGAAAGCTATCAGAGAACCTTAAGACATTTTCAGGGAATTAGAAAACAGTTAATTTTAAACTCATATAAAATGTTTTAAAAACATATTTTGGGGGAAGTGGTTATAAATTATTGATTTATATTACTGAAATTGTAATACAATGGCTTTCACTTAATTCATATGTGTATGTGTGTGTGTGTGTATGTAGTGTTTTATTTTTTCAAATAATGTATTTCAGATTAACTTAGAAGTCTTTTTTTTTTTAACTTAGAAGTCTTTTAATGTTCAAATCAATGGGACTCAATTTGGTTCAGCACCCATCTGCAAGAAACAATCCATTTGCAAATATACTATATGTGAACTAAAAAAGAAGAAAAGTACACCATAATCTTCGCTTTATCATGAAACTCACATTAGTTATGGAATGATTTCTATGCTATGGGCAGTCACTGTGTTTACCTCATAAGTAGTATCTTATTTAATCCATCAGCCAAGTAATATTAATTAGTACTATTTCAGTTAACGAAAATAGGACTTAGAGAGGTTTAACTTGCCCCAAGATATGCATTTAATTAACACTTAATTGGAGTTTGATCTGAAGACTAACTTCAAAACTCATGTTGTCAACCATTATGATAAATTGCTTGCTTGAGCGTTTTTATAGCTTAAAGCAATTCTTACGTCTTTGTCCAACAGCAATCAAAAATTTTTTTTATGATCATTAATTAAAGTAGGAAGCATTACTTGTAACTGTATTAGTGTGTGCTTATTTCTTGACATTGTCATCTAAATTGGCTCAGTAACATCTTTCTGTAATGACTGTTAAAATAAGGCAGGAAAAATATAAGGTATGAAGTAGTGTAGTCTAAGCATGAATTAAAGGGGCAGCTGTGGGAATGTTAAGAAAGAACACATGTGGAGGAGATCATAATGAAATAATTGACAGGATTATTTAATTAAAATCTAGACTTAAAAGGGATATTAGATATTATTCGTTATCCTTTCTTTTATACACTAATGAAATGGAAGCCTAATAGATAAAATGGCCTCCCAATGGGCACTGTGGAAATATCTGAGGACAGTTGGTAAGAAAACACTTCCTTTGATGATTCCACTGAAACAGACATCGACATATTTTAATAAATTTGAAAAAAATGAGACATTATCTTTAACAAATGAGTAAATATTACTAAAGAACATATTAGTTGAACATCTATATTTAGGTTTATTTCTGGGCTCTTGATTCTTATCTATCAATTTGTTTTTATGACAGTATCATACTATTTTAATTACTATAGCTTTATAATGTAGCTTGAAATCAGGAAATATGATGCCTCCTGCTTTGTTTTTCTTTCTCAGTATTGCCTTGGTTGCTTAAGTTCTTTTGTGGTTCCATATGAGTTGTAGAATTGTTTCTTCGACTTCTGTAAAAAACACCATTGGAATTTTGATGGGGATTGCATTGAATTTATAGATAATATTGGGTAGTATGGACATTTTAACAAATTAATTCTTCCAATCTATATACAGGTGATATATTTACATTTATTTGTGTATTCTTCAATTTCTTTCATCAGTGGTTTGCACTTTTCAATTTAGAGGTCTTTAACCTCCTTGGACAAATTTATTCCTCCCTGGTTAAATTACAATTTGTTGCTCTTGTAAAGGGGACCATTTTAATTTTTTTTTCAGATAATTCATTGTTAGTGCATAAAAACACTACTATTTTTGTTTGTTAATTTTGTATCCTACAAATTCACTGATTTATTGGATCTAACCATTTTTTGGTGGTCTTTAGGATTTTCTATATATAAAATCATGCCATCTGCACATGATTTTCTAATCTTTCTAATTCTTTCTAATTCTTATGCCATCTATCTGTTTACCTATCTATCTTTCTATCTATATTTTTGTGATTGCTCTGTCTAGGATATCCAGTACTGTATTCAATAGGAATGGTGAGCTCCCTGTCTCATTTTTTACTTAATAAAATTTAGATTCCAAATGAAGCTGTGAGCTGTTTTTAGGAAAAGAAAAATAAGGAGATACAAATAAGAAAACATAAATGTTCCTTTTTTAAACTGTCATAGCATGGTTATAAAAATTTATTAAAAATATACGAGGATTTTCTTTTTTGATATTAAAATCCTTATGCTATTTAATCACCTGCTGTGTCATCATCCACGTGGCTTCTCATTCTTCAGTTGTTAAATGATAGTGTTTTACCTGATCTGAATTTTTCATGAAATCAGTAATTCAAGCAATCACATTCAGCAATCACATCCAATATCCCACTTAGAGACTTTATAAAATGCTACATCTTTGTATATTTGATATTTTTCTTTGAAATTAATTTGAATTACTTTTTTGCTGTATTGTTAAATATAGGAAAGATCTACCAACAGAGATCGTGACATAACATGGGAAATAGAATTTATTGTTACATGTGTAAATAGCAAGTATTTTATAACTGGTTAGTCATGGGTAAATATTTTCCACCACTTTACTGAGTATGGTTGACATTCAAAAACTGTACACGTGTAATGAATCCAAGTTAAAGTTGGGAGATAAGTATGTACCTCTAAAACCACGATTACAGCCTATGCCATAAGCATATCTATCACTTCCAAAAGTTTCCTTCCACCCTCTTCAACTTACTATAATTTTTTGTGATAAGAAAAATTAACATAAGATCTGCCCTCTTGGTAAATTTTAAGTATTTGTAAGTATACAGTACAATATTGTATTTATTGTAGTTTAACAATGTTATTAACTATAGGCTTTATGCTGTACAGTAGATCTCTAGGACTTATTTATTTTGTGTAGCTCTAACTCTGTATTCTTTGATTAATATTTCCTCATTTTCCCCTAATCCTATCCTGAACAACCACCATTTTACTCTCTGTTCCCGTGAGTTTGACAATTTTAGATTCCTCATGTAAGTGGTATCATGTAGCATTTGTCTTTCTGTGTCTGACTTCTTTCGCTCAACATGATGTAAAAGGAAATGCAGTGTAACAGCTAAAGATTTGTTAGATAATATTGCTAGGTTTATCCATGTTGTCACGAATGACAGGATTTCCTTCTTTTTTAAGGCTGAATAATGGTCAGTTGTGTGTATATATCATATTTTCCTTATCCATTTATCCATTGATGGAAATTTAGGTTGCTTCTGTGTTTTGGCTATTGAGGATAACATGTATGACATTTGTTTCCCCACACAACTTTGTCACTGCAAGGAATAGAACATATTTGATTAGATAATAAGTATCCCTTTAAGAGTGTATGTGCTAAAATTAAATAATTTCACAAATGTTTATTGCACACTTACCATTATACCACAGCATTTATGTGTATGTATATGTTTGACATGGAAGTCTTTATAAACCAAAATATGTGTTAAAAATATAAATTTCAGTCATGCTATCTATCTGAAGACCAAATACAAATTTTCAAATTGTTGTCAATATATAGCAATGTCTATTTGCATTTTATCTTTGGATTTCTATTCTTCAGTTTAGTTAATGAGCAAACCCTCCAGTTTTTAAATCTTTTGCTATTAATTTTGATGTACAGTGATTGTAACTTGAAGACAAGATCATTAATGCTGACACTAGATAATACTTAGTATTATTTTTTTTGCTTAATTTCATAAGAAAAAATAAGAGATTTAAATATGTTGTTTCTAGCAGATGTTGTTCAATTACATAGTATTGTGGTTGTCTTGTCCTCTTCCTGAGTTCACTGAAAAATAAAAATAAAAATAAAGCCCTTCCATATCCTTATGGGCATCAGTTTTCCTCAAGATTTGTGGAATGATACTTTCTCAAATGGAAAGTAGGTTTAATATTTTTTATTTCCTTTAAAGATATCAATGAAAATTCCTCAGCAGCTGAATGTCAAATATGTTCTAAATGGGTTCACTCTTTTATTTCTTCTCTTTGGCCTTTTTTAAGTATAGAGATTTATATGCTTGAGTATGTGTGAGCACAAACATAAACACACTCATATAACACACACACAACAGACATGCATTTAAAATATGCCAAACTTGCTTTCAAGCCCATTGATTTTGGAAATAAAAGTTGTTTGTAGTGTAGATGTGATTGTCTAGGAGCATTTTAGATGAAAATGCAGTCAGCCTAGATCATAGTATGAACTCTGAGCACTGTGTTGCTCATACTCTTTTTTTTTTTTTTTTAATTTTTTCCTATTCTTTATTTAGTTCTCTCTTTAGTGTGGCTTAGTAATCAAGTACACTGGGATTAATGGTTCTATGTGAGTTCGCCCTTTTACAGTAATCACTTAGGGAAACAGTTAATAAACAAAATATTTTGGAACTGTTTTTGGAATTAATTCCTTCCAAATTTGTACCATTATTTTTTTTTTAATTTTTTAATATATGAAATTTACTGTCAAATTGGTTTCCATACAACACCCAGTGCTCATCCCAAAAGGTGCCCTCCTCAATACCCATCACCCACCCTGCCCTCCCTCCCACCCCCCAACAACCCTCAGTTTGTTCTCAGTTTTTAACAGTCTCTTATGCTTTGGCTCTCTCCCACTCTAACCTCTTTTTTAAAAGAGCAGACCTGGCTTTAAAACAAGTTCATTCCATTTTTATTGCCATAAATTCTCCCCTTCTCATTGCCTCCAGCTCTTACGGGATGCACAAATATATTTCCTATTCTGAGCAGTGGCTCATAAATACAGAGAGAGAAGGAAGTCATTGGAAAGCAGGTCTCTTCCAGGAGCATGGACAACTGCCTAGAGGGGCACTCAATCATGCATTTTGACTTTGGTAATTGAATGCTGTATCCATTTCTCTGCCACATTATCATAAAAAAAAGTATCTAAGGAAATGCAGTATTACAGCTAAATATTTGTTGGATAACATTGCTAACTCTTTTAAATGATCTCATGGCAAGGAATAAAGGGATTGAGGGGGGAGAAACTAGGATTCCAGTGTTGCTTTTTATTATATTTTTATGTCTGAAATGGTAATTATGCTTTTTAGTGCTATTCCATCTATTATAGTGAAAGTATGTGGGAACATGGATTTTTCTGTAAGGGACTTAAATAGTCCATTCTCTTCAGTTAAACCAAATGCTAATATACCCTTTTTCCCCTTCCATGACATGCTTAAAATCTGTGTGCCTAAACAAATTAGCATTCTATTCTCAACAGACTCATTTGGAAGATAGAGCATGTTCACTGAGCAATAAGTAGGCCACGGGGAATTTAATGAGAGGGGCTGGGAAAAGAGGCATTTTACAGCTAATTGTTATTAATTGTTAGATGTCATATTTTATAGAGATTTAAGCTGTATTTCCTCACTGTAACAAACTTCTCTTCCTTCCACCTTATACCTCACCTATCCTCTTGCAGTATATACTCTTGGTCATAAAGAGAGGTAGCAGATGGGATTTGCATGAACAATCTGTACAGACCTTGGAACAATGAGTGTAGTGGCAGGACAGGGTTTTAAAATTTCTGAGAATCCCACACAAAAACATAAAAGAAGGTACATAGCAGAAATAAAAAAAGCCATGGATACTTACAACGAATTTCAGTACAAGTTATCCCCATAAGCCTCAATATACAAGTGGTAAGGGAAAACCACCAAAGTTATGTGGTTTATTTGGTATGAAAGTAGAGGAATGCAATATGGAATATTATAGACCTGGAAACAAGACAAGCCTGAAAATAGCCATAAGGAGTTTACTGGGAAGGTTGGTAGGCTAATTTGAGAATTGTCACTGAAAATAAAGTTTTTATCCCCACACTGAGAGTGAGTGGGTACATAGGACCCTCAGCAAGTGCTAAGAAAGCTACCTTGAATATGCTTTCAGAAAGTTCATGAAAACTAACTTTATATAAAAATGAGCACTCAGTGAATATCAAGGTCAAATTCTGTATAAGTTTATTATAAAAAGAGAGGGGCGCCTGGGTCGCTCAGTTGGTTAAGGGTCCAGCTTCAGCTCAGGTTATGATCTCACAGTTCATGGTTTCAGGCCCCTCACTGAGCTCTGTGCTGACAGCTCAGAGACTGGAGCCTGCTTCAGAGTCTGTCTCCATCTGTCTCTGCCCCTCCCCTACTTGTGTGCTCTCTCTCTCTCTCAAATATGAACATTGAAAAAAAAAAGAGAGAGAATGAGGAGCAAAATGTTTTTACAGGTAGCACTAAATACAGTCATGACTAAAAAACATTAAAACTGTAACCTCCAAAGTTACTAAAAGGCATTAAGAAAATGATGAATACATGAAAGAACAATATAAATTGTTTCAAAAACTCTGGTATGAGATAGTTGAACATGGAAAAAGAACTAGAAATAAAAGAAAAAAATAATTTTAGAAGTGAAATGTAAAGACACATAAGACAAAAATAATGCCTATTATTTATTGATGCTTAGTAGATCACCCCAAAATGAAACAAAAAAAACCCCACATTTATTTCACAGTATGTGCAAGACAGAAATTGTGTACAGTTTACTGGCTGTTTCTAGCTCAGGGTCTCTCACGAGGCTGAAATCAAGACATCATCCTGAGTAGTCATCTCAAGGTTTAATAGGAGAAAGTCAGTTTTCAGGCTTATTCCTGTATCTCTTGCAGGCCTCACGTCCTTTCTGGTCATTGGCTAGACATTAATTCCTTGCTAGGTATGCCTCTCCAACTGAACAAATGAGAGAGTGAAGGAAGGGCAAAGAAGGTGGAAACGATAGTCTTTTATAACCTAATCCCAGAAGTGGCATCTCATTGTTATTGTTGTATTCCATTTATTAGAAGTCCCTATATCCAGCCTACATTTCAGGGACACACGAGAATATCCAGAGGTGGGAATCATTGAGAGCTACCTGTTATAAGAGGTGAAACATTAAAAAAGAAATTAAAAAAGAAATGACAATGACAAGTATTAAAGATAGGCAGTGAAGATTTTATGTATGGCTAATGGGACTCCATGAAGAAGCAAATCAAAGAAAGGGATCACAGCAAGTATGAAAAACTATAAGAAAGCTTTTTTGAATTAACAAATATAGGCATTGAAGATACATAGCTTCTAACCTAACTAAAAGTGATCCAAACATTCATTCTATCCCTCCCAATGAAAAAACACACCACCACAATCATTGCTGAATACCTATCACTTACACTCTTATTTAGTGTTTTTATTTAACTTATGTTCTGAGATTTTAGTTATCATAGCATTATATCCTGAATTTAGAAGGCCAGCTATATTTTCTATATACATTAAGGTAAGTCATTTATACATTTATTTTTAAGTTATAGATATGTGAAACTAAAATCAAATAGTATAATATATGAGGTAAGAGTACCACATTGGGAATGAAGTATCTAGCACATAGTTAGTGTTCAATAAATGATACGTTATTTTGACAGATAGTAGGAAGTGGTTGTACATAGGTATGTTCAGAACTACCCCTGACATTGGAAAATCTAGGTCAGGATTAATGTCAATATAGTGAGTCAGCCAAGACATTCATAAATTACAAAAGCTAGCATGACAATGGAAGGATCAGTCTATGCACATGGGTTTTGTGGGCATGATTGCGTTTTCTTGCATTCTGTGGGAACTAATCTCTTATCCTTTAGCTTGGACTTTGATATTGTTTAGGGAACATGGATGCCGTATGCTGAAATGACATTATCAGCTCTCTCTAGCTTTGTGTTGCTTTCCAATGTGCCAGATAGATATATGATATGCAGCACTCATAAGTTATTTCAGAGTGTTTTTCTATTTCAGGGTAAGTCCTTAATATGTATGGTACTGATAGGGATTAGGATGTACTGTTAATAGGTGGTAGCATTCGCCACTTTCTCATCCAGTTACTAAGTAACTATGTAATCATTTGTCAAACAGTATCTTTTGCTGAGCTGACATTTGCATCTCCAATAATTTTGCATAATTAGGTTATAAATAGTTCTTTTGTGAAATTAGGATGATGATTAAAGTTTAAAGGTATACGAATATATACATATAATTCTTTCATAGAAAGTAGTCCTAAACAAAATAAAAGGAAGATAACTGGTAAGAAATATCTAAGAAATGTTATCCTTGGGCAAAAGTAGTCTTTCTAGTATTCCTAATATTGAAAAGAATGAATGCAACACTTACAAAATTCATAAACTTTAGAGTTCAGAGAACAGGTAGTATCAATAAAAAATCAATTAATTAGGATAAAAAATTTCTGGTCCCCAAATACAGAGGAAACTAACAGGGAGAATGAGGCATTAAAACTAAGGCCCATAGTTTCACTGTAAGAGAAAATAAGAGAAAAAAAATTCCCTTCAGCAGCTGGAACCTTTTCAATTCTCTGATAATGAAAATTGCTGGGACTTTAGTGCGTGGCCAGGTTATAAAGTGAATAGTTTAAAAACATTCTAATTTAAAGTGTGTATCTCTCTTTTTTTCTTCTTTTGGACTGTAGCTGCATGTTTATTCCTTTTTTGAATTTTCTCTCTATGGAAATCCAGAGGAAATTAAGTCTTACACCATGTTCCAAAACTCTACAGCTAGGTTATTTATCTGTTCCCATTTCTCCATCTCTAGGTACCACAATAGGCATCCATACAGGAACATTTGCAATGGCAAGTTGTGAATCATATATTGAAATTTAAAATGCCTCTGCACCGAGGGGAAATAGCTATCCTAGGTAATCACTGCTCCTGGGTACTTGGGAGCAGATTTACATCATGCAGCAATAAAGAGAGTGCTTTTTGGAAGTTGCATGTGGGCCAAGCTTTTCTTTATCTATGAGCATGTCCTGCCCCATCACTCATTATATTTCACTAGCATTGGACTTCGTTTTCTTTTCTAATGTACAAAGATTTCCTCATGTATGAGGATCTTATATGAACTTATTTTTCTTGCTGAAAAGATTCTGTCCATCTGTGTCTTAATCATTATGGGCTGAATAACAAAATACCATAGACTGGTTTGCTTATAAACAACAGAAGTTTATTTCACATAGTTCTGGAGGCTGGGAAATCCAAAATCAAGGTGCTGGCAGATTTGGCATCTGATGAAGGTGAGCTTCCTGGTTCTAAACAGCCATGTTTTTGCTGTATCCTCATGTGGCAGAAAGGATGAGATAGTTCTCTGGGGTTTCTTTTCTAAGGGCACCATTCCCTTCATGAAGGCTCCACTCCTGTGACATACTCCCCTCCCAGAGGCAACACTTCCTAATACCATTACATTGGGAGTTAGGATTTCAACATATGAATTCTGGACTCAAATGTTATGTCCAAAGCAATCTCAATTTCCTCAAGGCACCTACTTGTCATTAAGGTCTTAACTTAAATGTTCGTTGAGGAGTCTTATTTTCCTAAACCAACTTAACCTCCTCTTTCCATATACTCATGCCACCTATATCTTTGTTTAAATAATTTATTAAAATTTTAACTAAGTAATTCTTCATATAATTTCAGATTTCAGGTATTTTGCCCCTGCGTGGTTTTATTTAACATTAAACTACAAGAGAAACTCAACAAATATATTTTTTTAATGAACACACAAATAATTAATTAAATGGCATTTGTCAGCTCAGTGGCAGGCAGGAAACTTCCTTTTTGGCTGATGAACTACTATAATAAATGGAAGCATAGTATAGGATAAAAAACATTCAACTTGGAGTCAGAACTTCGGGGTTCAAGTGCTGTTCTATAAATTTTTAGCTGTATGCTAATTAAAAGACACTATGGGTTGGGTCCTTCAACTGTAACATAAAGACACTTTACTCAAACAGATACTTTCCTTTATTTAGAAACTATTTAGATATTCCACAGTGGAGACAAAAGTTCTTCACAATATAAAAAATGGTGTGCTATAGAATGCAATATTGTCCACAAGGCAGTAGCCTGCATATCAAATGTCATTGATTAAAACACAGGAGAAAATGATGAAATTCTGCTGTCTTAAAATTTTCACTAAAATGTTTAACAAATTGGTAACAATAGTCACAAAGTCCAAGATTAGCTTTGCATTGCACTCAACAGAATTTCAGAAAGAATACTGCTGGTATTTAGGTTTCTGAGTTTCTTGGTCTTGCTGTCTTGCTATGCACAATGCCAGCGTTGAAGACCAAAGATTAAAATTAGGTTTTATCTGAGATAAAATGGTAAATTCAACCCATTGCAAGAAACAATTTTTCAGTATTATTGTATGCATAATTCTTTATATGATGGTAAAGATAGTGAAAACATGCAACAGCCACTACTTTGAAAATGATCTATTTACAATAAGTGATACAGAAATAGCCATCAGGTAGGTAGAGGCTCCTTTTTCATGCAAGATAATGGACCCAGCCTCACTCATCAGATGGACTGTGGACAGGATGGATTGCTGACTTATCTATCTTCTTGGGTTTTAATGTGCACAATGACACTCTTATAGCTGGATAAGCTGAAACTTAAAAGTTGGGACCAATGATCAGGATAATATTAGGAGTTTAGTCTTCAACTTTTCAATCAACTCTAAACATGGCAAGGATATAAAATTTTTAAAGAACAAGAAAATAATTAAGGTATGGTAAACTCAAAATAAGCAAAATATCTCCATGGACTAGAAATAGAAAAATGGTAAGTTAGTAATCAAGGACTAGAGCCAGGGCCTACTGGGCTCTGGGTCTGGATGCAGCTAGGATTTTCCTCCTGCAGAGTAATGGGATTCAAAGCTCAATGTGAATGGCAAGAGATCAGAGTCAAGTTAATTGCATGAAACCTGGGGCAGGTGCAGAGCTCACTAGCCTATGAAATGTGATCAAAAGAAAGTTATGGCTTCTGCCTGAGACTATAGTTTATATAAACATGCATACCTGCAATGTTGAAGCATACAGACAAACCTTATCAATAGGATCTAAAATTAAGCCATTCTACATTTAGTGACTGATTTTGAGATAAGTTCACAGTCAGGAGAGACCTAGAACCTTGAACCATTAAAAAAAAATGGTACCAGAATAAAGTTCCATGGGAACCAAGTTTTATTTATGAAAGAAAGTGGGATCTCTGTGGCAACTAGAAAAAAAAAAAGACTTTCCCAGATTGGAGTAAGAAAGATGGAAGGAGGCTTGATCCAGAGAATAAGGTTTTGTGCCTTTCCCCAAGCAGAGTCCAGAGAGGTGATATGCCCTCACACAGTACATAGCTGTGAGGCCCACTGGGGGCCAAACAGATGAATTCTTAGATAAGCTGTGGATATATCTGTAGGACTATCTATATAGGTCTGTCTGTAGATAGACTACCATCTGTGTTATGGACATAGCAGAGAAGATCTTCCAGACCCACACAGGCCAATAGAAAGACAAAAGTGACCTTGAAATCAGTGATTGATGATCATTTGGATTGATGGACATATCAAGGGCTATTTCTCCTATTTCCTTCCTTTCACCCATATACCTTGCCTGAGAACTGGATAAGCCTCTTAGACACAATCCAATACAAAAGAGAAGTTCCAATTTGATCAATACTCTTTTCTGCTGGTCTGATAAATATGAGTTTAAAATAGAAATTATGTTGTCTTGCCTACTAAGATTCATACCAGTTTCCAATCCAAACAATTCATGCAAGTAAAATATGGTTCTAAGTTACTATGAGGTTAATGAAATGAACAGGGAAACTGGACAAGCTAACTGGATGGTAGGACCAGGGGTTCAGTTATACCATTCAAATTCTTTGTCTTAGCTGGGGTTTGACACCATTTATTGGCAGTTGTTGCTCTGGTTTAGACTTAGATGAAATTGTCTTTGCCCAAAGTGGGAGCAAATGGCAACAATTCCAGTTATACCCTTCTTGTGAGATGCCTCTTTATTGTTCCAGGTAACCACTTTTTTACATCTCATTTCCCCCCACAGCAGAGATTTCCTTCAGGTTATCCCTTCTCCTACCATCTTTTCTGAGGTGGAATAAGGAGAATAATCAATTTATATACAAATCGGTGCTATGGTGCAAATTTTATTCAACATAAAAGTGGCATTTTCTCCTTGAAAGCTGTAGATGGAGTACAACTAAGACCTTCCCCTTTTAAATCCTTTTATCACCTTAGTTATAAACAAAAGGTGCCCAGAATGAAATCCTCAAAGAGCCAAGGATTTCCTAGAGTGCCTTTCCCAAGTAGTTTTAGTAAAAAGACACACTGATTATATTGCCATTTGACTTGATAATGTTTTCCCCTCTCCCCTCTCAGCCTAAATCCAGAGTCCCTTCTACCCATGTCCACGTTTGCCTGGAAAAAAGTGAAACCAGCCTTCTGGAGAGCTATGCAGATACTCTTTGACAATTGTAATTTAACAAACCAATAAACAAGATCAGGACTAAAAAAGTTCAGATTTTTAAAATGTTGAATCATCTTAAATTTCCATTTTTATAAGATGATGCTCAAATAATTCACTGGAAACATAGATTGTTAAAATATGCCAGAAGCTGAACTTACAAGGAAAATAAAATACACTGTGTTTTGTGCACACACAAACGTATGCTGTGAAGTCACCAGGAGAAAATAGACTTCTTTATTTTAAACCTCATATTTTTAAACCCCTATATTATAGCAAAGGGAAGACAGTAGTATATTTCTAAAGTCTGAGCATGTGTGTGTGCATATAGGAGAGGGGAACAAAATATTTTGTGCTCCAGTCTCAAAGAAAAAAAATCAGTACAATTGGAGAGAAAGGTGAAGGAGGAAGTCTGGTGCTTAGTATGAGAGTTCTTGATTCCCAAGATTGCCAGGGAGAGAGGTGGGTATCAGGTATTTGAATGGTCTATGTGAGCTTGGGCCTGTTATCAGGGAGTGTGACTGACTGAAGACCAGAGTCTACCCCCAAATACAATGTAAAGCCAATTGCTTGGACAATCCTGGAAAGGGAGAAGTGTTCACTAAGAATGACTGCTATAGATGCACACAGGGACACAGAGCTATATTTGGGAAAATAGATTTGGAAAAATAAAGCAACAAATATTTGTGCACATTCATTCTAAAAAAGAAAAAGAAAATGTATTATCAAATAAGTGCTTATGAATGTGTACTGACTAATATTTTTCCCCAAAGCGGATTTTGTAGTTGTAATTTTCATTTTTATAGGATGCTGATTTCTCCACTCTCAGTTCCTTGGAAAAAATGGGACTTTTCTTTAAGCTTAGGATTTTATCTCAGACTTAATCTCCCTCAGTTGTGCTTACTTGTATTTCTGTATTAATGTTTCTGTAAGCACTTTGAAATCCTCATCTTTCTTAAAAATTTCTGAGCTCTTAAAATTGGATAATAAATCGTCAAGGGTAACCATGTTCACAGTGCCTACTATGCTAAAATCTTTGTGAATATATTCATTTAGACATGGATACCATGACCTGAAACTGTAAAATTCTTGAAAAATAAACATAGAGGACAATCTTCATGACATTGTTGCAATGATTTCTTGAATGCTACATCAGAAGCTCAGGCAACAAAAGCAAAAATAGACAAGTGGGACTACCTTGAACAAAAAAGCTTCTGTACAGCAAAGGAATCAATAAAATGAAAAGGCAACCTATAGAGTGGGTGAAAATACTGACAAATTATTTATCTAATGGGTTAATATCAAAAATACATAAAGAACTCCCATAATTTATCAGCAAAAAGACAAACCAATATTAAAAAATGGGCAAAAGACATAGATTGACATTTCCCTAAAGAAAACACACAAATGGCCGATATATGAAAAGATGCTCAACATCACTTAATACTGAAGGAATGCAAGTCAATACCACAATATCACCCCACACCTATTAGGAGGGGTGTTATCAAAAATAAAAACAAAAAATAAGTGTTGGAGAAGATGTGGAGAAATTATACTGTCTACTGTTGGTGGGAACATAAAATGATACAGCCATTATGGAAATTAGTATGGAGATTCCTCAAAAGTTAAAAATGGAACTACCATATGATCCAGGAATTTCACTTCTGGGTACTTTTCCAAAATAATTGAAATCAGGATCTTGAGAGGATGTTTGCAATCTCATATAAATTATAGAATTATTCACAGTAGCCAAGACATGGAAACAACCTAAGTATTCATTGGCAGATGAATAAAGAAAATGCGACATATACAAATAATACATTATTCAGCCTTAATAAAGAAGGGAATCCTGTCACTTTATGTAAATGAACCTTCATATCATTGTGTTCAATGAAATAACCAGTCACAGAAGAACAAATATTGCATGATTCCACTTATGTGATGCATCTAAAATAGTCAAACTCATAGAAACAGCAGAGTGGAGGTTGCCAGGGGATAGAAGAGGGGGAAGTGGGTATTACGTTTCAGTTATGCAAGATGAATAACTTCTAGAGATCTGATGTATAACATTATGCCGATAGGTAATGATACTCTTTTGTGGACTTCAGTGTTTGTTAAGAGGATAAGTCTTACTGTTAAGTGTTCTTATCATAATTAAAAAAGAAGAAAAAGAAATGGATACCATGAATGACAATTTGAGTGCTAGGTTGGCCTTTAAATCATTTTCCACATTATGTATGTAGACTTTGTTTACCTAACAATCCGTCTCCTCTTCCTTGGAGACCAAATTGTCCCTGTCAACCCACCGGAATTTTTCCTCACCCTGGTTCCTATTTGCATCATCATTGTGTGGTATTGTTTACTATATTTTCAGTAGTTTACTTGTCTACATATATATATATTTTTAATTCTTGAGGAATAGAGTAGCAAGAATCCTGTTTTTATTCATCTATTATATTGGATTTGGCCTGTGTAGAGTTGAAATATTTTGTTGGTTGATTGATTATATAAACAATTTCTATTCAATTTATGGTAATTTCCAAGCCTGTTGACTTAGATAAACCTCAACTAAATGATAGAAAAAGCGTCATGCATAATTGATGACAGATTTTCAAATATCTTTAAGTTAAAATTATATTATTTATGACAAGTTTTATCCTTTATGGGGAAAGAAGTACATGAAATAGTGGTTTTGTCACATTAAAAATTTATGAACAAATTTAGAAAATAGTATGACTTTTCTCTGGGCTTGAGATTCCTCATTCCGAAAATGAGATATTTGTATAAAATTGGTATCTCTTATATAAATACTTATAAAATGATTTGGAAAATGTTTCTTTTTTGTGAAGTATTTATTAGAAGTCTTTATTGGAAGGGTTCATTCTTCAAATATTTGGGGAACTCACCTGCAACCATCTGTTTATGGTGGGTTTTGTGTTTGTGAGAAAGACCTTTCACTACCAATATATTTATTAAATGATTCAGGTCTCTCATTTTTCCTTGATTCAGTTTTGGTAATTAAGATTATTCTGGATATTTATCCATTTCTAAGTTTTTAATTTTAGTTGTGTCAAGTTCTTCACTGCCCAGGATAGTGGATGCTCAATAACTTTTTTGGTGAATAATAAATGAAAGAATGTTAGACTTAAACATCTAGAATGAATCTTATGTATATCAACTGATGCTTCATATTTTTAGAGCTGCAACAGGATAATATTAAATTGTAATATTGAGCAAAAAGTAAAATCACAAGAAAATACATAAAGCATGGACGAACTAATTCATTGTACCCTGATACTTATGTATATTTTTCATTGATTTGTTCAATAGCTTTATCAAAAGAATTTTTTTTCTCCCAATCTCTTGCTTTTTCTCTCTCATGCCTCAAAATAGGACATTCAACATCTGTGTATTCTTCATGCAGGGACAGGATGATTGTCTATTCTTTATATAGGTTTTAAAGTAACCTACCTATTATTTATAGTATCAATCCTACCCATCATTGTACCTGAGATTCCTAAATTCTGGACTTTGCTAGCATTTTTGAGGCAAATTATTTTTCTCCTTGGTTATAAAGTCCCTTTTTACCTCTATTTTATGCTACAGCTTTCTCTGATCTCCTTTACCAGATTCCTATCTTCCATCTGCTTTCTGTCTTGTGGAAATTTGCTTAAGATTTTTAAAGATCCCTCCTATCTCTGTTTTTATTTGTATCTGTCTTATCCCTTTATTAAGAGGCTGTTAAAAACTGAGAACAAACTGAGGGTTGATGGGGGGTGGGAGGGAGGGCAGGGTGGGTGATGGGTATTGAGGAGGGCACCTTTTGGGATGAGCACTGGGTGTTGTATGGAAACCAATTTGACAGTAAATTTCATATATTAAAAAATAAAAAATAAAAAAAAAATAAATATTATGTAGTTATCTCTTTATTATTATTTAGTTGAGCCTTGACAAGAAGAGCAAAAAACATACACTCTAAATTAGCTACCTTGTCCAAAATCTTAGTTTATGCTTCTTAATATATCCATAAAATGAACACTTATTGATTCAACTGTTTTCTCCTACAAATGTACAATATGCATTCACATTATCCATATTTTCTTTACTTTTTTCAACTATAAGCATGTGTGTAAATATATGCAAATATATGTGATTATGTACATATATAATACATAATATACATGTGCTTATTGTGTACTATATATACAATTTCTCATTACTTTTGCCCATGTACTATTGGAGAACATTCCACAAATTTGACTGTTTGTTATTTGTTATCTGTAATATTAATCGGACCAGCCATAAACAGACTGCTGTGACAAAATACCGTTTCAATTCACATTCCCAACATGAACATATTGGGTACTTATCCACATCACTACCAGTAGTGGATGGCACTGCCCTTTATAATTGTTGCCAGCCTGATGAAGATGTGTTTAATTGTTGCTTTCTTTTAACTTTTCTTTACCACAGGTTAGATTGAGCACCTTTGCACATTTTTTGGACATTTTGATTTCCTCTTCTGTGAGTTGCCTGTTTGTATTCAGTGACAACTTTATTATAAGGTTGTCTGATTTGTTTTAATCATTGGAGGAAGTTTTTAAAATAGTAAATATAATAATTTTTTGTCACATACTTTGTCATAAACATTATACAATGCTATTATTTTTCTTACAATTTTTAGAAAGTGTCTTTTCCACACTAACAACCTATTTATAAACATCTATATAGGTGTGGATTCTGAGGTACTGTCTTAGTCAAAAAAGGCCTCCCACCCATGTATTCTATGAGAAGCTATTTTCTATAGACTAAAAATTAACTTTCATTTTTTCTTGAAATATTTTAATTATTTATTTTCATATCTAATGATCCATGTATGTGGTTTTAACATTATATGTATATATATATATATATATATATATATATATATATATGAATTAAAAATCTAGATTTATTTTCTTTCCAATGAGAGGTCCTTTATTCTAGCAAAATTTTAAAATAAATCTTCCTCTTCCTGTGATTTAAACTGCCATTTTGCTACATATTAAATTTTCATATCTACTTTATTCAATTTATTAATTCTGATTCTGTCACTATAATCTTAAGCTACTTCTGAGTCTATATAAAATGTCTTTACGTTTAAGACCATCACAGGGGCTCCTCAGTGGCTCGGTCAGTTAAGACTCCAACTTTGGCTCAGGTCACGATCTCACAGTTTGTGGGTCTGAGCCCTACATTGGGCTCTGTGCTGATAACCCAGAGCCTGGAGCCTACTTCGAATTCTGTCTCTCTCTCTCTCTCTCTCTCTCTCTCTCTCACTCTGCCCCTCCCCCACTCACGTTTTCTCTCTCTCTCTCTCTCTCTCAAACATAAACAAACATTTAAAAAAATAAACAATTTTAAGACCATAATCTAGTTCATGTAGTATCAAAAATGCGTATCTTTCTTCGGTATTTTTAAAATGGTGTTTCAGTATTTTTTAAATGGATATTTGAGGATGTTTGCCTTTCCATGTTAAATTTGAATTATTTTAACCTATTTATTAAAAAAATAAATTCTGGGGGCGCCTGGGTGGCGCAGTCGGTTAAGCGTCCGACTTCAGCCAGGTCACGATCTCGCGGTCCGTGAGTTCGAGCCCCGCGTCAGGCTCTGGGCCGATGGCTCGGAGCCTGGAGCCTGTTTCCGATTCTGTGTCTCCCTCTCTCTCTGCCCCTCCCCCGTTCATGCTCTGTCTCTCTCTGTCCCAAAAATAAATAAAAAACGTTGAAAAAAAAAAATTAAAAAATTAAAAAAAATAAATAAATTCTGTGCAAAATTGCATTTATCTACATTTGGAAGCAATACATTTAGAAGACAGTCAGATCTGGGGCGCCTGGGTGGCGCAGTCGGTTAAGCGTCTGACTTCAGCCAGGTCACGATCTCGCGGTCTGTGAGTTCGAGCCCCGCGTCAGGCTCTGGGCTGATGGCTCGGAGCCTGGAGGCTGTTTCCGATTCTGTGTCTCCCTCTCTCTCTGCCCCTCCCCCGTTCATGCTCTGTCTTTCTCTGTCCCAAAAATAAATAAAAAACGTTGAAAAAAAAAAGAAAGAAGACAGTCAGATCTTAAAGGGCCTTGTAAAAACCTCAAGGAGTTAGGATTTTTTGTTGTTGTTGAGTTCAATGAGTTTAAATGCATTTATTGAGACTCCAAATGAAAAGGCTCTGAGAAACAGAAGAAATTTGACACTAAAAGATTCTATTTTGTTTACAGAGTGAGGGATGATTGAAATAAAAGGGACAAGATCTGAGACAGGAAGTTCAATAAAGCAGCTGTTATAATCTTCAGGTGAAATAGAAAGGAGGTGAAATGGTCCAAATGAGGGCTACAACAGTAAGGATAGATAAGTGGACAGATTCAAAAGATAGACCTGAGTGTTGGGCAAGGAATGAATGAAGCATTAAGATTTCTAAATTTCATGACTTCATCTATGACCAAAACGTGATACAGTATCTATACTTCATGGGATACAGTCTAGCCACAGAATAGAGAATAATATGTAAATGTGTTTATGACATAATAATACATTCAAAAGGCAGGAAGCAAAATGTAATAAACAAAATAAGTGTAGGTATATAAACAAAACAATATATAGCAAAAAATTAAAGCAATCTATCAAAACCTACTCTAAATGAAAGAAAATGTTTACTTATATAACCAGTCACTTGTTTTACAGAAAACAATAAGATGATATGAAATTAGAAATTACCCATTTTACTATTGCTCATAGTAAGTACTTTTATTAAATGTTTATTTTTGAGAGAGAGTGTGTGTGAGCGTGAGAGGGGAGGAACAGAGAGAGAGAGAGAGAGGAAAGAGAGAGAGGGAGATGTGGGGCTCAAACTCAAGAACTACAAGATCATTACCTGAGCAGAAGTCAGATGCTTAACCGAGTCACCTGGGTGTCCCTCACAGTAAGTAAGGGTGCTCCCCTCACAGGAGCATTTGTTATGTGGCTAGCACTGTGTTGAACAACTTACCAGCGTTATGTCATTTTCTCCTCCCAAATCTCCTTTCACATAAGAATGCAATGGATTTCCTCTTTTTTATTTATCTTCTTATGAGTTAGTTAAGGAAGCTGCTGCTTATAGATATAAATTACTCTCTCAAAGTCATTCATTCACCCACAAGTGACAGAGCCAGAACTGATGTGCAAGCTAACATTGAATCTTTCTTACATTATGTTTCTTTTTCTTGTAGCTTTCACCATACTGTGTACATATTCAGCACTAATTACTGTCAATTAATAAATATCATCTTCTGGTGCCTCAGAGAAGAGACAGCAATTATAGAAAATAGAGGAAGAGTTTTTTTTAATTACACAAAAACAAAATACAACATTATTCATAAACCTGCAAAAGCAAAACAGAACATTATTTACAAGGCCATGACATGCACTTTAAAGAATCCCTAACCACTATCATTCAGAAAAGCATCTGGCAGCCAGGGAAGGTTGGAGGAAAATTTCATGGTTCTGTGTATTAAAAATCTATGACCCAACACTGGTATTCATGTTCTAACCACCTCTATTGATGATGTTCATTTGGTCATAAAAATTTTCACTATGAATGGGAATGTCTTCCTCTTCAGCCACAAACTGACCTTTATCGTTTGTGTTCTCTTTGGAGTTACCTGGGTCATGTGGAGCGTGTGAAGTAGAAGAATCATATTTCCTTTCACTCGCCATGTTTTTTTTTATATATATAATTCTGAACTGGTTTCCACAGGATGTTTTTCAGTATGAGGGAGTCTCCAAAATCCATTCTAATATTCTTAGTGACCTCTTTCTCTGTTTCCGATAAACAGGGATGTGATGAATTTTCAGCAACTGAGTTATTTAGGGAAGTAAATAATGTTAAATGTAGCAAAGAGCATGATGATCAGGCTGAGAAGTTAAGACAATTATCCAGTTCATGCAAATTTACGTGGAACCAGGCCCTGTAGTCTGCCTTTCAATGAGAGTGAGGTGCAAGTTGCAGCTGTAAGCACGATCAGTAGTGTGTTTTCAGCCTTAGCCCAGGCCCCGAGAATACTGCCAGCATCGTTTAAGATAAACCAGTGGGTCAGTTCATTTGTGCTAAAAATAGTTAACTAGAGAAGAGCAGTTTCTCTTCTCTCTTTGACGTGCAGTCAAGTGCCTTCTAATACAGGGTGATGAGTTTTTGGCAGGCACAGTGGTAAGAAAAGAAGTGCTTCGAAGTGAGAACCCATTCAATTGGGTTCAGCAAGGGGGAGAAAAGAAAAGGGATTTTTACAATAGAGAGGGAGCCAGGCATTTGGACACCACAGAATGACCTTATCTTTAAATTCCAGTTCTGCCTGTTATTAGCTGAATAAGCAAGTTTTAAAACCTATTTTAAACAGAGTTTCCTCATCGGAAGGTGGGGTTGCAAACAACCTACCTCATAGGGTTATTGTGATGAAAATGCAACACAGTATCTGCACACGGTAGCAGCAGACCTGACTTCCATCTTTTCTTTGTCCTTTTTGTTCTTTTATCACTACTCTTCTCTGTCCAATTAATTAAATTCTGGAAGAAGGAAAAGCTACATTTAAATGATATGCAGATACCATGTGCATTGCTAACTCTTTCTCTTAATGTGTGGGTTGCCTGGCTTCTAGTGTTTTCTTTCTCTGTGAACCCTGCTCATATTCCCCACCTCCAATTCCTAAGTCATTTACTACCCATGACATTTTCCAAAAACTGATTATCTCCTAACAATCTACTTGTCCTTGTCCCATTCTCCATCAATCATTTTTCTTTCAGATAAATTCATTAGTGTCCCCATGTATTGAATAGTTTACATTTTGATCACAGCCTTCAGGAAATCATTTACTAACTCACAAGTTCTGGAGGATAGTGTCCTCCTGGTTCTCAATTTCTGTGAGTAGGAAGGCTTTGAAGCCCCAGGAGCCTGCTTGTAGGTTCCCAAACTGGGTTCTAGAACTGGGAAGCTCCCAGCATAAGAGGAAGGAAACAGAAGAGCTAATGGCATCTTTTCATGGCTGACAATATTGAAAGTGCCACATGAACTGGGGAAAGATCCGGAATAGTCGCTAAGAGTTGGAAGATTTCATTCTGCTCATACTTCACTGTGTAACCTGGGCAAGAGTTTTCTTAAAAAAAAAATGTACATTTAGATTCAAAGATGTTGAAGAAAATAATTTATATTTTTATGATTCTACAAATAATGTCAGGGATTAATAGTACTTTACATAAAAACACAGTTATAACTCTTTACCACTGTTATAAGCACTTTATAAATATGAGCTTATTTAATCCTAACTGCTCTATAAATTAGGCAGTATAATTACTTCATATAGATGAAGAAACAGAAATGTGTAATAACGTGACCTAAGTTACATAGCTTTTAAGACGTAGAGCCAAAATTTGAAAATATTGGCTTGACTCTAGCATTTCTATTCTTAATCACTATACTTGGCTGCACTTAAAAATGAGATATTTGCATATCTCTTTGTACATTTTTAGATATGCTTCCTAATCACTATGTTATACTACATTGAAAAAGAACCTATTTTGAATCCGTCACCCACCTACTATGTCCGTGCCTGGAGCTGTTACTGAGCCTAGGGAATCATCAACTTTGAAGAGGAACATCCATAATTCTTCTAGTCATTCCATATCGCTGAGCCTCATTCTTCTTTTCTGAAAGTGGGAGGAAGTGTAACCTTTTAAAATAATTAGCCTGTCTTTTCTAAGACCACAAGGTCAATTTGCAGGCTGATAGGTTAAATGCTTTTTTCACTACAGTCTAAGAGAATAAAGAACATTTTCAATGTCTCTGAAATGATTTTAATAGTAGATGTTTTTCCTTCAAAGAAGTTCTTTTATAATGTTTTCCATCAAGAAAACCTCTGGTTGACATTTATCTCTTGGGAGGACAATGCCCCATGTGTCACCAAGAACCAAGATTGCCCTGTCATACACATGTAGTTGCTGTCAATCAATTTATTTTTAATGTGACCCTTGAATTCCCATACAGAGTCCAAAGGCATTCTTTTGCTCTGCTCCTCAAAATGTTTTAAAACATGACTTTGAAAGAGAAGGGGAGCATAGTATCATGCAAGGATCTTCTGTTCAATATTGGTTCTTCAAGAAGCTCTTTGATTCTCAATTTTCTGATATTTAGATTGGGAATAATGATCATGATCTTAAAGAGGATTAGGAGGATTATACATGTAAGTTGCTTGGTGCAGTACCTGAGACATAGTACAGCAGTTCAATAAATTTTTTTTTCCTTTATTTTCTACTTTCATCGGGGACCAATCAAGATTTGCATAGTTTTTAGAATAATGGAATCTCATGATTGACCCAGATTCTACATTTACACTTTAGCTGTATTTTTTCTCATTTATAATAACACTAGAATTCTTCATTACCCAGTCAATTTTTATTGACCACCTGCTATAGTCCTCACTTTCCTATGTACTAGAGAGAATATTAAAATTGTACAACCGATTTAATTTACACCTACCCTAAATGAGCCAAGCATCCTCTTGAAAGATGAGGCTACCACCTTGTCTTCACTCCCCACCTCCCCCACCAAACACCATAAATGTAATAGCATCAAGTAGGATTATAAAATAACTTAGGAACAAGAACTGCATAATAAGATCACACAAGGTAGTTGATCGTGATTACAATAACTGGCAGAGTTTTCACAGAGAAAGTAGATTATATAACTTGAGCCTTAAAGGTTGCATTTGGATGGACAAAGAGGAACAAGGAGAATCTTTAGATTGGAGAAACATCATCAGCTATAAATATGGAGACAAAAATATGCAGGATATTATAGGCAAGAGACTAAACATAATAAAAGGAACAAATATGTGTAGCTGAGAGGAATGGGGTCCAAGGTATTAGAATGATGAAACCCTGGAAGCAAAGGTGAAAGGTTAGAAGCAGATCAATAGGGAGAGATGGTAAATCCCTTAGCTACTATATTCTGTGATTTTTCAGGTATCGGATCCTTAAATCTAGACTCAAATACACAGGGTTACTTTGGTAAATCACAGATGATTACCTTATTAGTAGGAGACTCTGAGTCTCTCCTGAATTTGAGAGTCAGCTCACTCTTAGTCCACTTGGCCATCAACCTCCATGACTTCTCCATTTACACAGCCCCTTGGCACAACACTACTTTACCAACACTGGTCTGGGCAAGTTCTTGGAAGTAGAACTGAGTTCAACAGCGTCTGAGAAAGCACACTCAACTGGGGCATGGCTTTGGTTGTGTTCTCCAAGTTCGAGGAGGACCAGGCTATACAACAGAAGTCTTACATAATGATATATGATCTTTTCAGTGGAGCAGGAAGTGATGCCTGGGTTTTCTTGTAACTAGGTGTGTGGACTGTATTAGTTTCTTAGGGTTTCCATAACCAAATTCTACAACCAGGTGGCTTAAAACAATAGTAATTTATTGTCTCACCATTCTGGAGACTACAAGTCTGAAATTAAGGTATTTAAAAGGTCATACTCTGATCTCTGTTGGGGAGAACCCCTCCTTGCTTTTTCTAACTTCTGATATTTGCTAACAATCCTTGGTGTTCCTTGCCTTATAGATGCATCACTTTAATCTCTACTTCCATCATCACATGACTGTCTTCTTACCCTGTGTACCTGTGTCTGAGTCTTTCCTCCTCTCTTATGAGGACATCACTCATTTTAGATTGAGGGCCCACCCTACTCCAGTATGACTTCATCATAACTTGATTACATATGCAAAGACTGTTTTCAAAAAAAGATCACATTCACAGGTACCAAGAGTTAATACATCAGTGGAGATTTTCTGGGGTGGGGACCCAATCCAACTTATAACAGAGACCATTACCTAGCAGACGGGAATGAGTCCTTTATTGATCATTAGAACACAGCATCCTTTACCTAAAGCTGAGGTATCCTGGAAGTGTCTCTTGGTTGCTTAAAAATTTCTGGGCCTCAATCCTATGCTTTCACTATTATTTCTAGTTTTGAAGATTGAGCTTTAGTTATGAAGTATACTGCTAGAATAAAAAAATGTACATGTTTCTATGCAGTTGAATTTTTTGCAACAATTTCAGATTTGTCATTGTATTTTAATGCCACAACTGAATTGTAAATCACAAATTATTATTGTTGAGAGTTTGAATAGAATTTGTCTTCCACACCAGAATATGACATATTGAAAAATAAAAATCCTAAGGATATCTGCACATTATTGCCTTATTATCTTGATTTTTGACCTTGAAGAATATCATCAAGTATCTTAACACTGACTGATTTATCTACCTGCCAGTTGGCTCTCCACTGCATCCTCCCTATGGGTGAGCCTGCCTCTTTCATAGCTCCTTCCCAAAAAGGAGAGAGAGATGTTTAACTGGCCCAGGTTATTCATAAATTTACCATTTCAAGGAAGTCATCTAGTTTTTTTTTTTTTTTTTTTTTTTTTTCTGGAGCAGAACAAATAAAGGGGCAGAGAGAAGCCAGAATTGTTACCCAAACTGTTTTTCCTTCACCTGGAAAGAAACATCAGAAGTAGCAAAGAAACATTTCCTTCCCAAATTTATTACCCACATTTCTGTTTCAGATAGGAAAAATTAGACTTAATGAGATGAGCTGATTTGCTTATATTTTTAGGGCTATTTCCAAATTTCTCCATTTCACTATAGTTGCCTTCTCTTTGCTATAAGTGTACTTATTAAACATAACCTGGTCTTTTCATTTTATATTTGTGGTGTATATTCTTTTAGATACAATTCTTAGACCAGCAAAACCTGCTGTCATGTATCAGATGATATAATTAATTCTTAGAAATTATGCTTTGCCATATTTTCCCAGTCAATGTATCAGGTTGGCATTTTGAACTACATTTGAACTCTTTAGCACTAAAAATAACTGACTCTTAAGAAAATAAATCCTTTCTGTTATCCTAAGAACAAAAGTTGAACTTTCTCAAAAGAAGGTAAGGATGTTGGGTTACCTTTTCATACCAGGAATCTAAATGTAGCCAATAATTAGCGATGATCCTTTTAATACTATAGCCATCTGGTCTCATGTCCAAAAAATCAGCCTGTAAACATCCTATCTGAATAACCAATGCTGTCCTAAATTCTTTTTGCCTACTTCATAGCACTTTACAGTACCTTAAATTGTAAAATTTGTACTTATTTTCTTTCTATATCTTCCATTAGAATGTAAGCTAAATTAGGAAAGGAATCACATTTGTCTTATTCACCTTTGTTACTAACATAATTTCTAACATGTTTCTAGCATAATTTCTAACAAATAAACATAAATAAAATTAGCTGAAGACATATATATGAACAAAACAGTGATTCTTTTTTATACTTATTGGACAATGTAACACTTATTTTATTGATATTTTACACAGGTGATTCATTTATCTTTGACAGTCTTAAGGCACTAAATCATTTCTGATGGTTTTAATTTCTTTCCTCTAAGATATCAAAATTCAGTGTTGAGAGTGATTATGGAATGTGGGGATATATGTTCCCTGTCTCCACTACAATCCCCATTGTATTTCTCTTCCAATATACCATGTTTTTGTTTTTTTGTTTGTTTTGCTTTTTGCCAATTCTTAGGGTGGTGCCTAACCTGTTTGGAATTAACCTACTCATACCTAAAAACAGGAATTTGGAGACACTTGATTGAATTATGTTAGTAAAACTTATCGCATGTGTACAATGTTTCAGGCACCGGAAATAAATTATTCACTAATATTTAGATAAGGCTAAAACCAGTAATTTTTTGCCTTCATTATTGAATGTTATCATACCTTAGGTATTGTCACTAATTCCCTTAAAAATTAAAGAAACTAACATCCAGAAAATCTGGTGTTCCTCAATCTTCTGTTCCTCCTTGCAGGTTCATACTTTGTTATGAATAGGACCTATACACATATAATAAGCTGATTAACAGAATTGACTTTGAAGCTGAAGTGGTTTGGATTTGCACACTACCTTGCTTCAATACATGCTTTCTCTGTGAGTTCTCTAAACCTTAAGTTTCTTCACCTGTACTTTGGGAAAATACTTTTTTAATCATGGTCTGTTGCAATGGACCTTAGCATATTGACATCATGCATTTGTAAGAGAAGATTAAACTCCTGTGAAGTTATCTGTTTCCCAGTACTGGTAGTGAGTTAGTAGTGATCTCAGAATTGTCAGAACTGTGTCACAATCAAGGGCAAGAGCTCTCATGGCAATTCTAAGAATTCACTTTCTTTTCGTCTGGATAGCTTCTTGTGAATGTAGGCTGCCAATGTAGGTTGTCATCTTCTTGAGTCATTCCTGTAACAGCATCTGTGACCTTTTACCTTGCAGAAATCCCCTTGTATTTGGCTTCTCTAGCCATCCACAAGCATTATGCCCCATCACTTTCTGCACAGGCTGCTTTCCTTAAAATGACCTTTTACATTTCTGTCCTTGGCAATAGATAAAAATCCACTGCCAGTGAGGATTTAATCTTCATGTTACACTGACAGCCCTGCCCACCAGACACAATATCATTATAAAATGTCTTGCTATCAAGAGGTAATATTTTATAGCTTCTTGAGTGTTTCCCAAATTTCTAGTGTATTTTTTTGCCCTTGAAACTTTCAGAGAGTGAAAAATATCATCTTGGAATAATCAGTAAACACGTAAATATACCACAGAGCAGAGAGAATACCAGCACACTCACGATGGGAGCCATGATGTTTGATTTGGTGGTCATTAGTTCCTAACATCTAAACTACGGGAGGCGGTAAGGTGAGAGTAGACTTGTCTTGGAGCACTGTGCAGAAGAACTCTCTCTGTCCAGTCTTTTACTTCTCTCATCTTGCTTCTTTTTCATGTTCACTATTCATTGCTTTTCTTCTGGCTAAAGTTAGAGGCACTCATAGGATAAAACATCAGTTAAGAAAACAAATTCAGGACTCCAGTAGCTAAATCCTAACAACACCAGGAACAAGAGAATGGATGCCAGCAGAGGAAGATACCCAACAGAGCTTGTGATTTCCAAAAGTTGTCAATTACCTCCTTGTCAGTCTTAGCAGCTTCAATCTCTGCCCCTACAAGTATGCTATTCCTTATATTTATAAAGCAATATTTTTTAACATTGTTTAAAAGACATTAATTTTTTAATCTCTGAATATAATAATAATCCTAGTTTATGTTATAAAGAATGTTACATTTATTTTTTCTCCACAGTGTTTTTAGATCTATTACCCCATTTGACCCTCATATGACCCTATTGTAGGCAGGACAAGAAATTTTGTTCCAAGTTTTCCAAATGAGACTTGGGTAAACTAAATGAAGGAAACTATGGAGACTTGGGGGAAACTATGTAAAGACATAGAGCTAATATGGGCCACAGCTGCTCTTTGTTTCAGATCACACACTGTGTGTTCTAAGGCCACTCAACGGGATTCCCAGGAAGCTCCTTAAAGTGGTGTTAATGTATAGATAGGCAACTAGAGATCCATGATCTCATAGATGGGTCTATGTTTCTGTATCTGAAGATCTGGAAGAGTCTGATAAGCTTTGGTTAAAGCAAGGCCAAATTGCTTTTGCTCCACACCTTCCTAATTATGCAACACCCAGTACTATCTGAATCTGAACATATCTCCAGGATGAAAATGCAGCTGGGAGATGATCCATTTCATCACAGCCCCACCTGATGTATATCAGAGCTGTAGGAAGCCATGTTTAGGTCAGGATAGAAAAAAAGACTGGAGTCAGAAACTGAATTTCTTGGCTTAGATTTTTCTCACTGCCTAGTATATTGAGCTATTAGTTATAGCATTCACTGTCTACCTTCAGGGACGGAATTTTATTCTAGAGTAGCTGTGCATGTTATAGAGAGACTATGATAATTGAGCATCCACAAAGGCCAAGCATATGGCTAGGTGCTTTAAAGGCATCATTTTATTTAATGTTCATAATAAAATTATGAGAAGTTATTTTTGTATACATTTTATAATATGAAAATCAAACCAGGGGCGCCTGGATGGCGCAGTCGGTTAAGCGTCCGACTTCAGCCAGGTCACGATCTCGCAGTCCGTGAGTTCGAGCCCCGCGTCAGGCTCTGGGCTGATGGCTCGGAGCCTGGAGCCTGTTTCCGATTCTGTGTCTCCCTCTCTCTCTGCCCCTCCCCCGTTCATGCTCTGTCTCTCTCTGTCCCAAAAATAAATAAAAAACGTTGAAAAAAAAAATTAAAAAAAAAAAAAAAGAAAATCAAACCAAAGAGGTGATTATTTTGTACAAGTAAGTCAATTTTAGGATTAACAAGGACAAAATTCTACCATAACCTAAAATGCAAGTCTAAATATATAACTATAATAGGAGTGCCTGGGTGGCTCAGTCAGTTACGCGTTGACTTCAGCTCAGGGCATGATCTCACAGTGAGTTCAAGCCCCATGTCAGGCTCTGTACTGACAGCTCAGAGCCTGGATCCTGCTTTGGATTCTGTGTTTCCTTTTTTCTCTGCCCTTCCCCCACCCCCTCCCTCCCTCCCTCTCTCTCTCTCAAAACTAAATAAACATTAAAAAATTAAATATATATGTATATATTACTATAAGTAATATCTCATATTAACCAATAATAGTTTATTAATAAAATGGTTCTTGAATATAACTTCCTATATCTAATTTCTTATCATTTATCCTATGAAGTATCTTTTTCCTTATTTCAGCCTTGATGATAGTGTTACAATTTTGAAGCCCCAAAATTCGTCTTTTCTCTAGTTTAGCCTTTCTTAATGTTTGAGATTTCAGCTGACGAGTCACTGCAAGAATCCATACTTGGACAAGTGTTCCCCCCATTAGTGGACTCTATTAGTGTAATATTTACACAGCAGAAAGAAAAGAATTAACATTTAGTGACTCTTTATGTTACATTCTTGGAATTCATATCATTGTACAATTATGAGGATACTAAAATTTTTATTTATTTAACTACTGTATATTGCCTAAAATTACATCATTTAATATTGCATCAAGCCTGTAAGTTAACTAAGGTTATTGACATTTTACAGAAGTATAATCTGAAATTCAAAAGAGTTAAATAAATAGTAGAGAGTTGAGCAGATAGAAACCGATGAAGCTTTCATTTGAACACATTTTGGACTGACTTTGAAGTCCATGCTGGGTCCAACGCTGCCTTTGGTTCTCAGAATCAAGCAATGTATTTCTGCAACGATGTGTCACCCCCTTCTTTGTTTTAGAAATATCAGATTATGTTGGTTGTTTCCTTTGCTGTGCAGAAGCTTTTTATCTTCATAAGGTCCCAGTAATTCACTTTTGCTTTTAATTCCCTTGCCTTTGGGGAGACTGTTGAAAACTGAGAACAAACTGAGGGTTGATGGGAGGTGGGAGGGAGGGGAGGGTGGGTGATGGGTATTGAGGAGGGCACCTTTTGGGATGAGCACTGGGTGTTGTATGGAAACCAATTTGACAATAAATTTCATATATTGAAAAAAAAAAGAAAAAAAAGAAATATCAAATTCTGGTCTAGATCTAAGCTATAGACAGAATTTTAGCTAAGAGTAGGTTTTTAAATTTATCATGAAAATTTATCATGAAACTAAAGTTTCTAAAGATTTTTTTTTCATAGTACTAGTACTAGGAGGAACTGGTGCAAACAAAAAAAATGCCAGTGAGGCAATTTCTAACAGACAATTCCATTGCCTCTGATATGTTTCTGAGCTGGAACAAAATGTCTGGCAATGTGGGGAATGCAAATTTACCTTAATGATAAAGGTCTTGGTCTAGTCTATTTATACTCCAAGTTTATCATAGACACATTTAATGAACACTGACTATGAGGAAATAGGCTGTACAGCACAGGCATCTGCCTCAAAATTTCAGGATCTATTTGAGAGCTTAGTTAATGTTCATGTATTTCAAGACAGACATCAACTATAAATCCTGGATTAATACACATGCAACAGAAACAGAAGGAACAGCAAAGAACACAGCAAGCTCTTGATTATGGGTAAAAATATTTCCATGCTGAATTTGGAAAGGACCTTAGAGATAACTGGGTGCCCTCCTTACCATAATTCTGTTAATTATAGCAGTAATAAATTCAAAGACAAAAAAATGTGAAAACTCAGAAAAGCAAACCAGGAAATATAATTCACCCTTAGACTTAACACCCCAAAACAAACATCGATATATTGCACAGAATTTTTTTTTGAGAAGTTTGAAAACAATTTTATGCCTTAAACTACTGATACACTGATATACTCTGAAGAATTTTTATCCTTTCCTCCATTTCTGTGAGATTATCTTAACCCACTTTAAGTCAAATTGTGTATACAATTATATATAATTTTTATATTATTTTTCACTTAATTTTGCCAGAAACATTTTCCTGTGGGATTATACAGTTTTTCAAGTAACAATTTTAAAGCCTAAATAATATTCTACTTGGTGAAATCATCATAGTTTACTTAGCTAATCTCTTAGTATTAGCAATATCTATTGTTTCCTATTTTAGACCACCAACTGTAATTCTACAATGATGGTAAACTAAAGATTTTAGATTCTTGGCATTATTTCCTAAAATTAGATTCCCAAATGTGTAATTACTAGGTTAATATGTACATGTAATCAAACTGCTTTTCAAAGAGTTTTACTACTAGTAATGGAATGGAAATCTCATTATCCACACTGTCATTAGTACCTCATAACACACACACACACACACACACACACACACACACACACACACACACCATACAAATTTGATAGGCAAAAAAATTTTTGCTTTACTCTTTAACATTACTGTCTTTAGACTCAACAAGGACAGAAAATAGAAAAGCTATTTTATAGGACCACTCTGGTGCTTTTTTAGTCATGCCTCTCTCCATGAGACAAGAATTTCATAAGACCACATGTACTTGGAACACCAAACCCATGTTACTCCTTTTTAACCATGCTGGGAACACTGCACTCTGAAATTTCATATTCAAATTAACCTAAACTCATCTACAGAGGCATTGGGGGCCTTTTTCCCAGGCAGTAGGCCTAAGGACAAATTGTCTAAAGAGTAGGCAAGAGACAACTCTTTGTGGAGAAGTGAGATACAAGAGAGTGTAGACAGAGTTAGGTTAGGAAGAAAAGAAGAAAAGAAAGTGTGTGGTTACAGAGAAAAGAGAAGAAGTTCAGGATTCTGCTATCCCCTCTTTCCATGACATTATGATCCAGAGCAAAACTGAGGAATATAAAAGCATAGCAACATTTCATATATTATTCCATTATGAACCAGTATATATGGAATATTGAATATATATATACATATATATGTGTATATATGTGTATATATATATCCATGTGTGTATGTGTGTATATATATATATATATATATATATATATATATATATATATAGTTCTATATATATATAGAACTATATATAGTTCTTTCTTTAAAATTTAGAGGGAAAAGACCCAAGCATGATATAATAATTGGCCAAAGAAATGAAAAGATAATCCATAAAAAAATCCAAACTGACTCCTAAAGTTGGGAAGATGTTCAACTTCACTCATAATAAGAGAAATGTAAATTTAAACCATACCAAGATATCATTTTCACTTTTTAGACTGCAAAAAATAAAGCGTAACAACACCTTCTGTTGGCAAGGCTGTGGGGAAACAAGCACTGCAGGTGGGAATGCAAATTGGCACAACGTTTTATGGAGGGAACTTTGGCAAATCTAGCAGAACTATATATGTGTTTGACCTGGAAATTCAATCATTTACCCTTCTAATCATTTACCCTATACACACTGCCAATAATATGATATATATATATGGCAATTATATTCACATACGTATAATATTATATATGGTAATTATATTTATATATAACAATATTATGTATATATAAATATATAATGTATATTATAATTATATTATTAATATATTAATATTCCATATTATATAACAATATGAAAAATATCTATATGGTAATTAACTGCACTATGGGCTGGAATTATAAAATATCAGAAGTAACCTACATGCTCATATCTAGGAATTTGGTTAAATAAACTATGGTCCTCCCACACAATGGATGACTATGAAGCCACAACAAATCATGAGAAATGAAATGATATGATTTTAATATATATTGTTAAAAGCAAAAGCAAAGTATTAAATAAAACATATATTTAATTTTAGCTATGTTGTAAGAAAGGTAAGGAAATAATGAAAAATATATTTATAGGGGCACCTGCGTGCCTCAGTTGGTTGAGTGTCCGACTTCAACTCAAGTCATGATCTCGCAATTCATGGGTTCAAGCCCACGTTGGGCTGTGTGCTGGCAGCTCAGAGCCTGAAGCCTGCCTCAGATTCTGTGTTCCCTCTCTTCTCTTCCTTTCCCCACTCACACTGGCTCTCTCTCTCTCCTTCTCAAAAATAAATATTTAAAAAATTAAAAAATAAAACTATATGTATTTATTTTTCAAAAACAAAAAAATAATACCACAAGCACATATATGAAATATAAACCAGAAACTAGTTTTTTATTATATTTAGAAAGTATTTGAAAGTCAAGTAGAAGGATTTAGACCAAAGGCCTAGTACTTTTCTGTGTATTTGTTTGTATATTTCTGACTTCAGATCCATGTTAATACTTTATATATTCAAAAAAATTAAAAGTAAATAAATCAACAAAGGTGTATGTGGAGGGGAAATATTAGAATACAAATAAACTCATAGACTGAATTTTGTTTCAAACGAATAACACACTTAATGAGGGTATAATAACAAATTCAAAAGGGAACCTTTGAACATTGTGTCTTCTCTCTATACCCTCAGACTAAAGATTTAAAAAACTGTAAGCAAATAATGAACACTAGTTGCTAAATTTGTTTGTAGAAGCAGTGTGGGTTTATGTTTCTGAAACTACTCTTTCTATATTCTAGTATTGAGCAAATAAGTAAAAAAGAAATCTAAGCATATGGAGGGAGAGAAGATGAAAATTAAACATATGGTGTTGGATTTGCATTGAAGGTGTCAGTATAAATTCATGGTTTTTAAGATGTCTAGGACAGATAGATATAGATAATAGATAGGGACAGAGATAGAAAAGATAGAGATAGATATTTGTGTATTTGTGTGTGTGTGTGCACATTATATTTGTTTTCTAGCTCTGTCCCCCCAAAAGTTCTAGAAATATGACTCCTCAGTAGCAGTGAGCCTATCTTGGGTCCAGATATGGGTTTCTTAATTATAAACATGTAAATGGGAGAAAAAGAGTTCCTCTTTATGGTAAAATGCCAACTGACAACAAGTAATTGAGTTAGAAAATTACAATTTGGCAAACAGTAATAATTGACTTAGGCAAAAATCATCAAACTACTGAGTAAAATTTGCTGAGAAAAGGATATTTACATAGTTCCAAAGTATCTTCTTTATAGGTATTTATTAATTGCAAGAGGAAATACAATCACTCTGCCATGGAGATCTGGCAGACATAACCTTAGCCAGGCAATCAAATTTATTACCATGAAGGGGATAAATCAACATCATCTCCAGATACAATGCACTAAGGTCATTTTATCAGTGGTGTAATATTTCTACTAAAAATGAATCAACTAAATCTGATCACAAGGCAACATCAGCCAAGCCCAAATTGAGAGACACTCTAAAATATGACTATCCTATACTTTTCAAAAATGTTAATATCATGGAAGACAAAGCCTGACAAACAATGCCCGATCCAGATTGGACCCTGGAATAGCAATAAATACATTAGTTCTGGCAATTAGTGGAATTTGAATAAGATCTGTTGATTAGATAGTAGACTGTGCTATTATTGGTTTCATTATTTTGATAATTGTGCTGTGGTTATGTAAGGGAATATTCTTATTCTTAGAATATGCAGCATTTTGACTACAACATTTTGCCAAATTATTCAGAAAAAAATATTACACATGATGATGAAGCAAGTATTATAAAATGTTAACAACTTCAGAGTCTGGACAAGAGTACTATACAGTTTTTTGTACTATTCTTACAGCTTTTCCATAAGCTTTTCTGAAATTATTTGAAAGCAAATATGTTACAATAACAACAACAAAGAGAACAGATTAAAATAATATTAAAGTCTCTCAGAAAAGAACATTGCTCTTTTACTTGAGGTGCTTGAAACTTGAGTTTCAGCCTCACTGAGCATTTGCAAATACTGAAATATGGTACCCAGAAGTGAAGGAGAAAAAAAAAAAAAAATATATATATATATACCAATGTCTGGTGTAATGGGAAGGGTGAGATCATTGCCCAGCCCCCTTAATAACTGCCTTTCTTCAGATTCTATTTATATATGACAGCAAGAAAGAGAACCTACTCTCAGATTAAGGCCTATTAAAAGCAAGCTGGATCTAAGAACTGATTGCTCTTCAGCCTGCCACATCATGGTGACTCATGAGTCATGACAGAGTTGGAAGGTGTATCACCTGAGGGAGAATATGATGTCCAGTCCCCTCAAATGATATTTTACCATTCACTTATTTTGTGTGCTGGTTTCTAGGAGCCACCCTATTATAATTACATAGTGCAAACTGGGAAAGGTTGACTCATGGCTTTCTATCTGAAGCCTCAGTATGCCAACATGTTTAGAGGAGTATGTGTCTGGGTGCCTGTCTGCTTTTGAGGGACCCCAGAATTATCATAATACTAATACACAGAGACTATCTCAACAGAGTCTATCATGGCTGAGTCTCTGATCCTAAACTAGAATAAGATTAAGAACTTTACCACTTTATTTTTATTTTTTTAAAGTTTGTTTTTTATGAATCTCTACACCCAACGTGGAGCTCGAACTTACAATCCTGAGATCAAGAGTCACATGTTCTTCTGACTGAGTCAGCCAGGCACCCCAGAACTTTATCACTTTTAACATTAAAGCCATAAATGTCTCCTGACACTATGTCCCCATGTAGTAAATTTCAAAATAAAGACAGTGTCATACTGTAAAATATGCATAAAGCAGTGAGCAGAATTTTATTTTTCTTTATTGCAGTGTAGTTGACACAGTGTTCCATTAGTTTCAGGTATACAGTGTAGTGATTCAATAGGTCCATATGTTATGCTATGTTCACCACAAGTGTGGCTACCATCTGTCACCATACAGTGCTATTACAATACCACTGACAATATTCCTTACGCTGAAACTTTTATTCCCATGACTTACTCATTCCATACCTGGAAGCCTGTATCTCTCACTCCTCTTCACCTGTTTTGCCCATCTGGCAACCATCAGTTTGTTCTCTGTATTTATGGGTCTGTTTTGGCTCTTTGTTCATTTATTCATTTTTTGGATTCCACATATAAGTGAAATCATATGGTATTTGTCATTCTCTAACTTATTTTGCTGAGCTTAGTACCCTCTAGATCTGTTCATGTTTTGACATACCCATGATCTCATCTTTTTTATGGTTAAGTAATATTCCAGTGTGTGTGTGTGTGTGTGTGTGTGTGTGTGTGCATAAATATGCCATTCCCTCTTTATCTATTCATCTGTATATGGACACTTGGATTGCTTCTATATCATGGCCATTGTAAATAATGCAGCAATAAGCATAGGGGTGCATATGTCTTTTTGAATTAGTGTTTTGTTTTCTTTGGGTAATATCCAGTAGTGGAATTACTGGATCTTATGGTATTTTAAGTTTTTAATTTTTGGGGGACTCTCCATACTGTTTTCCACAGTGGGCTATGCCAATTTACATTCCCATCAACAGTGTACAAGTCTTCCTTTTTTTCCACATCCATGGCAATAGTTGTTATTTCTTGTCTTTGATTCTAGCTATTATGAGAGGATAAGATGATATCTCATTGTGGTTTGATTTGCATTTTCCTGATGATTAGTGAGGTTGATGCCATCTATATGTCTTCTTTAGAAAAAATACCTATTCAAATCCTCTGGCCATTTTTAATCAGATGATGATGATGATGATGATGATGATGATGATGATGATGATGATTTTGGTGTTGGGTTTTAGAAGTTGTTTATATATTTTGGAAATTAACTCTTACTGGATTTGTCATTTACCTTTATGTTCTTCCATTCATGGGTTGCCTTTTTGTTTGGTTGATTGTTTCCTTTACTGTGAAAAAGTTTTTTATTTTAATATAGTCCCAATAGTTTATTTTTGCTTTTGTTTCCCTTGTCTGAGGAGACATATCTAGAGAAATTTTGCTGAGGCCAATGTCGAAAAAATTACTATTTATGTTTTCTTTTAATAGTTTTATGGTCTTGCATTTAAATCTTTAATCCATTTTTAGTTTATTTTTGTGTATGGTGTAAGAAAGTAGTCCAGTTTCATTTTTTTACATGCACCTGTCCTGTTTTCCCAGCATTGATTATTGAAGAGACTATTTTTTTCCCAATTGTATACTCTTGAATCCTTTGTCATAGATTAATTTATCATAAAAGTGTAGCTTTATTTCTGAGTTCTCTGTGCTCTTCCATTAATCTGTATGCTCATTTTTGTGCCAGTTTCATATTGTTTTGATTATTACAGCTTTGTCATATGTCTTGAAGTGTGGGATTGTGATGCCTCCAGCTTTGTTCTTAAGATTGTTTTGGCTACTAGGAGTCTTTTGTGGTTCCATACACATTTTAGGAATATTTGTTCTAGTTTTATGAAAAATGTTGTTGGTATTTTCATAGGGATTGCATTAAATCTGTAGACTGATTTGAATAGTATGGATATTTTAACAATATTTTTCCAATCAATGAGCATGGAATATCTTTCCATTTGTTTGTGTCATCTTCAATTTCTCCCATCAATGTATTATAGTTTTCAGAGTACAGTTTTTTCACCTCCTTGGTTAAATTTATTCCTAGGTATTTTATTCTTTTTTGCACAATTGTAAATATGATTCTTTTCTTAATTTCTCTTTCTGCTACTTCATTATTAGTGTATAGAAACACAACCAATTCCTGCATAAAATTTTGTTTATCCTTCAACTTAACTGAATTAATACTAATAATTTTTTGGTGGAATGTTTAGAGTTTACTATGTGTAGTATCATGTCTGTTACAAATAGCGACAGTTTAACCTCTTCCTTACCTATTTGGATGTCTTTTACTTTTGTTTTGTCTGGTTGCTGTGCTAGGATTCTAGTACCATTTTGAATAATCATGGTGAGAGTTGACATTTTAGTCTTGTTCCTGACTGTCAAGGAAAATCTCTTAGTTTTTCACCATTGAGTATAATATTAGCTGTGGACTTTTCATATATGGCCTTTATTATGTTAAGGTATATTCCCTCTAAACCTACTTTGTTGAGAGTTTTTATCATGAATCGGTGTTGCATTTTGTCAAATGCTTTTTCTGCATCTATTGATATGATTATGAGATTTTTATCCTACATTTTGTTGATGTGGTATATCACATTGAAATGTGACTATTGAACCATCCTTGCATCCCTGGAATAAATCTCACTTGATCTTGAATGATAACCCTTTGAATGTAGTGTTGAATATAATTTGCTGATATTTGTCAAGGATTTTTGCATCTATGTTCATCAAAGATATTGGCCTGTAGTTTTCTTTTTATGTAGTATCTTTGTCTGGTTTTGGTATCAGGGTGATACTGGCCTTGTAGAATGTATTTGGAAGCTTTCCTTCTTCTATTGTTTGGAATAGTTTGAGAAAAATAGATATTAATCCTTCTTTAAATGTTTAGTAGAATAAAATGTTTAGTGAATCCATCTGGTCCTGGACTTTTGTTTGTTGGGAGCTTTTCGATTACTGATTTAATTTCATTACTACAATTGGTTTGTTCAGATTTTTTTTGTTTCTTTCTGATTTAGTTTTGGAAGGTTGTATGTTTTTAGGAATTTATCTATTTGTTTCTAGGTTTTCCAATTTATTGGTATATAATTTTCATATGATCCTTTGTATTTCTGTGCTGTCAGCTATTACTTCATTATTTCATTTCTGATCTTATTTATTCGAGTCTTCTCTCTTTTTCCTGATGCATCTGGCTAAAAGTTTATCCTATCTTTTCATAGAACCATCTATTGGTTTCATTGATCTTTTCTATTGACTTTTTAGTCTCTATTTCAGTTTTTTTGCTCTGATCTCTATGATTTTCTTCCTTCTATTCACCTTGGACTCTGTTTGTTCTTTTTCTAATTCCTCTAGATATAAGTTTAGATCGTTTTTGTTTTTGAGCTTTTTGTTTGTTTCTTTAGATGGATCTGTATTGCTATAAATTTTACTCTTATAACTGCTTTCATTGTGTCCCAAAGATTTGGGGTTCTTGTATTTTCATTTTCATTTGTCTCCATGTATTCTTTAATTTCCTCTTTGATTTCTTCATTAACCCAATGACTGTTTAGTAGCATGTTGTTTACCCTCTACGTGTTTGTAATTTTTCCAGTTTTTTTTATTGATTTCTTGCTTCATACTATCATGGTTAGAAAGGATGCATAACATGATTTCAATTCTTAAATTTATTGCAAATTGTTTTGTAGCCTGACATGTGATCTATCCTGGAGAACATTGGGGTTCTAATTTTTTAATAATTAACTATGTTGAGACCTTTCTTTATCTTTATCTTTCCTTCCTTCCTTCCTTCCTTCCTTCCTTCCTTCCTTCCTTCCTTCCTTCCTTCCTTCCTTTTAGTTATCAAACACTGAATACTTAATTTCTTTCCTTTCTAGTTGTGTCCATGGTTGTCATTGGCCTAAACTTATGGTTAGTCTGGCTATTGATAAGATAGTACCTACCATACCAGGCTGGGCCTATACAGTTTCCACACAAAAGATTCTCAACAGGGAGCTTAGAGAAGGAGAGGATGATGTTCATTTCTCTAAGATGTATAGGATAGTTGGAGTGCTTTTTCAGTCTACTCATGTCTTGCTGAAACCCTGATGCACACAGGTAAAGATGAGTAACTCTCCTCCCCCTACCATCCCTGTTAGAAGAACTGCTACTTTTGAAACACTGCTACCAATGGATTTACATGTGATTTCTCAGCTGTGTGGATTCTGGGAGATGGGATGGATAGAAAAGTTAAGGTATTAAGGTTTTTTGTTCTAAAGATACTCCTTTCATGCTAGGAGAGTGTAATTGTATTCTTATAGCATGATTCCCTTATGGGACCTCTAGTAAACCCAGAAAATATGGTAAAATGAAGATGATACCTGAATTCCAAAGATAATGTATCTAGAATAAAAGAAGATGAGTCTCCAGGATATTTAGAAACAAAGAAATATACCTAGGCTTTAATGATAAAGCCTCTTGGATTTAAATTCTTTCTGACCCAGTGTCGACCTTCTCCTGTAACCTGCCATTTTTGCCAGACTTGCTCTTGTCCTCTGAGCTACAGTAATGCTAAAGCTGGCTTTTTGCCCCTTCCATGCCTATCCTGACTTTTGACTTGCATGGAAATCTTCCATTTAAGGGAAAAAAAAACAAAAACAAAACACAGTCTAGCATACTGTGCTTTGTCTTTCATGCTATGAAACCATCTTCACCTCTAAATCACATACCAGAAAATTACTCTTTCAAAATAAATAAAATGCAGTTTCATCTACAATCACAGACAGTTTTTTACTAGGAAAATTTGATAATCAATAATCCCTAAATCATTGGAAAAGAAGACCCTGCTAATGTTTATCTGGGTCAAAGGACTACTGCAAATTCTTGATAATATGTGGCAAAGGTTGATTTATATAAAGAAACAAGGTTTTCTGCAATTTGTATTGTAGAATTTAAGGTTAATTCAAAGATCCAAAGATTCACTGGAAATATTGCCATGGCATCATTCTCATCCCTAGATCTAATCCCTAACATCTTTTTGATGTTAACAAGTAACACTGGCAGACATTTGGAATCAGGAACATTGAGGTTGTGATTCACTTAGCCTGTACAGGTGTGACCTCCATACCTTCAGTCTACTTCAGACCCACTTTTCCTAGAGTACTATATACATGTTGCTAAGGGTAATTGATAGAATAAAGTTAATACTTTTTAATAGGTTTTTGGGGTGTTGGTGGGGGTTTGGAGCCAACAACCAAGAAAGAATTCTTGAAGACATCTTTGGTACAAAAAGGCAGTTTTATTAAAGCACTGGGACAGGACCCTGAGCAGGAAGAGCTGAACTGGGGTTGTGCAGAGTGGCTGCTTATACTGTGGAGTTGGGGGAGGTAAAGTCAAGAGGAAGTTTCTTAAAAGGATTTCCATATGCTAAAGAGGATTTACAGATTACTAGAGACCTGGGTATTGTCAAGCTAAGGTTGATTTTTCCTCTTGCAAAACATTATCATTAAGATAGTAGGGAGTTCCTGGAGATGAATGTATTGGTAAGATTATCCCTTTCTTATAATATTACTAAGATATTTGTAAACTGATGAAGACTATCAGAGTAACCATTTGTTTTCTGGGGAGTGGGGGATTGCGCTACCTTGTACTTGGCCCTCAACTTGCCTTATGGTCCCTCATCACTTTTTTGCTTCTCTTTCTCCAGTGTGAGCTCTTGCTCAATGAAGCCGCTGTCAAAATTTCCTAAAATATTTTTCTCAAAACAAAGTTTTGTGTTTGTATGGCTCTGTTGACATGCATGAGGAGTTTCTGCTGGAGACAAAAATGTTTCAAAAAATTGAATAAACTAAAAAGTAGAATATAATTTGGTTCTAAGTTCATTCTGATTTTGTCATTCCAAAATGGTCTTGTAAATATTTGGAAATGGAGACTTGGCCCTATTTTGGATAAGTTCTGGGGATTTTATTTTATTAAAAAAATGCGTATTTCACATTTATCTGACATTTATATTACTTCATTGACACAACTAGATGTCTCAATTAGAAATTTCTAATAAGCTGTCAGATGTTTTTTTTCTATCTTTCATAAACTTTCAACTTAATAAAGAAGATAATTTTCTTTTAATTATTTATTTATTTATTTATTTATTGAAATTTATTGTCAAATTGGTTTCCATACAACATCCAGTGCTCATCCCAAAAGGTGCCCTCCTCAATACCCATCAACCCCCCTCCCCTCCCTCCCACCCCCCATCAACCCTCAGTTTGTTCTCAGTTTTTAACAGTCTCTTATGCTTTGGCTCTCTCCCACTCTAACCTCTTTTATTTTTTTCCTTCCCCTCCCCCATGAGTTTCTGTTAAGTTTCTCCGGATCCACCTAAGAGTGAAACCATATGGTATCTGTCTTTCTCTGTATGCCTTATTTCACTTAGCATCACACTCTCCAGTTCCATCCATGTTGCTACAAAGGGCCATATTTCATTCTTCTCATTGCCACGTAGTACTCCATTGTGTATATAAACCACAATTTCTTTATCCATTCATCAGTCGATAGACATTTAGGCTCTTTCCATAATTTGGCTATTGTTGAGAGTGCTGCTATAAACATTGGGGTACAAGTGCCCCTATGCATCAGTACTCCTGTATCCCTTGGGTAAATTCCCAGCAGTGCTATTGCTGGGTCATAGGGTAGATCTATTTTTAATTTTTTGAGGAACCTCCACACTGTTTTCCAGAGTGACTGCACCAATTTGCATTCCCACCAACAGTGCAAGAGGGTTCCCATTTCTCCACATGCTCTCCAGCATCTATAGTCTCCTGATTTGTTCATTTTGGCCACTCTGACTGGCGTGAGGTGCTATCTGAGTGTGGTTTTGATTTGTATTTCCCTGATGAGGAGCGATATTGAGCATCTTTGCATGTGCCTGTTGGCCATCCGGATGTCTTCTTTAGAGAAGTGTCTATTCATGTTTTCTGCCCATTTCTTCACTGGGCTATTTGTTTTTCGGGTGTGGAGGTTTGGCAAGCTCTTTATAGATTTTGGATACTAGCGCTTTGTCCAATATGTCATTTGCAAATATCTTATCCCATTCCGTCGGTTCTGTTTTGTTGGTTGTTTCCTTTGCTGTACAGAAGTTTTTTATCTTCATAAGGTCCCAGTCGTTCGTTTTTGCTTTTAATTCCCTTGCCTTTGGGGATATGTCAAGTAAGAGATTGTTACGGCTGAGGTCAGAGAGGTCTTTTCCTGCTTTCTCCTCTAGGGTTTTGATGGTTTCCTGTCTCCCATTCAGGTCCTTTATCCATTTTGAGTTTATTTTTGTGAATGGTGTGAGAAAGTGGTCTAGTTTCAGTCTTCTGCATGTTGCTGTCCAGTTCTCCCAGCACCATTTGTTAAAGAGACTGTCTTTTTTCCATTGGATGTTCTTTCCTGCTTTGTCAAAGATTAGTTGGCCATACGTTTGTGGGTCTAGTTCTGGGGTTTCTATTCTATTCCATTGGTCTATGTGTCTGTTGTTGTGCCAATACCATGCTGTCTTGATGATTATAGCTTTGTAGTAGAGGCTAAAGTCTGGGATTGTGATGCCTCCTGCTTTGGTCTTCTTCAAAATTACTTTGGCTATTTGGGGCCTTTTGTGGTTCCATATGAATTTTAGGATTGCTTGTTCTAGTTTCGAGAAGAATGCTGGTGCAATTTTGAATGGGATTGCATTGAATGTGTAGATAGCTTTGGGTAGTATTGACATTTTGTAATATTTATTCTTCCAATCCATGAGCACGGAATGTTTTTCCATTTCTTTATATCTTCTTCAATTTCCTTCATAAGCTTTCTATAGTTTTCAGCATACAGATCTTTTACATCTTTGGTTAGATTTATTCCTAGGTATTTTATGCCTCTTGGTGCAATTGTGAATGGGATCAGTTTCTTTATTTGTCTTTCTGTTGCTTCATTGTTAGTGTGTAAGAATGCAACTGATTTCTGTACATTGATTTTGTATCCTGTAATTTTGCTAAATTCATGTAACAGTTCTAGCAGACTTTTGGTGGAGTCTATCGGATTTTCCATGTATAAGATCATGTCATCTGCAAAAAGGGAAAGCTTGACTTCATGTTTGCCAATTTTCATGCCTTTGATTTCCATTTGTTGTCTGATTGCTGATGCTAGAACTTCCAACACTATGTTAAACAACAGCAGTGAGAGTGGACATCCCTGTCATGTTCCTGATCTCGGAAAAAGCTTTCAGTTTTTCCCCATTGAGGATGATGTTAGCTGTGGGCTTTTCATAAATGGCTTTTATTATGTTTAGGTATGTTCCTTCTATTCTGACTTTCTTGAGGGTTTTTATTAAGAAAGGTTGCTGAATTTTGTCAAATGACTTTTCTGCATCGATTGACAGGCTCATATGTTTCTTATCTTTTCTTTTATTAATGTGATGTATCACGTTGATTGATTTGCAAATGTAAACCAGCCCTGAATCCCAGGAATGAATCCCACTTGATCATGGTGAATAATTCTTTTTGTATGCTGTTGAATTCGATTTGCTAGTATCTTATTGAGAATTTTTGCATCCATATTCATCAGGGATATTGGCCTGTAGTTCTCTTTTTTTACTGAGTCTCTGTCTGGTTTAGGAGTCAAAGTAATACTGGCTTCATAGAATGAGTCTGGAAGTTTTCCTTCCCTTTCTATTTTTTGGAATAGCTTGAGAAGAATAGGTATTATCTCTGCTTTAAACGTCTGGTAGAACTTCCCTGGGAAGCCATCTGGTCCTGGACTCATATGTTTGGAAGTGTGTGGGTGTTTAGGAATTTGTTCATTTCTTCCAGGTTTCGGTTTGTTGGCATATAATTTTTCATAGTATTCCCTGATAATTGGTTGCATGTGAGGGATTGGTTGTAATCATTTCATTTTCATTCATGATTTTATCTTTTTGGGTCATCTCCCTTTTCTTTTTGAGAAGCCTGGCTAGAGGTTTATCAATTTTGTTTATGTTTTCAAAAAACCAACTCTTGGTTTCATTGATCTGCTCTACAGTTTTTTTAGATTCTATATTGTTCATTTCAGCTCTGATCTTTATTATTTCTCTTCTTCTGCTGGGTTTAGGCTGTCTTTGCTGTTCTGCTTCTATTTCCTTTAGGTGCGCTGTTAGATTTTGTATTTGGGATTTTTCTTGTTTCTTGAGATAGGCCTGAATTGCAATGTATTTTCTTCTCAGGACTGCTTTCGCTACATCCCAAAGCATTTGGATTGTTGTATTTTCATTTTCGTTTGTTTCCATATATTTTTTAATTTCTTCTCGAATTGGCTGGTTGACCCACTCATTCGTTAGTAGAGTGTTCTTTAACTTCCATGCTTTTGGAGGTTTTCCAGACTTTTTCCTGTGGTTGATTTCAAGCTTCATAGCGTTGTGGTCTGAAAGTATGCATGGTATGATTTCAATTCTTGTATAATTATGAAGGGCTGTTTTGTGACCCAGTACGTGATCTATGTTGGAGAATGTTCCATGTGCACTCGAGAAGAAAGTATATTCTGTTGCTTTGGGATGCAGAGTTCTAAATATATCTGCCAAGTCCATCTGATCCAATGTATCATTCAGGGCCCTTGTTTTTTTATTGACTGTGTGTCAGATGATCTATCCATTTCTGTGAGTGGAGTGTTAAAGTCCCCTCAATTACCACATTCTTATCAATAAGGTTGCTTATGTTTGTGAGTAATTGTTTTATATATTTGGGGGGGTCCTGTATTTGACGCATAGACATTTATAATTGTTAGTACTTCTTGATGGATAGACCCTATAATTATTATATAATGCCCTTCTTCATCTCTTGTTACAGCCTTTAATTTAAAGTCTAGTTTGTCTAAGTATGGCTACTCCAGCTTTCTTTTGACTTCCAGTAGCATGATAAATATTTCTCCATCCCCTGACTTTCAATCTGAAGGTGTCCTCAGGTATAAAATGAGTCTCTTGTAGACAGCAAATAGATGGGTCTTGTTTTTTTTATCCATTCTGATACCCTATGTCTTTTGGTTGGAATATTTAGTCCATTTACGTTCAGTGTTATTATAGAAAGATATGGGTTTAGAGGCATTGTGATGTCTGTAGGTTTCTTGCTTGTAGCAATGTCTCTGGTACTTTGTCCCACAGGATCCCCCTTAGGATCTCTTGTAGGGCTGGTTTAGTGGTGACAAATTCCTTCAGTTTTTGTTTGTTTGGGAAGACCTTTATCTCCCTTCTATTCTAAATGACAGACTTGCTGGATAAAGGTTTCTCAGCTGCATATTTTTTCTGTTCATCACATTGAAGATCTCCTTCCATTCCTTTCTGGCCTGCCAAGTTTCAGTAAAGGTATGGGTCACGAGTCTTATAGGTCTCCCTTTATATGTGAGAGCACGTTTATCTCTAGCTGCTTTCAGAATTTTCTCTTTATCCTTGCATTTTGCCAGTTTCACTATGATATGTCATGCAGAAGATCGATTCAAGTTACCTCTGAAGGGAGTTCCCTGTGCCTCTTGGATTTCAATGCCTTTTTCCTTCCCCAGTTCAGGGAAGTTCTCAGCTATGATTTCTTCAAGTACACCTTCAGCACCTTTCCCTCTCTCTTCCTCCTCTGGAACGCCAATTATGCGTAGATTATTTCTCTTTAGTGCATCACTTAGTTTTCTAATTTTCCCCTTATACTCCTGTGTTTTTTTTATGTCTCTTATTCTCAGCTTCCTCTTTTTCCATAATTTTATCTTCTAGTTCACCTATTATCTCCTCTGCCTCTTCAATCTGAGCCATGGTCATCTCCATTTTATTTTGCAGTTCATTTATAGCATTTTTTAGCTCCTCCTGACTGTTCCTTAGTCCCTTGATCTCTGTAGCAATAGATTCTCTGCTGTCTTCTATATTGTTTTCAAGCCCAGCAATTAATTTTATGACTATTATTCTAAATTCTCTTTCTGTTATATTGTTTAAATCTTTGTGATCAATTCGTTAGCTGTTGTTATTTCCTGGTAGTGGTTTTGAGGGGAATTCTTCCGTTTGGTTATTTTGGATAGTCCCTGGAGTGGTATGGAACTGAGGGGCACTTCCCCTGTGCTGTCTTGAAAAACTTGCGTTGGCAGACCTGATGTCTGCCCCCAGCCCACCGCTGGGGCCACAGTCAGACTGGTGTGTACCTTCTCTTCCCCTCTTCTGGGGCGGGATTCACTGTGGGGTGGTGTGCCCGTCTGGGCTACTTGCACATTGCCAGGCTTGTGGTGCTGGAGATCTGGCGTATTAGCTGGGGTGGATCGGCAAGGTGCACAGGGGCGGGAGTGGCAGGCTTGGCTTGCTTTTCCTTCAGAGATCCCCTTCAGGAGGGGCCCTGTGGCAGAGGGAGGGAGTCAGACCCACTGGAGGGATGGATCTGCATAAGCACAGCGTTGGGTGTTTGCGCGGTGCAAGCAAGTTCCCTGGTAGGAACTCGTTCCCTTTGGGATTTTGGCTGGAGGATGGGTGAGGGAGATGGCACTGGCGAGCACCTTTGTTCCCCACCAAGCTGAGCTCTGTTGTCTGGGGTTCAACAACTCTCCCTCCCGTTGTCCTCCAGCCCTCCCGCTCTCTGAGCAAAGCTGTTAACTTATAACTTTCCAGATATTAAGTCCCACTTGCTGCCAGAACACACTCCCTCCGGCCCCTCTGCTTTTGCAAGGCAGACTGGGGGTCTCTGCTTGGCCGGCGGGCTGCCCCTCTGCCCTGGCTCCCTCCTGCCAGTCTGTGTAGCGCGCACCGCCACTCTGCCCTTCCTACCCTCTTCTGTGGGCCTCTCATCTGTGCGTGGCTCCAGAGAATCCATTCTTCTAGTCTTCTGGCAGTTTTCTGGGTTATTTAATCAGGTGTAGGGGGAATCTAAGTGATCAGTAGGACACGGTGAGTCCAGCGTCCTCCTATGCCCCCATCTTCCCCTTGGAATCTCCAAGAAGATAATTTTCTATACCAAATGTTTACACATTTAGATATCATTTTGGGGAAATGTTGCAATTGTAAGTTTTCATGGATCCATGAATGATGGATATTATTAACACACAAAACTTTTTTTATGATTATTTATTTATTTTGGGGGAGAGAGAGAACAAGAGTAAGTTAGCTGGGGGAGGGGCTGAAAAAGAGGAAGAGAGAGAGAGAATCCCAAGCAGGCTCCACATTGTCAGCCCAAAGCCCTATGTGGGGCTTGATCTTACAAAATGTGAAATCTTGATCTGAGCTGGGATCAACAGATACTCAAACATTTGAGCCACCCAAGCGTCCTTAACCCATAAGCCTTTTGAAAACTTCAGTGGCTCACTGATTCCAAACACTCCTTTTTTATTTGTCTATATAACTGTGTTCATGCAACTAATTTTCGAAGAACATTCTGTATTCTCACTTAGCTTCTTCTATCCTGCAGGCTCAATTCAAAGTTTACCTTTTCAGACTGCATAATATTTCATCTACCTAAACTCACAATGGCACAATGTTTCTTTGTTGTCTGAGCCATTCTATTTATCTTTAACATTTAAATCAAGAGCTGTGGAATAAAATTGACTTAAAGTTTGAGTCTAAGTACTTTGACTCACTGCTGTGTGAACATGGACTTTTAAATCCTCTGTTCCCTCTTTTGTAAAATGGTGGTAGTAATACTTATTTGAGAATACGTGTGTTGATGTATTGGGGTACCTGGGTGTCTCGGTTCACTGTCAGACTATTGATTTCAGCTCAGGTCATGATCCCAACTTGGCTCTTTGCTGAGCGAGGAGCCTACTTAAGATTCTATCTCTTGGGGCGCCTGGGTGGCTCAGTCGGTTGAGCGGCCGACTTCGGCTCAGGTCACAATCTCGCGGTCCGTGAGTTTGAGCCCCACGTCGGGCTCTGGGCTGATGGCTCAGAGCCTGGAGCCTGCTTCCCATTCTGTATCTCCCTCTCTCTCTGCCCCTCCCCCGTTCATGCTCTGTCTCTCTCTGTCTCAAAAATAAATAAAACGTTAAAAAAAAAGATTCTATCTCTTAATGGATGCCTCATTTGGATAAACATCAGGTCATGATCACACAGTTAATGGATTCAAGCCCCACATCGGACTCTGCTGTCAGCATGGAGCCCATCTCAGATCCTTTGCCCCCTTCTTTCTCTGCACCTCCCCAACCCATACTCTCTCTCTCTCTCAAAAATAAATAAGCATTAAAAAAACCAAAAAGATTCTCTCTCTCTCCCCTTGCCCTTCTCTCTCTAAAGTAAATTTTTAAAAATATGATGGTATATATAAAGGATTTAGCACAATTCCTGGGCCATAGAAAACAATAAATGTTGCCTTATCATCATGACTGATAGTCTAGTTTTACCATAGTTGGAATAATTTAAGGGCCTCTCTTTTTAGTATTCAGACTAAGACTCCAAGATCTCTGTCTTGTTTATATCAGATTGTCTTCCTTTGTTTCTTAGCACACCTCCGCCCTTAAATGGCTTTTACACTATGCATAACCACTTTAAAGAGGAGAGTTTCCAACCTCCTGCAGGTTTTGCCTGAAATGTACCCTTCCCTGGTATTAGAGAATAGTAATAGTTTCCGTCAGTCAGTCATGAGGCCCAACAGTTCCCACTAATGATATTTAAAATTTCTTGAGAACAAAAGCTTATGTTGTAACATTTTTAGAAAGTTGTGCTACTTAACTTTATATTTGTAATTTGTAGCTTTATATGCAGCCAGTCTGTAATAAAAGTGATATCCCCACAACCCCCCCATTATCTGGCAGATAATAGTTGTACAATAAATATTTTCTTTTCATGATCATCAGCCTGAAAACAAGGGCTTTCTTTACTTTTACTTTCCATCTCTTCCAGTCCTTTCTATCCAGTGAAGTTGTTAATAATAAATGAAATGCCCAAAGCCAGGATTCAGAGGACAGTGGCCTAGAGCTTGGATAAGACATAATGCAGAGAAGAAAGCCCAATTCACAACTGGGCTTCTTTCCAATATGACTCAGATTCCATTTTATTTATTGACTCTGAGTTAGGATGGAATTCTACCTTAGAAATACTTCAACTTTTAAGGATAAAGTGGTAGTATTTATATTTTTCTTTCAACCTCAATATTCATCCACACAGGTAAATTCTATTTTCCACTGTGACATGAAGACAACAGAATCCTTGTTCACATATCATTGATTGTGGGCAGAGTCTTTGCCAGTCTAACAGTAGTTGTCAGAGATAAAGTTCCAATTAGAAAACAAACACATAAAAAAGAATTTTTGTTGAATTATACTGCCATGCTACCAAAGGTCATTTAAAACACTATTGAAAAACAAAGCCACCTAGTTAGGTTTTGCTTAGAAGAAGGCAGAGGGAGAAAGAGTTAAAACAGTTTGGCGGCCTGCTATTTTTTTCCTATAAAGTCATAAAGCTTAATTCAAAAATTTTCTGGAATTTATAGTGCCAGAGGCTAAGCTAAAAATAATTTCCCCTCATTAGATCTTGTAGTTTAACCTCTGAAGTGGAAGGTTTGTGACAGCTACATCAAGACTCCAACTCACAAAAGCACCATTCAAAAAGGAAAAGAATAAAGAGGAACTGTTGCTATTAAATGACCCATAGAGAATCCAGGAGACAAAGAAGACTATTTCTGTCACTTTCTGGGACCAAGCATAGGGTTGCTGGGCTGTTCCAGGTGGATCACTTCTGTCAGCTCTAAAGGTATCATGTGCTAAATGAGCATGAAATTTTATCTGGGAGCGAAGCCTTGGAAGTTAAACTTGACTAGACAATGACAGGAATCTGAGGAGAAAAAAAGCAGCCAAGGATTTGCTCAATAACCCCAGTGAAAATTAATAATCAGTAATTGTCTCTCTATCTCCTTTCCCAAACACTGAACAGAGCTTTTGTATTGTGCCTGTAGAATGGAGAAAAAGAAAGCCAAAAAGACTTGAATTCCAGACTACTCTTGAAATCTAGGACTAATGTTAAGAGGTGGGTTTAATTTCTGAAATAAAGACTTCTAGAGTTTAGTATTGTGTTTTTATTTCTATTTTTATTTTTGTATTTCTTTAACTTCATGATCCACCTGGTAAAATACTTATTACGTTATTTTAGTCTCCCCATTTTTATTGGATAACAGATTCTGATATTCTTTGTGATCTGCTCAGTCATGTTTGTGATCATGTCAATAATAGGGGAAGAAGAGATGAGGACCATTGTATTGGCTGAATTCAATCAGGTGAACAGAGCCCCTTTGAGTAATGTAGAATAAAAGACTATGATAAGGATTAGGCCAACTACAGTCGTGGCAGTTTTTTTTTTTTTTAAACTTGTGGAAATTGCCTCTTTGTCTGGTGGGAAACTAAAGATGCCACAAATCCACAAAATCAGTTGTTGGGAAGACAACATGGACATAAAATTGGGGAAAGTGAGGACACATTGGAATTTGTGAGGATGAATTGAACTAGCATCTGCCTCTCAAGGCTTTCAGTCTTAATGATGTGGGCAACTTGCAAAAGACACTGGCACTCTTTCCTCTGGCCCAGGACTCAGAAAAACTGAAAGAGAGTCCTAATGGAAACTGGAGGGGCTGTGGGTCCTGATGCTGCCTCATGCCTCAAGTAAATGGCTTCTGCTTTACTTCTGCACATTTCTCTTAGAGTCAACAGTAACCTAGAACTATACAGGCAAGGATTCTAGGAAACGTAATTCTAGCTTAGCTATGTAGATGCTATTAAAAAACTGTTATGACACATGTTTATTCACTACCATGTTTTCCGGGCACTGTACCAATTTTTATCCCATTTAAATACTCCCATGAGAGGGGTGCCTGGGTGGCTTCATCGGTTAAGCGTCTGTTGATTTTGGCTCAGGTCATGACCTCATGGTTTGTGAGATGGAGCCCCAGGCATCAGGCTCTGCACTGACCATGGAGCATGCTTAAGGATTCTCTCTGTCTCCCTCTCTTTCTGTCTCTACCCCTTCTGTCTTTCAAAATGACTAAATAAACTTAAAAGAATAAAAAATATGAGAAAGTATTTCATCCTTGAGAAATCTGATGTTACATAGGTCAATGAACCTTTCTAAAACTTCTAGAAACTGAGAGAGAGAGATCAGATTTTAAATTAAGACCGAGTATTTTGACTTCAGCTAATGATTAATCCTTAGGTTTTCCTTTGTTAACATTATACCATCCACAAATGAATACTTTTTTACACTGTATATCAGTCAGGTTCCAGGAAGAGGCACATGGCATTGCCCATCCTAGGTTATTTGAGAGAGCTTAATAAAGGAACTATTTGGAAAGATTTTTCATCAGGGATGAGGAAAAAATAGTAAATTCCCCAGTACTAGCAACTTCCTGACTACTAGCAGAAAGTTACTACAACCACTAAATCTGAAAATGCAAGGAAAGAAAGCAGTTACTACTACCCGAAGTGGGTAGCTGTATGAAGAGGGCCATCAAACAGGAGCTGAGTCTTTGGTAAAAGGAAAAATCCAACTTATGGTGCTTAGAAAGAAGGGAACAGAAAGAACAAATACTCCAACTTTACTGTGTTTCAGCCTCCCTTCTTGTGCTCTCCATTTACTGACTTCTGTTCATATAACTCAACTAACTCTAGGATACCAATGAGCTAAGGAGTCCTTTTATACAATCAACAGAAGTAAGAAGTCAGTATCTTGAGGGGCAGAGCAGGATGAAGAAAGGTGGATGGAGACTGATCCAGAGGAGCAAACGGAAAATATCTAGCCTATACTAATTATTCCAAGAGTAAAGCATTGCTAATGATTTTAGAAAAACATTTTGCTTTTACACAGACTCATAAACATACACTAAAACATTTTTTAAAGGTAATATCTAAACTTTTTTCTTTCTTTCTTTCTTTCTTTCTTTCTTTCTTTCTTTCTTTCTTTCTTTCTTTCTTTTCTTTCTTTCTTTCTTTCTCTTTCTTTCTTTCTTTCTTCTCTCTCTCTCTCTCTCTCTCTCTCTCTCTCTCTTCTTTCTTTCTTTCTTTCTTTCTTTCTTTCTTTCTTTCTTTCTTTCTTTCTTTCTTTCTTTCTTTCTTTCTTTCTTTCTTTCTTTCCTAAACTTTTCTTACTTACTATCTAGTAAATATTTCTATGGTTTTCATCATGGACCATTTTTCAAATTTTGAATAATGAGCTAGTTTTAAAAAAAGCAAAGAAATAAAAACAAAACCACAAAGCCAAACCTATGCCATAGCACCAGCTTCTAGTGGAGGTGGTTGGCAACGGCGGGGGGGGGGGGGGTTGGTGGGAAGGTTGACCAGCAGAGGTATAATCCCTGAGCCCATGAGTAGATCATCAAAGCACTTGCTTCTTTAATAAAACATCAAAGGCTGCTGCATGCTGTTGGGTATTTCTGAGACTAAAACTAAGGTGAACTATAAGTGCTTCACAGCAGAAAATAAGGGAGTAAATATTTTCTGAATCTTTGGATTCTTCCTGGCAAAAGTTTCCCACTAATTTTCTAAATATCCATTTTTAGGTTTCCTACATTGTAGAAAAATCTACTATAAGGCCTGGGAGTTCAGATTTTCTTATCTGTTTCTTGAGAAGTATTTGCCAAGTATTTAACTAGGCTCTCAGCAATATCTTCCCAATGCCTATGGGAAGTGGGCCTTATGGGTAGCTAGAGGAGGAAGGGACAGCATCTCTCTTCTTACCATTAAAGCTGAAGTTTAGGCTCTAATCCCTCAATAAGGTGATTGCTAGCAAAAGCACATGCATACCGAGATAGGTATCAGTGCTAAGAACCTCCTTAGGCTCCACGTCCATCTTAAGATAGTGTCTCTGTCAGATTTTAACACAGCTACACAACACATATTCATGACATATGGTAGAAAGCGAATGGCGAAACTGAAGTGTCCACGTCCACAGTCTGGGGCCAACATTGACTATCTGTAAAATTGGGGGAAAATTGCTGAATTTCTTCAAACTTTTGTTTTGTCATCCATAAAATAAGAAGAACACCATTGCCTAATTGGCTTTCTGGCAAGGAATATTTGAAATAATATGCATAAAATACATATCATGGGGTACACAGTTAAAATGGGAGTTGCTAGAAGATTCTAGGAAGAGAGTGGCTCGACTTTTTTTCAAGATTCCCTCTCCACTGCAAAATCAATTAATACCTATCTTTTCTTTTAAAAAATGTTAATGTTTATTCATTTTTGAGAGGGAGCATGAGCGGGGGACAGGAAGAGAGAGAGGAAGACACAGAATCTGAAGCAGGCTCCAGGCTCTGAAATGTCAGCACAGAGCCTGACATAGGGCTTGAACTCACTGACTGCGAGATCATGACCTGAGCTGAAGTCAGATGCTTAAGTGACTGAGCCATCCAGGAGCAACAATAGCTATCTTTTCTGAGTTGAGAATCTGCTAAGGCCAGCAGGAAAGCCAGTCCTGAAGGTACAAGAGGGTCCTCAAAGTCTGTGAGTTCCAGGAAGAAAACTAGGAAGAAAAAAAAATTGACAGAGCCTGGGAATCAGCAGTAAAGTACAAAGATCAGAATATTAAAAATATGGAGAAGAGGTGGCCTGCAGAGATTCATATATCCAGATGGGAAGGGCAAGGCTGGATTTGATGACTGTTCTCAGGTAAAGACCCACAGGTTCCCTTATTCACTGACATTGACCTGTTTGCATATAGTCCTTCTTTGCTATAAGCCTATCAAAACACTGCTTCCTTTAAATGTCCCTGTAACTCCTCTTTCTGCCGAATTCTATAATCACTCTAGTTTTCTTTTGTTTGGTCAGACCTAACAGTTCTTTTGTGTGTGTGGCATTCCTCCTTGCAACAAACAATAATCCTGGCTTTGTTGGTCTAAAGGTTCATGCAGGTAATCTGTGGCTTACTGGGGTAAAAGAAATCTGAGAGATGAGTAGCTTTCTCCTGGTGCCTCAGGAGAGAGTGCCAACCTGTAAAAGCAGAGGGTCAGATAATGTTTTATCTCCTACAATTTATGGAACTTCCACTCTATAACATCTCCCAGAAATTATAACTAAGTCTCAGAGTAGTAGTAAAAAAAAAAAAAAAAAAAGTAACATGGCTTGCAAGGAGAAGTAGAAAGTAGAAAATGGGCAGCTCCTAGATAATCAGACATAAGGGGACATGGGCAACACATTAAGCAATAGAGTAGCAATCTAATAATATACTCATTTAATAGGAGTTGATTTGAAACAAAAGCCATTTTGTCAATTAGTTGAATAATTTTAAAACTGAAAGAGTCAGCAAATAGACTAAGAATTATGGACACTGATGAGACCAAAATTAGCCTCCTAGAAAATTACATATTTAAAAAAAAAGCAAAATACAGAGTAAAACTGCAGAACAATGGAAAGAAAGAAAGAAAAGATAGGAGACAAGAGGATATGTTCAGGAGTCCTTGTAGATGTATTTCAGATGGGAAACATGAATAGATGAATGACAGGAAAAAAATAAACGAATACTAAGGGAAACTTTCTTCTCTTGAGGCTTCAGATTGCAAATAATCACTAAGTTCCTTTTAACATTGATAAAAAAGTGTCCTTGCCTGGGCATATTCTCATAACATTGCTAAATGCCAAGGATAACTTTTTCGTTGTTGTTGTTAAGTATATAATTTTGCAGACTTAGAGACAGGTTCCTTAGTAAACAAAAATAATCAGACCAATCACAGACTTCTCTTCTACCACCTTGTAAGTCAATGAATTTGTAATAACACCTGCAGAGTACAGAGTAGTGAGGCTACAATCAAAGAATACTGCAGTAAGCCAGGGTATAATTTATCTATTAGGGAGACTGAGAGACATTTGAGGCACTGCAAGAATGAGAGAATGTATCACTAACATTTCCAATCTGTGGTTTCCTTGAGGTAAAACTCTAGAAAAAGAAAAAAAAATCGAAATAGTGACCTCTAGATAGGAGGACTCTAAAAGGAGAGGAAATGGTGATAAGAACAAATCTTAAAAAGTATAGTTAAATATAAAAAGATGCTGAAGAGTGACTGTGACTACGTAATTTAGGTGTTAAATAAGCAATCTGTTAACATAGCAGAACACACTGTAGGGAAATCCTAACAGGCTAAAGTAGATGTTACTAGCATGTTCTAGGAATTTGTGACTGAGGATTGGGAGGATGAGGTGGAAGAAAAGCATCTAAAAATCTCACAGTGATAGATGTGAAAAGGTGAGAAAGTTGTTTTAAAAGTTTCATTTTGGGGACAGGGTAGTAAGGAAATATAGAGTATTTAGTTCAAAGAAATAATTGAAATATTTCTTTATATAATATTTCTTTACATAGAATAGAACCACATGTGTGATTATCGAATTTGCGAACAGTGGGTAAGCAATAATAGAATGAAGTGGTATGAAATCCCCACATTGACAGGGGAAAGAGGAAGATCAATAGTAACTCATTCTAACCAGAAAAAGAGAATTGGAAAGGAGAAAAGAGGAAAGTAAAATTCATAATAGATATAATTGAAGGTAGGAGAAATAAGCTGAAATGTTTTTATACAGGAAATGTGATTGGAGCAAATTCTCCAACCATAAATGGGACACTGTTGAGTGGGTTACCAAACAAACAAAGACACACATCAAAAAAAACTGTTACATGCTATCCCCCAAAGCTTATTTCAATTGTTAAAAAAGAAACTTTATATAAAATTGCATTTGATTACACAGTGGTGTACTAAAAGAGACCCTAAAATCCAAACAAAAATATAAATGGAAAAATCAACATAAATATTAGTTAACAAAAATCAAAGTTTAAAAGCATAAAAAGTGGCAAGGTATGAGTAAGGAGGAATTGTACATAATAATCAAAGCCACAATTAACTAGGAAAGGATTATAGTCCTATTACTCTATATATCAAACAAATCTATAATACAAAACAATGGAATTCAAGAAGAAATTGATGAAATTAACATTATGAGGTACATTTTAAATAAACCTCTTTCAGAACACATAGATCTAATAAAAACAACAGGTAAAATTGTATTTATTTTACATATTTTGATGAGTAACTTTAAAATTTGTAAAACTTGGCATGTGTTGGTTGCCAATAACATGCAGAAAGTGTTAAAAGGCAGATTGTGCAGGCCAGTTTCTCATCTTAAGAAGATAATAAAATTGTAGCAAAAGTAGTTACTAATTAGAATATAAGAAACATTCTTAAATGGCACAGGATCAAAGATAAAATCAAAACAAATTATAAGCTATCTTGAAACTAATGAAAAGTACATGCTTAATAAAAAAAATCCTATGAAAAGGTGAAATTTGTTACCTAGAAAATTTATAGCGGTAAATGCCTACCGTTATTAAATATGAAAGTCTAAAAATAAATGACTTTAGTGCTCTTTTAAGAAACTTGAAAATGACAGCATTATAAACCAGAGCTAAGTAAAAATAATTAATTGTTAGAAAGAAAATCTGAAATTAATGAAATGGAAAAATAAATTAGTGGCTACACCCTTTCTGTATCTTCACTGGAGAGCCTACTCATCTTCTTTCCACAGTATGCTGTTTTTGTGAAATCTGACCTTGTTGGAGAATCTTGAAAATGAAGTTAGGGGCAACTTGAATTCATTGAGCTTTAGAAAACCACTAGGGTCTAAGAGATGTTATGGCATTAATGGACTGAATATTTTTTTCTTGCATTTATTATGTTTATCAGACAGAACTGTAGGCTAAGATGTTATTCTGAAGAGACAGCTACATTCTGTCTCTGATAACAGAATTAGTATGAACTTCTAGCACAAATTATTTAATATGAAACATAAGCAGGCCTTTCTAGATTACTTGATCCAAATTTTGTTCTTCCTATCTGCAATTTGGAGAAGCCTTCAGGACTGGGTAGGGAACTGTAAGGGGGTCTTATTCTTGATGAATTCATGTGATGTGTGTGTGTGTGTGTGTGTGTGTGTGTGTGTGTGTGTGTGTGGCTTTGAACTGTTAGCAATTGTGCCTAGAAACTCACACTTAGCAAGCATGTGTGGCACTGAGATGATAATTCAATTGATTTACTTAATGGAAAAGGAGGAATGGAAGCCCCTATTATAAAGTGTATACCTAGAGCTAAATGCCCAAAGTAGGTGGCCAAAAAGGGTTGTGCCTACAAAGCTGTCTCTGGGAATCATATTTTCTCAGGGCTTTTAACAGACAATATGTAGGATATTGGAAAACTTGGATTAATTTTATTTCAGAGTAAAAGCACTGTATGATGGAAAGTAAAATAAAGAAAAACCAACTGACAAAGGAAAAGGAGAATTCCTTAAAATTTGAGATGTTAGAAACCAAGCTAATGATATATGAAAGGGAAATATGAATCCTATAGTCCAGAATAGATAGACATTGAGAAGGAAGGAAAAAGAAAATGTGTTCAGACATAAAAAGGGAAGACCAAAATATTATTAGTGTGAACAATCAAATCAATATTAGATGGGATTCTATATAACATGGTTATTATAGATTGAAATTTAGCAATTGTCTCTCCCTTTAGGCAACACACTCAAGAAAGTTACAGAATGAGGACATTAAGGAAAGTTCACAACACATTGGAAATATATCAAAGTAGATCTAGTGAGTCCAGTTTTAGAGTTGGTGTGGGAACTCATCAGGATAGTGTTATCCAAAATGGGGAGATGAAGAATGGCATGATTTGTTTGAACAGAATTCACTGATTTCGCATATCTTACTGTGAGAGACTAGAGATTTCAAAATCTAAGGGATTATTTAAAAAACAAACTTCTGATCCAAAAACCAAGGGCAAACTAAAACTAAAATCTAAAAGGGTACTGAATTCCAGTAAACAAATGTGAATTCTAGGTATATTTGAAAAGGAATGGAACTAAATGAACAGGCATATCAAACTACTAAAATTTAAGTAGGATCTCCCTGAAAGGAATAGAATAGATCCCAGTATTGCCAAAAGAAATACGGCAGAACTAATGCTACTTGAGGCACATATCATCAATAGCTGGGGTAAGCAAGTAAAGTAAGTATCTTTGGGGGTACGTGCCAGATGTATTACTCTTCAGGAGGTGACGAAAATACAGATTTCAGGAGCAACTACAGTTTTGGCCCAATAATCTGTGAAGCATGATTCTCTAGCTGAAACAAATGTAGAACTGATGCTAAGATTTCCTACTGAGCTAGTTTCACAGGCATAACAATCCCAAATTAAATGGCCGTGTCAGTGGCAATATAGCAACCAAGCAAATATCCTCACTCATAGGGGAAGGAATAAGCCATGTGTATTAGGATAGGCTAGGTTATGCTGTGCTAACAAATTAACTCCTGCATCTCAGTGCCTAAAAATAAAAAGACTTAGTTTATATTAATATACAGTGGAAGAGGCTCTGTTTCCCACATGGGTAATGTTGCTCAATGAAGCAAGCAGAGCTGCTCTTGTTTCTCTCAGTGATTTTTCACTGTTTCAGACTAGGAAAGTCTCACATCACTTTCCATTGTTCACATTTTACTGGCCAGATCTAGTCACATGATTCTCCTTAACTACAAGAGTGTGGGGGCGCATGGGTGGCTCAGCCAGTTCAGCCTCCGACTTTGGCTCAGGTCATGATCTCATGGTTCGGGGGTTCGAGCCCTGCATCTGGCTCTGTGCTGACAGCTTAGAGCCTGGAGTCTGCTTTGGATTCTGTGTCTTCCTCTCTCTCTGCCCCTCCCTCACCTTTCTCTCTCTCTCTCTCTCAAAAAAAATAAACATTTAAAAATATTTTTTAAAAAAAGAATGTTAAGAGTATTCATGTGCCTAGAAAGGAAAGTTTTGGTAAACTCTGGTAACATTTAGCACATGATATTGCTAGGGTTTTCCCACATCTAATGCAGCACTGGTGAGTCAGGATCACAGAACTCTAAGGGAAATGAAAATTATTAAGCTTTGAATAAAATGGATAGAAAATAAAAGACACAACAATAAGTAATCCAAGTAATGAAGACTACCATCCTTGCAAATCATCAAATGCCATTATCTGAGAAAGAAGAAATTAGGTTTGGCTGGATGCTCTTTGGTCCCAACCACCATACAGGTAAACTCTTCTGCCAAATATAATTTCTTGACTAATTTAATTTGAATCCACAGATGATGGACTCTACACGACGATCATAGATAACAGAAGTCATAGGGAAGTGAAAATCAAGAGTATTTTCTCCACCCTCTCTCCTTCAGTCAATTAGTAATGAATTATTCCTCTGGCCTTTGTGAATGTCAAGTACAGGACTTCAAAAATATAATTTGCCTGTGCCGAGGGTTGGTTTTTTGGATTTTATTGATACAAGATTAGCGGCATAATTTTTTAGTGAGTACTTCAGATTCTTTAAAAAGTGACAATTATAAAAAGTTTTCAATTGTATTAATTCAGTTTGGAGTTGCTAAAATAACCATAAATTTTTTAGTAGTATTTACCTCAGATGGTGGTTGTCTGAAGAAACGAAGTCTACCTAGACGTAAAGAACTTTTTTGACTGAGGTTGAGAATAAGGAAGTAGGTAAAATGTTGCATTTTTTACACTTCAGTTTTTTTTTAATTAGCAGGCTATTTGTCACCTGTTATTAAAATTTCCAAACCATGAAAGACTATGACAATGAACAACCTACATACACTATTACAGCTACATTCAAAACTCGTTAATGCTTTGCACTATTTCGATAGATATAGATGTGGCAGATATTGATAGACATATAGATATGTATATAGATATCTCAGTTTCCTCATTGACCATTTCAAAAAAAGTTGTAGACACCATGGTAATTAACCCCTAAAATGCTGCATAAAGACATACTCCTCAATAACCTTGATAACGTAATATTATATCCACATCAATTAAAAATGATTTAACTAATTATAGTTTGTTATCAAGTTCTTTTCAAGATAACATTTAACCAAGTTTTCACTTTGCATGTGATTGAAATATGCACCGCATTTCTTTTAATTTAGAACAATTTTCCTCCCCCCTTTCAAAATAGTAATAATTTTTCAAGATACTAGGCCAATTTTCTTTTAGATCTCTGTTTTTTGTTTGTTTGTTTGTTTGTTTTCCCCTCATAGGGTCATTTTAGATAATTGTGTGTATTGTTGAATTTCTTTTTAAAAGTTAGAAATGATAGCTTGATTACATTCATGTTAAGTATTTTTTCTGTTGGGAATATTTCTTAAGACTTAATTACTTCTGGGGCATCTGGGTGGCTGTTAGTTCAGTATCTGACTTCAGCTTGGATCATGATCTCATGGTTTGTGAGTTTGAGCCCTGTGTCAGGCTCTGTGCTGATAGCCTGGAGCCTGCTGTGGATTCTGTGTCTCCCTCTCTCTCTGCCCCTCCCTTACTCGTGCTCTGTCTCTTTTTCTCTCAAAAAATAAATAAACATTAAAAAAATGTTAAAGAGTTATTTACTTCATATTATATCACATCAGGAGAAACATATTGTCAAGTAATTTGCTTGATGTTAAATTTGGTCACTTTTTTAAGGGAGTGACAACCAAACTACTCCATTATAATTTTTTTTTCCATTGTAGTTATAAAGTAATCTGTGGTGATATTTTGGCAGTATGCAAATATCCTGTCTACATCAATTTTTGCCTCTTTTTAGCATTCACTGATGATCTTTTCCTGACACAATTATTGTATTTGATGTCCAAAACACTAACATACATATTTATTAGCTGTCATAATTCTGTTTCTTTAAAAAAGGCTCTCTTTTCAACTGTTAATGAACTATATTTCCTCATGAAAAGACGGTAAAAAATGAATTCTTTATTTCCTTTATTTTTTTAAAGAAACTAGTGTTAACAGTCATTTTTGATATGCCAATTTTTCTGTTGTTCTTTTTTTCTTTTAAATTATTTCCCAGAGAACCAACTTTTAATTTATTTGTTTATCTCATTATTATTCTGTTACCTAACATGTTAACTTCTGTTCTTAATGTGTCTTTATAATGCTTGTCTTTGGTTTATTTTGTTCTTATTGGGTGTTCATTTTAATTTTCTCATTATTACTTATATAATTTTTTAAGGTTTTGCAGTTCATCTGAGTACTTCTTTTGATATATATTCTAAAATATATCACTTTCCTTAACATCACCATTTAGTTGAGTGTAACACAGTTGTCTCATAGTGTCTTTCTTTCAGTTTCTTAAAAACAGTGCTCCACTGTGGTCTTGCTCTGTGTGTTGATGTTGAAGAGTCTGATGTTAACCTGAATTTCTGTTTAGTTTAGTTCAGTTGATTTCCTCCAAACTTTATTGAGATATAATTGATATATAACATATAACTTTAAAGTGTACAACAACTTTAAAGTGTGTTATGTCTGAGGCACCTGGCTCAGTCGGTTGACCCTCCAACTCTTGATTTTGGTTCAGGTCATAGTCCCAGGGTCCTAGGATCCAGCCCCACCACACTGAGTGTGGAGCCTGCTTAAGATTCTCTCTGTCTTTCTGTCTGTCTGTCTCTGTCTCTGTCTCTCTCCCTCTGCCCCTCTCCCCCACTTGTACACACTCTCTCTCAAAAAAAAAAAAAGAAGAGAAAAAGAAAATATGTGTTAAGTTTGATTTGATATGTTTATATACTACAGTATGATTACCACTACAGTGTTATCTAACATCTCTATCAAGTCATATAATTACCATTTCTATTTTGTGGTGAGAACATTTAAAATGTTAGCAATTTTCAAGTACATAGTATGATATACATGGTGTATATGTTATGTATAAAATATATGTGTTATATAATATATAATGTAAAATATATTCTATTATATGAAATGATATACAGAATAATATATAATTCATCATTTATACACACACACACACACACACACACACACACACACACAATTGATTTATCCATTCTTTCATTGACAGAAACTTAGATTGTTTCCATATCTTGGCTATAGTGAATAATTCTGCAATAAACATGGGAATGTAGATGTCTTTTTGATATCCTGTTTTCAGTTTCCTTTGGATATATACCCATAAGTAGGATTGCTGTATCATAAAGTAATTCTATTTCAAATTTTTTGAGGAACCTCCATACTGTTTCCCATAGTGGGTATACTAATTTACATTCTCAATAGTGCACAAGGGTTCCTTTTCTCCATACCTTCACCTATGTTTCTTATTTCTTTTCTTTTTGTTGATAGCCATTCGAATAGGTGTAAGGTAACATCTCCTTGTTTTGTTTTGCATTTAACTAAGGATTAATGATGTTGAGCATCTTTTCATCTACCTGTTGGCTATTTGTACGTCTATTCAGTTCATCTGCCCATTTTTAATCAAACTGCTTTTTTTATATGAGTTCTTTATATGTATTGGATATTAATCCCTTATCAAATATATGGTTTGCAAATGTTTTCTCCCATTCTGTAGGTTGTTCTTGCATTTTGTTGATACTTTCCTTTGCTAAGCAGAATCATTTTCGTTTGATGTAGCCCCATTTATTTTTTTTCACTTTGTTGCTTGTCATTTTGGTGTCATATATAAAACATTATTGCCAGTACCTGTGACAAGCTTTCCCCTTGTTCTCTACTCAGAGTTTTACATTTTCATATCTTACATTTAAATCTTTAATCCATTTCAAGTTAATTTTATGACTTATTTAAGATCAAGGTCCAATTTCAGTTTTCTGCATGTGCTTAGATAAGCACAGAAAACAGATGTTTTCCCCAACATTTGTTGAGGAGACTTTCCTTTTCTCATTGAGTATTCTTGGTTCTCTTACCAAGTATTATATGACTATATATTCAGGGTTTTATTTCTGGGCTGTTTGTTCTATTCTATATGTCTATTTTTTATTCCACTATCATATTGTTCTGATTGTTATAGCTTTGTAGTATAGTTTGAAATCTGTTGGAATTTTGATAAGGATTGCATTGAATCTACAGATAGCTTTGGGTAGTGTGGACATTTTAAAAACATTCATTCTTCTGATCCATGAACATAGACTATCTTTATATTTGTTTGCATCTTCTTCAGTTTCCCTCATCAGAGTCAGAATTTTTAGTGAAGACATCTTTGGTATCCCTATTTGAATTTGTTCTTAAGTTTGCATAGTTTTGATGCTATCCTGAATGAGGCTATTTTATTTATTTCTTTTCAAATATTTTATTGTTGATGTTTGGAAGTGCAACTGATTTCTGTATGTCGATTTTATATACTGCAACTTAACTGAATTTGTTGATTACTTAACGGTTCTATAGTTGAGACTGTAGGATTTTTTTAAATGTAAGATCATGTGGTTCACAAATACAATTTTATTTCTTGTCTTAATTTGCATGCCTTTTATTTCTTTATATTGCCTGATTGGTCTATGTAGGACTTCCAATACTATGTTGAACAGGAATGGTGACAGTGGGCATATTTGACTTGTTCCTAGTCCTAAAATATTCATTTTATTTAAAAAAAAAATTAAAAAGCTTTCAACCTTTCATTGTTAAATATAGTGTTAGCTGTGGGCTTGTCATATATTGCTAAGGTAGTAGCAGTGAGGGTGGTAAGAAAAGGGGTCAGATTTTACATGAATTTGGAAGATCAAGATGACAGGTTTGGCTGATAAACTTTGGTTTGACGTGTGCCAGAAAGATTAAAAAATGAAGCAAGAGTAATTCCAAGCTACTTTGGCTGTGTCTGTAGAAGAATGAAATTGCCATTTACTGACCTAGGGAAGTATGGGATAGAGCAGATTTAAGTTCAGAAACTAGTAGTTTGGTTTTGTTGCTGTTAGGTGTAAACATCCACATGTACATACCAGTTAAGCAGTTGGATATAAGATTCTGAGATTTAGGGGAAAGATCAGAAATGGAGATAGAATTTTGATAGTTTTCTTGCCTGAACCATAGAAGTAAGGAGAGTGTTATTTATTATCTCACCTAATAATCACCTGAAATAGAATAATACTATTTCTCCTTTTTTCCCCAGTATTTGAACTCATTTTGGAGAACACCCTTTCAGGGAAAGGATCATTACTTTTGATTTTGTGTCTCTATCTTCTAAATATAGCTGATTTCTATTAAATACATTTTGAAATAATAAATACATAGAAAAACTTTGAGTCTATTGGCTTGGCAATGTCAGTAAATTATTTAAAACTGAAAAAAAAGTCTCTAGTATTTAGGTGTCATGAGGGATGCAAAGATATATCAAAAGCAGATCCTGATTTTAAGATGTTTGTATCATCCCACCATTCATATGACATGAATTTCATTCCCTGGTTGTATGATAGGATGATTAACTTATCAATCAGGCTGAAACAGATAATATTTTTTACCACATATGCAGAGATTTAGGCTTCTCCTTATTCTTTAGTCATGGATAAGAGAAACTTAATGAACCTTAGGGTGTTTTATTAACAATTAAACACAACATGATTGAAGTAATGTACCAAAACCTTGCGATAGGAATATGCATTTACAAAACATGTAGCTCAAGACTCTTCCAGCTTTGTAATCACTTTCAAATTCCCTTTTCCCCCTACATTCTTTTCACCATCATAACAACCCATATCCACAAATAAGCATTATCCATAAATACTCATTTGTGGCATGAGTATAGTTACAGTAATTACCTAATGATATCGGTAGGATCATAAGTGAGAAAATACTTGTAAAACATACTGTCATATACATGATAATTAGTATATATCATACTAATTATTATAGATAGTATTGGTCCAAATACATTTTTGTTAAAAATGTACAATTTAATTTTACCTATTTAAAGGTTTAATTTCTCTTTTTGCCTAGTTCAAATTATTTATGACATTAATAATGCTTTAAGAATATATCATTTAGGGGTATAGGCTTTAAATAACTGAGTATCTTATGTCATAAAAGAATTTATAAGAAGAATATCAAGTAGTTCACAGAACTGACAGAAGTCTTGGTGAGCCAGGTGTGAAAAGGGCGATGAATCAAGGAAGGATGGGTTATTTTGAAGTCTGCCAAAACAAGATCACAGAAAGAGTTTGATTAAGAATACCAACACTGGACACTTATTACTGGGCAATTGCATTGTTATGCCATTTTTTCAGAATTCAAAATCCTTGAATTTATATAAAACATGTCTGTTTTCTATATCACTGGTTTTCAGATTTGGTTGAACAATGGACTCACCGGGTGGGGTTATGTTAAAAACACTGATGTCTAGTGCTCACTTCAGCAGCACATATACTAAAATTGGAGTGATATAGAGAAGATTAGCATGGCCCCTCCCTGCGCAAGGATGGCATGCAAAATCATGAAGCATTAAAAAAAGGAAAACAAATACTGTTGTGTAGGTCTGATTCTCAGAGCTAATTTTATTTTCATAGAGTACAGCCTGGGCAATGGGATTTTTTTAAAACTCCTTAGATGATTCCAATGTGTAGTACAATTCTATAATTACTGTTGCAAGTGGTAGTGTCCATTTGTTTAAGGAATAGCTGAAATACTCAAATGACTCCTACCTATATTATATGTTAATTAGTTAATTGGTTAATAAATTATTTTTTAAATGATTCATGTGTTTTAGAAAGTTTTGGGTTTATTATTTTTTTAATTATTTATTTTTGAGAGGAGAGTGTGAGTGTGGAAGGGGCAGAGAAGGAGAAGGAGACAGAGGCTCTGAAGCAGGCTCTGCACTGACAGCAGAGAGCCTGATGTGGGGCTCCAACTCACAAACCGTGAGATCATGACCTGAATCGCAATCAAGAGTTGGATTCTTAACCGACTGAGCCCCCCAGGCACCCCATGGTTTAGAAAGTTTTAAAACAAAGATAAATATCTTGTGAAAATTACCCATAATCTCCTATCCAAAGATAACTTCTTTAAATATTTTCATTTATCTTTTCAGATAGTCTACTTTGTGTATGAGGTGTGTGTGTGTGTGTGTGTGTGTGTGTGCGCGCGCACCTGTGTGTGTGTACTCTCCCATGTTCTTATGTACTGTGGTTCATAGGAGCTGAAGTTTCATGGCTGCTCCCTGTCCAGAAGACAATTTTTCTTTATTGAATTGTGCCTTCTAAAGAGAAGGCCTCCAAAGGTTAAGGATTAATTCAGCTAATGAACTGTGAATATTGGTAAATTGACATTTCAAAGGGCAATGACATTCAGTGATGCTGTAAAACTCACTATCTCAGTGAATTAATATTTGAGTGTTTGAAAATATCAATTTTCCTTATGCAAAGCCACAGCAGAATTAACTGATTTTCCTCATTTGACTCTTCCCTAGTCTCTTTACCTTTATTAGACTCCTTTTGCCTTCATGTATTTCCCTCTTCCTTAACAAATGAAAAATGAAAAGTCATTTAAAAACTGGTGTTTTATTGGATTTGTCTAATGGACTCTTTTCTAAACTTAAAAACAGATATGGGGCTTCTGGGTGGCTCAGGCGGTTAAGCACCCTACTTCATCTCAGGTCATGATCTCAGAGTCCATGAGTTTGAGCTCCGTGTGGAGCCCTGTGCTGACAGCTCGGAGCCTGGAGCCTGCTTCAGCTTCTGTGTCTCCCTCTTCTCTCTGCCCCTCCCCAACTCACACACACACACACACTCTCTCTCTCTCAAAAATAAATAAACATAAAAAAGATACATACTTTATAATTTAAAGTACCTTAAAATTTATTTAAAGGTAACTTAAATCATGTAATTTTTAAAAGCTGTTTATGTATAAGTAGCCTCATATAGAGTGATATTTATCAGCCTTCTTTAAAGCACAACTAAAATGTTAAATTCACAATCAATATTCAGCTGATTTGGATTTTCCACATTTGTAGAGTTTTAATATGTTAGTCTCTGGGCTCTGACCATATAGTCTTCATTTTTAGAGAATTATTGTTTTGGGGATGCTTGTCATTAGTCACTTTCTCTTAAAACGTTGAAGAATTTATATAGTAGTTCCATATCTAATGACGAAAAAATATATATCGTGGGTGTGAGAAGAAAAATGTATGTTGGGGCGCCTGGGTGGCTCAGTTGGTTAAGCGTCCGACATTGGCTCAGGTCATGATCTCACAGTCCGTGAGTTCGAGCCCCGCGTCGGGCTCTGTGCTGACAGCTTAGAGCCTGGAGCCTGCTTCGGATTCTGTGTCTCCTTCTCTCTCTGACCCTCCCCTGCTCGTGTTCTGTCTCTCTCTGTCTCAAAAATAAAGAAAAACATTAAAAAAATTAAAAATAAAGAAAAATGTATGTTTAGGTAATAAAGCAAATACAAGTACTTCCTGTTTATGCTAGGGCAGACACATGACTTGTAACAGGAGGCTAATTGGCAGTGGGCACATTAGAGACAACCTCCTTCTACCCCTTATTGATATATAAGGAAATAAAACTCAAAAGCATAAATCAAACATCTTTATTTTGTATTGTGTTAATAATAAAACAGAACTGCAATCTCAGTTTCCTTATTCCCAATTCAATAATATTTCCAATATACTATAGTGGCAGCTCTAATTACATTATCACAGATCTGTATTCTATTCTATTTGCACCACTGGAAAATTTGGGCTATAAAACCAGCTGCACCCATTAACTTATCAGCAGGGTATTACCTGATTGTTCAAACTTTCACCAAAACAAAAACAAAAACCAGAAGAGAGACGAGGGAGGGGAGCATGTTAAGGTGTTAAGGTGATTTAATACATTGGTGAAGATTCAATCATTTGTACATAGTCTATGCTTCTTTCCTGAGATATATCAGTAGCTACAGATTTGATAACCAAAAAATTGCAATGTTCTTAGTACCAGATGGAAATCGTCAGTGTGAATAATGGAATGGTAATGAAGCAGCATTTTTAGGAAATGCATTCACTGGGGGTGGGGAGATATTCTGCAATTTGTAACCTAATTAGGACTGCCCTAAAATGATTTTTGGGATACTACCTAGTGGATTCTGGGTTAAGCCATGTTATCAATTTAAACATAATTCATCAATTCGTAGATAATCTCTGTTCCCACATGTAAATGCTTTTATCTAGACTTTATTCAAATGTAATTTCCTTCAAAATGCTATATTAAAATTGCTATCATTGAAAATAATTTTTAAAGCCAAAAACATTCAAGCTTTATTTTTTTCCATTAAACCACGACTTTTCTTAAAATGAGTACTATGATTACAAACTTATGTTTATTATGGTTAGATAGAAAATATGAGCCTAAGATGATCCATTGCAGATTGAAAACATGAAGATGTTCAGTCTTGAGAACTATAAAAGAGAAAGAAAGATGAAAGCTATTACTGAGGAGAAAACAATGTGTTAGAGCCAATTCTATACCATGCTTTAACTTCTGGAAATGCAGTACTAACTGTGGTTGAACATCTGAATCCTGGACTGTTTCATGCAAAACATCTGTGTGACCAAGGGAAGTGGATGCTTCTTAAGCATGCAACTGTTTTGGCATCTTATCTTAGGAACTAGTGTCTTCTAGAAGTACTACATTGCAGATTCCTTTTTGCCGTTTAACTTTACCAAAGACCCAAGATGATAGATAAAAGCCAAAATTGTCTTATTTGGCTGCCATGCCATGTTTCACACCTGTGACATGTTTTCAAGATGTGACGAACATCTGCTATAAATCTAGTCTGTATTCAGGAGCATTCTCAGAAGTTGTTGTGCTTTAATTCAAGAGAACCAAGAAGCTAAAACTCAGTTTTCCCATTTGATGTGTGACCAAAATGAAACTCAATGAATAAGCAACCTGCCCAAGTTTATATAGCTAAGTATGGCACCAAGGCTTGATCTCAAGCCTATAATTTCCTTACTAAGAAAGGCATCTTCACTTAAAGTATTTTGTATTTATATGGTGATTTTTAATTTGCAATGCATCCATTTCTATTTCTTGGCATAGTTCATTCTCTGTAGCCATGTTAATATATATTCACTTCTTATTATGCTTTTGAAAAGCCCAAAACTTTGTTGTTTGAATATATATGTTCAAACAGAGCTGGAACTCTGTTTGTGTGTATATTTAGATGACATAAAAGCATAAAAAGAACAACTTTTTCTAGGAGTCAACAAGTGCTTCTCTGGGAATAAAGTAATGGCAGATGTGAGTTTCTGGTTTTTGAGCCAGATTTAAAACAATGCATAAGTTGATTGAATTATCTTAGTTTCTCTCCTGCCCTCAAGATTAAAAAGCACACATTCATCTTCCACGAGAAGTCATAGACAACTTCTGCAACACTTTATTTTGGCTTGAATACCAAAGTATATCAAGGACATATGGCAATTCTAGGGTGTTAATTTTGCAAGTCATAGGCTTTTGTGTGCGAGTCTATGAACTCTAGGTCTGCATGTGGAAAACAAAATTTCGGTTATGCATAATTAACCTGAAAACATTTTAGCTATATCCAAGACATTGGAATAGGTCCTGGTAAATTTGTCATACATACATAAAAATCCAATGAGCAAGCAAAAAGGCATGAGGTATGTCCTTATATGTTTAGGGGAATTGGACGTAAATATATGAGACAGATGTAAATATTATCTGATCAGTGAGGAAGAGGAGTTTATTGCTATAGACATTTGGAGGTATGTAGTGAGCCAGGCTGAGGGAAAGAGAGAGACAGAAAGAACAATAAAAGAGGAAGAGGCAGAGGAGGAGGAAGAGAAGGGGAGGCGAGGGGAGGAAAAGGGTCACATGAGAGAGTTGTCATTGGCATTGAACCTGGAGCAGAATAATGAATAAAAGTGCATTACATAAAGGTGAGGTTTTTCAGAAAGGAAGGTTAGTTCAAGCAAAGACCTTAGAATCAGAGAATCTCAAGTTTCATTTGATGCCCAATAGCGACCCAGGACACTGAAGTGCATGGTGTGTGCTGAAGAGTAGGAGTGGTGGGGTTTGTATTAGACACAGTTCAGTGCAGGAAACAAAGCACACTCCAGCTCTTTCAAGCAGCAAAGGATTTAATGTAGATAAATATGTACTTACAAAGTTATTGAAAGTGCTGTGAAATAGCAGGGATCTTGAATAGGATAAAGTTCAAGAGCACACCACACAGGAGAGCTGTGATCTGAAAATGCTGCCACCACTGCTTCTACCAACCCACCACTGCCTTTTAAGCCTTCCAGATTTGGTGAATAGACAGTGCATGGTGTAGCGTGTGCTCTCTAATTCCCTCTTGGCATTTAGTTCCCACCTTCTTGAGGGAGAACACAGGACCAGTGGCAGCAGGATAACCTTGGCATTATATCTGCATTCTGAATTTCACACATGTGCATCTCATCAGTAGAACCTGTTTTGTATCCAGAGCAGTAGTTAACAATGTGTCTAGGAAACTTGGTTTATAGCCTTTCAGCCTGTGCAGTAGAGGAACCCTGAAAGGCAGAGGGAATAGAGGTTGAATGAGCCAGTTCATATCATCCACCCCAGAGCCCTAAGGTAATTTGGAGTTATTTGGTTGATGGCTTGAATGTCAGACAAAAGGTGAAAACTAATATAGTCATTAACGTGCATCTAAACAGTTGACGACACCAGCAGGACATGGCTTAGAGACTGAGATCCTTGTCCTTTGATTTATCATTGAATTTAGTCAATGAGAGGTACAAGTAGGAGATTGGAGAATGGGAAAATAGAAAATTCTGGATACTTATTCTTGCCCTGGCCTAAGCTAGCATTAGCTGCCTTTCTTCATGAGGGACAGAGCTTCAGTGAAGCAACCCTTCCTTAAAGCAGCAGGTCTCACTTTATTCTGGCAAACACTCCCTCTCCTTGCATCTAGGAGTCATAGTTACTTCGAGATGTTATTCCTCTGAGGATACATGATGATGTTACCCTTGTTTGATTTCCTTTACCCTGACCACTCTTTTGTAAACAGTCCTTTCTCTTCAATGATCTGTTTGGAGTGATCCATCTTGGTCCTGCCAATGCTTTGACTGTTACGATATGCCTAATTATATTCCATATATTATATGGGTCTTTTAAGTGCTTATATAACAGGCATGGAACTGACAGAAACAAAGAAAAATTATCATTTTCATAATAAGCTCAGGACAGTCAGGGACATGAGTGAGGCAGCATATTTCTGTCTTCCCTTTTTCTTTCAGATGTCTTCATGCACTCCTTTGAATGCTAGCCTTCACCCTCACCACATCACGATGATTCATCTCCATGGCCCAAAGATCCATGGTTCAATACTATAAGAACAATGCTATGGAATAACAGCTGTGGTATATTTGCCAGATACTTCTAAGGGTTTTATTTTTTAATTAAAAGTAATTTTAACATTTATTTATTTTTGAGAGAGAGAGAGAGAGAGAGAGAGAGAGAGGAAAGGAGAGGAGAGGGAGAGTGTGAGCAGGGGAGGGGCAGAGAGAGAGGGAAACACAGAATCCAAAGCAGGCTTCAGGCCCTGAGCTGTCAGCACAGAGCCTGATGGGCGGCTTGAACCCATGAACCACGAGATCATGACCTGAAGTCAGACGCTTAACCAACTGAAACACCCAGGCGCCCTATTTCTAAGAGTTTTATATGTATTAACCCAATTAATCTTTACAACAACCCTTTGTACCAGGTAAGTACTGGTATTATCATCTCTTTTTACAGATGGAGACACTTGGGCTCAGGGAAGTTAAGTGGCTTTTACAAAGGCACAGAACTAGAAATGGAGGAGTTGGGATTCTAAGCCAGGGACTATGGCTCCAGCATCTCTGTTCTTAACCACTATGCTCTACTAACTCTTTTTTTTTTTTGTAAGATGTACAACATGATGATTTAATGTATGTATACATTGTGTAATGCTTACTACAGTCAAGTTAATTAACACATCCATCACCTCTTCATTACCTTTTCTTGTCTGTGGTAAGAACACTTAAGATCTATTCTCCTAGCAAATTTCAAGTATGCAATACTGTATTATTAACTATAGTCACTATATCATACAATAGATCTTTAGAACTAATTCATCTTAGAACTGAAAATTTGTAACCCTTTGACCAACATTCCCCATCTCCCCCACCCCCAGCACTCAGCCCCTGGCAACAATCATTCTACTCTCAGATTCTATGAATTTGACGTTTTTTTATATTCTACATATAAGTGAGATCATACAGTATTTATCTTTCTGGGTCTGGTTTATTTCACTTACTTTATACTAACTCTTAACGTGACCATATTTATTTATGGAGCTGGTAGATAAACAATTCCCTGTTTAAATTGTGTTTTTCTTTTTGAATTTACAAAATTTATAGCCCAAAGTCTGACCAAGGCATTGTTATTGGAACTGGCAATAGAGAGGGAGAAACAACATGGTGGGATATGTAGAGTAATCCATCTCACTGTGACTTTTAGAAAGTCATTCAATTTCTGTGGTCCTAAATTGTTTATCTGTAGAGCAAAAGTGTTGAATTAAACCCATTAAGAAAAGAGGAAAAATCTAAAGCATGCATAAGATAGTCAGGAAATAAGAATAAAATTGAACAAAATTAGTACGAGATTATTCCAAGAAATTAAGAAATTTAAGAGAAAATTAACGATGCTATTTTTAAGTTAAATTAGAAATAACAACATATAAAAATGGCAGTAAAGAAAATGGAATTTGATTTTAGGCAGGCTAGATACACATAATTTTTAAAAAAGCAAAAAAAAAAAAAATCCGGACATACAACAGAGAGCTAAAATATAAAGAAAAAATAAAATATAAAAAATGTCCAAATTTAAAAACAAAGTTTTCCAAATGAAAAAAAAAAAGGAAAAAACATAGAGAATAAAAAAGACTCAGTGATTTTTAGAAAAGCATAAAGCAAGTGTAGAAAATGTGTAAAATACATCCTGAGGATTTTGACCTTCAAATAAAAAAAAAAAAAAAAAGATCAAAAGAATCCTATAAGTTTCCAGAAAATGGAATCACCTATGGAAGAATATATAAATATCCAGTTGAAAACATTCAGCTTTAAACACACCATTAAATAACAACCAAAAATTAATAAATGCAGGATTCCATTAAAAGTTAGATATAAACTCCAATAAAATGCTTGCAAAGCCCATGGTATTAACTAAAAATGATTTTTAAAAACCTACAGAAGTGTGAGGTAATGGGTTAAGTTGGTTAAATTAATTAAACAATTACAATTGGTAATTGTATTTCTCTAAATATATAGAAAATATTTAGGAAAAAATATTACCATTAAAAACTATGAGTAACTTTCTTCCTTAATTTTTTGGATTGTTTAAACAGTTTGGAAATTAATGTTTTCAAGTTTATTATAAAAATAAGCTCATTTTACAATAATTAAAAAAGTAAAATGGTTCTAATACTATTTGTACATTTATGGTAAGATAAGTTTTTGTATCATGAAGACTTACCAGTATTTACATAGTGACAATTTACTTAAATTATTGGAAAACTATGTTTCTGTGGAAACTGGCTATAGAAGTCTAGCTCTGCAAATCCAAATAAATCAACTGAAAACAAATATAAAATGCTTGATAACATCTGTGTTCTGAAATGCAGTTAATATACATTAGTTCTTATTCTGTATAGGTAAGACAAAATTAAAATTAATAGAGATGCTCTTATAAACAAAACCACTCCTGGGAATTGCCTGAAGAATTTTTCACTCATACAGAAGTAGAGTTTCTGAGGAATGAGCAGCATTGCCTTACCTGAAATATTGTTAAGTGTTACTTGACTACCTTTTTCAGAGCATTTGCTACTCTCCACCCCCCCCCCCACAGTTGTTGGTAACTGTGGCTGTCAGTAAGTCATCATGAACACTGACAGAAACTGTTGAATCTCAATGCTCATAAATCCTTGTCATCCCTCTCACCGGTGAATGGAGCACTTTAGCAATTTATTTTTAGGAACAAAACTGGAGGACATAGGGAATAGACCCTCAGTATTTTTGTCTTTCCAAAATGCTTCCACAAATGCCCCATTTTCTTTGGCAAACAACTCCTTCTCCATTGCACCCATGTGTTTCCTGGTGGGTTTACCAGTCACCGTGTACCACTCCCCCTTCCCCCCCGTAGTGATTTGTCTAATTATAGGCACATGACAAAAACCTAGTCAATGGAGCCATCCTTTGGGATTTTTTCCCAAAGTTTCTTTTCCTCCCTGTAGGTGGAACTGTAAGAATATAGATTCTGAATAAATAAAACCACTACCCGGGGAGAGAGACCAGAAGAGGAGAAAAAGAGGCATGGTAGATCCAGTTCCAATTCTAGCAGTCCCTAAAATGGCATTGGTTTTTCCTATGACTATGCTAACCCAGACCTGACTTCCAAGAAAGGAACACATATATTTTAAGGTCTTTATTTATTTATTTACTCATATATTAATTCATCTATCCATTCATTATTATAGTCAATAGCTTCTATATGTGTAACAGGTTTATTGAATGGGCTGAATTTGACAGATGAATTAGTAAATTTACTTTATGGACTTGCTCTTCTCTATATACAGAAAAAAAAAATTGGGTAGATCCAAAAGCCTTTCCAGTGATAAATGACTCTTTGGTAATCAAGTGTCCAAACAAATCTTACTTGATCCAAATTCATTTTATTAATATTATTTTTTAATTTAAAAAATGTTAAATGTTTTTATTTGTTTTTGAAAGAGAGAGACAGAGCATGAGTGGGGGAGGAGCAGAGAGAGAGGGAGACACAGAATTCTAAGCAGGCTCCAGACTTTAAGCTGTCAGCACAGAGCCTGATGTGGAGCTTGAACTCATGAACTGTGAGATCATGACCTGAGCTGAAGTTGGATGCTTAACTGACTGAGCCACCCAGGCACCCCATTACTTAATCAAAATTTAAAGCTTCCCCACCACTCCTATGTTTATCCTAGTTCAGGTTTAGAAGCCTACAATGGAGGCATGGAGAGTAGTTGTTTTTCATGCCTCATTTCTTACTTCTCATCTTTCATTTCTATTTAATTATGAGCATGTTTGAGCATCCGTTGACTGTAAGCTATATAAGAGGAGTCAAATGATGCTCTGCTATATTACTGCACATGGCCATGCTTAGAAAAGCCGACTTAGCTCCTGAAACCAATGTACAGTGCTTCAACAGCTTTGAGGTTATCTCTCAGATATCTGGTACTGTTTCTCTTTCGGATGCTAAGTAAATATTTTGTTAGAAAAACTCCCCACAAGAAAACATATGCATTTAAATGCATGACTTTCAATTAATTATTTGGCCTAAGCCTCTTTGGTTACTAAGAACTGCTTATGTCCTGCCTGATTCTGCTTAGGTTCAGCCTACATCTCCTTCCCTACAATGTCAGGACATGACATATTAGACTTGCATGGACTCATCATACATAATTCCATTATTCCAAAGAATAAAGAGAATTTCTACAGATTGTTCAAGTCAACCAAAGGCAAAGAAGATAAGCATAAAGACCCCAATCTTTGAAGACATAAACTACTAACACATGCTCTAGTCCAATCTGATAATGTGAGCAACAAAAGAAATTGGCAAATAGAGTAACTTACATTAATCTAGATCAAACTAGATCAAATTGATTCTGCCCAAGATGGCAGCAACCAAGGCATGTCCAGCATGAGACAACTGTTCTACACAGAGATATTGTCAGAAAGAAATTTCTGGAGTTTCGAATTGGAAGAATGGATTAAAGACAAAACTTTCCAATAGACTGTTTTTAGCTGAAAGGTGGCCTAATTTATATAGAGGCAGTCTGCACTGGGATCCATTTCTTCCTAAGAATTCTAGTGTTTGTATATTTTAATATGTATGTATCTGACTAAAAGCCCCATGACCACTTTATCTACTTGATAAACCTGTGACTGCTCTCTTCTTATTATAGTAAATGATTTCTTGTTTCAAAGTGAAAGTTTTATTTTAGCTTCACTATTTCATGAAACATTTCATGAACAAATGATAGATCACAAACATTTACATAACAAAGAAATAATGTTAAGTTTCAAACTATTAAGCCTTTCAACCATGCCTGGTGTAGGAAAGATCAACTAATAATCCTTGCTGTGCTTCTGGTGAAATTACTGAATAATTCAAAGAAGAAATTATTTAAAGCAAGGCTGCTGAGAGGAGGAGGCTGGATAAGTGACGTGTTGATTCATTAGCCTGTAGTTTCTTCTTGCTGCACATGAAAATAGTGAAGCAAGAATAATGCCATTTTGTAATCTCTGTAGGGGCGATTCTTTTTCTGGAGATGTCACCTGAAGGCGTTAACAACCAGAGCACTTTGTCTTGTTATGTGGTTAGATTGCCTTGTGATAATTTTATTGTTAAAGAAGCAAGTGATTGTTCAAGATTTTATATCAGAAGAATTGCATGAAAGTTTGTGGAATTTGTCCCTTCCCCAACTCCAGAAAGCCTCATTGTTGTATGTACTGCTCCCATGTTATCTTCAAAGTTACCATCCTTCTCCTAAGAATAGTGATTACCCTCTTTATATGCCACATGTTTTGCCATTTTTGAAGATCATTCATGTGCATTATCCTTTGTAGTTTGCCTGACTCCTCTTAAAAATTGGGATCTAAAGCTCCAAGTTCAGGTTACCCTTAGAAAATGCAGTTCAAGCATTTCCAACATCTTTCTCCAGCTAGTCAGCATAAAGGTGGTCTTTACTCTTTCACATGATCAGGGGAAAATGTTAGAGACAGAGTGTGGGCTATATGTATTATTAAAAGTTTCCTATGTCAGTGTTCCCTTTCTGTGACAAGTCAGGCCACAGGAAAAGTTAGTAAATGTAAGGGGAATGAGAGTTTTTAAAAAACATTTACTGAGTCCATACTTATGGCAGGCACTGTGTTAAGGCCTTTGAAAGTATTATTTTATTAAACCTCTTGAAAAGAAAACAACACAAAATGAAAGAAAACAACATGAGGAAGATATGTTTCTCATCTCCATTTTTAAGTGAGGAAAATGTGTAGCACTCAACCTAAAAACTCTTAGATCTAACCAATGAATTCACTAAAGCTGTGCAATATAACATTAACATAAAAAATCAGTAGCATTTCATACACTATTAATGAATTTTCTGTGTAAGAAATAAAGAAATTGTCCCTTTATGATATCATCAAGAACAATAAAATAGGAATAAATTTAAACAAGAAGGTGAAAGCTCTGAACTCTGAAAACTTCAAGACTCTGATAAGAGAATTTGAAGAAGATACACACAGATATAAAGATATCCTGTGTTCATGGATCAAAAGAATGAATATTGCTAAAATACTTTTACTACCCAAAGCAATCTACAAATTCCATGTGATCTCTATAAAAATTCCAATAACATTTTTCATTAGGAAAAACAATATGAATATTTGTATGCAACCACAGAATACCCTAAATACCAAAGCGATCTTGAGAAAGGGCATAGCTAAAGGCATCACACTCTGATCTCAGATCATAGTATAAGTCTATAGTAATCCAAACAGTATGGTGCTGGCATAAAAACAGACAAATAAACCAAAGGAGGAGAATCAAGACCCCAGAAATAATCCCAAGCATATACTTCCCGCTATTTAACAAGAAAGCTAAGAATACTAAATGGAGAAAAGGCAGTCTCTTCAATAAGTGGTTCTGGGATAATTGGATATTCACATGTAAAAGAATGGAAATGGACCCCTTTCTTTCATCACTCACAAAAATTAACTTGAAATGAATTAAAGATTTAAATGCAAGACCCGAAATTATGAAACTCCTAAAAAAATAAATAAGAACAAAGTGACCTGACGTGGGCCTTGGTAATGATTTTTTTTGGATACGACACCTAAAACGCAAGTAACAAAATAAAAATGAACAAGTGGAACTACATCAAACTAAAAAAGCCTCTGTACAGCAAAAGAATCCAATAAAGTAAAAAGACAACCCACAGGATGAGAAAAGATATTTGCAAACCATATATCTCATAAGGGACTGATATCCAAATTATATGAAGAACTCATACAACTCAGTAACAACAACAAAATAACTGAATTTAAAAATGGGCAAAGGACCTACACAGACATTTTTTCCAAAGAAGATACATAAAACATACCAATAGGTACATGAAAAGATGCTCAACAACACTAGTCATTAGGGAAATGCAAATCAGAATCACAATGAGATATCTGTTATTATGGTCATTGTCAGAAAGGCAAAAGGTAACAAATGCTGGCATAAAGGTGGAGAAAAGGGAACACTTGTACACTATTGGTGGGATTATAAATTGGTATAGTCACTGTGGAAAATTTTATAGATGATCCTCAAAAAATTAAAAAAAAAAAAAAGAACTGCCAGATTATCCAACAATTCCACTTCTGGGAATATCCCCAAAGGAAACAAAAACATTAACTAAAACATGCATCCACATGTTCAAAGCAGCATAATATACAATAGCCAAGACATAGTAACAAACTAAGTGTCCATCAATGGATAAATGGATGAAGAAGTTATGGTAAACACACACACACACACACACACACACACATACACACATACACACACACATACACACACACAGTGCAATATTATTCAGCCCTAAAAAATGAGAAAATCTTAACATTTGCAACAACATGGATGGACCTTGAAGACATTATGCTAAATGGAAGAAGTAAGAAAGAGAGAAAGATAAATACTGTATGATCTTACTTATATGTAGAATCTAAAAAAATTTTTTTTAAACAAACTCATAGAAAGATAAATCAGACTTGTAGTTGCCAGAGGAGGGTAGGGGGGAGGAATATTTGGAAATAGGTAGTTAAAAGTACAAATATCCAGTTTTAAGATAAATTAAAGGCTAAGGATGTAATGTACAACGTGATGACTATGGATACTAATGGTGTGTGAGATCTAAGAGAGTTGTTAAGAGAGCTAATTCTAAGAGTTCTTATCATAGGGAGATTTTGTTTTCTTCTTTTTATTGTATATATATGAGATGATGGATGTTAACTGAATCTATTGCAGTAATCACTTCACAATATATGTAAATCAAATTATCATGTTGTATGCCTTAAGCTTACACAATGCAGTACGTCAATTCTTATTTGTTAAAATCAGAAAAAATTAAGTAGCATCTTCAGTTAGAGGTGATCCAAGAATTGTGGAAAGAAGAAAGATGAGATTGCTTTCTGACATTTGTAGTATAAAAATCACACAATGAATAAAATGCTGAGAGATGAGAATGTCTTATAAAGAGATTTGCTCTTGTCAAGCAATGACTGACTACTCTTGACCGAGGACATCAATACTCCTGAAGGGAAACAAAAAGATTGATCTGCCAGGAAGTCGCACATAAATTCCAGTGATAGAAACAAATAAATGTTATATCCATCCAACCAACACTCAAAGGAAATAAAAAAGTAGACAATAAATTCAAATATTCCAGTGTTGTTAACAAGACCACCCATGTTGTGGAGATTAATCTGTTGAACTGAATAAACCTGATGGTAATTAAAATTCTATTCATCTACTGTTTCTTATTCAGATTCCACATAGCATTCTAATTATGATATGGTTTCTCATGAAGTCTGCCAAGAGAGATAAAATAATAAGGACTCAAGTACTTCAAACTGCATGACAATTATGTTTTAACCAGGAAACTTAGAAATTAGCATTCTGATTTTATCTGCCAGTGTCATAAATCTGGTTAATGCAAATTTTTCTCTGAGAAACTTATCTGCTGTCTCAATTTAGTTTCTTGAGCTAGTATGCTTGAGGAGTAAACACGGGGCACTGGAAAACTGACAAAGGTAATAAATTAATAACTACATGTTAAAATTTCCCCTCAAAATATAGAAAAAGTATGAAATTATCTGCCCTCCTTCCACTTCTTTTAAGTTATAATACTCAAGCATCTAATATGTTCCAGGCATTATACTAGATGCTAAACATCTACCACTCTACTACTAATCTACTTTTATATGAACCCTAATTGAAATATTTTATAATATGAATTTTATAAATTAAGAATTTCAACATCAGAAATATCAGGAAGGGTTAGTTTCTTGTGGTTTAATGTACCTCTGTATCAGGGTGCTTCGATGGTATACTTCAAATCAATTACATTTCAATACTAACATATCAGTGTCCCTGAAATCTACTCCTTCAAATCTCTTCATTCTCAAATCTATAAATCTGATGTCAACTCCCTTTTAATGAGCTATGATAGAAATATGAATTTAAGATAGAACTCTTCTTTGCAATGCCCAAAGCATCCTTGCCAAACTCAGAGTAGTTTAGAAAACAAATAAGGAATCCCAATGTCAAAAAAACCCAAGAAGAAATTACGTCTAAACCAAGCAAGGAGTCTATGATAAAACATGAAGATTTACCTTGATGGTATTTGCCCTGGCATAACAATGTTAATGAATGAATGACAGAGAAAGACCAGAATGAAACACTGGGGGAAAAAAATGTAACTTTGAGAAAATTTTTCATCAAATATATGAGCTCTTAGAATTTTCAATCCTAGTCCTCTATGTTACCAAAATTTTAGTTGCCTTTTGAAATGTGTGACTAAATTCCCTCAAGGAGAGAAAGGCAGTCTGAATGATTCATTCACAAAACAATTGCCACAGTGACTGAGCAGTTCTGACGTGATGTTTAGCCATTCTCAATTATCACTCAATTTGTCTGAGGAAAAACAACAACAACAACGATGATCTTCAGTCACCAGCAATAACTAGGTAACAAATTGGATCCTGCTGCTCTGTACAAATTCCACACCAGTCCATATGTGGCAGTGGCTGTGCCAAAGACCAGATAAAGAGGTAATTTATCAAGGTCATCTTCTTTCAGTTAGCCCTGAGTTTTCAAAATATAATAAAAAAAGAACTGGAAGAAGGTGAGCAATGGCTGATTCCTATTCATAGAACTATATCTTGGATCTTGTTCTTTGAGAAGCTAAGTCTAAAGAACTAAATTTTCATACTAAATGTCTTCAGAAAGAAGTTAGTCTTTGCTAGTGATTTTTTACAACCTTTAGGTAAAACACCTGTAAAACAACAGATACATTTACTTTATGTTATGGATCTTGGCCCTAGCTTGTTATCAGTAGAGGACTTGTTGGTGAGAATTCATACATGTATTTATCCAGTAATTTGTTATTTAGTGCCTACTCTGTCTTAAAGGCTGCATGTAAGGTTTGGTGAACATAGAGAACAAGAGTATCTCAGCTGTGAAGAAACCTAAGTCAAAGAGTGATACAAATGAATACATGAACAAGTTAAGAGCAATGTTGACAGTTTCAGAGTTGTGTGCTTATCTTTAAACTCATCAAGATGTGTACGTTAAATATGTACAACTTGTTTGTATGTCAATAATATCTCAATAAAAATGAAACAAACACAACAAAATGTAGTGGGATGGGTTCTCCTTATGCAATGCTACCACTCATGATCTGTGCAACCTTAAAAATTGCTAACCTCTGGGGCACCTGAGTAGCTGAGTTGGTTAAGCAAGCATCCATTAAGCATCTGACTCTTGATTTTGGCTCACGTCATGATCTCACGGTTCGTGAGTTCAATCCCTGTGTGAGGCTCTGTGCTGACAACGTTGGAGCCTGCCTGGGATTCTCTTTCCCTCTCTCTCTGCCCCTCCCCCGTTCCTGCTTTCTCTTTCAAAATAAATAAATAAACTTTAAAAAAATTTCTAACTGCTATCATTTTCAGTTTATCTCTGTATTTATAACAATTAGAAAAAATGTAAGCATCGTGTCTCCTAAAAAGATATGTCCATGCCTTAATCTCCAGAGCCTGTGAATGTTTTCTTACTTAGAAAAAGGGTCTTTGCAGTCGTAATTAAATTAAGGATCTTGAGATGAGCTTAATTTGGATTATTCAGGGGGGTCCTATATGTGGCCACAACCTCAAAGAAGATGGAGCCACCAGAAGCTGGAAGAAGCAAGGAATGGAATCTTTCTTATATGCTTAGGAGGAATGTACCCCTGCTTGCTTTCAGACTTTTGGCTTCCAGAGTTGTGAGAGAATAAATTTCTGTTGTTTTAAGTCAACAAGTTCATGTAATTTATTATGGCAGCCCTAGAAAACTAATAAATTAGTAAAGGGCTTAAAACATTACCTGAGGCCTAGTAGGCATTCAATAATAATATCTGGGACAATGAGAATAATGATGAAGAGGATTATGATAATTTTCTTTTATAATCAGCAGAGTCAATGTGCATAATCCTATAAAAGACTTTTTTTTTAGGTTGTTTTGACAGGCTTAGAAGATAAATTTTTTAAACATTTACATCAGTGTGCCTTCCAAATCTGTTGGCAAGTTAGTCTGGGTGTTTTCATCTATACATACACACTGCTTTATCTACTATACATATTTTATTTTGCATTTTGGTAAAAAGCAGGAGAAAGAAAAGTAAAATGGATGAAAGGGTTAAAAATTAGTCAGCAATTATAAATACATTAGAAAACTAATTTTGAATGTCAGTAGCTGGCGCATTAACGGTGATAAGGACAAAACATAATATTGGTGTGTACAACTCACTGAGTCACAGGGTAGGAATTGGTTAGTTTGGAGCCATGAAGAGCTGATATAATTAACATTGTTTTCCATGGATTTATGGAAACTCTTGAAGGTTGACATTCACTTAATCTCTGTGAGTGATAAGACAAGGAGATGACATACTATCAAGGCTGCTAATACCTCACGGTAGACTGGAGGAGCTGTTCTTTGTATATAACACACACAAAATTTATGGGTATAAGATTTCAAAGCCTGATCCTAAACCTTGACATTCAAACTTGAAAGCTTAAAAATTGCAAAATTTTGTGAGAATAATATTCTGCTAGCAAGAGCACTGAAGGAATTTTTTTTTTTTTTAAGAATTAGAAGGTTTTGGTGTTTTAATGTGATCCATTATTAGTATAGTTAGGTGTATTTATAGCAAATGATGGTGTTTTAAAGAATGACAGTTATTTCACCACAGGAATTGCTTAAAGAGGAAATTTCTTTCTTGAGATTAGGAAAGGGATTATCTATAAGCAAAACTCAGGTAAGAGTATCTACTTTCAAATATATATTGAAATTAAATTTTTCAAAACTTTTACCCGAATGATCCATCTTCTATTTTAAATAAAGAGCCTCCAAAATAATAAAAATACATAAATGGCTGACTGATTGACCTCTAACCCTGAAAAGAGCTTTAAACTTCAAGATTTTCCTAGCAATAGGAAGAAAACTTTAAACCACCCACTGTTTTGGGATCCCTGGATTCTCAAAGAAAAACAAATAAACTACCCACCATTTAACAACAGAGGAATGGTTATACAGTAGCAGTTAGTTTGTTTTTATGTTTCATAAACTAATAGGAAAGGTGGCTGAAGGAAGGAGAGTTATCAGAAATCAATTTGAACGAATGACTACGGATGAAGCTAGAAAAGAACTAATCCTATGGAGAAAACAAACCAAGTATATCCAGCGTTGTCACATAGTAAAGTCGTAGGTACAAGGAAAGGTCTGATTCTGAATCTATGATTTGAGAAGACTCTCAGCTAAATAAAGCTAATTCACCTCTATGGTATCAGGGCACAGTTTAAAGTACTTCGGTGTAATACGAGAAGTGACAGTCTTTCCCACACTGTGGAACATTACTCTAGTGTCTGTGGTGGCTCCTGGGAGTCTGTGGTAGACTCCTGTATGCTACGTGTGCACCTGGACGGAGGCCAAAGTAGTAGGGACACCATTTAGTTGAGGCTATAGTATTTGCCGGCAACTGTGATTCCCAGTAAATGTGGAATAATTGTCCACCATTCCTCCTCAACATTTTGGAACCTAGCAGGAATGGTGGTGGTCAGAGGGCATAGAACTGCCTGGTGGGTATCCAAGAATGTCAGTGATCACATGGCTACAGATCAGCTCCACATTCATGAGGAAGTGTGAGATACTATTATGTGACCACTTGGGGACTGTCCAAAAACACTTTCTAGAATCTCTGCAGGCTTTGAGGACTTACATAGGGAGGTGATGTCAAGAACCAGTGAAATTTGAATAAGTAATGCAAATATAGCCCTATTTATACAGTTCTTGAGAAACTTGTGTAGCTAATATGTGAACAATTACATTTTTTGGTGGTAAAATATGTAACCATTAAAAATAATTTCCAGAAATCTCAATACAAATGAAAAAGCTTTTTACAATCATATATGTAAATAAACATAAGTATATCTAGCTAGATCTGTCTTTATATTTATTAATTCAGCAAGCTAAATCCCTAAATGGATTTTAACTATATATAGAGGTTGTGACCTAAAATGTAGTCTATATGGAGCACATGAAATTAACTTTGGATCCATGTAGCAACTCAGAAACTTTCTTATTTTGTATAATATTATGACACTTAGATATCTCCATGAGAAAAGTTCAGAATATGTTTTAATTTGTTTTTAAATTGATTTTAGTGGAAATTTTTGGTGGGGACTGAGGAATTTAAATGCTAATTAAGTTTTCTAAGGTTATTAATTCAATACATCCTTATTGTTGGTTACATACCATTCCTGGTGTTATAAATGGAACAATGAATAATATCAGGTAATCATAAGTGTTTTGATAAAAAATAAAGTAAGGTGACAGAATAATAAGGATGATCAGAGAAATCCTAAGAATAACAAGATGATTTTTAAGTTATTAATCATATTTGTTTTCATTTATATTTTAGTATATTTAAATAAATTATACCAAATAGCCAACCTGAAGCAAAAAACTTTGTTCTACAGTACATCTTAGTTTTAGTTCTACATAGTTAAGTAAAAGGTTTGAGAAAGCTTGAACTTCTGAAAGAAATGTGTATGTGTGTCTTTCAGGGTATATTTGAGTGTGTGTGTAACATACAAAGACAGACAAACTGTGGTTCTGAAAAACCCCCAAAATCTATATTAATCCTTACATTCAAAAGCTAGCCATGTACCCACAATGAACTATCAAAAAGAGAAATTAAGTAAACAATCTCATTTATAATAGCATCAAAAAGAATAACATACTTAGTAATATATTTAACCAAAGAAATGCAAGATCTGTACATTGAAAATTATAAAGCATTAATGAAAATAATTAAAGAAGTAACAAATAAATGGGAAGTTATTCTGTGCTCATGTATTAGAAGAATTAATATTCTTAAAATGTCCATACTACCCAAAGCAATCAACAGATTCAGCACAATCTCTATCAGAATTTCCATGGTGTTTTTAAAGAGAAAAAAAACAATCCTAATTTATCTGGAACCCCAAAAGACCTTCAATAGCTAAAGCAATTTTGAAAAAGAACAAAGCTAGGAAGCAACACACTTCCTGACTCTAAATTATATTAAAAATCTATAGTAATTAAAACAGTATGGTATTAGTATAAAAACAGACCTATGTATATATATTGGAATGTACAAAGCACAGTGGTTTTTTACTCAGCCTTTAAAAAGAAGGAATTCTTATCATTTGTAACAATATGGGAAAACTTTGAGGACATTTTGCTAAGTGAAATAAAGAAAAATACTGCATAGTATCACATATGTGGATCTAAAAAAAAAAGTCAAACTCCTAGAAACAGAGAGTAGAAAATTGGTTTGAAGTTTTCAAGGTTTTAGGGAGAATGGGGAGGATTCACAAAAACAGTACAAATGTTTAGTTATAAGATAAATTAGTTCTGAGGATCTAATGTATGACATGGTGACTATAGCTCATAATACTGTATTGCTGTATAATTGAATTTACTAAGAAAAAAAAGAAAAAAAGGTGAACATGTGAGTTGATGGATGTGTTAATTCACTCAATGATGGGAATCTTTTCATAGTGTATACTTATATCAAGTTATCACATTGTACACCTTAAATATCTTCCAATTTATTAAATCTGGGGAAAAACTAAAAAAAGAAATCTGAAATTTCCTCAATTTCACTCAAAAATGTGACTGCTTAAATAGTCATTAGGGGAGGAAAAGGGCTGCCAATACCTGAAATGAAAAGATGAGCTATATCAATATAAAGATCATATTGAAGTCTGTTATTAATTCAACAAAGCCCTCAAAATTCTTAATGGAGATAGTACATTTTATAAAGGGTGAAGGAGGCTATAAATACAATAAAATGAAGGACAAGAGTAGAGGTGAATACGCATTTATCTGCAACATACCTTTTCACTTTCAATTACCTACTGTTATTTATGAGTGTCATATTTGCCATTACTAGTGATAAATCACGTTTGCCACTTCAGATGATAAGCATCGATTTGTAATTCAGTTGTTCTTCATGAGACAACTGTATATATTATACCTCAGGGTGACTGACAGCAAGGGTTAAATACAAAAGTCTGAAAGAACAATAGTTATGGCATAAAACAAGAATGGTTACAAAGTAGAAGATTTTTACAGTTCTGAATTATAATTATAGAAAATTATTGCAAATCCCACTATTTGTTTCTATCAAGTGTTTCAGATGGTTAATCGTTATTTTAAGCAATGGTGAAAAATACTTCTAGTGTTAAGAATAGAAGGTTTCAAAAATTTATATATATCACACTTGCATCATATTAAAATTTACGTAAGAAAAGTGAGCTGAAGAAATACCTTAAAATATTTTAGGGCAAAGATCTCTGCTTCTGGCTATGATGCAGGCATTGGTACTGGGCTAGTCTTCCTGCTGTACTCAACTGTAAAATTGTACAAACTATGTAAGATAACTTTTACCAGGCTGTGGACAACTGACAATACAAGATTTTAATCCCTAAGAGAAGGGACATTCTCAAGGTAATCCCCAGGGTTAGCCTGGCCCAAGGAAAATTTCTTAATTTCAGTTGCAGCACTCTGAATCCAGTGCAACGACTGAAGCAGAGCCCTAGTAGAAAGCAGAGTTTTGAGTTCAGGGCAGAGCTGAAATGATTGGATTCAGCTAGATGCAGCACTATAAAGGAAAGATCTGTACAGAAGCAGAGCCCAGAGTTCAGTATGAAAGTCTCATCCAAGTCCTTGGCAGAAGTCTGTACTACACATAGGTAAGAGACCACCACAGGTTTAGAAAGTGGCTAGTATGGGATGGAGATTGCAAAAAAAGATATTAAAGGCTAAGCAGTGCTGGAAACATTGGGATCCAGCCAAAGTGGAGAAACCTTAAATCTTCATTATTGTCTTTACCATCCAATTCCAGTTGAGATATAGGAAGAGGATGCCTTAGTAGTAAGGATTATGTCCTAGAGTAAGAACAGAGACTAAAATTAAGCTCTTACAATATTAACATAGGACCAAAGACTTTGAAAGGTAAGTTCTAACAGGTTAGAGAAGCATGATGAACACTGTGGGCTTTCCACAGATCTGCCCTACCAAATTGTAAAACCAACTCTATACAAGTTCAAGGTGAGCATCCAGTTAGCAACCCATGTAACAGAACAAAATCAATACTTTGCAGAGAAAGGCAATGGAAGTTATAGTATCTACATAGTGTAATTCACAATGTCCCCATATATGATCAATAATGTCAGAAGTATAAAGAAGCAGGAAAATAGACCCCATTTTTTTAAGCAATCCATAAAAACTTACCTAATGGTGGCATAACATTGGGAAGAGTAGACAAAGACTTAAAACAGCATTAACACTTTAAAAATCAGAATCTAAGGAAAATATTACCTTAAAGAATTACCAAACAAATATATCAGCATAAAATGAAAATAATGAAATATAATAGCATAGAAATTCTAGAACTTAAAAAATGCTTCAGGCAATTAAAAAATTACTATATGTGCTTCACTGTATTGTACATGGCAGAAGAAAGAGGAAATGAATACAAGGCTATATCAACAAAAAATTGACTTCAAAGAAAAATGAAAAGAGTTCCAGAATTTTCCTAAATAATATCAAATGGTCCAACATACATGTAATTTGAGACTGAAAGGAGAAGAAAGTGACTACTGGGTAGAAAAAAAATATTTGAAAAAAAATTTAGGTATAAAATTTCTCAAATGTTATTAAAAACTTTGATCTAGAGATTTAATAAATTCAGCAAATCCTGAGCAAGATAAATATGAAAGAACCCACACACACCAAAGCAAATCATAACCAAATTTCTGTAAGTTAAAGTTTAAATCTTGAAATAAAAGAGAAAAGAAACACAGTACATGAGAGGAAATAGGATGAATGACATCTGTCTTCTCATTGGGAAAATAAAGAGAAAGAAGGGTAGAAATAATAAAATGATATCTTTAAAGTTCTGAATGAAAAAAAACTATCAATCTAGAATTTATTATTCAGCAAAACTATCTGATAGAAACAAAAGTGAAAAACCTTTATAGACAAATTAAATAATTGAGAAAGTATGTCTTTAGCTGTACTGAATTACATGAAATGCTTCAACATGTTTTCAGGATGAAGGGAAAGATGCTTTCAGAAAGGAATGAAGAGCCCTAGAAATAGTAATTAAATGGATAAACATAGTAGTATTTGTATTTGTTCTTTTTAAATTCTCTTAAAATGACTAAAACTAAAAATAATACATTTGTAATGTGGGTTAATAACGTATACAGAAATATAAATAACAACAATAGTGCAAAAGAAAAGAAGTAGGTAAACTAAATGATAATATTGTAAGTTATAGCATTCCAGAAATGGAGATTTTGAAGTGTAAACTATAATAAGGAAAGTAGGAAGAGAGAATTGTGACTTGGGAACTGAGTAGTAAGTGTAAGAAGTGTGAAATGGTAAAATATTGACCCTAATACATGCATAAATTAAGCATGCTAACCCTAAAGCTACTGCTAAAAATAATCAAAAAGAGGTAAAGATAAGCCAGTAGAGAATAAAAAATGGAATACTAAGAATATTCTATAGTATAGGAATAAAAATTTCTTTTACTACTCATAAAACAACATTTCGTTTTCAATACTGTCCTGAACACTTTTGACACTTCTGATCACCAAGTGTGTAAGGGTTTCCTCCCACCACGAAATTCTCAAACACTAGCTGAGTGTTTTATAATTTAGCTAAAATCCGATACTAACTGAAGATAACATCAGATCTCACAGGTTAAGGGTTCAGTCCCACCAGACTGCTCCTAACTTCAGATGCTAATCAAGAGTCCATGTTGTTATCTGTGCTTCTGAATGACTAGCTATAAATTGGAGGTACCAAGAATCCCCTCCTTGGGTGCAATTTGTTGAGTGGCTCATAGAACTGACAGAGAGCGTTTGCTTAATAGATTACTGGTTTATTATAAAAGAATATAACTCAGGAACAGCCAGATGGAAGCCATACATAGGGCAAGGCCTGTAGAAAGGAGCACAGAGCTTTCATGCTGTCCCTAGGGTATCCCATTTTTAGCACTTCTGCGCATTCACCAACCTTGAGGCTCTCTGAACCCCATCCATTCCGGTTTTTTTGGAGGCTCCATTACTTGTTATGATGATTAAATCATTGACCATCAGTGATTAGTTCAACCTCCCCAGAAAGTGTGGGGAGGAAGTGAAAGTTCCAACCCTCTAATGTCAAGGTCAGTTCTTTTGGCCAACAACACCCATCCTTATGGGTTTTTCAAAAGCCTTTTCCTTAACATAATTTGGGTGTCTTTGAAAGGGGCTTGTTATGAATAACAAAAGACTTTTTCTCTTTTAAAGCTCTTATCACAGAGAAAATTCCACCAGGTTTTTAAGAGTTCTGTGCCAGGAAAGGGGATGAAAACCAAATATATATTTCTTACTATGAATCACAATATCACATCAATTGACCCCAGAAAAGCTAAGAAATTTGCTCTGGTTTATGCAGCAAGACAAACATATTAAATTTAAAACCTAAGAATGGATAGGAGGAGAAAAAAAAGTATTGTAATTTTCTGATGATAGATATGATAATCCACATAGAAAATGCAAGAGAATCTACAGATAAACATTTAGAACAAACACAAATTCATCAATATACTAAACACTAGATAAGCATAAAAACGCCAGTGATATTCCTGTATGATAGCAAAAAAAAAGAAAAAAGAAAAAACAAAACACCAGCAGCTCTAAAAAAAATACCATTTACATTAGTAAAAAATATATAAAGAAATTAAGAATCTAACAAAATATGTGCAAGTTCTTTCAGGAGAAATTAAAAAATATAATTTAAAGAGTTGAAATAATGCTAAAATAGTATAAATATTCTATTTTCTGGATAGTAAAACTGTATTCACTATTGTAATGAGTTATAAAATTCCAATTCCAATAAAAATCCTTCAAGCTAATTCCAAATTCATGTGGAAAGCAGAGTGAAGATAATCCAAGTCATACCTGAAGAAGACAATGATTGAGGAGCTGAGGATACAACCTATAAGACATTAAGACTCATTATAAAGCTATAATAGTTTTGCGGTGCCTGGGTGGCTCAGTTGGTTGAGCGTCCGACTTCGGCTCAGGTCATGATCTCCCGCCTCATTAGTTCGAGCCCCACATCAGGCCCTGTGCTGACAGCTTAGAGCCTAGAGCCTGCTTCAGATTCTGTGCCTCCCTCTCTCTCTGCCCCAACCCACTAGCATTGTCTCTGTCTCTCTGAAAAATAAATAAACATTAAAAAAAGTTTCTTTAAGAAAAGCTATAATAGTTTAAAAAATATTGTAGTATTGGTACAGGGAGAGAAAATAGAATCGTAAAATAAAATAGGTCAAAAACAAACCCCTGCATATACAGACATTTGATATTATGTAGACTGAGCATTATAAACATAGGAAGGAAAGATTACTCCATAAATGATACCTTGAAAACTGATAATTCTTTATGTGTATTCTTTCTTTCTTTATATATATATTTTATGTATATCTTTTATATATATATATGTGTTTACTACTTCACACTACACACAAAAATTAACTGAAGAATAACAATATAAGACTAGTACATAGGAAGAAATATTTTTTTTTAATTTTTTAACACTATTTTTGAGAGAGACAAAGTACTAGTGGGGAAGGGGCAAAGAGAGAGGGAGACACAGAATCTGGAGCTGGCTCCAGGCTTTGAGCTGTCAACCCAGAGCCCGAGGCTGGGCTTGAACCCAGGAATTGTGAGAAATAGTGAACAGTGCTAGAATAATTGTACATAATTAAAAATGTAAATTTATATCTCTTATACTTTACATCACACTCAATCTCTGATGAATTAGATATGTGATCATTTTAACAACGTGGAAGACATAAAAAAGTGGGTTATTGAAATGTGGTACAAGGAAAACTTCTAAACCATAGTAAAAGATATGATGAAATATTAAATAAAAATTAAAAACTACTTAATAGTAACTGAAGTGAAGGGGAGCAGAATATACCACCCCAGAAGGAAAACAAGCAAAATTAATACAAATAGCAAAATAGGAAGATATTTATAGAAGATAAAACATAGAATTGTGTATCTATAGCATATATAAATATATATCATATAATATATAATATATATGTTATAGATATATATCTTAAAATCAATAAGATATAGGAGAAAGATCAGAAAGACAATTGGAGAAAGAATTTGAAAAGGCAATTGAAAGACAATACATATGAGTGATGGAAATAAAGAGTTTTGTTTGAGGTCATTAACTTTTTTTTAATTGTGATATAATTAACATACAGTACTATAATTCAGGTGTACAGTATAATAATTCAACAATTGTATACATTACGCAGTGCTCATCAAGATAAGTATACTCTTGATCCCCCTTATTTTACCTTCTACCCACCCATCTTCCCTCTGACAACCAGCGGTTGTTCTCTGTATATCAAAGTCTGGCATTTTGTTTTGTTTTGTTTTTCCTCCCCCTTTCTCTCTCTCTCTCTCTCTCTCTCTCTCTCTCTCTCCCTTTCTCTCTTTCTCTCTTTAGTGTGATTGTTTATTCTTTCTTTATTTTTTCTTCCATGATTTTATTTAAATACAGGTTAATTTAATATAGTGGTGTATTGGTTTCAGGAGTAGAATTTAGATATTCATCACTTACATATAACACCCAGTGCTCATCACAACAAGTGCCTTCCTTAATGCCCATCACCCAGTTAGCCCATTCCCCCATCCACTTCCCTTCCAGCAACCCTCAGTTTTTTCTCTATAGTAAGACTCTCTTATGTTTTGCTTCCTTCTCTGTTTTTATCTTATTTTTCCTTCCCCTCCCTTATGTTCATCAGTGTTCTTTCTTAAATTCCATATATGAATGAAATCATATGGTATTTTTCTTTCTCTGACATATTTCACTTAGTATTTTACCCTCTAGATCCATCCATATTGTTGCCGATGGCAAGACCTCATCCTTTCTATGGCTGAGCAATATTCCATTCTATATATAAACCACATCTTCTTTATGCATTATTTTATGGATGGATGTTGGCCATTGTAAATAATGCTGCAATAAACACAGGGTTGGATATAACTTTTGAATTAGTATTTTTGTTTTCTTTGGCTAAGTAGCATAAAGTTTTATATTTAAAATCATGAACATTTAAAGAAAACATTAAGTACTGGTTTTTGTTGGTGTTCTTGTTATTTTGAGTTATGAGGACTGACAAAATACAGAATATTAAAAGATAGATAATATCTAGTGTTTTCACAAGCTTTGGAGAATGAACGCTTTTTTACCTGGTTTGTCAACTTAAACAAAGAGGTAAACTGAGGCAATCCCAGATTATCAGAAATTGAGTTTGCTCAAGAATAGTAGAGGAATTGCAATTTGGGAAACACATGCTAGCAAGCTGTAGGTGAGTTCTTTGAGGGTTTGGGCAGGTTGTGTGTACAGGCAAGGAGTGCAGAGAGGGGAAAGTCCACCCAGGATCCCAGCAGTTAAGTTCATTGGCTTGAAGGTGTGGAGGGATTCTTGACAGATGTTTACTGCTCATGAGATAAGTTTTGGTGTTCTGTAAATTAGGTATTCGCAGGAAATCAGTCTCTTAGTTCTGAAGTTTCATTCTTCTGAGATGCACACGTGAGATTCTCTATTTCATATCCTCCAATTCCATTTTAGATTGAAATCTTTTCACAGTTTGTTTTATTTAAGATTAATAATTGCTGTTTCCAGAAAACAGTTTGACCTAAGGTTTAAAAGCCTTTGGCTAAGGTTCTCCAATTCTAGAGTTTCACTTAAAAAATACACACACACACACACACACACACACACACACACACACACACAGTACATACCAGCAAACTGGTCCATTGTGGCAATGTTTAGAACTAAGGGAGGGGCACCTGGGTGGCTCAGTGGGTTAAGCGTCAGACTTCGGCTCAGGTCATGATCTCGTGGTACATGAGTTGGAGTCTCGCATCAGGCTGTGTGCTGACAGCTCAGAGCCTGGAGCCTGTTTCTGATTCTGTGTCTCCCTCTCTCCGTGACCCTCCCCCATTCATGCTCTGTCACTCTCTGTCTCAAAAATAAATAAACGTTAAAAAATTAAAAAAAAAAGAATATATATCCTTCAGAATCAGATGTGACATGATATAGCTATCCACTCAAATAAAAAGATCCATGATTAGTCTTGGAAATTTATCTATGATATATTGAGTTAAAAAACTTATTGTTACAAATCAATATATGCAAGATTATCCCACTTAGTTTGTTGATTTAATATTAGTTTATGAATTTATTAAATATAACTAAATATAAACACAAATATATTAGTTTTCTGTGAGAAGACATCAGTTAACATCTTCCCGCCTGTCAAAAATTGATTATCAGAGAGAAGGGTTTCATTTTTATCATGCGATTATGTGGGTTCTTATTCCACTTTCTTCATTTTCTTTGTCTTCTAACTTTACAACAATACATGCATTAAATATTAGAAAACATAAATAAAATTTATAAAAATTAAAACCATGCCATTTCTTGCTGATTATTTTCACCAAAGGAGGAAAGAATTTTACCTAGGTTTATCTTTGGCTTTGGAATTGGAAGCTTCTGGGAGCTTTCAGCTGTGTCTTTTGCATTTTCTATAATCATTGCCCAGAGCATAGCAACTGAAGGTAAAGGTAAATAAATTGGTCACATTTCTTTAGCCAAAGCTTTCTCTAGATTTATGAAATAAATGAAACATAATACATCCAGTCTGACTCTTTTGGCCGCTCAGAAAGTGGATAATGATTCTTACTGCCAAATTAATCACAGAAACCTTCACTCTGATATATTTGATATGCAAAATGGATGAAGCCACTTTCAGCTACCTGTTCAATCCAAAGGAAATAGCATATATTTTGAGACATTTTTTTGGAAAATTCTATTTAACTGGAGCTTTTGAGAATAACTATTGTGGTTCCTTTATTTGGGGAAACAGGAAGGAAAGAAAATGTAATCACCATTACGGCAAATACTGGACTAGTTGTTTTTTGTAATTAAAAAAAAAATACTTGCTATGATCTCCTTAAAAAGGTATGGTTTTCTTGATTGTATAAATAGGAAATGTAATCAGAGAATATATGACTAATCCAAGCCATCCATTTAGGAAAAGAGAAAAGTAAAATTTATGCATAGTCATTTTTTTATTATTTTTTTAAAATTTGAATACCCATGACTTTTTTTTTTTTTTTTTTTTTTTTTTTTTTTTTTTTTTTTTTTTTTTTTTTTGCTGGAGGAAAGACTAGGAAAGTGGTTGGCATGATTATAAATGTCTCATTTTTTTGCCAAATGGGGTTAAAAGTCTATCTCTTGAATAACACATGCAAATAACCCTGAATCTCCATTTTTCCCCTATATTGCCATTTCTGTAAAGCAAGAGGACCACTTTTTCTTGGAATTTATCTGACACTCCTGTTTTGTAAGAATTCAGTTATCTGGGGCAGACCAATCTAAAGAGGAATTTGTTTTCAGAACATGCAAGAATAAGATCACCTTTATTTAAAAAATGTTTCCAGAAGATCCAGAAAATTGTGTACATGAGGTTCTAAACCTTTATAAGAGAGTAAATAAAAAACTTCCCTTAGATGGTAATAGTCAATTTTCTGTCTTTAGATTAATGAAAGGAATTATAGAGTATGGGAAGCATATAAATCAAAGTCAGACCGTGTTAACCTGAAAATAGAAAGCTGCAATGAGGCAAATGAATCTACTTGGGGTCAAAGAATTGCAATTCAGGGAATACAGATTCAAGTAGAAATTGAAATACTGCCCTGCTTGTAGGGTGAAAGCAAGGGTTTGTTTTTTGTTTTTGTTTCATACATTTTTTTTTACATTTTCTTAACTTTATTTGTTTTGAGAGAGAGAATGGGGAAGGGGCAGAGAGAGGGAGAGAGAGAATCCCAAGCAGGCTCCACACTGTCAGTGCAGAGCCCAGTGCAGGGCTCGAACCCATGAACCATGAGATCATGACCTGAGCCAAAACAAAGAACCAGCCATTCAACTGACTGAGCCACTCAGGTGCCCCTAAAACAGGAGTTTTTATTTATTTATTTTTTATTTTTATTTTTTTTTCCAATATATGAAATTTATTGTCAGATTGGTTTCCATACAACACCCAGTGCTCATCCCAAAAGGTGCCCTCCTCAATACCCATCCCCCACCCTCCCCTCCCTCCCACCCCCCATCAACCCTCAGTTTGTTCTCAGTTTTTAACAGTCTCTTATGCTTTGGCTCTCTCCCACTCTAACCTCTTTTTTTTTTTTCTTCCCCTCCCCCATGGGTTTCTGTTACGTTTCTCAGGATCCACATAAGAGTGAAACCATATGGTATCTTTCTCTGTATGCCTTATTTCACTTAGCATCACACTCTCCAGTTCCATCCATGTTGCTACAAAGGGCCATATTTCATTCTTTCTCATTGCCACGTAGTATTCCATTGTGTATATAAACCACAATTTCTTTATCCATTCATCAGTTGATGGACATTTAGGCTCTTTCCATAATTTGGCTATTGTTGAGAGTGCTGCTATAAACATTGGGGTACAAGTGCCCCTATGCATCAGTACTCCTGTATCCCTTGGATAAATTCCTAGCAGTGCTATTGCTGGGTCATAGGGTAGGTCTATTTTTAATTTTCTGAGGAACCTCCACACTGCTTTCCAGAGCGGCTGCACCAAAAAACAGGAGTTTTTATAAAGGAAAGGAAGAGGGCAATTACCTGAGTTGAATAAAAGAAAAAAAAGTAAGTGTTCTGTGGGTTTTAACAAGAAAAACTACTCTGGGTTATACATTGACTGACTACCAATGCTATCTTCAGAAAGACCACAACCATCAGTCTTGTGATCAGGATGTCCATTCTCCTGCTGACTTTTCAAATAATTGCTTAAAATAATTGTCATTTTTCCCAGTCCAGAGGTTTTGGCTCATTTCAAACAGACAGCTAAAACAGTTTTGGCTACTTCAGTTCCATTTTAAAATGGCTCCAGTCATGTCAGTATTTCACACTGGAATAAATCTAGTTGTTTATTTAACTTAGATGAACTGGGTTTTCATGTATAAACTCTACTGAACTCAAGTCTGCCTTGAAGTTTTGTCTTGTCCACCAAAAAATGAAAAAAAAAAACTAACCAATTCCAAAATACTGAAGTAATGTAGTTTTACTAATGAGGCTCTGGGAGGTAAAGAGAAGTCTGCTTGCTACTAGATAAAGTAAACAAAATGCCCATTAAATGTATGTGTTTATTCCCCAATATTCCTTTCCATTAAGCAAATTTATCTTTCTGATCTCTCTTTCCTTCACCATTTGTATTAGTTTTCTAAGGCTGTCATACAAACTACCATAGAATAGGAGACAACAGAAATTTGATTTTTCACAGTCCTGGATACTAGAAACAAAGATCAAGGTGTCGGCAGCTTTGGTATCTCCTAAGTCTCCTCTCCTTGGCTTGCAGATGGCCACCCTCTCCCTGTGTCCTCACATGGTGTTTTCTCTGTATGTGTGCATTTCTGGGGTCTCTTTTTTATAAGTACTCCAGTCATGTGGGATTTGAGCCCAACCCTTTGGACCTCCTTTTAACTTAATCACCTTTTTGAAGGCCCTATCTCCAAATATAATTACTTAGATTAAGACTAATCCATATTGCCTCATTTAACTTTAATTACCTCTTTAAAAGGCTTATCTTCAAATACAGTTACAGTTCTTAGACACTAAGTGTTGGTATTTTAATGTATGAATTCCGGGAGGACACAAGTCACTCCTTAATACCATCTTTCAAAATTTTCCTATATTAAGAAATCCAGCTCTGGATGTTTGTCTTTATATCCCACTCAGCAAAACAAAACCACCAGTTAACCAAACATCATTTTCATTAAGATAAGTTTTAAGAATCCTTGCATGATTTCTACAATGACCCGTTTTAAAAAACACAGAGTCCATATATAATTTCCCAAGAGGGCCCTTCATATGGTCTTAGACCTAATTCCAAAAGATATTTCTAAGATATTCATCCATCTTCCTAAGAGGAATGCTATTGCTAAGATTGTTCTCCTTATAGTTTTAGCTTTCCCTGAAAAAAAAAATTACTGTCTTTGGAAAGTCTACTACAAGTTTCCTCTGTAAGGCATAGGTACAGGGAATATAAATGTATTGTTATATGGGCTTCTTTCAAATATAGTCTCAAATTCCCCTGTCCCTCATATCTTTCTCTCTTCCCTCAACCACATATTTACTAACCCTCAGTACTCTTCATCCTACCCTTATATTGGCTATAAAATTCACCACCTTTAAAAAATTCTTAGGTCCCATTATAATTCATGTGTACTGTGAAATTACTTCCTAGGTGATATTCTCCGACTTCCAAACTTTTGATATTCCAAGTTATATTTTACATTACTATTAGAAGTTATTTCCTTAAATAAAAAAATAAATACTGTTACTCTTCACAAGAAACTGCTCTCCATGATTGTTAGAAAATAAACCAATAAACCAAACTACTCTGAATAATATTCAAACCCCTCCAATATCTGACAATTTGATTTTCAGTTAATTCTTTTTTTTAATGTTTATTTATTTTTGAGAGGGAGAGAGACAGAGCATGAGCAGGGTAAGGGCAGAGAGAGAGAGGGAGGCACAGAATCCAAAGCAGGTTCCAGGCTCCGAGCTGTCAGCACGGGCCCTGATGCGGGGCTCAAACTCACAAACCATGAGATCATGACCTGAGCCTAAGTTGGATGCTTAACCCACTGAGCCACCCAGGTGCCCCTCAGTTAATTCTTTATTTAGCTATGTTTTATTACACTGTTCAAATATGATAATATTATTACTAACCTCTGCCTTCTTTCCCTTCAATGTTCTGGAGGCTTTCTCTCTTCTGTGCCTCTTACGCCAGTGGTTCTCGAAGTGTGTGATTACTACTTTACGCTGTCCCCAAGACACATTCTGCAAGGTCTCGAAGGCTAAGATTATATCATATTAATATTAAGATACTCCATGTCTTTTCAATCTCTTTCTCACATGAGTGTAAGGTTGAGTTTTCCGGAGACTAGGTTTCCGGAAAATGGGTTTATTATTTTCTTTTAAAATAAATTAGTAAATGCACATTTTAAATTTTTAGCAGTTTTAATTTATAATATGAGAATATCAATAGATATATGCACATTTTTAATGTCCTTTTTGGTGCTAAATAATTTTCTAAAGGTAAAGGGTTTTTGAGACCTAAAGGTTTAAGGACAATTGGCTAAAGCTGTTTCCTTTCATTGAAATGTGCTTTCTTCTTTTTCTGGTTGTGAGTTTCTATATGTTGTTTAAGATTCTTCTGTATGTTATTCAAAGACTACTTGTTATAAAAACCTTCCTAGACCCCACTTCAATACTATGAAAACTCACTCCCATCTATAGAGTTTATTATTCAATTCTAGTATACAGGGACAGAGATTTCACAATTGCTAACCCACATCTCTATGGGAGACAACTTTATCAACTAAAGGATGGAGTGTATGTACCGTTTCTTTTTGCCTTTAGGAGTTCAGACTCCACTTATTTCAGCACTTTTTACCCCCTATCCTGTCAGTGAGGCTGTTTCATATATTTCTAATCCAATTAGCCTTTTTTTCCCCCTCTTTGCCACAGTCTACTATCCACCCTGGGAAGCTTCAGCTTTCTAAATAGTTTTTTTTTTTTTTAATTTAAGTCATATACATTAACATTCACTCTTTGTGCTGTTCAATTTTATGGATTTTGACAAATTCTTAATGTTACATACCCACTGTGATGGCATCATACAGAATAGTTTCAGTATCCTAAAAACTCCCTTGTGCTTCTAATATTATTAAACAACCCTCCACCCCTCCTACCCCCAACAGATCTGAACCCTGGAAACTCCTGATCCATTTATAATATCAGTTGTGGTAGGGTCCCCTCCTTAAGGAATGAAAAAACAAAAACAAAAACAAAACTCAAGGCAACCTGGCTATATGTGTGCGTGACATCCCTCATGACCTTGTAACATGAGAGCACTTAATCAGACTGCATGTTTGTGTGTTACCATATATGGGAGACAAAGTAGACAATGTATAAAAAAACTATGCCACGTGGCATTTGGGGCTCAGTTCTTTGGGTACAAACCCAACTGAGACTTGCCGGCATGAATAACATTGCTTCCTGGAAAGAAAAGCCTCTGTGTCACAACTCTGTGCAAGAATCCTGCTACACTATGGTTTTGCTTTTTCAGAATGTCATATGAATGGATCAGTATGTAACCTTTTCAAACTGGCTTATTTCAGTTAGCAATATGCATTTAAGGTGCAGAGCTAGTATGACTTGCTAGCTCATTCTTTTTTATTGATGAATAGTATTCCATTGCGTGGCTGTGTCCTAGTTTACTCATTTACCTACTGAAGAAGACCTTGAGTGCCTCCATTCTGTAGTAAAATTACTGTGAAGATTTCCATGTAGGCTTTTGTGTAGACACAAATTTTGAAATGAGTTGGGTAAACACATAGGAGCACAATTCCTGGATGGTATGGGAAAACTGCTTAGTTTTGTAAGAAACCACCAAACTGTCTTCCAAAGCAGCCATACCATTTGTGTCCCTAACCACAATGAATGAGAGTTCCTGTTGTGTGACACCCTTACCAGCAATTAATGTTGTCACCTTTTGTCTTTCTATTTCTATTTTTTCTCTTTCTTGTAGGTTTATAGTGGCATCTTCATCTATTTTTAGATATGTTCATTTTATATCTATATGAGAGTCATAGTTTTAACAACTTAAAGTATTGATAATTTTACTTCTGGTCTCTCTTCAGCCTGAATGTGCACTTTTTATTAATGATCTTGGAAACAGTCACAATATGCAATTATATCATCTTCTGAACAGAATATGGGTAGGTATCTATGTGTGTGTTGATATGAAGCTGTTATTTATCATATTTAGTTATTTAGTTAGGCATATGGATTTAATTAAAAATCAGGAAGGTAATTTGATTTTGCTTTGTTTTTTTCCCTGACATCCACCAATTACAAGAGGAGACAATAGAGATTAGTTCAATAGAACCATTGGTATTGATTTATTTTCTTCCAAAGTCTTAGAAGAATACATGTTTCATGAAATTATTGGAGTTAATGAGCAAATTTGTTGTTGAGTCTAAGATATTTGACAACCCTAGAATGTGGAAGAAACTCACGTGTGCTGTGATTTGTGCTAAGTTCCCTTATTTTTATATCTCATTTCAGTTGCTATTTAGAATTTCTATAATTTGGTAACACACTATTGAGGGCTTCTAGATTAACCTGAAATTTATATAGCTTAATCTGTGGTGCAAAATTTCAAGATATAAGTTTACAGGAAAAAGTTTGCAGGCTGATAATTCTAGAATTAGAAACAGTAAAGTTTCAAATGAAGAGTGATTGGAGAATACATGTTTATTGTCGGAGTGAATAAGCTGGGATTTGGGGGAAGCTCTCACACTTTTGATTAATATTTTACCATTCCCATATGAGCTTCAGCAATAAGATATTGATAAAGCGGTTCGACAATTCTTTTTACCAGAAGAGTCTGAGATTTATTTAAGGAAGTCAGTACGGCTATAGGTTGCATTTGTTATAAAAATACTTTTTTTTTAAAACTTCAGTAGTTCTTTAGGAATTGGCCCAATGTGACACTAGAAAAGAGACAGGATGATTACACTAATAAGCCACTCAGTATGGGACGATTCTGTCCAACATGTCCTAGTACTACCAGCAAAAGCTAATTCCAATTCTCACTACTCAGTCAGACCCCTTAATGCCTTAGAGGTATTTACATCCTATTCCTTTTGTTTGCTGAGCTGACTGCATGCAGATATGACAACCACTTGAGTTATTATGTAAGCTGTTGATTATCTATTTGATTTTAAAAACCGTAATAACTAACTGATAGTTATATCTCCTGATTTATACGTTAATCATCACATCTATGAAAGCAGGAGAGAGAAAAAATAGTGCAATCTACAATATTTAGGCTTTGTGGTCGCAGAGGCAAGAGTTTGAATGATGCTCTCCTGCTTCTGTTCTTGAGAAAGTTTTATAACTTCTTACAACTTCCTTTTGTTCACCTATAAAATGGAGATGGTAGTATTTGCCTATTTCAGTTTTAGTTAAAATTAAATGTAAGGAATAGCACTCTATGATCACCTAAAAACGTCTCCCTTCTTCCTCAATTAGTAATTAATAATCATTTCTCCAGTGTTTCATTGTCACTTGCCAAATGACTCCTTTCTCTCCCCCCTAACCCTCCACCAAAGCCTTTTAGAATGAGAAAATAATGTGTTTACACATTTTTCCTAGGGAAAAATAGCAAAAGTAGTATAAGAGATATTCCCCTCCCACCACAAAGAAACAGTCCCGATGACTTCAAAGGGAAATTCTTTTCACATGTTTAAAGATCAGATGATTCCAATGATGTTACGTCTTCCATAGTAACCAGATTGGAGCATAGTCCTCAATACAGAAAAAAAAAAGGCAATTTAAAAATTATTTTTAAAGTTAACATTACTTTACTACCAAACTGTGGCAAAGACTGTGCAAGAAAAGAAAATTATGGTTTTATTTTACTATAAGTATTGATTAAAACAATCACATGTAACATAATAGCAAATAAAATTCAGTAGGTCATTAAAAACCTAATATGTCAGGACCAAGTGTGTTTTGTAGCAGGAATACAATATTGGGTCAACATTGGGAAATATATTAATATAACATAAATCCATGTAATGAAATAAATTGCATTTTATTTCATTGTAGGCTTACAATTATGAGAAGGGATTTTTTTTAAATTTCACCCATTCTTGATTTTAAACGTCTCAACAGGAAGGGAGAATTAACTGATCTTTCCTCAGTACGATATACCATGTATATTTCAAAAGAAGAGCCAATATCATGCTTAATAGGGACACACTAAAGTTAGGAATAAGGTAAAAATGCTCACCACCATCCGTACTATTTAACATTGTATTACAATTTTAACCAATAATATTTCATAAAATAAATAACTTAAAGACATAAGAATCGGAAAGAAGAGGGCAAAATGATCACTACTTTCAGACAAAATGATTACATATCTAGAAAACCAAGAGAATCAACTGAAAAACAAATACTATGAATTATAATTCAATGAAATTGTAAGGTTAAAAAAATAAACAGAATTGGGGCGACTGGGTGGCTCAGTCGGTTAAGCATCTGACTTCAGCTCAGGTCACAATCTCGCGGTCCGTGAGTTCGAGCCCCATGTCCCGCGTCGGGCTCTAGGCTGATGGCTCAGAGCCTGGAGCCTGTTTCAGATTCTGTGTCTCCCTCTCTCTCTGCCCCTCCCCCATTCATGCTCTGTCTCTCTCTGTCTCAAAAATAAAAATAAACTTTAAAAAAAAATAAACAGAATTTAGTAAGTTTTATAGGTAGAAACAAAAAATAGTTAAATAATAGAAGTAAAGAAAATAAATTGTTATTGATAAAGATAAAATACTTGGGGATAAGTTTTTAAAATGTGAAAACCTTAGTGGAAGAAACTTGGAAACAGTTGTTTTATAACTTTTAATGCTACATTGATAAAATAACAATCCTACGGATCCTAAGGATTCTAAAATTCATATGTAAAAACAAACAGGAAATATTAACAAAGTGAAGATGAGGGAGAGGGAGGAAGACTATTGAGGAAGAACTTTTCTTTACTATATAATAATGCTTTAATTACCAAAATATAGTAGTGGTGTTTGGGTAGATCAATAAGACAGTATGGAAAGCCTATGGAATAACTGGGTTATGGGGCAGTCAGCTATAAAAGATAAAGCTGGAGCAATGCTTCATACTACACATCAGTATAAACTCCCAAGTTGAACAAGTACTTAAGTGTGAAAAATATATCACAGAAATTTTAGAAGAATATGTGGGAAGATTTCCCTATAATTTTAGAGTGAGGATGCCCTTACTTATTCAAAAGGCTAATTTTGGTAGATTTGGCTATTTAAAGACCAAAAATTTTTCCAAAATCATATAAATGGGCCAAGGATATAAAAAGACAGCTCATAGAAAGAGTACAAATGTCCCTTAAACATAGAAAAAGATGCTAAGTTTCCTTTATGATAAAAGAACTGAAAATTAAAAATAATCCAGTACCAGATTTAATTTTGAGATCAACAAAAATTCTGACAGCCATATTGGTGAGGTTATGGGAAAACATATCTATTTCATATATCTCAGGTGAGATTACAATGGCTAATAAAGCAACTTGGCAATTTCTTTCTTCATGAGAAATGCTTCAACTTCTGATTCAACAATCCCACTGTTTAGGATTTATTCAATGGATATACTTGCATATGTATAAGATGCTTTGTGTGCATGTGTATTTTGTAAAAGAAGCCGAGATTCCGTCAATATGAGAATGATTAATCTATGGTTCATGTACAAGATGAAACATTATGTCATTGTAAAAAAAAAAAAAAAAGATGAAGTTCTTTATTTACAAATATGGAAAGTTCTATAATATATGTTAAAAGAAAAGCAAGATTCATATAAAATCGTATATTTCTTGATGTACAGGAGGAAACTTACAATATGAATTCATATTTTCTTATACTTGCATAGAAACACTGAAAGGATACATAACAATTACAAGTTGTTTGTAGCTGGAAATGTGGCAGGGGCCTGAGGATAAAAGTGAGACTGAGATTTTTTTTTTTTTTTACAGATGAGTTGTTTTTGCTTTACTTCTTTAAACCATGTGAACATATTTCTTTTTTTTTTTATTTTATCTTAGAGAGAGAGAGCACGTGCACAGCAGGGAAGAGGCAGAGAGAAAGAGAGGGAGACACAGAATCCAAAGCAGGCTCCAGATTCTAGGCTCTGAGCTGTCAGCACAAAGCCCAATGTGGGGCTTGAACCCATGCACCACGAGATCATGACTTGAGCCAAAGTTGGATGCTTAACCCACTGAGCCACCTAGGTGCCCCAACATATTTCTTAATCAAATTTTTTTCCAGTATGGGTCTTGACAAATTTTTTTCTACCATACTGGGGTCAAATACTTAGGCTTGTATGTTGCCCTCTGGAAAAGACAAAAGTGATCCTGTAACCACTGGTTCCTTCACACAAATTTCACTTTTGAAAATAAAATTAATTAGTGATGTGCTCTGACTATTCACTCTCAAGAAACAAAGCCTAGTTTGCCTTTTGTATTCCCTGCTGGGCTTTTAACTGACTGACACCTGGAATGCTCTGGGTTTACCTGTGTTTGCAGGCAAGCATCCAGCACTTATTTTCGAATATATTTCCTTCTCCCCTGAATGTTGAAAAGATCCCTCCAGGTAAAACTCCAGGAAGACAGGCTTCCTTTGGTTCTTGCCAGAAATGTCAAATGCAGGCTATAGCTATGGAGATATATGTGTGTGTGTGTGTGTGTGTGTATATATATATATGTGTGTGTGTGTATATATATATATATATATATATATATACACACACACACACACACACATACGTATACACATATGTATATGTGTATACATATACATATTATATATATATATATATATATATATATATATATATATATTTGAGGTACATATATATATATAATATATATATAATTGAGGTACATTGTTGGAAGGAATGAAAATTGGTACAGACACTGTGGAAAACAATATAAAGTCTACTCAAAAAATTAAAACTAGAAATAGCATGTGTTCCAGTAATTCCACTACTGGGTATCTATCCAAAGAAAACAAAACATGAGTTCAAAAAGATACATGCATCCCTATGTTTATTGCAGCATTATTTATAGCAGTCAATATATGGAAGCAACCGAAGTGTCTACTGATTGATGAATGAATAAAAACTATGGTGTATATATAATGGAATATATATACTATGATCTATGAATTATGTACATATATATAACATTATATATATAAATCATATATAATATCTATAAAATATATAATGAATTATTATTCAGACATAAAAAAGAATGTGATCTTGCCATTTACAACAACATAGACAGACCTGGAGGTTATTATGCCAAGTGAAATAAGTCAGTCAGAGAAAGACAAATACCATATGATTTCATTCATATGTGGAATTTAAGAAGCAAAACAAGTGAACAAAAAAAGAAAGAAAGAGACAGGCAAAAAAACACTCTTAAATCAGAGAATAAACTTATGGTTACCACAGAGGAGGGTAAAATAAAAGGGATTAAGAGTACACTTATCAAGATGAGCACTGAGTAATGTATAGAACTGTTGAATCATTATATTATACACCTGAAACTAATATAACACTGTATGTCAACTATACTTCAGTAATTAAAAAATGTTTAAAAAAGATGAGGTGTATCACCTCTTCTTCCTGAACATGATCTCCTTCCTGAGAGGATGGGTTTTTAAATATGAAGAGAAAATGACCATGTTGCTAAAATCAGGCATTTTTTATTGCTTAACCACACATGATACCAAATGAAAAGTGAAGAACTATTCTGAATATAGTCAATGGGAAATAAGCACTAAATCATAAAGTATGCTCGAACAATTTGCTGAATAAAAAGAACCTATTCAGTTTTATTTCTTAGCTTCATTTCAGATTTCCTCTCATTATATATCAAATATTAAGAGTTGAGAAATTAAATAAATTGGTTATGACATTTCCTTTAAGTGTTCCCTTAAAAACAAAGTCTCTAAAACAAAATTATTTTGCAAATATTCATGAAGTGCTTCATAATTCTCATAATTCTTACTGAAGTTGCAAGAACAGACACCCAGATATACAGACAGTTATCTGGGATAAAATAATGTAGCTATTATAATATATTTATACCTCTTTGTTAATGCACACACACACAAAAAAATGTGACATAGATAATGGTAAAATGAGGTGCCATGAACAAGAGCCACTTAATTTTCTCTGTATCAGTTCGAGTAAATCAAGGAAATGGATTGAAATGAAGGATCTCTTACAGAATTAAACTTTATATAATTGGGGGGAAATGGGGAACATGGGCTTCCAAGGGGAGTTAGAGGATCCCAGGAAAGTCCCTAATGTTCTCCTTTGAAGCAACTGCACTGGAGGGCAGGGTGGAGATGCAGGGAAATCAGGATTCAGACATGCCTGGTCCATGGTGTGAAACTATAAAGGGAAATGGTGAAGTCTTTGGAAAGCTGTTTCCTCCCAGCCTTGTTGTTGGTTAGTGGAGCTAGTGGTTGGGAGAAAGAGCTGGGACACAGGACAGGAGAGGAGGAAAACAAACTGAAATTCACTAGCACGTCTGTGTCTGTCTCGCTGCAGGGAGGGGCAAGGATAAATTCAAACACATGGGCATCTCTATACCTGGCTCTCACTGTATCTAACCATGACAGTCTTCAGAGAATAAGGGCTGCCAACTCACTCTGCTTTGCGAATCTTACATAAATTTCACTTCTGTACCAACAGTAAACTTAGATCACACACAGTAGAAGATTCTGAGAAATGCAGTGTCAGTGTAGCCAAGCTGACACTGAATGGTAGGACTACACAGTGCAGTTCAGTAAATAGGTAGTGAGTACTCTGCACCAGGTGCAAATCTTGTGTTCAGCGATGAAAGACACCGTTTCTCTCCTCACCTAGCAAACCATTTATTAAAAGGACAAAATATGAAAAATATATTGTAGTTAACGTAAGAAGAGTAACTCTGACACTGATAGTTGGGTAACTCATCACGGTACACAATCCATTTCTCTCTGGCCATTATCTCTACCAGAGAAGATGGAAAAACTAATTAATTGGTTTGACAGACTCCTTTTTACCTTGGAGAATCATATGACACAATTGTTGCAATTTAGATCTAATTGAAACTTGATACGGTGCTTTGGGAAGGCATAGTTTTTTCCTGGTGATGAAGAGAAGCACTACCCTCATTAACGGCTTTTAATATGGATGTGAGTCCTTGTGCTTCTTCAGAAAGGCCAAGAGCATTCCAGAGATGCTGGATCCACAGATTGCTGATCCACAAGATAAATGCTAATAGACCCCATATTCTAGATTTCTTAATAAGTGAAAAACCTATATATTCATGTATTTAAGCCCTTGTTCTTAAAGTTTCCCATTACTTGAAGTTAAATTCATTCCTATTTCAGTTATAGAATTAGCTGTATAAAAGACAAGAGAAAATAAAATCAAGAACAGCTTCCTTAAGAAGGGGACAGCTTAATTCACTTTTGAATGGTAAATCAAAAATGCGGAGGTGGATTCGGGTAGAAAACTGTATCCAGATTTGTAAATACAAAATGACACAATATATAAGGTCCATTACATTAAGCCAAAGTTAATTTTCAAAGCTCCTCCATGTCTGCCCAAAATCAGTATACATCTTCCACTTGAAAATTAAGGGAAATAAACAGATCTAATGAGTTTTAACCTTCCCTAATGGCATTGAAATCTAAGTAGAGCAATATTTAGTGAATGTTCCATCACTGATATTGGTTGAGTGGTCTGGTTGAGTGTTTCTCTCCACTGGTCTGGAGAGAAACATTCAGTACTGGAAATTGTTGGTAAGGCCAACAGACTATTGGTTAAAATTTAAATGAGGGAAATGAGGGGCTGGTTATAATCAGTAGCTGAGAAAATATAATATTGTGTTGGTATGTAGGCCAGCCCTTCTTCATGCATAAAGGCAGATATTAATTTCTCACCATAGTCCTCTGCTGATCCCAGTCTCACCCCATAGAATCTTCCTTAGAATTATATAAAAACAAAACAAAACAAACAAACAAAAAAAGATTGCAGTCATGATCTTGTAATATCATCAGAAATCTGGAATTTGAAAAGCTCAGAATAATGCTTACATTTCAGGTCAATATAGAAACACAGGTCTTGCTGAAATAAGAGTTTAGTGATGGACAGAATATAGGTTTATTTTTTAATGTATTTATTTTGAGAGAGACAGAGACAGCATGAGTGAGGGAGGGGCAGAGAGAAAAGGAGATAGAGAATCCCAAGAAGGCTCTGCACTATCAGCATGGAGCCTGATGCGGGCTCGAACTCTGTGGAACTGGAACAGTGAGATAATGACCTGAGCCAAAACCAAGAGTCAGACGTTTAACTGACCAAACAACCCAGGTGCCTGAAAGAATATAGCTTTCTGTATCTGATAGCTCTGGGTTTGAATTCTGGATATTGATCAGAGAAATTGATCTCTCAGTTTGCATCCTCTCTAAAAGTGGGGGTAAAAATACCTAACTTATAAATATCTTATAAATATCAAATGATTTAATATATAAGAAAATATTATCTATAAAATGTCTGTAATGATGATAACAATGAGCCTCAAAGTCTTGTGGTTGAATTCAGGAAAAAGCAGTTGTGAAAATCAAATGGGAGTCTTGTCAAATGGAAATTCTTGGGCCATTTCTAATTCAGAATGGCATTTCAAAATATACATGAAAGCTACTGAAAAGAACTGAAAGACAGAGAACCTTTCTTTACCCTGAATTTCTAACATTGAAGTTTCTAGTAAGAAATATGACCAACAATCCCTTCTACTTTCTTTAAAATTGTCCCATTCAGGGACAGAGCTAGGTTTTGCAAAGCTTCAAGCACATCCAATTTGTGAGTCTTTCTTTAACAGAAGGAATGCAAACATTAAAAATATAAAATTAGGTTTGAAAATGAATATTCATGTAGCATAAGGTATTATAATAAATTACTGTAGACTATATGAGTCAGGCCCCTTTTTCTGAGATCTCTTTAGGTAATTTACAAGTAATTCTTAGAGATGCTTTCTGGTTGCTACCTCACTTATCCTACATGAACACTGTCCAATTCTTGGCACCTCCCAGCCCTCATAGGGGCAGGAGCAAGTGAGCACTCTGAAGCTCAAATCTCATCAGGTTCACAGCAAATCCACTTCTGGCTCCACTTTAAGTCATTTAGGTCATCTCGAACTAGTAAAGCAATAGCAAAGTCAGTTCTCATTGTATTTTAATTTTTTCTTAAAGCATCATGCATTGGCAACCAAATTTAAAATAAATGCCTAGTCTACTTTTCAGTAACTCAGGCCTCCTAGAGAACTGTTTTTCAACACAAACCGTACATTAGAATGATCCAGGGCACCTTTAAAAAATATCAATGCCTGAGCCTCATTCCGGGAGATTCTGATGTAAGTGGTCCTTACTGGGGCCAAAACATCATTTTAAAAGTCTCAAAATAATTCTCATGTAAAGCCAGGGAATTGAAAGATTCTAAAATATTTATTATATTTGGCAAGTAAAATCTACATTTTTATTGGTCGTTGGAAATCAAACAGTATATTATCTCTTAATTTCAGATTGCTTATGGGATAAAACTACTCACACATACTAAGTACTCACTTAAGAATGCCCCAAGCAGAGGAGAGAGGAGGAGCAGAAAGGAATTTGGAAAATTCCAAATTTATTTTTCCTAGAAAAATAAGGATCAGACAAATAAGAAAGAACATGATAAGTATTTTTAAATTTTATTTTAGAGAGAGAGAGAACAGGGAAGAGGAGCAGATTGAGAGAGAGAGAGAGAGAGACAGAAAGAGAAAGAGAGAGAATCTTAAGCATACTCAGTAATTAGCATGAAGCCTGATGTGGGGTTTGACTCCAGGACCCTGGGATCATGACCTGAGTGGAAATCAAGAGTGGGACGCTCAACTAACTGAGCCCCAATGATATATATTAATACACTTTTGTTGACGACAATTACAAACCAAAGAAGGGAAAATGTAAAATAAATGAAAAGGAAAAGTACCAAGCAAGGTAATAAAATACAAGTAGATGTTAAATATCCCTGGATGACTCAAAATTGCTAGTTGTAGCACATCTGTAGGTGGGGGCTTTTTTTCCCCATACATCAAATTAAAGATTCTGACAGCATGACATGTTATGACATGATAAGTTCTGTCATTTTGATTTTTCTTCCTTCCTTCTCTATCGGTTTTATTTAATAGCAAACATGAATTTTCCTGGACACAATTGTAGCAATTATTATTCAGCTTTTCAGTCTACCAAGGGGAAGATACAATGGGAAAATAAATAAATAAAATAAAACTGTAGTTCAACACAAGATAAGAAAAAATCATTCACCCTGTTTTAAAAAAAAAAATAGAAAGTGTCAGTTCAGGAAAGAATTTTTTTAAATCTTTTATTTTTGGTATTCAGTGTGATTCCACTTAGCTTCAGAGTTGGCAAGGACTGAAAGGAGAAATGATGTCTATTCAGATCAAAATAAGTAGATAGTTGAGAAAATGACCTAATTTAGTTGTTTTCAAAATCTCCTTTTGCTCTGGAATCCTTTAGACCAACAAAATCTTACTCAAAAGCTCAATATGAAAGCAGAAATAGCAGAGCTGGCCTGGGTGAGAAGAAACTCAGGAAGGTTCAGATAGGACCCTTGATGGGTGGGGTGAAAGTGCCTTGTGACTTTTTGCTTTTGCTTTCATTAACCCTTGTGGCACATCCTAGAACCATAAGGAAGATATGAAAAATGGTTTAAAAGCTACTAATCCAGGGAATTCAAGCTCAAGATTCTGCTGCTAACAAAATAAACTTTTTGTAAAAGATAAAATGATTTTTTCCACTGGTATCAACAGAGATAAACAAATAGTGATTTGTTTTGTATATTAATAATGTGCAAGCTCTACTCTCTAAAAGAATCTACTGAAATGTGGCATACACTTGAATTCATGACACATTTACTGAGCACCTCCACATGTAATGAATTCTACAAGAAGCTACAGGTATCAAGGACAAAATGAAAGACTGAGTAGAAAGGGAAGGAGAAAGATCTTTTAATCAATTTCATTTATTATTTATTGTTTCAGCATCTATCGTGTATCAGACATTCTTCTGGGCACTTAAAAAACATAAATGGCGCCAACAGGAAATATGCAAGCCCTCTAAAGAACATATTTTCCAATGTAGGAACATAGAAAATAAATAATAAACACTATGAAAAAGCGAGATGGAGACATGCAAGGAGCAAGAGGGTTTGGGAACGATGGAGGTGTAGTCACAATTTCAAGTAGGAATTACAATCGGCCTTACTGAGAAGGTAACATCTGAGAAAGACTTGAAGTAGTTGAAAGAGTAAAGCCTGAAGATATCTTAAGAACATCATTCCAAGCAGTGGGAAAAAGCGGTAGAGAGGCTCTGGGATGGGAGTGAATTCTGTTGGAGGAATAAGGTGTAGCTAGCATGATTTAAGAGAGAGATTAGTAGAAGCTGAGGTCAGTAAAGTATGAACAGAGCATGGTGGGCCACACAGATCTTATAGACCATTGTGTGGCTCTCTAACTCTGAGTGTAATGGTGATCTAATGCAAGGATTTGAGCAGAAACATGATATGCGTTCACTTTTATACTAAAAGGATTATTTTAGTTGCTCTGCTGAGAGCTAGTTGGGGCTTGGGGAGAGGACAAGTATAAAAGCAAGAAGATCTTTTAGAAGGTTATTTGAAATAAGAAAATGGTGATTTGGACTAGGAGGTAATGAGGCATAAAAGATTTTGGATTTTTTAAGATAGAGATAGCAGAGTCCTCTAGTCGATTGAATAGATGGATGTTATTAGAGAAAGAGAAGAGTCAAGAATTACTCCAAGTTTTTTGGCCAAGGAAATGAAATAATGGAGTGGGCGTTAACTGAGACAAAGAAGGGTGATGGCTTAGCAGCTTTGAGGAGGAAGATCAGAAATTGTTTTGGACATTTTAGGTTGTGATGTCTACTAGTCATACAAGTAGTGATGTTGAATAAGTTGGAGGAATATATCAGCAGTTAAAGACTTATGTCTGAAATGGAGATATATATTTAAGAGTCATTGTCAAAAATGGATGATATTTAAAGCCATGAGGCTAATAAAATCACCAAAAGAGTGAATATAAAGAGAAGAAAACAAAGATAATACGTTGGGGAAACATTAAGAGACAAAAAGGTTTAATGCATTAAATGGCATTTTAGGTGTGCCTCAAATGTTAAGCAAAATTCTTATAAGCATGTGAGTCAAGACACAAGATCATTTTTGGCCATTTGCTTTCCAATAACTGATTATATAACTGATTTGGTGAGAAACTGATTTTCTCATTTCATCACCTATTGGCTTTGGAAATGTTCAGTGTGGTTTTGACCTGGATCATGGTGCTCTCAGTTCAGTTATTTGGGGCATCTATTGATGTAACTCAATATATATGCTCAATCCAGGTTTTTTTATTTATTTATTTTTTTATTCGACCCATTATTTTTTTTAATATATGAAATTTATTGTCAAACTGGTTTCCATACAACACCCAGTGCTCATCCCAAAAGGTGCCCTCCTCAATACCCATCCCCCCCTCCCCTCCCTCCCACCCCCCATCAACCCTCAGTTTGTTCTCAGTTTTTAACAGTCTCTTATGCTTTGGCTCTCTCCCACTCTAACCTCTTTTATTTTTTTTTTCCTTCCCCTCCCCCGTGGGTTTCTCTTAAGTTTCTCAGGATCCACATAAGAGTGAAAACATATGGTATCTGTCTTTCTCTGTATGGCTTATTTCACTTAGCATCACACTCTCCAGTTCCATCCACGTTGCTACAAAAGGCCATATTTCATTCTTTCTCATTGCCACGTAGTATTCCATTGTGTATATAAACCACAATTTCTTTATCCATTCATCACTTGATGGACATTTAGGCTCTTTCCATAATTTGGCTATTGTTGAGAGTGCTGCTATAAACGTTGGGGTACAAGTGCCCCTATGCATCAGTACTCCTGTATCCCTTGGGTAAATTCCTAGCAGTGCTATTGCTGGGTCATAGGGTAGGTCTATTTTAAATTTTCTGAGGAACCTCCACACTGCTTTCCAGAGCGGCTGTACCAATTTGCATTCCCACCAACAGTGCAAGAGGGTTCCCGTTTCTCCACATCCTCTCCAGCATCTATAGTCTCCTGATTTGTTCATTTTGGCCACTCTGACTGGCATGAGGTGCTATCTGAGTGTGGTTTTGATTTGTATTTCCCTGATAAGGAGCGACGTTGAACATCTTTTCATGTGCCTGTTGGCCATCTGGATGTCTTCTTTAGAGAAGTGTCTATTCATGTTTTCTGCCCATTTCTTCACTGGGCTATTTGTTTTTCGGGTGTGGAGTTTGGTGCGCTCTTTATAGATTTTGGATACTAGCCCTTTGTCCGATATGTCATTTGCAAATATCTTTTCCCATTCCGTTGGTTGCCTTTTAGTTTTGTTGGTTGTTTCCTTTGCTGTGCAGAAGCTTTTTATCTTCATAAGGTCCCAGTAATTCACTTTTGCTTTTAATTCCCTTGCCTCTGGGGATGTGTCGAGTAAGAGATTGCTACGGGTGAGGTCAGAGAGGTCTTTTCCTGCTTTCTCCTCTAGGGTTTTGATGGTTTCCTGTCTCACATTCAGGTCCTTTATCCATTTTGAGTTTATTTTTGTGAATGGTGTGAGAAAGTGGTCTAGTTTCAACCTTCTGCATGTTGCTGTCCAGTTCTCCCAGCACCATTTGTTAAAGAGACTGTCTTTTTTCCATTGGATGTTCTTTCCTGCTTTGTCAAAGATTAGTTGGCCATATGTTTGTGGGTCTAGTTCTGGGGTTTCTATTCTATTCCATTGGTCTATGTGTCTGTTTTTGTGCCAATACCATGCTGTCTTGATGATTACAGCTTTGTAGTAGAGGCTAATGTCTGGGATTGTGATGCCTCCTGCTTTGGTCTTCTTCTTCAAAATTACTTTGGCTATTCGGGGCCTTTTGTGGTTCCATATGAATTTTAGGATTGCTTGTTCTAGTTTTGAGAAGAATGCTGGTGCAATCTTGATTGGGATTGCATTGAATGTGTAGATAGCTTTGGGTAGTACTGACATTTTGACAATATTTATTCTTCCAATCCATGAGCAGGGAATGTCTTTCCATTTCTTTATATCTTCTTCAATTACCTGCATAAGCTTTCTATAGTTTTCAGCATACAGATCTTTTACATCTTTGGTTAGATTTATTCCTAGGTATTTTATGCCTCTTGGTGCAATTGTGAATGGGATCAGTTTCTTTATTTGTCTTTCTGTTGCTTCATTGTTAGTGTATAAGAATGCAACTGATTTCTGTACATTGATTTTGTATCCTGCAACTTTGCTGAATTCATGTGTCATTTCTAGCAGACTTTTGGTGGAGTCTATCAGATTTTCCATGTATAATATCATGTCATCTGCAAAAAGCGAAAGCTTGACTTCATCTTTGCCAATTTGGATGCCTTTGATTTCCTTTTGTTGTCTGATTGCTGATGCTAGAACTTCCAGCACTATATTAAACAACAGCGGTGAGAGTGGGCATCCCTGTCGTGTTCCTGATCTCAGGGAAAAAGCTTTCAGTTTTTCCCCGTTGAGGATGATGTTAGCTGTGGGCTTTTCATAAATGGCTTTCATGATCTTTAAGTATGTTCCTTCTATCCCAACTTTCTCAAGGGTTTTTATTAAGAAACGGTGCTGGATTTTTTCAAAGGCCTTTTCTGCATCGATTGACAGGATCATATGGTTCTTATCTTTTCTTTTATTAATGTGATGTATCACGTTGATTGATTTGCGAATGTTGAACCGGCCCTGCATCCCAGGAATGAGTCCCACTTGATCATGGTGAATAATTCTTTTTGTATGCCATTGAATTCGATTTGCTAGTATCTTATTGAGAATTTTTGCATCCATATTCATCAGGGGTATTGGCCTGTAGTTCTCTTTTTTTACTGGGTCTCTGTCTGGTTTAGGAACCAAAGTAATACTAGCTTCATAGAATGAGTCTGGAAGTTTTCCTTCCCTTTCTGTTTCTTGGAATAGCTTGAGAAGGATAGGTATTATCTCTGCTTTAAACGTCTGGTAGAACTCCCCTGGGAAGCCATCTGGTCCTGGACTCTTATTTGTTGGGAGATTTTTGATAACCGATTCAATTTCTTCGCTGGTTATGGGTCTGTTCAAGCTTTCTATTTCCTCCTGATTGAGTTTTGGAAGAGTGTGGGTGTTTAGGAATTTGTCCATTTCTTCCAGGTTGTCCAATTTGTTGGCATATAATTTTTCATAGTATTCCCTGATAATTGTATCTCTGAGGGATTGGTTGTAATAATCCCATTTTCATTCATGATTTTATCTATTTGGGTCATCTCCCTTTTCTTTTTGAGAAGCCTGGCTAGAGGTTTGTCAATTTTGTTTATTTTTTTAAAAAACCAACTCTTGGTTTCGTTGATCTGCTCTACCGTTTTTTTAGATTCTATATTGTTTATTTTTGCTCTGATCTTTATTATTTCTCTTCTTCTGCTGGGTTTAGGCTGCCTTTGCTGTTCTGCTTCTATTTCCTTTAGGTGTGCTGTTAGATTTTGTATTTGGGATTTTTCTTGTTTCTTGAGATAGGCCTGGATTGCAATGTATTTTCCTCTCAGGACTGCCTTTGCTGCGTCCCAAAGCATTTGGATTGTTGTATTTTCATTTTCGTTTGTTTCCATATATTTTTTAAATTTCCTCTCTAATTGTCTGGTTGACCCACTCATTCTTTAGTAGGGTGTTCTTTAACCTCCATGCTTTTGGAGGTTTTCCAGACTTTTTCCTGTGGTTGATTTCAAGCTTCATAGCATTGTGGTCTGAAAGTATGCATGGTATAATTTCAATTCCTGTAAACTTATGAAGGGCTGTTTTGTGACCCAGTATATGATCTATCTTGGAGAATGTTCCATGTGCACTCGAGAAGAAAGTATATTCTGTTGCTTTGGGATGCAGAGTTCTATATATATCTGTCAAGTCCATCTGATCCAATGTATCATTCAGGGCCCTTGTTTCTTTATTGACCGTGTGTCTAGATGATCTATCCATTTCTGTAAGTGGGGTGTTAAAGTCCCCTGCAATGACCACATTCTTATCAATAAGGTTGCTTATGTTTATGAGTAATTGTTTTATATATTTGGGGGCTTCTGTCTTCGGCGCATAGACATTTATAATTGTTAGCTCTTCCTGATGGATAGGCCCTGTAATTATTATATAATGCCCTTCTTCATCTCTTGTTACAGCCTTTAATTTAAAGTCTAGTTTGTCTGATATAAGTATGGCTACTCCAGCTTTCTTTTGGCTTCCAGTAGCATGATAAATAGTTCTCCATCCCCTCACTCTCAATCTAAAGGTGTCCTCAGATCTCAAATGAGTCTCTTGTAGACAGCAAATAGATGGGTCTTGTTTTTTTATCCATTCTGATACCCTATGTCTTTTGGTTGGCGCATTTAATCCATTTACATTCAGTGTTATTATAGAAAGATACGGGTTTAGAGTCATTGTGATGTCTGTATGTTTTATGCTTGTAGTGATGTCTCTGGTACTTTGTCTCACAGGATCCCCCTTAGGATCTCTTGTAGGGCTGGTTTCGTGGTGACAAATTCCTTCAGTTTTTGTTTGTTTGGGAAGACCTTTATCTCTCCTTCTATTCTAAATGACAGACTTGCTGGATAAAGGATTCTCGGCTGCATATTTTTTCTGTTTAGCACACTGAAGATATCGTGCCAAGCCTTTCTGGCCTGCCAAGTTTCAAAGGAGAGATCAGTCACGAGTCTTATAGGTCTCCCTTTATATGTGAGGGCACGTTTATCCCTTGCTGCTTTCAGAATTTTCTCTTTATCCTTGTATTTTGCCAGTTTCACTATGATATGTCGTGCAGAAGATCGATTCAAGTTACGTCTGAAGGGAGTTCTCTGTGCCTCTTGGATTTCAATGCCTTTTTCCTTCCCCAGGTCAGGGAAGTTCTCAGCTATGATTTCTTCAAGTACACCTTCAGCACCTTTCCCTCTCTCTTCCTCCTCTGGGATACCAATTATGCGTATATTATTTCTTTTTAGTGTATCACTTAGTTCTCTAATTTTCCCCTCATACTCCTGGATTTTTTTTTATCTCTCTTTCTTTCAGCTTCCTCTTTTTCCATAACTTTATCTTCTAGTTCACCTATTCTCTCCTCTGCCTCTTCAATCAGAGCTGTCGTCGTTTCCATTTTGTTTTGCATTTTGTTTAAAGCATTTTTCAGCTCTTCGTGACTGTTCCTTAGTCCCTTGATCTCTGTAGCAAGAGATTCTCTGCTGTCCTCTATACTGTTTTCAAGCCCAGCAATTAATTTTATGACTATTATTCTAAATTCACTTTCTGTTATATTATTTAAATCCTTTTTGATCAGTTCATTAGCTGTTGTTATTTCCTGGAGATTCTTCTGAGGGGAATTCTTCCATTTGGTCATTTTGGATAGTCCCCGGAGTGGTGAGGACCTGCAGGGCACTTCCCCTGTGCTGTGGTGTATAACTGGAGTTGGTGGGCAGGGCCACAGTCGGACCTGATGTCTGCTCCCAGCCCACCGCTGGGGCCACAGTCAGACTGGTGTGTGCCTTCTCTTCCCCTCTCCTAGGGGCGGGATTCACTGTGGGGTGGCGTGGCCCATCTGGGCTACTTGCACAGTGCCAGGCTTGTGGTGCTGGGGAGCTGGCCTATTAGCTGGGGTAGGTAGGCAAGGTGCACGGGGGCAGGAGGGGCAGGCTTAGCTCGCTTCTCCTTAGGTGATCCACTTCAGGAGGGGCCCTGTGGCAGTGGGAGGGAGTCAGATCCGCTGCTGGAGGTTTGGCTCCGCAGAAGCACAGAGTTGGGTGTTTGCGCAGAGCGAGCAAGTTCCCTGGCAGGAACTGGTTCTCTTTGGGATTTTGGCTGGGGGATGGGCAAGGGAGATGGCACTGGCGAGTGCCTTTGTTCCCCGCCAAGCTGTGCTCTGCCTTCCGGGGGCTCAGCAGCTCTCCCTCCCTTTGTCCTCCAGCCTTCCCGCTTTCTGAGCAGAGCTGTTAACTTATGACCTCCCAGACGCTAAGTCGCGCTTGCTGTCAGAACACAGTCCGTCCGGCCCCTCCGCTTTTGCCAGCCAGACTCGGGGGATGCTTGGCTGGCGAGCCGCCCCTCTGCCCCAGCTCCCTCCCGCCAGTCCGTGGAGCGCGCACGGCCTCACAGCCCTTCCTACCCTCTTCTGTGGGCCTCTCTGGAGACTCTGTTCTGCTAATCCTCTGGCGGTTTTCTGGGTTCTTTAGGCAGGTGTAGGTGGAATCTAAGTGATCAGCAGGACGCGCGGTGAGCCCAGCGTCCTCCTATGCCGCCATCTTCCGAGGCACTCCTAACGTTTATTTATTTTTGAGACAGGGAGAGACAGCATGAACGGGGGAGGGTCAGAGAGAGAGGGAGACACAGAATCTGAAACAGGCTCCAGGCTCTGAGCTGTCAGCACAGAGCCTGACGCGGGGCTCAAACTCACGGACCGCGAGATCATGACCTGAGCCGAAGTGGATGCCCAACCGACTGAGCCACCCAGGTGCCCCTGTGGCAGCGGGAGGGAGTCAGATCCACTGCCGGAGGTTTGGCTCCGCAGAAGCACAGAGTTGGGTGTTTGCGCGGAGCGAGCAAGTTCCCTGGCAGGAACTGGTTCCCTTTGGGATTTTGGCTGGGGGATGGGTGGGGGAGATGGCGCTGGCGAGCACTTTTGTTCCCCACCAAACTGAGCTCTGTTGTCTAGGGGCTCAGCAGCTCTCCCTCCCTTTGTCCTCCAGCCTTCCCGCTTTTTGAGCAGAGCTGTTAACTTATGACCTCCCAGAGGCTAAGTCGCGCTTGCTGTCGGAACACAGTCCGTCAGGTCCCTCCGCTTTTGCCAGCCAGACTCAGGGGCTCTGCTTGGCCGGTGAGCCGCCCCTCTGCCCCGGCTCCCTCCCGCCAGTGCGTGGAGCGTGCATCTCCTCGCCGCCCTTCCTACCCTCTTCCGTGGGCCTCTCGTCTGAGCTTGGCTCCGGAGACTCAGTTCTGCTAATCCTCTGGCGGTTTTCTGGGTTCTTTAGGCAGGTGTAGGTGTAATCTAAGTGATCAGCAGGATGCGCGGTGAGCCCAGTGTCCTCCTACGCCGCCATCTTCCTGAGACTCCTCAATCCAGGTTTTAATCCATCAGACTACATTCAAAAAGGAGTCATCTCGAAGCCAGAATGTATTACTTTCAAACACAGGAAGATGCATCCCCAGCTTCAAATTATTTAAGGCCAATTCAAATACCTACTAGAATTGCTAAATTGCATAATCATAGTACTTTGCAGCTGAAAAACACTCATGAAACGAGCCCTTTACTGGCTTTTGTCTTCCAGTGAACCACTTGGTTCAACAACACTGAATTCTCACTTCTCCAAATGCACCATTGCTTGTCCTCCCAATGCTTTTGATCACATTCCTATCTCCACTGATGATATTTTCCTTTCTAGTTTCCCAATTTCCAAATACCATATTTCATTTCAAGGGCTAATTCAATCCTTGCTGCTCTTTTCCCAAGATGGAAGGAATGACTCCCTTTTTGAAAGGCCACAGTCTTTTTCTATGCTTTTCTCAAGGTATATATCAATACCAACCTCATATTGGAACTTCTTCTATCATGTCTAGCCCCACTACTTGATTCCCAGTATTTGGAAGAGAGGAATTAGGAGTTAATAATAAGCATGGTCTCTGACATATCGGAGATGCACCAAAAAATATTAACGTACAAATGACATTTTCCATACTACATTTGTGAGTTAAATTTTGACCTCTTTTCATTTATCTGTATCTTTATTTCATTTACATTGCCTGTTACTTTTTTAAAGCAATTACAGCCAGAATATAGATGCAATTGAAGACAAATATGAGTTAATAAAGCTGATGATTGGAAAGGGAAGAGATTGTTATGGTGGCTCTTTTAATTTTGTGAACAAAGAACAATCATGGGAAGTGGAGGGAACCTTATTTTATTGTGCACTCACTGCTATGTGTCAAGGGCTTTATATCTGATCCTCTCCCACTCTCAAAAGTGCATATAAACTATATGTTCAGTATTTCCACCTTGCAGATAAGGGAGATAAAATTCAAGGATGTGAAATAACCTTCCAGAGGTCACATAACTAATGTGCAGGGACTCAGGTCCTTTGATCCCCAAATCTCCCAAATCTATGTCTTTTCCTATTATATTTAACTGCCTCTCAAGGCTTTTGGCCTTTGCTATACTATAAATTCAACAGAAATGTTTTGAAGTTTTCTTTTATTTAAATGCAAATTTGTGAAAATTCTGAGTCAAGCAAACTCTGCAGTATAGGATCTGGAGCACCTGAAGATTACCTGAGAAAGTATTGTGAAGGACACTAAAAGCATCGACTTGGGAAGCAAAAGTGCAAACTATGTGGTACCTGGAAAATATGAGGAATTATTTAAATAAGCCCCACCTCTTTGTTAAAAAGGTCATCATAACATAGGAAGAAAACCACTTCTAATTAGAAGTAACAAAATGATTCTTAGGCAGTTGACTTGTTTTTCACACTCCTTTCTAGGAAATATCTCTAGAAGCACCAAAGTTGTTTTGATTCTAACTGTGTTTACTTTAATAAGGCTACTTTTTAAGTGATCTTGCATAACAGTCAGTTCTGAAAGACAGAGTCTGCTCAGTCAGAGCCCTGAAATTCAAAACAAAGCCTAGCAGCAAATTGATAATTCAGAGAAGGTATAAAAATAGAACCGTGGATCTCTCCTGGGCATTAGTATCACATTTTTTTCCTAAAGAAGAAAAGAACTTTCTGTTACCTCATAGTCTTTCCATAAGCAGCAGAGATCAAAGGAAAATAATTTATTTTTAATGTTGGCATGGGAGATGTAGCTTGAAATTTGGCCATCACTTTACCTTAGATTGGTTTATGGCTGAAGCCAATCTGAGATGTTTAGAGTAGGAGAAATTTGCTACTTCCTGGAAACTCAAACTGTAGAAACAATTCATCATTTAATTAAATGCATTAAGGATACACTGCATGCTGATTCCTGTGGTAGATAATTGTGATACAGAGATAAAAGAAACAGTGCCCTCCTTAAGGGGCTGTCTGTCTGTTAGGTAGGATAGAGGTAGAAATCTAGAGGGTGAAGGAGAGAGTAGGCTGGAGGTGATTTAAATTACTCAAGTTAGACCTCTCCCAGCTTCATAGTATGTGATCAGTCACTCCTCACAACCCCAGTACAGCTTTTTGCCCACAGGTCCTGTCCCTGGGCTTTTAATAAAAGCACCAAAGACGTCTCAAGAATTTTTTCTTGGCCATCAGCCCTGGATCCCCACCACCATCACTCCAAAACCACATCAAGTGTCATCGCTATACCACAGGGAATATGAAGATACTACTACTTACCCACTAGAAAGCAAGTGTGGAGAGTTCCGGAAGATGGCGGCGTAGGAGGACGCTGGGCTCACCGCGCGTCCTGCTGATCACTTAGATTCCACCTACACCTGCCTAAAGAACCCAGAAAACCGCCAGAGGATTAGCAGAACGGAGTCTCCGGAGCCAAGCGCAGACGAGAGGCCCACGGAAGAGGGTAGGAAGGGCGGCGAGGCGGTGCGCGCTCCACGGACTGGCGGGAGGGAGCCGGGGCGGAGGGGCGGCTCGCCGGCCAAGCAGAGCCCCCGAGTCGGGCTGGCAAAAGCGGAGGGGCCGGACGGACTGTGTTCCGACAGCAAGCGCGACTTAGCGTCTGGGAGGTCATAAGTTAACAGCTCTGCTCAGAAAGCGGGAAGGCTGGAGGACAAAGGGAGGGAGAGCTGCTGAGCCCCCGGACGGCAGAGCTCAGCTTGGCGGGGAACAAAGGCGCTCGCCAGCGCCATCTCCCCCACCCATCCCCCAGCCAAAATCCCAAAGAGAACCAGTTCCTGCCAGGGAACTTGCTCGCTCCGCGCAAACACCCAACTCTGTGCTTCTGCGGAGCCAAACCTCCGGCAGCGGATCTGACTCCCTCCCGCTGCCACAGGGCCCCTCCTGAAGTGGATCACCTAAGGAGAAGCGAGCTAAGCCTGCCCCTCCCGCCCCCGTGCACCTTGCCTACCCACCCCAGCTAATACGCCAGCTCCCCAGCACCACAAGCCTGGCAGTGTGCAAGTAGACCAGACGGGCCCCACCACCCCACAGTGAATCCCGCCCCTAGGAGAGGGGAAGAGAAGGCACACACCAGTCTGACTGTGGCCCCAGCGGTGGGCTGGGGGCAGACATCAGGTCGGACTGCGGCCCCGCCCACCAACTCCAGTTATACACCACAGCACGGGGGAAGTGCCCTGCGGGTCCTCACCACTCCAGGGACTGTCCAAAGTGACCAAACGGAAGAATTCCCCTCAGAAGAATCTCCAGGAAATAACAACAGCTAATGAACTGATCAAAAAGGATTTAAATAATATAACAGAAAGTGAATTTAGAATAATAGTCATAAAATTAATCGCTGGGCTTGAAAACAGTATACAGGACAGCAGAGAATCTCTTGCCACAGAGATCAAGGGACTAAGGAACAGTCACGAGGAGCTGAAAAACGCTTTAAATGAAATGCAAAACAAAATGGAAACCACGACGGCTCGGATCGAAGAGGCAGAGGAGAGAATAGGTGAACTAGAAGATAAAGTTATGGAGAAAGAGGAAGCTGAAAGAAAGAGAGATAAAAAAATCCAGGAGTATGAGGGGAAAATTAGAGAACTAAGTGATACACTAAAAAGAAATAATATACGCATAATTGGTATTCCAGAGGAGCAAGAGAGAGGGAAAGGTGCTGAAGGGGTACTTGAAGAAATTATAGCTGAGAACTTCCCTGAACTGGGGAAGGAAAAAGGCATTGAAATCCAAGAGGCACAGAGAACTCCCTTCAGACGTAACTTGAATCGATCTTCTGCACGACATATCATAGTGAAACTGGCAAAATACAAGGATAAAGAGAAAATTCTGAAAGCAGCAAGGGATAAACATGCCCTCACATATAAAGGGAGACCTATAAGACTCGTGACTGATCTCTCCTTTGAAACTTGGCAGGCCAGAAAGGCTTGGCACGATATCTTCAGTGTGCTAAACAGAAAAAATATGCAGCCGAGAATCCTTTATCCAGCAAGTCTGTCATTTAGAATAGAAGGAGAGATAAAGGTCTTCCCAAACAAACAAAAACTGAAGGAATTTGTCACCACGAAACCAGCCCTACAAGAGATCCTAAGGGGGATCCTGTGAGACAAAGTACCAGAGACATCGCTACAAGCATAAAACATACAGACATCACAATGACTCTAAACCCGTATCTTTCTATAATAACACTGAATGTAAATGGATTAAATGCGCCAACCAAAAGACATAGGGTATCAGAATGGATAAAAAAACAAGACCCATCTATTTGCTGTCTACAAGAGACTCATTTTAGGTCTGAGGACACCTTTAGATTGAGAGTGAGGGGATGGAGAACTATTTATCATGCTACTGGAAGCCAAAAGAAAGCTGGAGTAGCCATACTTATATCAGACAAACTAGACTTTAAATTAAAGGCTGTAACAAGAGATGAAGAAGGGCATTATATAATAATTACAGGGTCTATCCATCAGGAAGAGCTAACAATTATAAATGTCTATGCCCCAAATACCGGAGCCCCCAGATATATAAAACAGTTACTCATAAACATAAGCAACCTTATTGATAAGAATGTGGTCATTGCAGGGGACTTTAACACACCACTTACAGAAATGGATAGATCATCTAGACACACAGTCAATAAAGAAACAAGGGCCCTGAATGATACATTGGATCAGATGGACTTGACAGATATATTTAGAACTCTGCATCCCAAAGCAACAGAATATACTTTCTTCTCGAGTGCACATGGAACATTCTCCAAGATAGATCATATACTGGGTCACAAAACAGCCCTTCATAAGTTTACAAGAATTGAAATTATACCATGCATACTTTCAGACCACAATGCTATGAAGCTTGAAATCAACCACAGGAAAAAGTCTGGAAAACCTCCAAAAGCATGGAGGTTAAAGAACACCCTACTAACGAATGAGTGGGTCAACCAGGCAATTAGAGAAGAAATTAAAAAATATATGGAAACAAACGAAAATGAAAATACAACAATCCAAATGCTTTGGGACGCAGCGAAGGCAGTCCTGAGAGGAAAATACATTGCAATCCAGGCCTATCTCAAGAAACAAGAAAAATCCCAAATACAAAATCTAACAGCACACCTAAAGGAAATAGAGGCAGAACAGCAAAGGCAGCCTAAACCCAGCAGAAGAAGAGAAATCATAAAGATCAGAGCAGAAATAAACAATATAGAATCTAAAAAAACTGTAGAGCAGATCAACGAAACCAAGAGTTGGTTTTTTGAAAAAATAAACAAAATTGACAAACCTCTAGCCAGGCTTCTCAAAAAGAAAAGGGAGATGACCCAAATAGATAAAATCATGAATGAAAATGGAATTATTACAACCAATCCCTCAGAGATACAAACAATTATCAGGGAATACTATGAAAAATTATATGCCAACAAATTGGACAACCTGGAAGAAATGGACAAATTCCTAAACACCCACACTCTTCCAAAACTCAATCAGGAGGAAATAGAAAGCTTGAACAGACCCATAACCAGCGAAGAAATTGAATCGGTTATCAAAAATCTCCCAACAAATAAGAGTCCAGGACCAGATGGCTTCCCAGGGGAGTTCTACCAGACGTTTAAAGCAGAGATAATACCTATCCTTCTCAAGCTATTCCAAGAAATAGAGAGGGAAGGAAAACTTCCAGACTCATTCTATGAAGCCAGTATTACTTTGATTCCTAAACCAGACAGAGACCCAGTAAAAAAAGAGAACTACAGGCCAATATCCCTGATGAATATGGATGCAAAAATTCTCAATAAGATACTAGCAAATCGAATTCAACAGCATATAAAAAGAATTATTCACCATGATCAAGTGGGATTCATTCCTGGGATGCAGGGCTGGTTCAACATTCGCAAATCGATCAACGTGATACATCACATTAACAAAAAAAAAGAAAAGAACCATATGATCCTGTCAATCGATGCAGAAAAGGCCTTTGAAAAAATCCAGCACCCTTTCTTAATAAAAACCCTTGAGAAAGTCGGGATAGAAGGAACATACTTAAAGATCATAAAAGCCATTTATGAAAAGCCCACAGCTAACATCATCCTCAATGGGGAAAAACTGAGAGCTTTTTCCCTGAGATCAGGAACACGACAGGGATGCCCACTCTCACCGCTGCTGTTTAATATAGTGCTGGAAGTTCTAGCATCAGCAATCAGACAACAAAAGGAAATCAAAGGCATCCAAATTGGCAAAGATGAAGTCAAGCTTTCGCTTTTTGCAGATGACATGATATTATACATGGAAAACCCGATAGACTCCACCAAAAGTCTGCTAGAACTGATACATGAATTCAGCAAAGTTGCCGGATACAAAATCAATGTACAGAAATCAGTTGCATTCTTATACACTAACAATGAAGCAACAGAAAGACAAATAAAGAAACTGATCCCATTCACAATTGCACCAAGAAGCATAAAATACCTAGGAATAAATCTAACCAAAGATGTAAAAGATCTGTATGCTGAAAACTATAGAAAGCTTATGCAGGTAATTGAAGAAGATATAAAGAAATGGAAAGACATTCCCTGCTCATGGATTGGAAGAATAAATATTGTCAAAATGTCAATACTACCCAAAGCTATCTACACATTCAATGCAATCCCAATCAAAATTGCACCAGCATTCTTCTCAAAACTAGAACAAGCAATCCTAAAATTCATATGGAACCACAAAAGGCCCCGAATAGCCAAAGTAATTTTGAAGAAGAAGACCAAAGCAGGAGGCATCACAATCCCAGACTTTAGCCTCTACTACAAAGCTGTCATCATCAAGACAGCATGGTATTGGCATAAAAACAGACACATAGACCAATGGAATCGAATAGAAACCCCAGAACTAGACCCACAAACGTATGGCCAACTCATTTTTGACAAAGCAGGAAAGAACATCCAATGGAAAAAAGACAGTCTCTTTAACAAATGGTGCTGGGAGAACTGGACAGCAACATGCAGAAGGTTGAAACTAGACCACTTTCTCACACCATTCACAAAAATAAACTCAAAATGGATAAAGGACCTGAATGTGAGACAGGAAACCATCAAAACCTTAGAGGAGAAAGCAGGAAAAGACCTCTCTGACCTCAGCCGTAGCAATCTCTTACTCGGCACATCCCCAAAGGCAAGGGAATTAAAAGCAAAAGTGAATTACTGGGACCTTATGAAGATAAAAAGCTTCTGCACAGCAAAGGAAACAACCAACAAAACTAAAAGGCAACCAACGGAATGGGAAAAGATATTTGCAAATGACACATCGGACAAAGGGCTAGTATCCAAAATCTATAAAGAGCTCATCAAACTCCACACCCGAAAAACAAATAACCCAGTGAAGAAATGGGCAGAAAACATGAATAGACACTTCTCTAAAGAAGACATCCGGATGGCCAACAGGCACATGAAAAGATGTTCAACGTCGCTCCTCATCAGGGAAATACAAATCAAAACCACACTCAGATACCACCTCACGCCAGTCAGAGTGGCCAAAATGAAGAAATCAGGAGACTATAGATGCTGGAGAGGATGTGGAGAGACGGGAACCCTCTTGCACTGTTGGTGGGAATGCAAATTGGTGCAGCCGCTCTGGAAAGCAGTGTGGAGGTTCCTCAAAAAATTAAAAATAGACCTACCCTATGACCCAGCAATAGCACTGCTAGGAATTTATCCAAGGGATACAGGAGTACTGATGCATAGGGGCACTTGTACCCCAATGTTTATAGCAGCACTCTCAACCATCGCCAAATTATGGAAAGAGCCTAAATGTCCATCAAGTGATGAATGGATAAAGAAATTGTGGTTTATATACACAATGGAATACTACGTGGCAATGAGAAAGAATGAAATATGGCCTTTTGTAGCAACGTGGATGGAACTGGAGAGTGTGATGCTAAGTGAAATAAGCCATACAGAGAAAGACAGATACCATATGGTTTCACTCTTATGTGGATCCTGAGAAACGTAACAGAAACCCATGGGGGAGGGGAAGGGAAAAAAAAAAAAAAAAAAGAGGTTAGAGTGGGAGAGAGCCAAAGCATAAGAGACTGTTAAAAACTGAGAACAAACTGAGGGTTGATGGGGGGTGGGAGGGAGGGCAGGGTGGGTGATGGGTATTGAGGAGGGCACCTTTTGGGATGAGCACTGGGTGTTGTATGGAAACCAATTTGACAGTAAATTTCATATATTAAAAAATAAAAAATAAATAAAAAAAAATAAAAAAAGAAAAAAAAAATAAATTACTCAAGTTAAATAATACAGGGCTAATCCATTTTATAACATGAAAGACATAATGCAAACTTGAAGGTAATAAAAATACTAAATGTTCAAGATAATGTTTATTAAAGAAATTATTTAGCCTTCAGAATTCTGCAGCTGAAGACAATAATGCTGGATCTGCCATCCTGAAGCATTAGAAGGCCAGTGGATCTCACCTCAATCCTACCATAGAATCACAGATGTTGAAACAAACCCCATAGATATAGCCATTGCATTTGTATTTTTAAACATCTTCCAAATGATTCTAATGCTTAGCCAGGATTGTAAACCATTGGTTAAGAAAGGAGAAATTGAGAGATAATGATTTCCTGGGGAAAAAAGAGGTAGGTGGAGAAAGCATTTTCAATTTTAGTAGGGGTTATAGGGAAACTGGGAAAAAAGACAAAAGGAGAAGAAGCAGTAGAAGAGGATGAGGAAAAAGAAAGAAGGAAAAAGATGATTGCGTGTTCTTGCTCCTGTCACAATGGGAAGATTGTTTTTGTTCCTCTCTCTTTTTGCGAATTCATTTGCCCAGATTACCAGTCGGATTTAGTCTGCATTCCCATCTCTTTGAGTTTGAAGGAAAACAATTATCTCTCATAACTTTTCTTTAAGAGTAGGGATTTATAGTAGATCTGTCTTTGCATTCCTTCTAGGAAATCCTCTCCTGGAAAATAGCATAGCAACTAGGAAACACATAAAGTCCTCTCTCAAATGTGACTTATTTGTTACACACACACACACACACACACACATGCACGCACACACACACATCTATCTACAGAGAAAACATCCACTTAATATGTGCTATGCCTTAACATTTTTAGGAGGAAGCTGTGGAGTTATCAGGTGAACATGAACTCTACTATTATGAATTGAGTTATGTCCCCACAGGTATGTTGAAGTCCTAACCTCCAGTACCTGTGAATATGACCTTTTATTGGAATTAGGGCCTTTGTAGATGTCATCTGGTTAAGACAAGGTCATTAGGGTGGGTCCTTGTCCAATATGACTGGTGTTTACATAAGGAACACACAAGGATAATGCTATGTGACCCCAGGGGGAAAGATTGAAGTACTTCAGCTCCAAGTCAAGGAACATCTGGATCTACCAGAAGCTGGAAGAGGCAAAGAAATTTCCTTCCCTAGAGGCTTTATAGGGAACATGGCCCTCTGCCAACACTTTCATTTCAAGCTTCAAACTTCCAAAACTTGTGATAGAATAAATTTCTGTTAATTTAAGTCACCAAGCCTGTGGTGCATTGTTATAGCAATCTTAGGAAACCAACATGCGTACCTTTACTTGGCAGGAACCAAATATCATCTACCCTATTATTTAGTGGATGAAATTTTTAGAGATTACCAAAAAAGGAAGAAAATAGATCCATTGCTTTCTTTTACAATTCATCATGTAGAGATGTAATTAAATGAGCGATCACATAAGCTGAGATACTTGTTAAGTGGGAAAGCACTTACATGATGTCATGGGAGCATATTAGTCAATTAAGTCTAATTTAGTCAATGGAGAAAGAGGTTGCAAGTGAAGTCAAAGAAAGGCTTTCAAGAGGAAAGTCTATTTAGATTGATAACCTGAAAGGTGAGAAGAGAGCAGAAGGAGAGTATTCCAGGGAAAAGGAAAATATGTACATGAACCTAGACTTGAGATATCCATGATATAACTAAGGAATACACACATGAGGTTGTAGGCTAGAGTCTCTCCTACATAATCCTGGTAAAGGATGTCATGTGCATCATGAAATTTGGCCATTATACTTTGATCTCTTGTCCTCTCCTTGACATTCCTTTAGCATCTCAACACCAGAAGTTTCCTGGCTTTTATTAGTTTCTTTTATTTTGTAAACTCTGATTCAGGATTTAAGTTCTGTTAATGAATTCCAAAGGATCCTGGTATTAGATATAATCTTAATTGGAGGGGAAAATGAGGTTGTTTTTTTTTTTTCTGTCTCTAGGTTGCCATTTCAGGATACTTTTACAGAAGGTAAAGGGAGGGGGTGCCTGGGTTGCTCAGTTGGCTAAACTTCTGACTTTGGCTCAGATCATGATTTTGTGGGTTCGTGAGTTCAAGCCCTACATTGGGCTTGCTGCTGTCAGCACAGGGCTCACTTCAGATCTTCCATATCCCTCTCTGTGCCCCTCCCCTGCTTGTGCTCTTTCAAAAATAAAATAAAATATTAAAAAAAAAAGAAGGTTAAGGGAGAACATACATAAAATGTCTGGATAGGTAGGTAAATAGATAGATAGATAAAAGGTTCAAGATAACTGTTCTCAAATTACAACCTGAGGAAAAATATCCAATGCATTAATTTATTCTATCATTATTCCTCAAATAAGTTTGAGGAATGCTGAGTTGTAGAGGTAACAGGCATTTTGTTCACTTGTTTTGCTGTAAGAATTCTCAGAGACTTTAATACATAAAGAAAATTGTGAATATCCAAGAGAAAATTAGAGTATCAGTTCTTTCCATTGTTCTGTTTAATATTTTACAGAAAGAAGTAGGTGTTCGTTGCTTATTTGCTTATTTTTATGTTTTAAGATTCTGATTTGGAGTGAGTCTTTACATGGATCAGGGCTCTGCCTCATACCACAGGAGCCAAAAAAGACCCAACATTTGTTTTCCTTCAAACAAGGCAGCTAGAATTTAAGGAAATAACCTAAGCTTTGCCAGTAGATTCTTCCAAAGGACTTTCATCTGGAACCAATGATGGGAGAAAGCAGAGGCACAGTTTAGAAGTCCCCTCATGGAATGGGGACAACATCTTATGAACAGTGCATCAGTGCTAGTGGTAATTAGTGTCTGGTGGCAGGGAGAAACTTCTCTCTAACAAGACTGCTATTGTGCTCCCAGCTACAAAGGATCCTGCCATTAACCAAGGTGGATGCTCAACTAACTATCAACTTAAGAGCTAACCACTATCTTCCCAATATGTTTTTTTTTCTTTCTTTTACCAAATTCAATTTTCTTTGGTTGTAACCAAGAATATGTTCGTAGGGCATCTCTGATAGTAGTGCTGCCAGGAACATATTTTGTGGGAAAATACTTTACGAATACACATATATCCTCCCAAATAATATCATCAGCCATGTCCTTTTAGCCATCTCTGACAAAGGCCCAGATTCGTCTGATAGCCCAATCCCCTCCAAGGCCTCCTAGAGGCTTAAGAATGGAAGGTCTATGTTACATGTTCTGAAGGCAGCTCACATACTCTAATTCAGTATGTGTTTCAGGTCCACAAGTCTTTTTTATTTTTATTTATTTTAATTTTTATTTATATTTATTTATTTTTTATTTTTATTTATTTTATTTATTTTTATTTATTTCAAGAGACAGATAGAGAACAAGCAGGGGAGGGGCAGAGAGAGGGAGACATACAGGCTCATACACATAAACCGTGAGCATGACCTGAGCTGAGTTCAAGAGTCAGATGCTTAACTGACCCACCCACGCACCTCCAGGCCCACAGTCTTAATCGTAGAACACTTCTAACCTCTCCTCCCATATTTTACTTGTTCTTCTCCTGGCTCCAATGAGAAAGGATCAGGTTCTCTGTGATAGAATGTTATCATTTATTGATTGTGCTGCATGAAAAAGTATATTATGTATAGACTATAAAGTTGGTCAAACCTGGGATGGAATCCTCCTTTGACAATGTACATGTTGAATGAAAAACAGCAAGGGAAGGCCAATGTCCTTCAAAGTACATTTGTTTTGATGAATTCCCCAAACCAGTTGGTGGTTAGTTATCTTCAGCTTAGACATGGAGAATTTTGCACTCAAGTTCTCCAAATGTTTGTGTATACAGCCTAGAATTTCCTTTTTGTGATAACAGTATTGCTTTAGGCTAAATTACTTAACAATCTCAGTTTCTCTAAGATTCAGGGACTGGTGTATAAAATGAGATGTAATAGTGAGTATTCTGTTACAAGTGTCAGAAAACCTGGTTTAAGCTGGGTTCAGCTGAAAAGACTTTTTAAAAATTTTTATGTAACTGAACAAATCATCTGAAGTTGAGGCTTGATCCAGGATTCAAATAATATCATCTGAACCCAATTTCTATCTCTACTTTTTATAGCATTTTATAGCATCTCTAGTTTTTATGCTTTTATAGCTTTACCATTCATTCGCTCATTCATTCATCCCTTCCATCTGTAGCAGTTTAATCTAAGACACCAAAATCAGCAACTCCCAAAGGTATATCCCATTTCAGTCACAGAGGAAAATAGACATGTAAAATAGAAATTTTAGGGGAAATGCCATTGTCATTCATACTGTTTACGAACTGCTGACCACTCAGACTTGTCACATGCTTCACCCCTACTGTCAATCCACAGGAAGTTAATTAACAAAATGGAGAAGGGATAGTTCCCAGAAGGAAATTGAGATTTATTAAAAAGGTTTAGAATGAATGGATATTAAGATGCAAAAAATAGCAGATAACTACAATATACTAGGTTTCTGTAAAGCTTATATAATATGTGTAAAATGGAATGAACAATGGCACATGGGGGAACTGAGACATTTTAATCATAGCATTCTATTCTACCAGTGCACAATATTTAAGTGTACTATAATCTAGATTGAAGTCCCAACTCTCACATCAAAGACAACATGCTATGCTAAAATTATGTGATGGTGCTAAAACATTAATCCTTTGTACACAATAGGAGGTGGAGAAAGGTAACTAGTCCTTGTGACTGTGAAGAATGGTCCACCTGATTCTTCTTTTTGACACTTGTATTTGGAGAATCAAACTCACGACCTGTTTTCTTTAATATGGCTGGTACAATAAAAGGGGCCTAAAGTCTCCTAATTGGAGAGATGTATCTTCCATTCATACCTTGGAATTCTATCTTAGAAACTAGGAAGGGATTCAGGGAGAAAGAGGTCTGTGTCACCCTGTTTGACTTGCCTATTAAGTAAAAATTCTTGTGGCTTTCATGTTTTCTATTCCAGTTGACTAGAAAGCTATGCTAGGGCTGGTTGCCAAATTTTAACTACAAATATAGAGTGCTTAATAGGCCTGGAATATCATTTGAGTCTCTGTCTTTTAGGTTTTTAGTATTCAAGGCCATGGTCATGATTCATAAACTTTTAATCATAGTTATGTCCTTCTTGCAGACCTAACCACGAAGATATGGCCCTTCCCTTTCCATGGACAGATTAGGATTCACACATCAAACACCGAGGCAGAGAGTGGCTCTTTCCTTTTGTCCTGCAGGCTTTATTCTTATCTCGCCTAGTTATTTTATAGTCTCAGTGTTGACATGAGCAAGTAAGGGGTTCCTGGCAGTGTCTATCTGATCCCAGCCCAGGAAATGAGGCAGGAAGAGGAGACCAGTCACATCGAGTCATTTTTCCTGAGAAGATGCAGTTGATCACACAGTTTATTGACTTAGCTGAGTTTGTTTGATTTGGTTTGGTTTTTGAGAGAGACAGAGAGAGAGAGAGAGTGAGCATGAGTAGGGGAGAGGAATTTATTTATTTATTTTGAGAAAGAGAGAGAGATGCAGGAAGGGCAGACGGAGAGGAAGAGAGAGAGAATCCCAAGCAGGCTCTGTGCTGTCAGCATGGAACATAGTTCAGGGCTTGAACTCATGAACCGTGAGGTCATGACTTGAGCCAAAGTCAAGAGTTGGACTCTTAACTGATTGAGCCACCTGGGTGCCCCAACTTAACTGACTTTTTGCTACCACAGAGATCTATGTATTAGGCAGCTCAGATTGCCATAACCAAATACCATATACTGGTGGACTTAAGTAACAAAAATTAATTTTCATATAGTTTTAGAGGCTCAAAGTCCAAGATCAAGAAGTGGGCAGGGTGGATTTCTGATGAGAGCTCTCTTCTTGACCTGCAGAAACCTGTCTTCTGTTTGTGGAGAGAAGATGATCTGTAGGTCTCTTTCTCTTCTTACAAAGCCACCAATCCTGTTGGATAGAGCCATACCCTGATGACCTCATTTAACCTAAACTATATCCGTGAAGGCCCTATTTCCCAATATTGTCACATTGGGATTTAGGACTTGGACGTAAAAAAGTGAGAGGGGCACCTGGGTAGTTCAGCCAGTTGGGCTTCCAACTTTGGCTCAGGTCACAATCTCACAGTTCATAAGTTCAAGCCCTGCATTGGGCTCTGGAGCCTACTTCAGATTCTGTGTCTCCCCCTCTCTCTGCCCCTCCCCTACTCACGTTTTCACATGCTCTCTTTCAAAAATAAGTACACATTAAAAAAATTAGGGGGACATAATTCAGTCCATAACAGTAAGAGCAAGCAAAATTCAGGCCACTCAAATTTGTTGTCATTAGAAATCATTCCTCTGTTTATCCTTTATTTGTGTGGTGAAATGGGACCACTCGTCAAAATTTTACAGAAGCAGAAAAAAATGACTTAAAAAAAAAGTATGATACCTCTTTAACTATTTGTGTGATCTGAAAATTTCCCAGGAAAGGAGCTTTATAAAATATGTATTGATATACTCTTCACAGCATGATTCCTCCTCAACAGCCCCCACAGTCTTTTTTCACCAAGAATCTAAGACTGTCTGGAGGGAATGTCAATTTGTCTATGAGGTGCTTTCAACTCTGCTTTCTGACTGGTACTTTCTAGTCCTGAGGCTCTCATTAAACACATACATTTCCTCCCTTCCTGTCTCTCCCCTTTTCTCTCTCAACACCTGCTCCATAATATCATAGATTTTTTTCTCTTACTCATTAGAAGTGAGCGCATTCTAAATTAGTCTTCCCTTCTTCATTTTAATTGGATAATTACTTTTCCTTTTAGATTAAACAAATCGTTTACATACACAATCTGCATGCCTGTGCTTAATTTAGGGATGGGTATTTACTAGAAGGCTGGAAGAGGCTCCTATCAGAATCTGACCAGCCTTTCTAATATGGCATTAAGATCCAGGAAATAGCAAAATAATATGCCATTCTTATAACATGGCCAAAAATTTAATAGATTCTAACATACTATCTGATTTCTCAAGATTCATTCATTATTATTTAAATGACAAAGAATAGAATTAACTCAGACTTTATTGAGATCCTATTATGTGCCAGACAATGTGCCTGGTGCTAAAAATACAATAGGACAAGATATAGTCTCTGACAGAAAGCTCTATCTAGCAGGAGAGGTGAACAAGAAAACCTTTGCTATTTAGTATTGGATGTAGTGAAAAACAAGGTGAAAGTCCTGGGCATCTGAGAATGAATACTGAGAGAGTAGAGGGAACCTTCTTGGAGGATACAAATACTTTTTTTTTTCCTAATAATGCTCATGTAGGCAAAGAATATAGCATAAATTTAATAAATTTATATTAACTTATGTTTATAAATTTCAATGAAATATAATAGAGATTTTAAAAGTCATTGTATAATCCTGGGATGGGATGCCTGGGTGGGTAGCTCAGTCAGTTACTCATCTGACTCTTGATTTCAGTTCAGGTCATGATCTCAGAGTTGTGAGATGGAGCCCCATGTCGGGCTCCACACTGATCCTGGAGCATGCTTGGGATTCTGTCTCCTCCTCTCTCTGCCTCCCCCACTCATGCACTCTCTCTCTCTCTCTGAAAAATAAATAAAAAAAAAAGTATTAACAAAGTGTAATCCTAAAACCCTAAGAGTTTAACATTTGAATGTACTTCCTTAAAATTTTCCCAAATACTTCTGTGGGTATGCTTGTAAACTTTTTAAAATGCATACATAAGCGTGATAATTACACTCACACACACAGAGAATTTTAATTATATATGTAATTTCCATTTTTATTTAACATTTTATCATGAGTCTATCATTTTATTAAACATTCTTCTGTAAAAACATTACTGATATTTGTTAAATGTATCATATATTATAGTTTATAACTGAACAATAAGGCTGGAAGGTAGACTTCTTATCAGTTATAGATGGAATATTTTTAGTTACAATGGTTAATTGACTCCTTAAGCTGATTTGATAAATAACGAAGTCCAAGTCTGGTGTCTTTTAGTACATGCTTGTTACTTTCTACTATACCCTTAAAATTTTTTTTTTTTACCATTTATTTATTTTTCAGAGACAGAGAGAGACAGAGTGTGAGTGGGGCAAGGGCAGAGAGAGAGAGGGAGACACAGAGTCCCAAGCATGCTCCAGGCTCTGAGCTGTCAGCACAGAGCCTGATGGGTGGCTTGAACACCCGAACTGTGACATCATGACCTGAGCCGAAGTCAGATGCTTAACCGACTGAGCCACACAGGTTCCCCTCTAGTATACCCTTTAAGGATTTATTTTTACAAATACACTGGAAGGCTTTCTGTCAATTTGTGGTAAATTTTTGTCCTGTGGCTGAATAACTTTTAAATATTTCGTTCTGAGTTTACTAGCATTTCCCTTCAGAGGTGAACAAGCTTAGTGAGTGAGAACATAGGATTCATTTTATCTAGTTTTTTAAAAAATATTTTTAACGCTTATTTATTTTTGAGACAGAGAGAGACAGAGCATGAATGGAGGAGGGTCAGAGAGAGAGGGAGACACAGAATCTGAAATAGGCTCTAGGCTCTGAGCTGTTAGTACAGAGCCTGACGCGGGGCTTGAACTCACACTGTGAGATCATGACCTGAGCCGAAGACAGATGCTTAACTGACTGAGCCACCCAGGTGCCCCTCATTTTGTCTAGTTTTAAATCATGGCATTTCCATTTATTACCGGTATCATTTGGACAAGTTACCATCCCTTTGTTTATCCCAGGAGCCTCAAGTTAAAAAGGAGAATATCAGAAATTGGACCCTTATATTTCACTATACTAAAAATTAACTAGAAACAGATTAAAAAAGTTAAACATAAAACCTGAAACCATAAAACTCCTAGAGTAAAACAGGGATAAAAGCTCCTTGACTTTGGTCTCAGCAATGATTTTTTGGATATGACACCAAAGGCATAAGCAACCAAAGCAAAAATAAATTAATAGGACTATATCAAACTAAAAACCTCTGCCCAGCCAAGAAAAATAAATGAAAAGGCTACCTATAGAATGGAAGAAAACATTTGCAAACCGTAGATCTAATAAGGGCTTAATATCTAAAATATATGAGGAGCTCATACTACTTAATAGCAAAGAAACGAATAGGCCACTTAGAAATAAGCAAAATCCTGAATAGACATACTTCCAAAGAACACATACAAATGGCCAACAGGTATGTAAAATGGCATTCAACATCATCACCAAAAAAATGCAAATCAAAACTACAGTGAGGTATCTATCATCTCACAGTGCTGGTGGGAATGTAAATTGGTACAGCCATTATGGAAAACAGGATGGTGATCCCTCAAAATATTAAAATTAAAGCTACCACATGATTGAGCAATTATACCTCTGGATATAAATCCAAAGGAAATGAAATCACTATCTTAAAAAGATACTTTTACTCCCATGTTCACTGCAGTATTATTCACAATAAGTAAGATATGGAAACAATCTAATTGACCATCAATGGATAAAGATTACACACACACACACACACACACACACACACACACACACATGAATATTATTCAGCTATAAAAAGGAATTCATACCATCTGCAACAACTTGGGCATCGTCATGTTGTATGCCTTGAATATGTACAATTTTTGTCAATTGTACCTTGATAAAAATGGAAAAAAATACAAATAAGAATAATAGTTCCTATTTCATATGGTTTGTTATGAGAATTAAGTGAGTTTATTTTAATAGTTTTCTGTTGCCCTATAACAAATTACCAGGAATTTAGAGGCTGCAAACACCTAGTTATTATCTCACAGTTTTTATAAGTCAGAGGTATGGCATAGCATGTGTCAGTTTTCTGCTCTGGGTATGACAACGCTAAAATCAGAGTGTAGACCAAACTATGTTAGTGCCTGGAATCTCTGAGGGTAAATAGACTTCTACTTACATTCTTGCTGCTGGCAGAATTTGTTTCCTTGTGGTTGTGGTGCTTTGGTTCCTGTTTGCTTGCTGGCTATCAGCTGGAGGCCAGTGTCGGCATCTGTAGGCCACCATATTCCTTGACACATGACTTGCTTCCTCTTTAAGCCAGCAATGGGACATCAAATACTTTTCATGCTTCAAATCTTTGACTTCCTTCAGTTACCAACCGGAGAAAATCTTCTCCTTTTAAAAGGCTTATGTGATTTGCTCAGCTTACCTGGAAAATCTCCCTATTTTAAGGTCAACTGTGCCAATAATAACATAGCCTAATCATATAGGAAAATCCATCAGAATTATAATCCATGAGATTATGTGGGATGCATACACCAGGGAGTGGGAAATCTTGGGTAACATTTTAGAATTCTGCCTAACATCTCATGCTTGTAAAATCCTTAGAAAACTCACCATTCACATAAACAGTTAACAAATGTTCGATATTACTTTATAACTAAAATTTCAATATATAGTATTCCTTAGTAAAGAATCGTCAGACTTTAGAAGTATCACTACATAGTAAAACTGAAATCTACTATATATTTTTATTATTTTGTTAGGAAAAATTCTGAATGAAGATTAAAACACTCAATTTAAATTCAGAAAAGTATAAGGAAGATATCGTCAAAAAGGCTACTTTATGTAACAGAATTCAGAGATATTGGATAGTCTCAACCACATGCATCGTCTGCCTTCTTCTGGTACTTTGGAGCATGACAAGAGAATGTTTTCTTTCATAAGAGGAAATTTTAGAAAGTGTTGATTTTCTTTCTTTCTCTTTTAATATTTATTTTTGAGATAGAGTGAGCATAAGCATGTGAACCTGAGTTGGGATGGGGAGAGGGGAAGGGCAGAGAGAGGGAGACAGAGGATCCCAAGCGGGCTCTGCCCTGACAGCAGAGAGCCTTACGTGGGTCTCAAACTCAGGAACCATCAGATCATGACCCGAGCCAATGTCCGATGCTTAACTAAGGGATGTCCAATGCACCTTTTTGGTGCCCCTAAAGGGTTGATTTCCTATATGAATATCCCAGAATCTTTATTGATCTTAATTTTTGAGTATTCAGTCTAAAATCTGCAACATTACTAGTCACATTCATCTTAGTTAATATTTTTAACCAAATATAAAAAAGAGTATTTGTTATGCACATGTCATTGTCTTGAATGTCCCACCCAATTATAGAATCAGTTTATAGTCACTGCTGTGGTGCCTATTTTATAGCACCTAGTTAGGTAAGCAAACCAGCATGGAATGATTCAGTCAACACAGTAGGCCATGGGTCTCCAAGATGCAGTGAATCCTAAAAAAAAGGTGTGGAAAGTCAAATTTTCCTGAGAAGTTCAGAAGTTTTCTATCATAAAATAAGATTTCATCCTCTCTATTCGTAACTGTTCTTACAGTGACGTGTTTCTCTGATGACTTTGGTGGAATTGCATAGCTGTCTCAGGAACATCCTTTCATGCACTTTAACTCAACACACTTGTTTGTATTGTGGTCATTGAGTCATTACCCTTTTTTTTTTCCTTTCCAACCTGAGGTTCCTTATGGCTGGTTTGATAATTTCATTTTCTACATAGCTACAGCATAAGTACTGATCAGGGAAGTAGTATGTGGTTAATAGTCCTTAAACATGTTAACTCAATGCTGTAAATGAAGATATATAATAAAAGGGATGTTGTTGCTAGTATAATCACAGGATGAGAAGTAGGAAAAGAAACTTGGTATCTCCAGTTTTCATCAGAAATGAGGAAAAGAATGATCAAAAATTAGGAAACGATAGATCACATAGCAAATCATCCAAGATATTTCTCTCTATTAATTTCCTTAACTTCTCTCATTTTTAGTGGGCAGATTTTGTTTCCTTTGTTTGTAGGTAACTGAATTTCTTGTTTTGTCTCCTGTTAATTGTATGGTCCTATTCATATTTTGGAGCATTTGTTGCTGAGGATTCAAAGAAATTCAAGGCAGATAATGCGTGATTCCTTACAAACCAGTTTGGTAGACTGGGTTCACAGATAATGAATTCACTCCTTTTACTAGGAAGCCAGTAAGTGATTTGAAAACTCAGAGCAAATAAGTGTGGGTTGAGGTGCAGGTGTGGGGTGCACTTGAGGAGGAATCCCAGGACAATACATTTCATGGGATCTGAGTCTCCTAGGCAACTGCTCCATAGTAATGAGACTTTTCTTTTTTATTTCTTTTGAGGGACAGGACATCCCTTAAGCAAACACCACTTTGTACCAAATCTTCCTTCCTTCAGTCAACAGATTGTCCCCCAGCAATGGTATACCTATTAAATCAAAAGACCAAAGCAAATTAATTAGAATATAAGCAGTGTGTATTTAAATTCCAATCCTATGTTTTAAATTTAAAGTGAGACAGGTATGCTGGGTGGGATTTCGGCCTCCATGATAGTTTGCCCCCAATGTGATGTCTCTGAATATGTTTCATTACATGTCAAAAGGAATTTTAAAGTTTCTAATCATTTAATCTTAAAACAGAGTTTTAATCATCATCTGGTTGAGTTCAGTATAATCAAATGGGCCCTTAAAAGTGGAAGAGGAAGGCAGAAGATCGGAGAGACATGAAATGGAAGAAGAAGGACAAAAGATAGAAGAACGAAAGGGACTTGACCCACCATTGCTGGCTTTGAGGACAAAGGGGGCCACAAGCCAAGGAAGGCAGGTAGCTTCCAGAGATGAGAACTGCCCCCCAGATGACAGGCAGCAAGGAAATGGGGAGCTCAGTCATACAACGGCGTAGAGCTGAATTCTGACAACAACCTAAATGATCCTGGAATCAGATTGTCCCTTTGAGCCTCTTGGAAAGAACACAGCCCTACAGACAATTTGACTTTAGCTTCGTAAGCCTTGAAGCAGAGAAACAAGCTGGGCGTAGCAGGCTCTGACCTATAAAACCTGAGTGTTGTTAAATGGGTGTAGTTTCAAACTGCTAAATTTGTGGTAATTTGTTACACAGCAATAGAAAACAAATACAATTGGCCTTTAATGATTTTTCTTAGAAGATTAGTGGATCTCTTTTGTATGGACATCCCAGTCCCTCAATGCTTAGCCTTTCTTGATAAGAATCAGTACAACACACAGCTGGTTGTATAAAACAAAAGCATGGTTATTTGATCTCTGGAAAATACACTGAAGCATCTACATACAAACCTGGTCTTCAAATTTTCTTCCACCTTCTGAGATGTTATCAAAGTGCAAATTCTGCCCCAAGCAGATGAGGATGAAGCCTGTTTCTTAGGTCAATAGCAAACTATTCACCTTCATCATACCCCTTCTCTGTTATTGATTCTTTCTGTATTGATTCTTACACCACATTCTCAATGTTGGCTGGAAATCTTCTCTTTTTTCTCCTTGCAAACCTCAAGAAGGTGAGAGGAAACATTTTGGCTTGACTGTGTTATCTCAATCATGTAAGGTTGTATATCAGGGGTAATGTCCATTTAGGCAGAGATTGCAAATACTGATTATAGGTGCACCCGGATGGCTCAGTTGGTTAAGCATCGGACTTCAGCTCAGGTCATGATCTCACGGTTTGCATGTTCAAGCCCCATATTGGGCTTTCTGCTGTCAACACAGAGCCTGCTTTGGATCTTCTGTCTCCCTCTCTCTCTGCCCCTCCCCTGCTTGTTCTCTCTCTCTCTCTCTCTCTCTGTCTGTCTCTCTCTTTCTCTCTCTCTCTCTCAAAAATAAATAAACACTTGGAAAAAAAAAGAAGAAAATACTGATTATAATCTCAATCCAGAAAGCAGAAAGTAAATTCTAAAAATTTTTTTTAATGTTTATTTATATTTGAAGGAGAGAGAGACAGAGTGTGAGTGGGGGAGGGGCAGAGAGAGAGAGAGAGAGAGAAACAGAGACAGAGACAGAATCTGAAGCAGGCTCCAGGCTCCGAGCTGTCTGCACAGATCCCGATGCAGGGCTCAAACTTACAAACTGTGAGATCATGACCTGAGCCGAAGTCGGATGCTCAACCGACTGAGCCACCCAGACACCCCCAGAAACTAAATTCTAAATGCGATGGATAGATTCAATATGGTTGCTATGAATATTGATTACTGTTGTAGAGGATATATACATAGTATCCACTTTGGTTCAGTCATTTGAGCAGCCATATAAATAAGGTATTCATATCTTCACTTTCATTAAGTATAGCTTCTCATTTTGATAATTAATAAACTTTATTTTAGTATAGTTTTAGATTTACAGAAAAATTGAGCACAGAGTATATACCCTACCCCATGCCAACCCCTCCCACAGGCACCTATATGTTTGTTCCCTTATTATTAACTTATTAATTTCTTGCATTAGTTATAATTAATGAAACACTATCAGTACATTGTCATTAGCGAAACTCTGTAATTTCATTAAGGTTTACTCCTATACTGTACAGGTCTATGGGTTTTGACAAATGCATAACATCATGTCTTTACCAATACAGCATCATACAAAATAGTTTCACCAACCTAATGATCTCCTGTGCTTCACATATTCATCCCTCCCCTTCCTTTAACTGAAACCCCTGAAAATCACTGATCTTTTTATTTTCTTTATATTTTCTTTTTTTCTAATGCCACATATTTGAGATTGTATAGCATGTAGGCTTTCCAGACTGGCTTCATTCCCTTAGCAATACATATTTAAGGTTCTTCCAAGTCTTTTTGTAGCTTTATTAGTTCATTTCTTATTTTCACAGAATACCATTCCATTGTGTGGATATACCACAGTTTGTTCAGCCACTCACCTATTGAAGGATATCTGGTATGCTTCCCATTTGGAGCTCTTATAAGCTGCTATAAGTATTTATGTTTGGGTTTGCATGTGGGCAGTGAGGTTTTGTGTAGATATTTATAAGAGATGAAATAGCATTGTTGACAGGGGATGGTTTCTTTTCCTTAGAGAGAAGGTCATGGGTGTGGCACTTCTGGCTTCTTGCCACCACTTCCATCCCTCAGCCCCTGACAGCTGAAGGGATTTATCTGATTAGTACACATCCAGACGTGATGGACTCAGCTCCTCCTTTATTCCTCTTTAAAACGGATGCTTTCTGTATTATCAAGTCCACCAGGATTAATCAACCTTCAGCCATGTCCTAACCCCTGACCTATTAGCCATGAAAGTCATATTAAGACATATGAAAGCCTAAATATTTATATTTAATTCTTCTTTTCACTTCCTGAAAACCTGGGCAGAGAGGAGGGATCTGATTTACCATGAACTGCCTCAAAGGCCCCAACTAAACTGAAAACCCAGAGAGGTGAAATAATTCATATAAAGTCAAGCAGTTAACAAGTAGCAGAGCCAAAATTTCAATCTAAGTTGGTCACTCTCTACAGTCTGTATTCATTTTACCATTCTATCGCTATCTTCTTCCAAAGGACTTTCCACGATAGTTCCCCAGAGTATCTATTGTTACTGCCCGGGGGGCGGGAAACATGTATGGAATTTTTGTATTCACATAGACCTTGGAAAATTGGACTACAGTTAATCTGGCTTATTTTCAGCATTTGATTCACTTTCCAAGAAAGTAGGTGTAGTGCCCAATGTTTGCTAAATTTATATAACACAGAACTCCTTTAAGACTAGAATTCCGTGAAATTCTCCTTAGCATTCACTTCATTTGTCCGAAGCCACATTACTCACTGGAAGAACTAATATTGGAATTCAAGGGAGTCTGATTACAGGGACTGTATTTTTATCTTCTATAAACTATAATTTTTAGAGAGAGTATCTACTTTTCTACCAAATATCCAAACATAGTCAGTGGAGAACCAGGAATTTCACACGGTACAACTTGAAATCATTGTAAAATGACATGTTCAGAGACCTTTGGTATAAAGATCTAGCCTTCATTTTAATGGAATAAAGGGGTATATTTTAGGAATTAAAAAAAAAAAACTGGATAAGAAATACTACTCTTGTTTTCAAGGAGCATCTAATCCACTCATTAGAATCTTACCTGATCTAGTTTGGCTTATTCTTGAAACTCCTTTAATTTCTGAATTTTCTAATCAGTATGCCTTAGTCCCATCTATTTCAGAAACCATCATTTTTTTCATGTTACTGTTCCTGTATTACATGAACCACCCCATCTACATGAAACACTTTAGATCAGTGTTTTACACAATGTGTACCACAGAACATCCTTCTGTAAGATGCGGGTAGTCAATATCCAGAGAGATAAGGGAGTTAGTGGTCTAAAATGCTAGGTTAAACAAAGTAATTGATGCTCTCTTATTGCAGGACTTCTCAGAGTCTTTACAATGTTACTCTGCTATTTCAATGTCCTGAAAAGGAACACAGAATAAAGTATTATTCAACAACGTTTGCAATCGGACATTTTTTTTTCCTTACTAAATGACCTCACCTTCTGCCAAAAAGAATTTGAACAATGTTGCTTTATAGCAAAATGACCATTTCTCCTAGGGTTATCATATATTTTCATCTGTGTGCAAAAGAAAAATGAATTGAAACACTCAGTTGTAGTGGCTTTTAAAAATGTGCCATGAGAGACAATTTGACCTTGATTGGACATGGTCCTGTGCTTAAACTATTCCTCTTACAGAACCACTTTAGACTTGGAAAGTTGTTCTGCCTCCAGGGATATGATAAAATGAAAGTTTCAGTGGAAGCTCTATATTGCCAGACATGCTGAGAACAGCAACTTGGGGATGATATGCTACCACAAACCCACTTTTGAGAAGCCTTTGGAATTGAGAGGTCAGAAGTAAAGGAAAGCAAAAGCATCATTTTACAGCCTTGCTGATGTATTCAAGGCTTCCTCTGTACTGTTTACATCCTAAGTGAGTTGCAAATTTATTTATAGAAGCTATTGGGCACTTTACAAGGTATTTTACTGCTGGCGATATCATTGTTCATTTTCTGTAACTAGCATTTAGGAGCTGGTTTAATAAAACCCAGCATCAATCCTCTTTCAAGTTAATTCACTTAAGTCATATCTCAATGAGGCAAGGGCTTTTGAACCTTGTAAAATAGTCTTCTCTTTTAAGTAAAAATCATCCATAGCACGTCAGAGGGATTATTAGATAGGAAGCTCAAACTGAAAGCAGAAAGGGGATGCATTAAGACTTAGTCTTAAATATCTGTGTTTAATATCTTTCAGGCTTAGATAGTCTCAAAGTTTTTGTAGACATTTTGTTATCAATTATATTGGGCTACAAGCATTTTCAGCATAAATTACTTATGAGTGATGCCAAAGTTCCATGATGTTCTGTATTCTGTAATTTTACTGAAGCATTAGCTTGAATTGCATATAGAGAGAGGATTGTGTGTGTCTAAGTCATTTAGGTAGCAAATGAGTCTGCCTGGTGTCTCCTTCCTACCACCAGCCAGCATGGGGAATCTTGGAGGCTGAAAAATGGCCCCCTAAGTATATTCACAACCTAATCCTTGGAATCTGTAAAAGTTCCTTTATGTTCATTTATATGACAGAAGGGACTTTGCAGACGTGAGTAAATTAAGGGTCTTGAGATGAGATTATCCTGGATTATCTGGGTGGGTCTGATATTGTCACTAGGGTCTATATAGAGGAACACAGGCAGAATCAGAGTCTGGGGAGAAAATGATGTGATGATGGAAACAGAGATTGGAGTGACACGGTTTGGAGTGACAGCCAACGGATGCAGATGGCCACTAGAAGTTGAAAAAAAGCAAGGAAACCAATTCTTCCCTTCGAGCCTTTGGAAGGAACCAGCTCTGTCTACACTTTGACTTTAGCCCAGTGGAACTGATTTCAGACTTCTGACTTCTAAGACTACAAGAGAATTAATTGTCTTTTTTAACCCACTGAGTTTGTGGTAATTTGTGACAACAGCCAAGGGAAACTAACTCTGGGAGCAAGATAAAGCAGTTAAGTGGACTGCCTCTGGGGCCATATTGGGAAGGCTGACTTTGGCTTCGGCACATCTTAGCTGTAAAACCTGGGCATGATTGGCAACAACCCCCACTCTCATTTGCCATATTGACTACAATATTTAAGAAAATATGTAGCCTATACATACATAAAATATGTAGCCTAATCATAGGGATGTTATGAGAATTAATAGACTGTGAAAGTCAAGTATTAGCCCAGAGCTTATCCCAGAGTAAGTATTCCATTATTACATGTCATTGTTAATAGATGTTAAGACACAACATGATTTTGTTATTAAATGTTATCCAAAGAGAAAAATTTGCTAAACATTAAGGATGCCACTTGCTTGTGAGAAGAGGATTTTCACAAGAAAGAACAAAGTTATTCTCGATGACTAGATTCAGTGAAGACCAAAGATCAATACAGAGATCGTGTTCCTCAGTGCCATGTTGGTACATCTTTTCAGTCTCTAAAGAAAGATCCAACTCTGTCCATAATTCATTGATTTACTTACTTTAAAATCTATTGAGTACATGCGATGCTCTTATAGACATGAAGTATAATGCACTGTGGTAAATAACGGACATATTTATTCCCAGCCTAAGTGACAAATTTTTGTGAGAGAAGACAATAAACAAGCTAACAAATGGACAAACGGTATCATGCAGAGAGTGGCAAGTGCAGAGATATGAACTAATTAGGTTAATGCGATAGAAAGTGGCCATTGGCACTATTAGTGGTCTGGCTAGGTAAAATGTGGATGATCTGAGATCTGAATAATGAGAAGGTGCCAGCAGTGGACAGAACGGGGAATAGAGCATTCCAGGGGGTAGAAATAACTAATGCAAAGCTCTAAGGCAGGAGTGAGTGATTGGTGTGCATGTGTGAAGGGGTTGGAGAAGTTCAATATTACTGGAGCACTGTGAGCAAGTGTGTAAATTGTAAAAGGAGCAGGCAACCTTCTAAGTGTGAAGAAATATATAGGTCATGTTATGGAGTTTGGACTTTATTTTAAGGGCACTGTTAATTTTGGGGAAGATTTTAAGAAAGTGGTGTGACAAGTATTATATTTTAAACTATCATGCTGGTTAACATATGGATCGTGAGTTGTAGGGCAACAACAAGAAAAGGAGAGTCCAGGTAGGTGGCTTTTGAAGTCATCCCTGTGATAGATAATGGCAGATAGATAATTATCTATAGCAATTGTAGCAGTGAAGATGGAAATTAAGTGGTAACTTCTGCAATGCGTTTTGAAGGCGGAGTCAAAGCATCCCTGATGTATAGGATGTAGAATGGGAGTAAGAAAGAGAAATAATTACAGCTCCTAGATGTTTGGATTAAGCAATGAAAAGAATGTTACTTTCCTTTTCTGACATGGTTAAAGTTTGGTAAGGTATCAGGTCTGAGGGAGAGAAATTGAGTGCTTTGTTTAAATGTGAGGTAGTTATTAGGCATCCAAATGGAAATATTGAGCACGTAGTTGTATATGTGTGCCTTGGGTTCATAGAATTAATAAATGTAATCTATTAAATAATGAAAATTTAGACCTTGTGACAATGTTTCCACTGGGAAAGCAGGTTAAATAAATTCTTTAATCGGACATTTTACTGAGGTAGTAATATGCCGACTGTAGTGAGTTTGAAGTGGTCGAGGTTATTTTAATTATTGTGAGCATTAAGCCCTTTTTTTAACCATGCTTTTGTGGCGGCAGTGGTGGTGATATTATTCTCCAAAATGATTCCCCACTCTTGCAAAAAGCATTTTGAAAACCAGAAAACTAAGGCAGAGGTATTATTTAATTCCTGCTGCCACCTAGTGGCGATACTGGAAATTAAAAAGAAGTTAAATAGAATCCAGACTTCAGGGTAAATACAAAGAACTGCAGGGAGCAGTTACTTAATGGATTCCACCTCATTTCACAGATGAGAAAAGACTCCAAGAAAGGAAGTGATGTGTCCTAGGTCTCATAGCTACAAGCTTGACTGTCACTGAAATCTCAGCTGAGGAGATTTTAGACTACAGTACATAGATTTTTCTCTTATACTTGAGTTGCTCCTCATGAATTCTTTTTTCCAACTTTCTTTGAGATTTTTTTTCTTGTTCTCTTGATCTGAAGAGACCCTTATTTCTAATCTCTTTGATTCCATGTTGATAGTCCTAGTCGCTGGGGGATAGAGATTCCTAGAGCTTAGCATCAAGTAGATTTTAATCAATGTCAAATTCTTATCACTTATAGAACTAGTTTCCTGTTAATAGCTAATGAGTCAAGTTGAGGTGGTATTTTTACTTTAATTATTTTTACACTGATCTAAAACTAGCTTCATCCAAACAAATAGTATTCTTTTCAAATTTCATTTCAAAATTAACTTTCCTGCAGTCATTTAGAAATATCAGGTAAGCCACTTTTTCAATGGACCATGTAAGAATTCCCATAAGTTTCCCCAACTCTGAATCCCCCAAAGGATGTAGATTTTGTTGATATTGTAAGGGGGCAGATAGAAAAAAATAGATAGATGAAACTAACATAGATACTTTGAATCAATGTGTTAGCACTCAGGCAACATATCTTAGTAAGCATGCCTGAGTTAATCCTTGAGAGGAGGCAGGTGTGATGGAGAAGGGTTAGAAGCTGTACAGAAAAGAGAACTCAGGATCTGGAGACCTGGATTTGAATTATGGCTGCTGCCTACTGGTCATGTGACCTTGTACAAGTTACTTAAACAGCTTGTGTATAGTTTTCTCATCTTGGTAAGAAACCAACTGCACATGGCTACAGTAAGAATTTTTAAGTGATTTTTAAAATTTTAAAATTCACAGGGGCGCATGGGTGGCTCAGTCGGTTAAGCGTCCGACTTCGGCTCAGGTCATGATCTTGCAGTCTGTGAGTTCGAGCTCCGCGTCGGGCTCTGTGCTGACAGCTCAGAGCCTGGAGCCTCCTTCAGATTCTGTGTCTCCCTCTCTCTCTGATCCTCCCCCCGTTCATGTTCTGTCTCTCTCTGTCTCAAAAATAAACGTTAAAAAAAATTAAAAAATAAAATTTTAAAATTCATGAAAGGGACTGCTTTAAAATATAGATTTTACTAGCTATGTTAACATTAAACATATTAAATCCAACAGATCAGGAGACAACTTCTATTGAAAAAATACTCAAATCTCAAAAGGAAGGGGCACACCACTCCATGGGGGGTTGAGGTGGGGCACACACACAACCACCAGGGTGTCCTGAAGCAGCACAAGTGAGAGGAAAATGCAGAAGAGGCTTCACTGTGGTCTCCTTGGGAAGGAATGGGTCAAGCAGGGTAGGCAGTTTTAGGGCGGGTCAGTTTGAATTATTACAGTGGGTGCTGCGGCACAGGGGCGACCTCTAGTTGTCTGGTACCTGGTCCTGGGGTGATTAGGGCAGAAGAGTGGCTTTAAATGTAACAGATTGATAAAGGAGGTGGTTGCGGGTTAGGGCTCGGGATTGGTGGGTTTCTGTGTATTAAAAAAAAAAAAAAGTTCTAACAGGTGATTCATTTCCTATCTCTAGGAATTAATTAGTCCTGGGAGAGGCAGGTACTCCAGGGTTAGCTACTCCCCAGATGTCAAAGCATCAGAAACACATGGTTAATATGAGATTTATCTCATGGGAACCCAGAATAAACGGTGGCCACAATGATGACAATAATGATAATGCAAAGATAGATTTTGGCAGGATACCTACTCTCAAAGAGATCACAGTCTCTTCTGGGCTCATAAAAACATGCAAAATTTAATATAATAAGTACTAGTACTGTGGTACATGCAGAGTATTATGAGGATGCAGTAGAGAGAGAGAGAGAGAGAGAGAGATGGATTTAGCTTTGGTGAGGAAAGTCAAGTTAAGGGAAAGATATATGAAGGCAATGTATGAATTGGTCACTAGAGGATGAGTAGAAGTTAACTCAGTAAACAAACATGGGGCTGGGGTGAAGAAGGATATTACAGAAAGAGACACTAATGTGTAATGGCAAGGGAATATGACCTGAGGACATATATGTGACATGGGGAATGGCCTGGAATTCATTATGATTCAAAGAGAGTTCTATAATTAAAATAATGATATCATTGACTTAGACATCTGGGTGTCTCAGTCAGGCGCCCAGTTTTGGCTCAGGTCATGATATCATGGTTTGTGAGTTCAAATCTCCTACTGGGCTCTGTACTGACAGCTCAGAGCCTGGAGCCTGCTTTGGATTTTGTGTCTCTCTTCTTCTCTGCCCCTCCCCTGCTGGCACTCTGTCTCCCTCTTTCAAAAATAAACATTTAAAAAAATAATGATATCATTGATAATAACAAGGAAGCAATAGAGAAAACAAAAAACGTTTACCAAATATTTATTCAGAGTCAAGCACTGTGTTAAACCTTTAACCTGTACCATCCTTCCAAAAAACTTAATGAGGCAAAAACGTGTAGTGTCCCATTTCAAAGAAAAGAAAACTGAGCTTTAGTGGGTTTATGTCATTTTTCCCAAAGTCAGGTAACTAGTGAATATTGGAGTCAGGATTTTAACCTAGGCAAGTCTGATTTCACAATGCAAAGCTGTGTTGAAATGTGACCCATAAACTACTAGCATGGGTGCTTATTAAAAGTATAAATTCTTGGTCTCACTGCAAATATACTAAATAATGGAACTTAGAAACCTGAATTTTCAGCAGTTCTTAAGCCCATTAAAGTTTAAGATCCATGGGGCGCCTGGGTGGCGCAGTCGGTTAAGCGTCCGACTTCAGCCAGGTCACGATCTCGCGGTCCGTGAGTTCGAGCCCCGCGTCAGGCTCTGGGCTGATGGCTCGGAGCCTGGAGCCTGTTTCCGATTCTGTGTCTCCCTCTCTCTCTGCCCCTCCCCCGTTCATGCTCTGTCTCTCTCTCTGTCCCAAAAATAAATAAAAAACGTTGAAAAAAAAAAATTTAAAGTTTAAGATCCACTAAGCTAGAGTCTGTGAGAGGCAGTGTGAGGCATAGTGAGGATAGGCAGCTGGAAAGAGAAGTTTGGGGAAATTGTGAGGGCATTGTGCATTTTACAAAGGATTGAGATATTTTCTTGAAAGCAAAAATAATCATTGGAAGTCTCAGAGAAGTGAGTTCACATTCTTTCCAAATCATTACTTTTTGTTATTATAAAACATGTCATCCATGATTTTGTATAAAATAGTATTTCATGTTAATAGTATTTCAATACCAAGTTACAACATACCAAGTTATAGAAATTTATTAATACAATTTCACTATCCGTGTTGAAGTCCTGTTAACAAACTGACAAATGTTCCTCCAGCTTCAAAAATGTTAAATAGTAAGTTATATTACTTTTAAAAACAATAAATGAACCATGCAAAATGTTTTGTGCTCTAAAAAGAACATTATGGCAGATTGTAGAACAGGGGTTGCTGAAAACTTTTTCTGAGAGCCAGAGTAAATATTTGAGGCTTTGTGTGTCATATGATCTTTCTCATAATAACTCAATTTTGATGCTAAAATGCAAAAGCAGCCTTAGACAATACACGAAATGTGTGGGCATGGCTGTGTTCCAGTAAGACTTTATTTACAAAAATAGATGTTGGGTCACATTTGGCTTGTGTGAAATAATTCAGCAACTTTTGCCCTGAAGCATTGTTTAGAAGAGATATGAATTAAAGGTAGAAAGGAAAATTAAGGTGAGATTATGCCAATGCTGATGACATATGAAGAGAGTTTGACCTAGAATTTTGGTGCAGGAATGTGGATAAGGGGATACATGCTTAAGGTATTGCTGAAAAGGAAACAATAACACAAGAGATTAGAGTGATAATGGCAGATGTAGAGAAGGGTCAGCACGCTTTTAAATTTTCTAACCACCTACTAGATAGAGTGATATATAGTGAATAGATTGACATATGGTGAAACAAGATGTGGAAGGCATGAAGAATGATAAACTTTAATAGAATTTATATGTGTCAGTCATTGTACAGGATGATATATATACATTATATATACAATACATATAATATATATACACATATATATGTGCATATATATGTATGTGCATATATATGTATGTGCATATATATGTATGTGTATATATATATGCATATATGTATATATATATATATATATATATATATATATATATATATATATAAAATCTTCATACATACAGTGGTAAGATAATGAATAATTGTAACAGCTCTGGGATGGTTTTGTAGGGATTGCTTTCAGTTAGGAAAATATTTGGACAGATCATTGGGAATAAAACTGAGACCTCAGATGATGAAACATAAGGAAACCAAGAAGTAAACCATGCTGTGTAAGTAAGGGTGTATCATACAGATATTTGGAAGCAGGGAGAAGGGAAGAAGGAAGAGAGAGGAAAGGAGGGAAGAGAGAGTGATAAAGTGAAAGAACTTTAAGAAAAAGGATACATAATATTCTTTTTTTTTAAATTTTTATGTTTATTTATTTTTTGAGAGACAGATGGGGAGAGAAAGAGAGCCTGCACAAGCTGGGGAGGGTCAGAGACAAAGGGAGAGAGAAATCCCAAGCAGGATCCACCCCATCAGCACAGAGCCCTTGAACTCATGAACTGTGAGATCATGACCTGAGCTGAAACCAAGAGTTAGACACTTAATGGGCTAAGCCTCAGGCGTCCCTAAGGATACCTAATATTCTTCTGTAAATTCTTTCTGGAGCCCTTCAGTAATGTCTATCATATAAACGTATGCACTTTCTTTTTTGTAGATGTGTGTATATGTGTATGGGGTTGCAAATTCAAGGAAGTAACCTGAGTTCCAGATATGTGTTAAAAATTAGAATAAGGATAATCTATGCAGATGGATTATACCAATGATTTATTGATGCTTAAAATAGCTCTGATTTTAAAGTGTCTCAAAATTCTTGGTTTGACGGGTCTTGCTTAGACATACTCATTTGGCTGTGTTGAACTAGTAGTTGCTTGGGGACTGGGCTTAGCTGGGATACCTGGGAGGACTGTGCCTTTCTCTCCATGTGGTCTTCATTCAGGGCCTCTTTTTGTTTGATTTTTAACAGTTTTATTAAGATATATTTTAAACATCATAAAGCTTACCTATTTCAAGTGTAGAATTCCATGATATTTAATAACTTTATTGTGTATTGCAGCCATCGCCATAAATCAGGTTTAGAACATTTCCATCTACTTCTAAGGCTGCTCGTGCTTCTTCTTCTTCTTCTTCTTCTTCTTCTTCTTCTTCTTCTTCTTCTTCTTCTTCTCCTCCTCCTCCTCCTCCTCCTCCTCCTCCTTTTTAAGTTTATTTATTTTTGAGAGAGAGAGAGAGAGAGAGAGAGAGAGAGAGAGAGAGAGAATGCATGCAAGTAGAGGAGGGGCAGAGAGAGGGAGACAGAGAGAATCCCAAGCAGGCTCCGCACTGTCAGCTCAGAGCCTGATGCGGAGCTCTATCTCACAAATTGTGAGATCATGACCTGAGCTGAAACCAAGAGTTGGTTGCTCAACCAACTGAGCTACCCAGGAGCCCCTACTTCTAGGGCTTCTTGATGGCATGGTGGTCTCAATGCAGTAAGTTCTCTCTCTCAGAGAGCAGTGGTGGAAGCTACAAAAGTTCTTGAGTCTTAAGCTCAGAAATCAAACAATGGCACAAGGTTACACAGTAATCAAGTGGTTGAGCCAAGATTAAAAGTTCGATTTACATGGGGCACCTGGGTGGCTCAACCTGTTAAGCATCCAACTCATGATTTTGACTCAGGTCATCATCTCATGGTTCATGGGTTTGAGCCCCACATGATCTGTGGCATCTGTGCTGTCAGTGTGGAGTCTGCTTAGGATTCTCTCTCTCTCTCTCTCTCTCTCTCTCTCTCTCTCTCTCTCTCTCTCTCCTTCTCTTTCTCTTTAAATAAATAAGTAAGTAAATAAATAAATAAATAAAATAAACTTTAAAAAAGTTCTATTGATATGAGTCCGTTGTCCCTTCATTTGCCACTGCCTCACATTACAGCATGATGCAATAAAAAATGAGGTTGTAGGGAAGGTATTCGAGACAGTGCATAGGAGTGTGGAGGATAGTAGAACTGTTCTTTGGCAGTAAGAAAGATGAGTCTAGCAGCCATGTAAGAGTTGTGTGAGAGGTATGTCCATTTTAACATTCTCAGATTAACAGCAGTCTTTATAAATTATTTTTAATGTCTATTTATTTTTGAAGGAGAGGGAGAGACACAGTGTAAGCAGGAGAGGGGCAGAGAGAGAGGGAGACAGAATCTGAAGCAGGCTCCAGGCTCTGAGCTGTCAGCACAGAGCCTGACACAGGGCTCGAACTCATGAACTGCGAGATCATGACCTAAGCTGAAGTTGGATGTCCAACCGACTGAGACACCCAGGTACCCCTTAAGAGCAGTATTTAAATTACAGTAGTATATAAGATTCCCCAGGAGAAGTGTGGTGAGAAGGAGTGGGCAAAAGGGCAGATAAGAAAGTTAAAAGATTAGAGAAGGAGATTAAAGAATAAGGGATAGGGAAAGGGAACAGAAGAAGTGAGAAAATGGAAGAGAAGGAAGAGAATGGACAGAAGTGGAATCCTGGGATGTGGTGAAGGGCATTTTGGGAAGGATGCATGTCAAAGGCAAGTAGAGGGAGAGTCCTCAATTTGGGAGTGGCTAGAGAGGAATGAAAGAACTCCAAGAACATATTGCTATGGAAGTCAACAGCTGAGGGAGGGAGGAAATCCTCTCATCAATAATTGCAGAGAGGGAGAGCAGGAAGAATGAAATGAAGCTATTCTATTTTAGAAGTTTCTCAGAAGAGTCCTTATAGGTCTGTTTAATGTACGTAAACTCTTGAGTCTCTGGATTTTAGGAAGTAACATGAAATTGATCACTAAATTCTCACAAAAGTTTATACATGAAGGCTCAAGGATGTGCATTAAACATTTAAGGACTTAAGTAATTAAAGAGGGAAACAAAACATCTGCTATTAGGTGTAAAAAGAAGTTTTAAAGGCTTTTTCTTCAACAGAGCCAAGAAGGTAACATCTACCCTTTCTCTTCAAAGAGCACTTTCCACATTAACCTTAAAATTTTTATTTGTAGGAGAAACACAATATTTGTAAATAGGTAGTAATTATGCCCTAGCTGAGGGTCACTATTAGAAATTATCAGATGAGGAAAGAAGAATTACATAGCATTTTATGGTTTATACAATGCTTTCCAATATTAAACTTTTCATCTATTTTTTTCTGGCCTCATAAATCCTCATCTGTATTCTTCCTGAGAGCAACAATTGTACCACTTTTGGAAATCCAACATTTTTAAGGCCTGAGACAGACATTTAGTAAATATATACTAAAAAAATGAGAACAAATAAGATTGATATGAACATTCGATGTTGATTAATATATGGAATATTTAGGAATATCTAGTTTCCTAAAGTAAAGTAGTGGTGCCACCCAATACCCATATCTCGTGAGGAAGGCTGGCACAGATTTATGTAAGATGCGACCTGTATTAATCCAAGGGTGACTAAGTCCTTATGGATAATTCCTAGGAAATAAAAATTTTCATGTTAGTTAGATGAATTTACCTCATAAAAATAATTATCCATTATGGTGGAATTAAATTCATTTTTCAACCTCATATTTTGCCATATTCACTCAATTCAACAAATATGTTTGACACTTACTATGTGGAAGATATATTTCTAACTCCTAGGGATATCCCAGTGAATAAAATAGAAGGAATCCATGCCCCTGTGGACCTTTGGTCTTGTGGTGGTAAAGAGATAATAAACCATTTGCATTATCTGGTACACTCAGAAGACAGTAAGTTCAAGTCAACTGCCTACTTACTCTCTCCCAAGATCAGTTTTGGTCATGCTTTACAGGGAACTATATTTATTAAGCTCCCTGGCCTTCTGACTTTTATCTGGGTCTGCCCAGTGTGAAACAGTTGAGGTTGGGAGGAAGTTAGAAGTTCAGGTGTTTCTCCTTCTGCATCTTTCTGTTCTCTGGAGCATCTAGCCAAATAGTCCCTTCTTCTATGGTCTCAGCTATAGCGGGCAGTCTCCATCATGATTTTATCTCAAACCAGAAAGTCCCAGATTCTGAGCACTGGTGACCCTTTGTTAGTCTTTCTAGTCCTATGGGATTCTAGTCCTAGGGGTTGCTAATGTTTGGGTTGCCTCACCATCCTCTTTTTTGGCTTCTCAGCTCTTCCATAAACTTTGTCATTAATTCTTTATATTAAATGTCCTCTGTTTTAAAGATCTAGAGTGATTCATTTTTTTTTCTATTTGAATTATACAAAGACTTTAGATTTATGAGTACTAGATATTAAGTGTGCAGGTTTTAACAGATGGCCAGGGTGGTATACATTAGGAAATTAACATTATACCAGTCTTGAAAAAGGTAATGAGACATGTGACTATCTGGGGAAAGAATTATAGGCAGAGGAAAAGGCTGTATGATGTTCTTAAGCAATCACATGTTTGGCATATACCTGTAAAGTGAGGAGGTTGTAGTGTCTGTATGGATTGAGAAAAAACCAGTAAGAGATGAGCTTATAGAGCTAATTGGAAGTTAGGTTGTATAAGGTTTCACAGGCTATTGTAACTCTTATTTTGAGTGTGACGGAGAAGACCACAATGTTCTGAGCAAAGAAGAGGCATGACCCAGTTACATTTTAATATGATTTTCCTGGCCATTATGCTGAAATAGACTGGAAAGGCACAACGGGGAAAGTAGGTAAATCAGTTGGAAATCAATTGAAGTTATCCATGAAAGCAATGATAGTGGCTTAGATTGGAAAAGTATAAAGTGATGTGATTCTGAATATATAAAATTTAAGTGGAGGACTTTGTTTTAGACTGACATGGGGTACAGAGAAAGTAAGAATACCATGATTTCCAGCCTGAGTAATGAAAGAATAGAGTTGTGTGCCTTAAGTGACATGAGGAAAGTGAATGCTGCACGTTTAGAAGTGGGGCAGAAAGTTATGAGTTCTGTTTTGGACACTGTTATTGTAAGATGTTAATCAGACATCCAAGGGGAAATTGTCAAGTAGGAAATTGGACATAAGAGTGTAGATTTCAGGGAAACATACTGACTGGATTTATGAGGATTTCAAAGGAGACAACCCGGATGGTAATCATTAGCATTTATAGATATAGATATAGATATAGATATAGATATAGATATAGATAGATATAGATATAGATATAGATATAGATATAGATATAGATATAGATATAGATATAGATATAGATTATAGATATAGATATAGATAGATAGATATTATTTAAAGCCATGACACTAGAGATGATTTCATTCTGGTAGTGGATATGGGTAGAGAGGACAGAAGGTCTAAGAACTGAGAGGTAATTGAGAAAGAAGAGGAACTTGCAAAACAGACTAATAACAGATGAGAAGGAAGGGAGAGAACCAAAAGCATATGGTACCCTAGAACTAAATAGAATTTACAAGAGAAGGGAGTGATAAGTTGTGTAAAACTCTAATGACAAATTAAGTAAAAATGAGCAGTCAGGATATATTACTGAACTGAACATGTGGAGATTATTCATATATTTTAGTAACAGCAGTTTCAGTGGGGTAGTGGGACCAGTTTGAAGCAGTGGGTTGGAAAAAAAATGGGAAGAAAGAGCCTGGTGGGCAAATACAGTATTTTTTAGATGACTTGCTATAAAGTGTAATGAAGAAATAGGATGGTAGTTGAAGGAGAAGTGGAATAAAGAGATTTTTTTTTTAAAGATAGAAGAAATAGCAGTATGTTTGAAGGTGTAATAATGATGACATAGAAGACAGAGGGGAACATTTTTTTAACTTTTTTATTGTTTGTTTTTGAGAGAGAGACAGAGTGCCAGCAGGGAAGGATCGGAGAGAGAGGGAGACACAGAATCCGAAGCAGACCCCAGTCACTGAACCATCAGCACAGAGCCCCACATGGAGCTCGAACCCATGAACCGTGAGATCATAACCTGAGCTGAAGTAGGACGCTTAACCGACAGAGCCACCCAGACACCCCCAGAGGGGAGCATTTTGAGTGATGTACCTGAACAGGTGAAAGGGTGATACATATGTCAGATATGGGGGTCGGTTTTAGATAGAAGCATGAATAATCCCTATGCAGTGATGGAAGACAAAGTAAGTTAATGGACACAACTGCTAGTATGTAAGTAAGCTGTGGAAGGGAAGTTTGTGGAAGTTCTCTTCTGATTGCTTCAAGTTTTCCAGTAAAGTAGAAAGTAGGGTAAAAATTGAATATGAAGAGAGAAAGGAGTGTTTGAAATAACCCTCTAGGCAAGTAATAAAATGAGTGGACTAGGGAAATGTAGCTTGATTGCAGAGCAATAAAGGGCATACTTGATGTTTGTGGCCATATTTTAACCTGAGTGGCTAAAATATATTAAAATAGGTTAATATACTTTTCTCCAGCCACATTTAGCTATACTGATGAAGCTCTGAGTGGGTGAGGAGTTGCATTTAAGCAAGGCTCAATTTTAATGCAGGAGTCCAATAACATTAGGTGGAGGGAAAAATTGAAATATATGTGAAGCAGTGATCATATTAATTGACCATGGAATTTAATTTGGTGTAAAAAGGGAATATAGATCAAATGAGAGTAAAAAAAGTGGCAGTATCTGTGACAGTATTTTGCCTCCCTTTGAGATCACTGAAATCTTGAAAATATCTCCTGTGTGGTCTTTTAAAAAATCCTTTTCTCTCTGAACTCCTGGACACTGTAAAAGGAAACTGTCACCTTCAAGAGACCAAACTATGATGAACAAAGAGAATCTCTGGGGGAGGAGTTAAGATGATGAAGAAGTAGGGGGTCCTTGGGTTTTCCTTCAAACACAGCTGTATTAAGGTTAAATCATTTATAACACCCAGGATATTGACCCAGGAAATTGATCTGTGAAGTGGTAGAAGGAGCTTCAAGGTTGGAGGGAGACAGCTTGGTGGGTGCGAGATGCATGGAAGTGAATTGGGTGAGAGAAAAATGGTGGTGCCGTGGAGGGGAGAGAAAGCTTTTTGTGGAGAGACAAAAGGGAGAGAAAGAGAAAAGTGTGGAGAGAGTGTGGCATTAGGTTCAAACAAGAGGAAAACCTCTTTGGACCACAGACCGGGGAGTAGGAAGTACTAAGTGTCACAGGTGTTTTGTTTTGTTTTGTTTTGTTTTGTTTTGTTTTGTTTTGTTTTGTTTTGTTTTGTTTTGTTTTTGCAAACAGCATTTGCAGCTCAAACTCTGAAGTTTTGAAAGTTCATGACTTTCTTCAGAGTGGAGTTGTGGCATGCACTCCTGGGGAGAAGGAAGGAGCTGGCCCCAGAGTGCATAGTGTGGTGTAGGGATCTCCAGGGCACATTGGGAGAGAATATTACCTTTCCTGGAATACTTTTGGAGGGTATATTGCCTCTCCAAGGACAAAAGACTGCAGGTGCCAGCAAGAGGCCTTTCATCATCAGGGGACAGAGGCTCACCCAGAGGGAATACAACCTTTTTGCTGCTTTTAGCAGTGTTAAACCATAGATCCCTCAACTGTGCAGGTATGGGACTGTTTTTCTGGGACGAAGGACTTCAGACATGCATGAAGAATCTCCACTCTAGAGGAGGGTGGTGGGTCCATGTGGTGCCAGGTCCTTTAAGACTTCAGGTTTTGAATCCCAGCTCAGTAGAGTTGTGGTACAGAGTGAGCTGAGTGCCCTTAATATTCTGTAAGGGCTGCCTGAATAGTGATGGTGGTGGAGGGGTGAGATCCTCAGTCCAGGACAAAAGATTGGGGTGGCACCATTTTCTGCCCAACACCAACACCATGGGACGTCAGTGAGCAGCACAGTGGCCCCCAATGGAGGTGGGATCCACTTACACCAAAGCCTGCCCCCCTGAGTCTGGCAACTGCTTATTTACTGGGAAAAGACTGATTCTAAGCCAATGTAGTAGCCCTCTCCTCCAGAAGACCAGCACAGGCAGCACCCTGAATCCCATGAGAATACTGAAACACGAGTGTTTCATAATGAAACCTGCAGTTCTGGTGGGAATAGAACCAGGCTCATTTTTTGTTTTCTTTCTTTTTCGTGTTTTTATTTCTTCTCTTTTCCTTTTGGAATTAGGCTCATAATTTCTTGTTTGTCTGTTTCATTTCCTTCTCTCTCTCTCTCTATCTCTATCTCTCTCTGTCTCTCTCTCTCTCTCTCTCTCTCTCTCTCGAATCAGGCTTCAGTTTTTTTCCTTCCTTCCTTCCTTCCTTCCTTCCTTCCTTCCTTCCTTCCTTCTTTCCTTCCTTCCTTCCTTCCTTCCTTCCTTCCTTCCTTCCTTCCTTCCTTCCTTCCTTCCTTCCTTCCTTTTGTTTTCTTTGGAAACAGATTTACAGTTTTTGATTCTCTGTTTTTTTTTTTTATTCCATTTCCTTTTTTCATTTTTTAGGATCAGGCTCCCTCCCCCCCCCTTTTTTTCCAGGCTCATTCTAACACACAAATCAAAGCATGCCTACTTAAAAGGCCAAACACTCCCCCACTGCAAGCAAGGAGGAACCCTATAGAGGACTAACCACTGAGAAAGAGCAACCCACATTCAACAGCAGAGTGCACACAGCATACACCAGAAACACTTCCTGAAGTGCCAGGCCCTGGACAATGTATGACCCCTTTTTAATATAGCATTACTCTCAGGTGCAGGAAACAACAAGTTTTTAAAATATGCAAAGACAGAAACTTAGCAAAATGACAAGATGGAGGAATTCTCACCAAAAGAAAGGTCAAGAAGAAATGACAGCCAGGGACTTTCTCAAAACAGACATAAGCAATATATTTGAACAAGAACTTAGAATAACAGTCAGAAACTACTGGCTGGGCTTGAAAAAAAAAACATAGAAAATACCAGAGAAATCCTTGCTGCAGAGATCACGGACCTAAAAGCTAGTCAGGCTGAAATAAAAAAAAATGCTATAACTGAGATGCAAAACTGACTGGATATAGTCACAACAAGGATTGAAGAAGCAGAGGAGAGAAAAGGTGATATAGAAGATAAAATTATGGAAAATAATGAAGCTGAAAAGAAGAGGGAAAAGAAACTATTAGATCACTAGGGGAGAATTAAGGAACTTAGTGATTCCATAAAATAAAATATCTGTATCATAGGAGTCCCAGAAGAAGGAGAGTGGGAAAAAGGGGCAGAAGGTTTATTTGAATAAATTATAGCTGAGAACTTCCTCAATCTGGGGAATGAAACTGGAATTCAAGTCCAAGAGGCACAAAGAACTCCCCTAAGAAAATAAAAAGCAACACCATGATATGTCATAGTGAAACTTGAAAAGTACAAAGATAAAGAGGGAATTCTGAAAGTAGGTAGGGGCACAAGGTCCTTCTACAAGGGTAGGCACATAAAGTTAGCAGCAGACCTGTCCACTGAAAAACCTGAAGGGAGTGGCAGGAAATATTCAATGTGCTGAATGGGAAAATATGTGCAGTCAAGAGGACTTTTATCTAACAAAGCTGTCATTCAGAATAGAAGGAGAGATAGTTTCCCAGAGAAACAAAAGCTAAAGGAGCCTGTGGCCACTAAACCAGCCCTGCAAGAAATTTTAAGGGGGACTCTCTCAGTGGAGGGGGAAAAAAAGAGGAAGAAGAAGACCAAAGCAATAAAGACTACAAAGGACTGGGGAACATCACCAAAAACACCGACTCTACAGGTAAATTAGTGCCAATGGCACTAAATTCATGTCTTTCAATAACCACTCTGAATGTAAAGAGACTAAATGCTCCAATAAAAAGACATAGGGCATCAGAATGGATTAAAAAAACAACAAACAAACAAACAAAAACAAGATCTATCTATACCCTGTTTATAAGAGACTCATTTTAGCCCTAGATTGAGGGCTAGATTCAACCTGCAGATTGAAAGTGATGGGATGGAGAATTATCTACCATGTTAATGGAGGTGAAAAGGAAGCCAAAGTAGCCATACTTGTATCAGACAAACTAGATTTTAAAACAAAGACTAGTAAAAATCCAAGGATTTTCAAATATGTATTAGAGATAGAGTCTTTTCCCAAATTCATATCATGAAATTGATAAAAATCCTACCTCTTACCTCACAAGGTAATCTATCATCCACAGAATACATTTTGAAAAATGACAACTATTTTAGTCTACTAACTGAAAGGGCAGAGGATATGATTTCATATCTTGAATGGCCAAGTAATTATTAGAGTCTAGACCTCTGGCTACTCTCATGTCCTTATCTTTTCAGCTTATCCTTGGTGCCTTTCTTTCTTGGATTCACTCCTTCCTTCCTTCTTTTCTTCATATGTTTCTTTCCCTTCTCTGTACATCTGAGACTATCAAATAGGAAATAAATACATTCTATTCCACAATATTCACTGATGAGAAAGAAGAAGAGAGAACGGGAGTTTCTGGATAAACAGTGGCTCAAAATGAAACCCAGTCAACCGACAAACCACCTTCTTGACATGTGTAGCCCATAAGGTGGGACTTAGTAAAAAGGAATTATAATCTCTCCCTGCAAGAACACTGTGCTTCACCACGCTTTTATTCTTGAGTGCTCTTGAAAAGAACTGTCGTCATTTGTTTACTCAAGAGAGTAGACTATATTTAGCAGCTTGATTCCTTCTTGCAATTTCTCTTTGTTGCTGAGTTCTTTAAAGTTAAGGTTTCCATATGTAACACCCCTTCCTTCTCAGCACAGTAAAATTAATAAATGTTCCTGATTAATAGGTCGATCAGTAACAGTTAAAAAACAGAAAATAAGTAGCTGTAACCAGACATTTCAAACAAGTAATTTAGTCTCTATTTCATAAGCTTTTCACAGGCAGACATCCAAAGAAAAGAGACTTGCAATATATAGACCAGAAGTCTCAGTTTATTGTTTTATGAATAAGTTTTGAAAGATATATACACACACATATGTGTGAGATATATGTATATATATCACATACATTCTCATCTTTCACACTGAATCAGATGCAAAAATCACAAAAATACAAGAATACTCAACACACTCATGTTCACAAGACTTCATACACTCATGCTTGGTAAAATGGTCCCTCTTTCCCTCACACAATTATGTGCATATATATCACCTTTTGGGAGGGGAGCAGGCTTGATGAGCTGGCACATTTTTCCTTACAATTCTCTCCTTATCCCTTCCCTCCCCTGCCCCCCAAATCGCAGTGTGTAGAAGTAGACACAATCAGGATAGAAATTTCCAAAGTAGAGAAAATTTAAATGCTTCATGGCAGGTGGGGAAGATATGCAAAAACATCATTAAGTAAGGTGAAAGAAATTCTGTCCTTTTTTTTTTGTTTGTTTGTTGGTTTGCTTTTTTTCACCTCAGGCAGGGAGGCTTCCTTAGTTACTGATCTAAAGTCAAAACTGATTGTCTTCTAGGAAATCCTGCATATGTATTTAGGGCCTCCCAGGTGAGCCAAATGATGTTAGTAAAACCTCTTTAACTCACTTCCTTATTTGAAATTTGACAGAAATGCTTTTTTTCTGAAAAAAAAATTGAAGAATACAAACATAGCTTTAAACGTTTATTCAGAATCAGTTTATAAGGCATCAAAGGTCTAATTATATTCAAATGTTGCTACTAATTACTGATAGCCTCTTCCACCCCCTTAAACATCCCTCTAAGGAGTTGTAAGAAGTACCATGTGAACATTGCCAATTTCTGCCTGTGCTTAAAAATAATAAAACCATATTTCTTTGGAACTCTCTGAATTAAGATATTGCAATTTCTTTGGAACTCTCTGAATTAAGATATCCACTTGAGTGGATCCTTTCCAGGTGGGTCAATGACAGTAGGTTAATCATTCATGATTGAAAGAGTTAGAGTCATGAAATGTCAACTATGGGAAGGAAAATAGAGAAAAACACTGGCTTAATATGGAATACAAAATATAACACATTCTGTAACTGTGTAAACCACAAACCTTACCTCATTGCTGTTTTAAACTTTACTCATTGCTTTTCAAGCAACAAAATTCTTTTTCTGCTTCTCCAATGCATCATTCTCATTTCTACCTCAGGATATTTGTGCAAATAATCCCCTTTGCTTGAAATGTTCTTTCCCATTCTTCATCCAGCTAATACTAGTCATCCTTCAGATGTTGGTTCAAACTTCTCTTTCAGAGTAAAAACCCAAATAACCCCTGAATGAGGTCCCACAGATTAACCTGTGCTACTTTTTGATATTCCTCAGCACTCCAACAGTCCGACCCTCCTTAAAAAAGAGAATTTTATATTTTCCTGTTTAAGTTCAAGCCCTAAAGAGAGTTCTCATTTTTTGTAAGTTGGGTTTTGGAATAGGTACAAACAGACAATACTGGAGAAGTGAAAATAAAAAAGAAAGGACAAAAAGACAAAAGCTGGTAGTCTCGTTCTTCATGGAAAGAACCGTTTTTGGTAAAGTGGACTACCTAGATGGAGAGTAGGAAGCTCTAGAAGAGTTAGGAGGTGTGAGACTATAGGGGGAAAAAAGAGAATATGGGAAAAAATGTAAACTTTATTTTTTTTTGGTAATGCTCTGAAAGAAATATAAGTGAAGATTGGTATTGGTATCAGTTTTCAACTACTTGTGAACACCATTGTTTTTTTCTGAGAAGTCAACTGTTAATCTTATTTGGATTCATTTGTCAGTGGTCAATGGTCCATTATTTCTCTCTTGCTGGTTTCAAAATTTTGTCTTGTCTTTGATTTTTAGCATGTTTACTATATTATGTCTTTTTATGGGTTTATTTACTTTTATCCTACTTGGAGTTCATTAAGCTTCCAGGATGTAGGGGTTATTTCTTTTAAATAACGTTGGGAACTTTTCATTTATATTTCTGAATATTTTTTTCTCTTCCTTTTGCTCTCCTCCCTATTTTTATTACATATATGTTAGTATGACTAATGATAACATTATACCATAATTCCTCGAGGCTCCATTGATTTGTCTTCATCTTTTTTTCCCTCAGTTTTTTAGGTTGAATAATCTCTATAATTTTTTCTTCAAATTCACCAATTGTTTCTTCTATCATGTCAGTTCTAAAATTGGGGCCCTCTAGTGAATTTTTGAGTTATACTTTTCAACTCCAAAATTTCCATTCAATTCTTTTTTTTATAATTTCCATCTTTTTATTGATATTCTCTTATTGTTATGACATTTTCATAATATCTTTCCTTCTTTTTAAAAAAAATTATTTTAATTCCAATTAGCTAACATACAGTGTTATATTAGTTTCAGGTGAGCATTATAGTGATTCTTCACTTACTTCTTTAATCATACTTTCCTTAGTTCTGTGAACATATTTAGAAATGCTACTTTGAAATCTCTTTTCTGTTAAATATAACATCTGACAGTAATGTGGTAGTTTCTACTGTGTGCCCTTTTTTTTTTTTTTTTGATTGGGTCACACTTTTCTTTTTCTTGGCATCCTTTTTTTGTTGGAAATTGTACTTTTTTTTTTTTTTGAAAGAGAGAAAGAGTGCAAGTGGGGGAGAGAAGCAGAGAGCAGAGAGCACAGACTCTGAACTCAGGTTGGAGCCCCAAGTGGACCTCAATCCCATGACCCTGGGTTCATAACCTATGCCAATCAAGAGTCAGACACTCAACCCTCAACCGACTGAGCCACTTAAGTGCCCCTGGAAATTGTGCTTTTTAGATAATATAACAATTCTGAGTACTGATCCGCTCTCTCCAGGGCTTGCTATTTTCATTTGCTTATTGATTTGTTTAGTGGCTGGCTGGATTATATTACAGAATTATATTTTACATCCATAGAGATAAACCTCTGATGTTGTTCCTCAGGGAGACACAGCTCTGTGTACACCCACAGTCATGCTATAAGGAGAGCAGTACTGGTAGGGCTCTTTTCCATTCTTTCCCTGACCATACCCAGCTGTTAATTTCCACTAATTCCCAACCAAACGCTTCACTGTTTTCAGTAATGCTCTAGGGTATACATTTCTATACAAACAAATGCAATCAAATTGTGACTTCTTTCATGGAATACTATGAGGTAAGCATTTGATAATTGTTTTGACTCTAAGAGGGCTTCCTCCAATTCTCTTATTCTACAGTTCTCTCCTACAAGCTAGCTAGCCAACAGTCTAGACTGTATCTTCATTAGAGCCACAAATATCCTCCTAACTGACTTCTGTCAAATCCTCTACTATTTTTGAGAGTGTTCTCATGTTGAAAATTCTTCATACACTTATGAAAATGAAATTCATTCTGAATTTTTATGGGTTTTCTTAAATTTTTTCAAGAGTTCTTTGCCCTTACAGTAATTTCCAGGGTCATTATTTGTTTTTCCATAATTTTCACCATTTTTACTGAGAAGTAGGTCAGTGAATTCCCCATGCTTTCATGCCAGAAGTCATGTCTTTCCAGTTCTATGCTTTGATAGTTAAATGTATTCTTAATTTTTATCATTTTTTCTATACTATGAATAAATTTGTTGAATTTGTATTTATTATTACTTATATAGATAAAACTTGATTTTGGTACAAATATCTGATAATGTAGTTACTTTAACAAATCCTTATAAATTATGTATATTTTTAAATAGTACTTGAGTTTTCAAAGCATACCATAAAATCATCCTAAAATAAAGTGTAGTTTTACTTTTCCAATATTTATGTCGATTATTTTATTGTCATATTTAATTACATTCAGCAGTTTTTAGAAGGCATTATTAAATGATAGGGTAATGGTAATCCCTATCTATTTTCTGATTATTATTGATATTATTTTTTTAACATTTCAAGTTATGTTTGGTGTTGAGTTTTGTTAAATATGTTTTATCTCTTCATCATTCTTAAGTTTTTCCTTCTTATTCTATCTTCATATTAATGGCTCTTGAATTTGATAATAGCTTTTCTCTCAGCTGTTAATATGACCTATATATTTCATTAATGAAATGAATTGTGTTAATAAATTTTCTGTAATTAAACCATACTTGTATTTGTTAGAAAAGACCTACTTGGTCAATACTTATTGTATTATTCTTATGGGAAGTCAACTCCTTTCATCCTCTATAATCCATAGGGTGTCACAGTATAATCCATAGGGTGTCACAGAAATCCATATACTTGGAGTAAGCCAACCCTTTCTTCTAGGACTCTATCAGCAGTCAAAAGACAATTCACCTCACATTTTCTAGGTAAGCCTGCCCCATCTCCAAAGATGATCCCATACCTGTTAATTTTACTACTCAACACTAAGGATACAGAGGTTTCATGGAAGACAAATATAGACTTTGTTCATAGAGGAAGAAATTACCTCTTTGAGTTAAATTCTGCTAATGGGTCAAATAAAAGGAGAATGTAAAATTGACTACTGGATCATCTTGGTCCAGATGATTGTTTCTTAACTCTCATCTTACTTGCTATATTTAGCTTTATAAGAAATGTCTGTCACCTGTTTCTTTATACCCTTGTATCCTCTCCTTAGTTTATGTTGTTGGTTCCTTTCTGTTCACTTTAACAATATAGCAGTGCCCTAGTGTAGCAGGATTCTTGCACAGAAAGTCATGACACCAAGGCTTTTCTTTCCAGGAAGCAACTTTAATCATTCCTGCACAGATCAGTTGGGTTCTTACCCAGGAACTGAGCCCCAAACACCACATGGCATAGTTTTTTTTTTTTTATACATTTTCTATTTCTTTGTCTCCCAAGCATGTAGTCTTATTAAGTGGTCTCATGTTACAAGGTCTGAGGGATGTTGTCATATAAGCATATAGCCAGGTTGCCTTGAGGGTTTTGTTTTGTTTTGTTTCTCTCCTTAGGGAGGGGAACCCTACCACACTAGAGTTCTAAATATACTATAAGTAAACCCATTCCCTTGGTAATCTCATCTAATCCTTTGCTATAAATGCTTATTTGTTTACATTCTTTTTGCTCCCAAATTTTATGATTCCAACCAGGCCTGTTAACTATGAAAACTACTACATCTTGCATATGCAATTTATGTATCTAAATACTAACTCAACATCACCATTTAATATATAATAAGTATCTCAAAATTAACAAGTCCAAACTCTACTCATAATCATTGCCTTCAGCCTTTTAGTCATATCCACATTTTAGATATGGCATCACAGTCCTTCCAGTCACTAAGAACAGATTCTTTAAATTCTATTTCACTTCTTTCTTTCTCTTGCATCCCACATCCAATTCTACTTATTTTCTTTTTAAATATCACATTTTGTACACGTTTATTTTTTTCTTTCCCTTAATCATGTTCACAAAGGGGTTTATCTGTTTCATTGGCCTTTGAAAAAAAGACAACTTTTGAATTCATTTATTCTTCAGACTAGTTTGGGGTTCCTATGTTATCCATTTGGATTTTTCCTTATAGCTTTTCTTTTTTCAACATATTTAGAATTGTTTTGTAGTCCTTTATAGAACTTTGCAGATGGATAATAAGTTCTTTTATTTTTTACCTTTCTCATTTGTTTATCAATGAATTTAAAGCTGTGTGGTTCCTTCAGAATATATATTTTGTAATGTCTTATGGATATTTGTAGAAAATGTTCTCCTTTTCATTACTTCTTACAAAAGCTTATATGACTTACAATTCTTGTCAATGTTCTCTCTGATCCATGGGTTAAGAGTAATTTTTATGCACTTATACTCTACTTTTTAAAATTAGCTGTTGTCTTTCTCCTTCAAAAGCTCTGTTTCATTAGAGTTTTCTTTTAACTTTTCTGAATTTCTTCCTTTAGTTGTTTAACCCCCTTAGGAATTCTGGTATTCTTCAACCGTTCATTATTATGAATGGAGATAATGCTCTAGGTGGTGAAAGGCTGGGTGGCCATTTGGGCAGGCCAATATGTCATCAGCCTTATGTTTACTCTCTTTATATGTGTCAAAGATGGAGGTGCCTGGCTGGCTTAGTTGGAAGAGCATGCTACTCTTAATCTCAGGGTTGTGAGTTGGAGCCCCATGTTGGGTGTGGAGATTACTTAAATAAATAAAAGTTTAAAAATATATTGAAAATAAGAAGTGTCAAAGATGGAGAGAACTCAGCCTACCTATGTAGCTCTTTCTCAGCATCATGAGGGTCAGGAAAATGGAGAACACTAATACTAGTGTTTGGTGATCTCTTCCTTAATTCCTCCCCTATCTGGGATCCAGGCAACTGCTGGATTTCTCTCTACCCAAACTTCTGCTATATTACTACCCAGGCCTATATAAAGTCTAGAAGGAAGCAAACACTCATTTCTGGATCGCAAATTTGAGGCTTTTACCACACATTGGGATCAGCTGCCTTTTAGCTATTTATATCAAGTAATATGGCTGCTTTGTAATTCATACTGGAATTAGAATAAGGCTGGATTCATTAAGCTGACATCTTTCTATATGTCCCTCTTCAATATTTAATAAAATTTTAATTTTAGAATGTTTATAAAAGTATTCTCTGGTTTGCAAGGGGAATACGAGCATTTAGTAAACAGAGAAAAATAGAAAATCTGAATGCCTGGTTCTCTGTAGTTTCAGCTATGTTCTTTCTTTTTTCTCCCCCCAAGGCTTATTTATTTTGAGAGAGAGAGAGAGAGAGCAAGAGAGAACACATGCGTGTGTGCAAGAGCAGGGAGGGCTTCCTCTGCTCTTGCACACACGCAGGGAGGAAGACAGAGAATCCCAAGCAGGCTCCACACTATCAGTGCAGAGCCCAATGTGGGGCTCAAACTCACAAAACTTGAGACCATGACTTAATCCAAAATCAACCAACTGAACCACCCAGGCACCCTGAACTATATTCTTTTTTTTTTTTTTTTTTTGATAATTTTTTTCAATGTAGTTGACACACAGAGTTACATTACTTTCAGGTGTACAAGTTAGTGATTCAACAAGTTTATGGATTATGCTGTGTTCCCCACAAGTGTAGCTACCATCTGTCACCATACAAATGGATAGTATAATATCATTGACTATGCTCCTTATTTTGTACCTTTTATCCCGACACTTATTCCATAACTGGAAACCTAGATCTCCCAATCCTCTTCACCCATTTTGCCCAAACCCTATCTTTCTTCCCTCTGGCAACCATCAATTTGTTCTCTGTATTTACAGGTCTGATTCTACTTTTTGTTTGTTTATTCATTTGTGAGGTTTTTTGTTTTGTTTTGTTTTTAGGTTCTGCATATGAATGAAATCATATGGTGTTTGTTGTTCTTAGTCTGACTTATTTCAGCTATATTCTTAAATGGCATTTGTTGTTACATCTAATTTCACATAGCTCCTGGTTTATACAGCTTGTATCCTCTGTGACATCCTCAAATGCAAACAAGCAAGCTCAGATGAGAAACTTCAGTGAAACCACACTGAAGATACTCCACTGCAAAGTATCACCATTTCTCATACCACAATACTTATAAACCCATTTCCTACCTCAAAACTGAATATGAGCCATTCATGATTTTGAACTGATAAGTAACATGATCAGGACTGGAGTCGACCTCAACTGTCATACTTTAGCCTTGCCCCTGCAATTAACTGATCTCTTAAACAAATCCTTCCATTACGCTGCTATCAGTGTGATTTTCCTGAAATGTTAAGCTAATCATGGTACTTTCCAGTGCAATTCCCTAAAATGCTTCCTTATAGTTTTCAAATTCTTTAGTTGCCAAAAAAAGTCTGATTTTTACTTAACTCTCTAGTGCTGTCTTTGACTGCTAGAATATAATTTTCCATTTATATTCTATTCATTGAACACGTATTTCTCCCAAAGCAGTGGGAGCAGTTCTGTTTACCTTTAGGACAGGAATTATGTCTAGTCTCTGCATTTTGTATATCTAGCACCAAACTTGAGTAATGTAGGTGTTCCATGAATATATATTGAATGAATTGATGGATGTTTGGATAGATATAGAGGTGGATACCTTTTTTTAAAATTTTTTTAACGTTTATTTATTTTTGAGACAGAAAGAGACAGAGCATGAACGGGGGAGAGTCAGAGAGAGGAGGGAGACACAGAATCCAAAGCAGTCTCCAGGCTCTGAACCATCAGCCCAGAGCCTGACGCGGGGCTCGAACCCACAGACCACAAGATCGTGACCTGAGTTGAAGTCGGACGCTTAACCGACTGAGCCACCCAGGTCCCCTGATACTTTTATTAATCTTAAGGAAATTATCCTTGTGATGGTGCAACACTTGGATATGCTTATCTGGATATTGCCTGGTTTTGAAGAAACTAATTGTAAGCTTATTTCTTCTGGAAATCTCCAGAGTACAGACTATTGTCTTAAACACAATACAGGAAGACAGTCCGTACAAAATTCTGTTTTTCCTGACCACCTCCCTCAATAGTCTCACTTCTTTTTAAATGAGTCATCATGTCACTGAGGTGCTAATATTATTTACATTATTCTGAGTATAAAGTCATGCAAATAATAATATTCAATGAATCCTCATGAAGTGCTTTCTTAGATTCAACCTGTTCATGGAAAAGTAGAACATAATATAGGTAGAAAGGGCCTCAGATACTCGGCTTTTTATTCTCCAAACTTCCTGCAGTACCAAAATTCAATTCACGCCTGTAGTCTAATAGTAATTCCATTCTAAAGAAAACAAAACAAAACTATTGTATGCTTTGCTCAGTACTTCAGTATATTGCCGACTAATCAGATCATCCTGAATTCCAGCGACTTTAGTCCCCTGATACATGCCACATCATGAATGAGTCTTGAAAATGTTAAGTGAAAGAGGCTAGATGCAAAAGATGACATATAATTCCATTTATATCAAATTTCCAGAATAGGCAGATCCATAGGGACAGAATGTAGATTACTGGGTTCCAGGGGCTGATAGAAGAGGAGAATGAGAAATGATTGCTAATGGATATGAGACTTCTTTTAGAGAAATAAAAATGTTCTGAATTTAGAAGCAGTGATAGTTGCACCTCTGTGGGTATACTAAAACTCACTGAATTGTACACTTTAAAATACCTAATTTTATGGGGCGCCTGGGTGGTTCAGTTAGTTGAGTGTCTGACTGGCTCAGGTCATAATCTCCTGGTTTGTGAGTTCAAGCCCCATGTTGGGCTCTGTGCTGACAGGTTAGATCCTGGATCCTGCTTTGGATTCTGTGTCTCCCTCTCTCTCTGCCCCTCCCCTGCTCATGTTCTCTCTCTTTCTCTCAAAAATAAATAAAAATTTTTTTTTAAAGTTTCTTAAAGTTAATTTTATTGTCTTAATTATATTTTAATTTAAAATTCACATGCATACAAAAATAAATAAAGGAACACAAATTCATTTTTAGAAAAAAGCTAAGGAAATAGTAAAATAGGCAATGGAATGCTACTTAGAAGTGTAAAGGAACAAGCCAAGTCCCATAAAGAATTCAGGCAACAAGATGAATCTCAAAAGAATTATCTTGGACAAAAGAAGCCAAAACAAAAGTACATCGGGTACTGTATCTATCTATCTATCTATCTATCTATCTATCTATCTATCTATCTATCTATCTATCTTTCTATCATCTATCTATCTATCTATAGTGTACATTCCATATGATTACATTCATATGATAATTCAGGCAAAACTATAGAGATAGACATTAGTTAGGGGTTGCTTGGAGTAGTGGCTGGGGAATTGACAGAAAGGGCATGAGGGAACTTTTTTTCATTGAGTAATATACTATATCATGATTGGTATCTATATCATAGTGGTATATATATAGATATACACATTTGTCAAGACTCATAAAAGTGTGCTTCTAATATCTGTATGTTTTATTATTTGTAAATTTTAAGTCATTAAAGTTAATTTATAAAAAGAAAGGTAGTTAAGAAATGGTGAAGCTACTACCGATGGACTTTTAAAAGTCTGGAAAATCTAATGTTGGCAGTTATCACACCAAACTGATTAGTTTACTGAACAGGCTTTGGATGGGAGGAAATTATTATTATATTATAATCAAAGGGCTACAAGGAAGTTCAAAAGAAACAGTGATCCCTTTCCTTTAGCTTTTGCTAAGATAGTGATACAATGATATTTGGGCTGAGAGTCAAGATTGACTCTTATATGTAAAATCTCTATAGAATATCAATATATAGCAATTAACAAGGTACAGCTGAGACTAATCCTCCTCATTCCTCATTATGATGTCTTTTGGGGACTTTTATTTTCTCTTAAATCTCAGCTGTTCATTTATGTATTATGATACTATCTTCTATGTGTGTGTGTTACATATATGTATGTATGTATATGTATACACACATATGTGTGTATATATCTATATATGTACACATATACATACATACAGGCAGGGATGATAGGATTGACTTCTTCACTTATCTCTGGAATAGAAATGAAAGAAGTATCAACTATTGGGAAAAAAAAGAATATCGATACATTCATTGTGTTTATACTATATGTTTAGCATTTTAGCTATGTTCTAGATTAATCTTTAAAACATCCCTAAGAAATGAGTATCTATGGGGGTGCCTGGGTGGCTCAGTCGGTTGAGCGGCCGGCTTCGGCTCAGGTCATGATCTCACGGTCCGTGAGTTCGAGCCCCGCGTTGGGCTCTGTGCTGACAGCTTAGAGCCTGGAGCCTGTTTCAGATTCTGTGTCTCCCTCTCTCTGCCCCTCCCCCATTCATGCTCTGTCTCTCTCTGTCTCAAAAATAAATAAACGTTAAAAAAATTAAAAAAAGAAATGAGTATCTATGTAACTTTTTATAAAATATTTGAAATAATAACACTCATTCTTAAAAATTCCATTCTGTAACTCCCTATGGCACAGCTGAAGTTGAGAGAAATCACATATCTTATCAAAGGACACTAGTAAGTAGCAGAGCTCATATCCAGACTCCGTTCTTTTGGACTCCAAAACTGGTGTCCTTACTGGTACATCAGATTCCCTTCCAATTAAGCACTTCTTCTCAAGCAGAAAAACGTCTGAGGCCTAGAAAAAGAAAATGGCTTGCATGAATTCATGTAAAATACTACTATAAATTGCTGAGCTAGATTTTAGTTTGGTGTTCTTTCCACCAAAGCCTTACAAACAACCAGGTATTAAGGTATACCTACAGTATTTAGTACTCTTCTTATGTTTATTCCATGCCCAGATATCTGCTGATTCTGCAGCCATAGCTCCATGATGCCTTCTTGGTGCAGCCTCTCTGGGATTACAGGCCTGTCTTTGTGTGTCAGTTAATCCTAGGAACTTTTCCAAAACCCAAAGGAATAACAGAAGAAAAGGCTAAATACGGTAATTTCATCTTTCTTCTCTTAAAAAATGAAACAAATAGATGTCTGTAATGAGAACAGACATTCAAAAATAAAAGCCTTGTCAGGGAGATGGATATTTCCTTCAGGGCAACTTGTAAATATGGATCTATATTTACTCTGACTTAGAAGTTAGTTTTTCTAAAAGAATTGGAAATTGAGTTCATCCTTCAACTTATTTTCACTAACTCTGATCCAGCCTAGAGGAGAGAATCAAATTCTACTGTTCTCTGTCACTTAAAATTTTTGTGAAGATTAAATTAGATAATGTAGGTCAAGCATTAAAACATTGCATGTGCTTATTAAATCCTCAATAAATATTAGAAATAATGGTGTTAATAAGAAAGAATATGATGGTAGTGTAGTGGCCTTCTTAATGAAGTTATGGAAGAGTCTTGAAGAATTAAAGCCTGGAAAAGGAAATCAAGGAAGTGGAGGTTTTGAACATGAAAATATGAGTAATTTTCTTTGTGGTTAATTTTAAGTGAATTGCTTTTCTCCGAATCTGGCATTTCAAGTAATGAGTAGTGAGTTGGGAGGAGCAAACGATATAGAAAAGAAAGGAAGAGGGGCGCCTGGGTGGCGCAGTCGGTTAAGCGTCCGACTTCAGCCAGGTCACGATCTCGCGGTCCGTGAGTTTGAGCCCCGCGTCAGGCTCTGGGCTGATGGCTCGGAGCCTGGAGCCTGTTTCCGATTCTGTGTCTCCCTCTCTCTGCACCTCCCCTGTTCATGCTCTGTCTCTCTCTGTCCCAAAAATAAATAAAAAACGTTGAAAAAAAAATTAAAAAAAAAAAAAAAAAAAAAAAAAGAAAAGAAAGGAAGAAACAGTTATGGAAGGAGTTACCAATAGGCCATTGTGTTTAATATATAAACAAGGAAATTATTGTTTTTAATGTCTTCAGCCATATGAAATTATTCTTTGCTTTATGAGGATAATAAGATAATTTGATGGAAGGAGGACACATAACAAATCTGAACAACTGGCTCTCTCTGGTCTCAGCTATATGCCTACTTGGCACATATCCTTGGGTTTTAGTTTCCTAATTGGTACAATTCTATAATTTTTATGAAAAGAGGGTGAGGGACAGGCAAACTAGGTAAAAAGGATTAAGAGGTACAAATTTCTAGTTATAAAATAAGTCACAGGGATTAAAAGAATATAGCCAATAATATTGAATTAACTTTGTGTGATGACTGATTGCAACTATACTTACCAATGTAAGCATATCATAATGTATACAATTGTTGAATAACTATGTTGCACACCTGAAACTAATATTATATATCAACTGTACTTCAATTAAAAGAAAAATAAACGAAAAACATTTGTGCTCTAAGAATAAAATAATCACATGGAAAAATCTGATGATGATAGTAAGTTCAAGGTATTTATGAAATTATACTATATAACACATTTCACAACAGATCTCACTCTAGCTTTGTTTTGAAAGATAGAATGCTTACCTGGAAGACCCAATTTAAGTGTCAAATATTTTGATACCAAAACGAAGGAAGCCTACTTAGTTCAGATCAATGTAAAGCAATATTTGAAAAAATTCAAATCAGGACTTTAAATAGAATAGAAAAAAATTAGCTCCCATTATCCCATAATATGTTGCCTTTTCATTGTAGTTAAGTTAAAAATAGCTCCTAATTTCATTTGGTACTTTCTCTAGGACCTATCGACTATTTGGAGGAGTGTGGTTTGACTTCCAATTATTTGTAGCTATTCTAGGTATCTTTCAATTATTAATTTCTAGTAAGTTTATTGTGATTAGGGAACATTCCTTGTATCATATCTATTGTTTTAAAATGTGTTTAATGGCCAAGAATATGGAATATTTGGTGACTGTTCCATGTACCTTTGAAAAGAATGTATTATATACTGTTGGTGGAATGGTCTATAAATGTCATTTTTCTCCATTTGGTTCCTGGTGTTGTTCAGTTGTTTTGTGTTTAATGACTTCCTGTTTATTGTTCTACCAATTACTGAGTGAGAATGGTAGAAGTCTCCAAAGAATTTTGTGGATTTCTCTATTTTTCTTTACTCTCAATTTTTGTTTCTCAGGTGCACATAAATTTATTTTGGTTTTGTCCTTAGGTATACATAAGTTTGGGATTGTCATGTTCTCTTGCTGAATCCAGACTTTATCCATAGGTAATACTCGTGTTTACTTCAAGTAATTTTCTTACTCTGAAATCTATTAATATGGTCATTCCATCTGTGATAGGTAGATTTCTTTTTTTTTTTTAATTTTTTTAACGTTTATTTATTTTTGAGACAGAGAGAGACAGAGCATGAGTGGGGGAGGGGCAGAGAGAGAGGGAGACACAGAACCCGAAACAGGCTCCAGGCTCTGAGCTGTCAGCACAGAGCCCGACACGGGGCTCGAGCTCACGGACCGTGAGACCGTGACCTGAGCAGAAGCCAGTGCTCAACCGACTGAGCCACCCAGGCGCCCCAATAGGTAGATTTCTAAGATAACCCTCTAATGCCTCACATTCTTGTATAATGTCTTTCCCTGGAATTAACCTGCAAATATGATGGAATCATGTTATGTTACAAGGCAAAGATGAAGGGATTTCATAGATGTAATTAAGGTCTTCAATTAGTTGATGTTGAGTTATTCAAGAAGGTGATTATCCTGCTATAGGTCTGACATAATCAGGCAAACCCTTCAAAAGAAGAAAGAGAAAGAGAAGGAGTACAAGGAGAAGAAGAGGAGAAGGAGGCAGAGGAGGAGGGTGAAGAGGAGGAAAAGGAGGAGGAGAATGAGGGCCGTTTCTAAAGGCCTTGAAGGAAGAAAACTGCCCTGTTGTAGAGAAGGGTAGAAAGAAGGCAGGAAATGGTTAGTGGCCTCTGGGAGCTGAAAGCCTAAGTCCTACCACCACAAGGAACTAAAATCTGCCAACAGCTAGTGATCTTGGAAGAGAACGCCAAACCTCAAATGAGATTGCAGACACTGGAAGACACTTATTCCAGCTTATTGAGTCCCTCAGCAAAGGATTCAGCTAGCATATATTTGGACTTCCAACCCACAGACTCTGGTGATATAAAAAATTTGTTTTGTGGGGCACCAGGGTGGCTCAGTCAGTTAAGAGGCTGACTCTTGATGTCAGCTCAGGTCATGATTCTAAGGTTCCTGGGATCTAGCCCCATGTTGGACTCTGTGCTGAAAGTATAGAGACTGCTTGGGATTCTCTCTCCCCCACCCCCACCTCTGCCTCTCCCCGACTTTCTCTCTCAAATAAACATTTTAATTAATTAAATTTGCTTTTGCCTTAAGCCAGAAAGTTCATGGGAGAAACAGGAGAAACTGCAGAGACTAAACTGACATATTTTTTTCTGGGGCACTTCTCTCCTCCCTGCCCTTCTCCATCTTTCCTTCCTTTTTTATGGGGAATGAAGATGGCTTTATAGAAAGAAACACAGGGCCCATGAAACAGGCTGTCTTTTCAAAGCTTGCACTAGCAAGGGAGTCCATTACCATAGTTTGCCCTTGGCATACCCCAAAGTAAGCAGGGGAGTGGGGGAGCTTTATAATGAAAATAATAATAATAATAAAAATAAAAAGGAAAGCTTTGAGTGTTCTCCAGTTGGAGGTTGTGGGCATGGGGAATATGGAACCAGGCTAACTGGATGAGGGGCCTGCTTATGTGATTGGTGTGGGTAGCAAATTTGGCTTTCTGTAGTTGTTCCTGAGTTTGAAAGGGATGGAGAGGCTAGAGTTAAAAGCAATAGAATTGTAACCCTGATCAAGAGAATGGGGGAGGAGTTCCAGTGTGCGGTCATGGACTGGAGTTCTCTGTGTAACTCTTCTCACTGTAACAGAGATTGCTCTCTTAACACCAGGGAGAGAAACATTACTTCTGTATGGCAGTGGAGAAAAGGTGGTGGACCTGGCATGCACTTGGCAGTCTTCCAAAATGGCAACAAATTGGAACCTCTTTTATAAAAAAATGTTAGAGTGCTTTTCTGAAGAAGAACTCTGTTGGTAAAAAGTAAAACACCTACCTCATTCTCTTTGTTTAAGAGCTAGGTAGTTGGAATTGGTATTCTTTTCTTTTTTTTTTTTTTCAGTTTTTTAAATGTTTATTTATTTTTGAGAGAGCAGGGGAGGGGCAGAGAGAAAGGGAGACACAGAAACCAAAGCAGGCTCCAGGCTCTGAGCTGTCAGCACAGAGCCCAATGTGGGGCTCGAACTCATGAAATGTGAGATCATGACCTGTGCCGCAGTTGGACACTTTACCAACGGAGCCACCCAGGTGCCCCAGTATTATTTTCTATTTCTATACACGTGAAAGAAAATATGAACCTGTGTAATCAAAGAGAATTCAAAACAAATCCTTTAGCAACCAGGTCCCAAATTTAAATGTGAGTCAATTTACTGCACTCCTCTGCATTCCTGAAACAGATCCCAATTTTCCTCAAAATAAAAGTCAAGAACTTGATGATGGCCAACAAGGCTCTATATGATCTCCCCATGTGTCTTATAGCTCCCACCCTCTCAGCCTGTTCCAGACATACTCATTTCAAGCTATTCCTACACAGGCCATCTCCCACCTTACAGCTTTTGCACTGACTGTTCCCTCTTCCCTTCCCACAGATACCCACATAGCTGGCTCCTTCAGTCTTTGCCCCCATGTCATGTTTCCCATGAGCATTGCTTTGACTAGTCTGTTGATAAACTCACTTGCCTAAAAACAAAAACAAAAACAAAAACAAAAAACAAAAAACAAACAAAAAAAACCCTCTTTTATAATCATCTTTATCACCTTCTCATATGCCATATAATTTACTTATTTACTAATATGCTATATATTTACCTATTTGTTTTGCTTTACTATTTATTTTCTGTCTCCCCATTTCCTACCTGAATGAAAGTTCCATGAGGCAGAAATCTAAGTCTGTTTCATTCAGTAATGTATCCCAAGGGCTCAGGAGGGTATCTAGCTAGTAGAAAGCATTCAATAAATTTTGTTGGAATGACGTGAGGTCCCAGATCCTGGGTCTTTTTTTTATGACACCACAGCTGCCTCGTTAATAGGAATGAGGATGATAGTAATAGGAATAATTATGATACATGTATAATAACCTTAGTTTATATAGTGTTTTCTCACATATAGTCTAAGTAGGTCAGAAATTGTATAGCTTTGCTCTGCTAGGTTGATATTTAAAATGCAAGTTATCTAACTGGAACATCAAGTGTTAATGGAGCAGAGCCTATTACAAACAGCAACAAGCTATAAACTGTGAAACTACAAAATCAGTAGCAACACTTTCATTCTCTGGGAATTTTAGATACATTAGGAACCTGTAATTACTGACTCCATCTGCCTACTCTGTCTTGAGCTTAATTATGTATTTCAGAAGGAACGTTTCTCATGTTTTCATTTTTTGTATATATAAATATTTAGCTACATCTCTTATCATTTTCTGCCTCCTTTTCCCTCTGCTTTTGCCATTTACAATCTCCCAAGCTATTTTTACTTCCAAATTGCAATGTCTTTCCTTAGAATCAACATGAGAGAAATGGAAGCCAAGAAATTCAGTTCTGCCAATGTCTCCATAGCATCTCTGAAGAGGGTTATCAAGCCCCAAACACACACTTACACATGGTTGGGAGGGGCAAGGGCAGATCCAGTATCTTTTCCAGTTGAACATGCTCAAAATATTAACACAATCTCTAAAGTCAGTAAGGTACAGGCTCTTCCTGAGGAGATGGGGACATAAATGAAATGGGAAAACAATGAGTTAAACAATGCTTAATAGGATTTTTATATCAGGATTTAGACCAGCTTTTAAAATATGAATGGGGCTCTCTAAAAGGAGAATAGCAGAAAATTTCCTAGAATTATTTGAACACTACTTTTGGAGAATGAAACATACCTATTAACATTTCCTCCAACAATATTTATTGTTTTTTTTTTAATGTTTATTTACTTTGAGAGAGATAGAAAGTGGGTGGCAGGGAAAGAGGGAGAGAATCCCAAGCAGACTTTGTGCTGTCAGGGCAGAGCCCATCATGGGGCTTGAGCCCAGGAACCAATGAGATCATGACCTGAGCCAAAACCAAGAGTCAGATGCTAAACTGACTGAGCCACTCAGGCACCTCTCCCCCAACAATATTTTCGAAATGGATGATCTACTAAAAATCATTTTCTTTAATGACATAAGCACACTGAAAATTTAGTTGGTGTTGGCTGGATCCTTTGTAATTTCGATAGTCTTTTCACCTCAATGAAACATTAGAGAACCACAAGTGTGACAAGAAAATACACAGTGAAATTAACTTTTATCTCATTCTTCCTTCTGCAAGAGGGAGAACAAAATGAAGAAGTGCTTTTATTTTTTCATTCCCTCCCACTTTGGCCCTCCAGGTCAGCTAAGCTTTTCTGCCCTATCACTTTAAATTCTTTTTTACACACCCCTTGCCTGCCTCCACAAAAGTGCTGAAGGAAAACTCCACCCTGGTCTGTGTTTAGCACCAAAAGGCAGAGTTGTCCCTGAAGGCAGGGGGTGTGTCAGTACTTGGACATGAAAAAGAGTAGTCTCATTCAGGAGGAGAGTCTGACTGTCAGATGCCTGAAAAGGCTGGACTGTTGATTAGTTTTGGGTGGAGAGGGCAGTGTGTCCATTAGGTGATGGAGGTACATTCCCTGAGGTAAAGACATCACTGGGAAATGTCCAGTAAGGAGTGGGGAAGCTGTACCTTACCCTATGATGGAAGAGATGGGCCTTACCCTCCCTAGTGGGTCAAGGTTAGCAAGAAGTGGCCTTAAGTCTGAATCAGGCAAAGAAACAGCTATTGTTCCACCTTCAGAACAAGAAAATTCCTATTTACCCACACTAAACTACCGCTAATTTCTATTTAACTTTTAATGTGGTGAATTACGGCACTACCTACAATGACCCTTAAATTCCTATGCATTGTTTGTAATATCACTTGTAATAAGGGATTAATGTGGCATTCTAGGACAGGGTAATAAGGATTAGCTCAACAGCGAAAGCGAGATTCCTACTGGCTCCCACAATGGGGACATTAGTTACTAGCCTTGGGATTCCAATGGTGTTAAGTCAGCATGTCTTATAGCCCACATGAAGTAGAGTGTAAAAGGACACTGGTCAGCTGGCAGTGGAAACTGTGTGTGTGTGTGTGTGTGTGTGTGTGTGTGTGTGTGTGTGTGTTTTGGGTGGGGGAGCGGGGAGGGAGTAGAGCCAGTGACTGGGGTGCTGGTGACAGCAAGGAAAGGGCTTTTGGAAGGAGTAGAAAAGTGTATAAACAAGTTTTTTAAATCTACTTATTATATATTACTTGGATAATCATATATTCTGTACTACATTTATGTTTAAGTGTAATTATTACTTGGGTTATTGTGATTTGAATACATTTGCTAAAGAAATGGATTTATCTTACAATTTGGAGCCTAGGAAAACTATTTGCTTAAGTTAAAAATGTTGGGCCTGGGCCCTTACAGAATTTTCCCTCAATATTAAAAGATGATCTACTTCTGAATGGACTGGAGGTGGGGTAAGAACCAGTAGGTTGCCCCACACCGTCTACCATTTTGCAGAGCAAGAGACAAACTCAGGGTAACTAGCTGAAGCCACTGAGTTAATCCCTCTCTGAAGGAATATTCAAAATTCACATGTTCCAAGATTGTGGGCTCTCCTCTGCCCTTACCCCTTGGTTATCATGATCACCTAGAAGCTTGTTACAAAATATCGATTCCTTATACCTAGCCCTAGAGACTCTGATGCTAGGGTATGGCCCTGAGTAGCTATGATATGCAAACACTCAGGTATTAGGGTTCATGAATCATTGCCTTACTTTCACCGTCACTGAAAAGGAAGAACAAGCCTCATTTTAGGCAGAGCATAGTGGGGTCAGGTAAATAAACAATAGAAAAGAAAGCCTACACAGAATTGGTTGCACTCAGGGACATAAAGTCGTTCCTATGAGAATTAGGAAATGAAAGACAGAAGAAGCCAGTCCTGAGCAGCAGTCCAAGGCAAGGACTCGGGGACAGAGGAACATTGTTCCTAAATCTGGTAAACAAATGACAGTGGGGATGGGGGCAGTCCAGAAGAACATGTCTGTTTATTAGAACAGAAGGTATGAGGAGGGTATGATTTCATTAGACTGATTCCTAAGTCTCCAGCAAATATAGCACCACCATCCATTTATTCATTCATATATTTTAGATTATTTGATTCTACAAATATTAGTTGAACACTTAATATGTGTTAAGTGCTCTGCTGGAAACGTAGTAAACCAAACAGATGTGATATCTGCCTTGTGGAGGTTATAGCAGAGTGGAGATGATATCATGAAATCACTCATGATAAATGCAAGGAAAGAAATTAACCAGGAGCTGTGATGGAGGATAAGGGGGCAAGTATAGGGGTAATGAACATTAGAAAGAAGAGGCAGTGGGGCACCTGGGTGGCTCAGTCAGTTGGGCATTGGACTTGGGCTCAGGTCATGATCTCACAGTTCATGGGTTCAAGCCCTACATCAGGCTCTGTGCTGACAGCTCACACAGCCTGGAGCCTGCTTTGGATTCTGTGTCTCCCTCTCTCTGTCCCTCCCCTACTCACACTCTGTCTCTCGCTGTCTCTCAAAAATGAATAATCATTAAAATTTTTTTTTTGAAAAAAGAAAGGAGGAAGGGAAGGATGCTGACGATGACCTACTTTATCTGCGGTGGCAAAGGGAACCAAGATACTCTCTTTAACGTGCAAGAGCACGGTGCTAAACCACAAGAAACATTCTTCTAATCTAATCTAACACAGCAATCAGAAAACAACTCTTGGGGCGCCTGGGTGGCTCAGCTGGTTAAGTGTCCAACTCTTTGATTTAGGCTCAGGCCATGATCTCATGGTTTGTGGGATCAAACCCTGTGTTGGGATGGGCTCTGCCCTGGCAGAGCCTGCTTGGAATTCTTTCTCTCCTTCTCCTTCAGCCCTGCCCTCACTCATGCATGCATGTGCTCTCTTTCTCTCTTTCCAAAATAAATAAATTAAAAAAAAAAAAAGGAAAACAACTCTTGCAAGCGAAAATATTTGGATTTTTCTTTGAACACACAAAACTATTTTATAATGTAAAATATACTCATGTAACATGAATGATTGATCACTACCAACCAAGACTCTTGCAATTGCGCTTCTCTGCATGATTTGGGGACTATTCAATCACAAGTATATCCACATTGGAATGTCTTGTAGGAAGCTTGAGCTCAAAGTTTAAGACTGGGACACAGGTGTGAAAGCCAGAGCTAAAACTTTTGAAAAGTACTGTGGCCAAATCATTGCTGTAAAATCTCCTTAATTCTGACTGTTGTTTCCTCATCAGCACAATGAACCTCTGGGAGAAGTCCGAACCAGTAATTGCAGACTGTGATGTGGAATAGGTTTTCACTTTACCTGCTAATTCTCTAATGGGAGTAATGTGTTTAGTAGCATATTGAGGCTCTGACTGGACTCAGCAGCAGCATACAGGCACAGTGGAGAAAGAGCAATAACAAAGATCAAGTGCTAGCTGTCCATTTTTTAGCATTTGTTTTAAAATATGAGTGAGTCCCAGAGGAAAGGACATGAGGTTAGTTAGGAAGAGGAGTTCGAATGCCAGACAGCCCTGTGAGCCAAGTCTGTCGAGTTCTGTGATCTTGGTTATTTTATAGTCTGGGCCTCATTTTCCTCATTTGTAAATGGGAAACACAGCCCACCTCACAGACTTTTTAAGTGGATAAAATGAGATAATTAATGTTCTTATCTTCTGCAAGTTTTTAGGAACTAAGAAAATGTTAGACTATCTAAGATACCAGCTGAGGTTACCTACCTACTTAAAAAAGATAAAATTGGCTCCAAAGACAGTTCTAAATTCTATGGAAAATCTAACACTTCAAGATTTCCTCGCATTCTGAAAAATTGTATTTTTCCTTGTCTGTTCTGGCTCTGATTTCTGGCTTCTAGAAGTGCCCTGCATCTGTTCCTGCTTCAGTATTCTCATTGACACAGATGTCAATAACAGCCTCAATCTCTTAAACACTTTCCCTACAAATTCATTTTACATGAGGCAGAGATGTAAATTTTACTGGAGATTTGAGGGTACAAATAGGAGCTTACATGACTATAAGCTTAACTGATACACAGTAAGTAATTTAAATAGCAGATTCAAGAGATCTTAACAATCCCATTGGCTATTCCTGCCAATTTGATCTCTAAATTCTCATGTCTCCATGCTTCTAACCCCATCAAGATTTTGGCTCAGGTCATAATCTCATGGTTCATGAAATTGACTCCCATATGCGTGGGGCTGTGCACTGACAGCATGGAGCCTGCTTGGGATTCTCTCTCCCCCTCTCTCTCTCTCTGTCCTTCTCCGCTCGCACTCTCTCTCTCTCTCTCTCTCTCTCTCTCTCTAAATAAATAAATAAATAAGTATTTAAAAAGAGGTCAACATACATTATATCCAAATATTTGAAAGTCATAATCTAAAAACTATAAATAAAATGTGTTGTACCTCCTTCTTTCTAACAACACCAGACCCCTGGTTCAAACCTAGAATCAGATATCTCTGTGTTATTCAACTGCCCTCCACTTTTCCTTCCCACTGTCAGCTCCCTTGCACTGTGTAAGGAGCTTGTGTGCCTGTGTATGGACACAACAGCCCCCATGGTCAAAGCCATATTCATACTCCAGCACAAACAACCACCCCACCAGTGGTTGGTCCCACTCTTGAAATAATAGGCCTAGAGAAGCGGCACAGGCCCTCAACCATGCAGGCAGGAAATTCTGGGGTCCCAGTTACCTGAATGTGGTCCTAATGATTTATCCTGTGGAAAGGGGCACCAATGGAGAAGGGCCAGAGGATCAAACAGAGTGAGGTTCAGTTATAGGTTCTGCAATGAGTAAGCTTTGTGACACCGGGCACTTTTCTTAATTCTTATATATTTCATTTTCCTCAGCTGCAAGCAATAATGATATTATTGCAGTTTTGTGATGAGTATTAAACATTCCATAAATAGTAGCTAAGAATTATCATCATTATTAATCATCATCATTAAAATGTGCCCCATCTACTGTTAGACTCAGGTGGATTCAATGAAGAGTGAAAAAAGGCTCTCTCACAAATTCATAAGATTTAAGAATATCATGGAAGTCAGCTGGGATAATAAAATTTACACAAACTGTCAAGCATCATTCACTGACCAAAGCCAGGCAGCATGGCAGACATCAAATCTGTCTCTTCCTCCTGGTGGTGAAGAGAAGGAGGTGTGGAGACTATGCAGGGTCTCCACAAACAGATCATAAATGCAGAGAGAGAGAGGGGTGAATGACTAAGATGCTTTAGGAGTGTGGGGGCACAGAGGGAGATCTCAGAATAGTCTAAAGATGCTGACGTGTTAAAGCTGAGATTTTTGAGCCACACCATACAAGATGCATAGCCAAGTGGGACAACATGGCAAAAGGAGATAGAAAGCAGGATTGTTTGGAGAAATGTATGTGTCTTTGTAGTTTGTTCAAGGGCTGTAACATACTGTGTGTGGGACAGCACAGGAGATGAAGTGGGTTTGGGGGGTGGAGACAGAGTGGGGCAGATCATGGAGGTCTCATACACAGTGCCAGAAAGTTGGATTTAGTGGTTGATTGGAAAAGGTTTAGGCCATGAAGAGACATGATCATATGTGTGTTCTGGAAAAGTCTCTCTGCTTATACTTATGAAGAACAGAGGAACACCAGAGAACTGGAAGCAAGAAAAACAGTAGGAGGCTACTCCATAGGGCATGAGCAGATGAACATAGGAGATTTAAAGAATATATATATATATATATATATATATATATATATATATATATGAAGGGGATACATTTAAGAGGATTGAAGGACTAAAGGTACAGAAAGAATCAGGGATGACTCAGAGTTTTGGCTTGGGTGATAGAGTGGGTCACATAGAATGTATTAAAAATAGAAAAATTGACACAGAGGAAGAAGAAATGAAGGTAAATGCGACCTTTAGATTTTCCAGCACTTGGTCTTTTCTAGTGCACAAAATGTAGGAAAGGAGGCAGGGGAGCAGAACAGAAGATTTACTTAGAGATAGAGTGCTTTGATGTGAGCTTCTCCTATGTTTTCTCTTTACACAGCTTTACTGGTGGTTAGATGGTGAGCAAATCCTTATATTTACCCTCAAACAGGGGCTCGGCCTAGGTATTCATATCTAAAATAATTGGGAACGTTGGATGGCCCTTGAAGCTGGTCAGTCTATGGATTCAGGTGCAGGAAGCCTACCACAAAGTCTAATTGAATAGGACTGATTTCCAAGTAGAGGGAACACTGTACAAGTCACACTGAATAGAACACTGGTATGAAGAACAAAGTCATAGGGGATGTTACTGGAGCCTTTTTACTGGGGAAGACTATGGGTGACAAGGAAGAGAGTTCATATTTCCTTAAGTTGGTGTCAAAATTAGAGTTGTTAGTTGCAAAATACTATGCACTCTACTTAGTAAAAGCAAGAAAAGGGAATTATTGGAGTATTGTTTTTCAGAATCCTCAGGAGTTGAGAGAGCCAGAAAGTGAGCCCCAGTGCAAAATCAATGCTCAACCCCATATCAGGTGCCATGGAACAACTGGGATGTCCATGGTTGGAAACCAGAAGCAATGTCATTACCATCCATGAAGAATTGGACTCATACAAGTTTCTGCTTTCCCAAAGTTCAATGCCTCAGACCTGGCTTCCTTGGGCTATTTAGTTCTCATTCAAAATCTTGCACAAGTGAATCTTACTGGTAGAGTCTAGGTCAGATTTTTCTACCTTCTTCCTTAGGGAAAGTTGACTTACACTAGGTCAGATTTTTCTACCTTTTTCCTTAGGGAAAGTTGACTTACACTCTGGCAAACACTAGAATAGAAGAGGGGTTTCAAAGATGGTGGTTAGGCTCAAAGGAAAACATTGTTCTAGCATAGGTCAATAGAAGTCAGTAAAGTCATAGGGTACAAGTTTCATTTTAGAAAGTCATTAATTCAGATGCTTTATTTAAAAAAACTGTCAATATAGTGAAGAGAAAATATAAGTCTATCTGAATCTTTAGCAAAGAGAAAGTGACTAAATCTGGGAATTTGTGCTACTTTGAACTGGGTGGCAGCATAGCATGAAACAAGGGTTTGGAGTCAGAAAGAGCTGAAATTTGACTCTTTACCCCACCAACTAGTGGTTGGGCCATTTAGGTGATTTCCTTACCCTCATCTTCATCTGTATAACGGGGACAGTAACGAAGCCTCTGCAGTGCTGTTGTGAGGGCAAAATGAAATAATGCATGTGCAGTGCCTAGAGAAGAATTATCAGGAGACACATCCTCAGCTTTATTATTCAGGTCTCTGCACCTCTGAATTAGTACCAGAATGGTTTCCCATTATTGTGAACATCAAAAGCACTGTTGTTTTTTTTTTTTTTTTGTTTTTTTTTTTTGCCCTCCTCCCTTTTTTCTGCTTTCCATCTCTAAGGACAGCAATAAACCATATATGGAAGCCCAATTAGGCATGCACAACTCCTGTCTGTCTTATCTTAATCCTGCCAGTAATAGAACAGTAATTGTTCAAGAAACTACAAGGGAAATTGTGAATGAGGAGAGCAGACAGTGCTCCAATTGATCTCAATTACTGTCATGAAATTGAGTCTTCTGTCCGACATCTAAATTTAATGCTTCTTTTTCCCTGAGGATCTGTCTCTCCTTGTTGCATCCCATTGTATCTGTGGTTGGCCTGTCATCATCTACACTGCGCTCTTCATCAGAATGATGGAATTGTTTTCATTTACCTAGTATCTCCTCTCTGTGCTGTTTGCTTCCCAGATCCATGCTCTAGTCTTCTGACATTCATATCTGAATCTTTTCATTTTCTCTGGCTCAACACCCAGGGAAGAACTATGTTGGTTTTGGCATCCAAAGAATTGATTTCCATTCATGAGCAAGAAGACAATTTTTCAAAACCTAAACAAGATGAGTGTATGCTTTGCCCAAAGGATGAAAACATACTCTGAAGTGAATTATTTCCCTTTTTATATGCGTGCAATTAGGAAAGTTAATGATGGGTAATTTTCAGCATGCATATGCTTTCACTTTGCTGATTTATAAGTAGGCATAAACATAATTAGGTGTGCATATGCATGCTCACAGTTTAATGGGCCCTACATTCCTGGTAATTAGGAGACTCAGCATGTTGTTGATGTGTCATTTTTCAGACTAAGGTATAGAAAGATTACAGATTGACTGTCCCCAGGAAATTACATGGAAATGCAAGGTATATAGTTATATGAGAAATAATGGCATCTTAGGATACATTCACCATCTGTTTTTCTTCTTAAATAGATTCGATAGATTTAGAAAATGTGTCTCTCTAAAGCAGGGGTTCCTTTTTTTAAGTTGTAAAGTTCTCTGTATTTAGAAATTAACAGATTTTATAGTAGTTACTAACTGGAAGTACATAAGAGAGCACTAAGTTTAGATGTGGTTTTATAGATAAGGTTGTCCAGGCTCAGTAAATTGAAGTGATTTTCCCAAGGTTATATAGTTATTGAGAAACCTATCAATGGATTGCCAGAAAATGAATATATATATATATATATATATATATATATATATATATATATGCAGTTTTTTGATTGTCGATGCAGCAGTCTCATCTCCCTAGAATCCCAGCTTTTGTGCCAGCAAGGTCATATACATAATTCTCAGTGCCCCGTAAAAAATGAAAATTCAGTTTCCTTTGTTCAAATATTATGAAGAACAGATAGATGGTGATGGTAAGTATTAATCAAGCACAGAGCCTTTCTAAGCGTGGGGATTTGTGTACTGCACAGGTTACACACCTACGAAGATAGCCCTGAGTGCCAGTATTGGATGACAGAATGGGTCACAAGGGAGTTGTGAGCAAGATAATATGGAGGTCAGGTGTGTAGAGAAACAAGGGTGAACAGCATTTCCATGAACACTGACCAAAAGAACGGTTAATATCACATCTTAGAAACTTTGCTAGATTATCTTTCAACAACTGCTCAAATGTTAGGAATAGTTTTGTTTGTTTGTTTGTTTGTTTGTTTTCTGATTAACCAGTAGCCAAGGATATGTGAGTTATGTTTGAAACAGGGAAAAATTATTCCAACTTTCTATTTATCTGAACTTTCTTGTTTTGGAAAAATTAGCAAAGAGAAGACAATGAAGGCATACAGTATCTTTAGAAGGACCCAGTTTAATAAAGATAATGCACATTTACTGCGGGAGTATCTATTATATTCCAGGCACTGTGTGGGGCAAGTGATATATAAAATAATATCTTTTTTTTTTCTTGAAGAACTTCCTGTCAAGTAGAAAAGACAATCTAACAGAATTAGTTTCATAAAAATTAGAAAGTGCTGAGAGGTTTGGTTGGTAATTTCAGAGCTCAGAGAAATGAAACAGACTAAAATGGAAGACAGGTAGTTTACATTTCTTACTCGTATACTATATCCCAAACTCTACTAGGGCGCCCTTTACAAAGCAGCCCTGTGAGTAAGTGTTATTATGTCCAGTTTAGTGATAGGGGATTAGAAACTAAGAGAAACTAAGTTATTGGCCCCTGACCACAGACATCATAAAGAATGGCTTTTGGATGAGATTTCAAGTATATCTGATTCCATAGGCCAGTGTTTCTCAAGTGTGGTATCTGGACCAACAGCAGCAGCAGAACTTGGGAATTGCTAGAAATGCAAATTCTTGGGTGCCACCCAAACCTACAGAATCTGGCTATGTGGAAGGCCCCAAAATCTGTTTAACAAGCCCTTCAGGGGTCCCCGATGTGTTAATGGAGTTTGAGAGTTACTACTTCTCCCGCCTTATGCTGCTTTTCCATACTTACTGAGTGCCTATTTTATGAATCAGATTTTTTGCTAAGTCTTTTATGTATTTTAACTGTTTAATCATTATAATAGTCTAGCAAAGATAATGTTATGTTTTATTTTTGTAGATAATTAAACTGAAGATCAGATAGACTAAATAACTGGAATCACTACATACGCTGAGCTCCCGCTTAAGGGTAAATGTAAGGATTTGCTCACCATCTAGCCATCAGTAAAGCTGTATAAAGAGAATACATAGGAGAAGCTCACATCAAAGCACTCCATCTCTAAGTAAATCTTCTTTTCTGCTCCTCTGCCTCCTTACCTGCATTTTGTGCATTTTAAGTCTTATCTATGATTATTGTGCATCATGGACTAATGACAGTTCTTGAATTGGGATCAGTTGGTGTTTGGGAACAGGACAGTACCATATGACATGGGGCTGGGTCTGAGTTCTCCAGGTATCATTGACTGTATGAAGACCTGGAATATTAAACCACTGTGATTTTAATTCACCATTTATAGTTTAATTGAATGCAAAACAACAGGTTAACTGTACATATAGTTTATTCTAGACATCCTGGAGATGTTTTCATAATCCACCAGTTGGTCCTGGTGTTGCTGTTACCCTAACTGAGAATCTGGTCTTCATCATCTATCTTTCTTTCCATCTAATGGACACTGTTCACTACAACGCTATAATCCTGATACTATGCATATATCCTTCCTTAATAATGCCCCATGGGACAGATAAGGCAAAGCTATAGTTTAATAAGATGTTATTGAAGGCTTTATGATAACAGAAAGAAAATTCCATGGGGAAAGGCACTTAGGATTGCTGCAAGATGTAGTTATTATCAGGGGCTACAGACCAAGACTCTCCCATGTCACAAAATCAGCTGTTTGCCTTGAATATCCCTGAAAATGCTCCATTTAGTCTCCATTACCATTTCATGCCCACTCAAGATGCATATTAATTACTATTGAATAAAACATGTATTAGACATCACACAAGATAGAATTTGGCTAAACACAAACCACTTCCCTTTTAGAGTTTCTCTTTAGAGTGTCCCTTTAGAGTTTCACTGTCTTCCTCCATATTTTAATCTCATACACAGATCCTGAAGAACTACTTCCCGCTAACACTGAATAGTATTTCTCATTTGCTCTTGTCTTTTTCAGTTTTCACTTGTTTTTTTTATATCTTTTTTAATCAAAGGACATTTGTTTATTGAAGAAAATTCAGAAGACAGAAATGTACAAACTAAAAGTAAAAACATCACCAATTGACAACTAATGTCAAAACAGCAATTGCTCTTTCTGCTTGTATACATTTATATACATATTATAAGTGACTTACACTGCAGTGTTGTTTTACATTACATTCATTACATAAGTAATGTGGCATTACTTATACATGTAAAGCATGCTTAGCAACTTCATAGAATTTCCAGGAATAGATATGACATAAATTAAATCAGCCATTCATGGTAAGGTATGTAGACTGTTGACAATGATTCACTGCTATTTGAAGGCTGTCATGAACATTCTTTTAACCATACATTTGTGTGTATCCATGACTATATTTTAAAAGATGAAGTTCTTAGGGATTGTTGGACTAAGTTATATGAAAAACTCAAAATTGTATGCTAAATAACAGCAAATTGACTTCCAGAAAGATTGTGCCAATTCGTGCCAACCAGTTATGTGTGCATGGCTATTATCCCATACCTGTACCAACACGAGCTATTGCCTCTCTCCCTGCCCCTCCCCCTCCTCCTCCTTTTATGATATTTAAGAATGGAAAGGTTAAATGTGATTTATTTTTTCTTTTATTTTTTCTTTTATTTCTTTGGCTACATCCTTCATCTCATTTTTAATTAACACGTTTCTCTTTTTCCTTTTTATTAACGAACTTTCCTTTCAATCAGGCCTAAGGTGGAAAAGTTTTTGTTCCAGCTGTTGAAGATCAAATATAGTCAAGTAGCAATGCTACAAGAAAGGGTTCTTCTCTCCTTTAACTCTAAAATGCATTGTTCTGCCTTCACATTTGATGAAACCCTCTGCCCACTGGAGGGCTCTCACCTAATGCTCCTTGCCTAATTGAACTTTATGGATCCTTTAACACCTAGATCAGTGTTTATGAAGGGAGACTATTTTAATCCTGAAAACATTTGTTGTTTACACAACTCAGTGAAATGTATTGAGAAGTAGCTCATGATTTTTTTTTGAATGGGCCTTATGAAAAATTGCTTAGTCTACTTTTGTATGTTTGTTTGTTTCTTTAGCTGGATCACAGCCTCTCTAACAATTGGAACCATATCCCTATTCACAAAGAATTTAGGTTCAGTTTGACCGTATAGTAAAACAAGGATGTCGGGTGAGGTGAAATAACCAAGAACTAAGAGCTCCTTTTCTGTGAAAGACACAAAGTTTTCACTTTCGAAAACCTTCATAGCAATTGTATAAGATGTTTTGTGGTTATTTTCCCCATTTTTCTAAAATGGAAATCATGTTTCAAAGAGGTCAAATGCCTTGCCTAAGATTACTCGTCTAGTCATTAGTGGAGAGAGGTATTACAATTTGACTCCAACCCCTAAACTTTTGTATTACTGTCTTCCTACTCTTAGCAGGAGGCTTCCTCAACTGGCCAGCTACGTACGTGCTTGCCAATTTAATTTGTGATTTGTCCAGGAGAAGCAAAATATCGTAAGATCAAGTGTTCTGTCCATTTCTGCCTCATTGTGATTCTAAGATAACACTTTGGAGTTTTATTTCATTGGATAATGCTGGTGAGTACACAGATAACTTCAAAGCTGTAATTCATATTGGCCTTATATCCTCTTTAGAGGCTACTAAAAATTGCTGGCCATGTCAGCTCACTTCTGAGACTGGGAATTATATTACCATTTTCTATAAAAATATTGAGACATGCACAGACACCAAACCAAAAGAGGTTGTTATATTCCATTTCCTAAAATTGTAGCAAAGAGAGTGAATTTTCTCCCTCCAGATAACACATTGTCTTTCTTTTTTTCCCGTGTGTTCTTATAGATAGATAGATAGATAGATAGATAGATGTTTTAGTGTCATTTCAGCTCAGAGCATCTGGTTTATCTTTCACAATAGATGTTCTTTGGTGGTAGTATGCTCTGCTCACCAGGTATTGATGAGTTGATTGTTGTCATTACTGTAGAAATAAAAAAGGAACAGTGCAATGAAATAGTGCATAATGGGCTGAGTGATTTGGAAGCAGAATTTTGAATGCTGTATCAGTATTAGGCCATGATTTCTTAGAGGTATGATAATATCAGTTACCTTCTGCTTTACAGGACTTATCTTATCTCTTTATAGAATTTGCATATTTCATGATATATATACATATAAACACATACAATTTCCCTTACAGTTCAATATTTTATTTATATATACCCATCTAACATAAAATTATTTTTATAAATATGCTTCAGGTACATGAATACATTATATATTTTTATGTGTAATCATGTTTATACATTTATGTGTTATATATATTTTATGTATTATTTATCTATCTTATGTATAAGTAATTATTTTTGTATGAATTTTGTGTATTTTTATATATTTAATTTTTTTACATTTAAAATTTCTATCCATGTGGATAGAAACAGATACAGATAGATACAGATACAGATACAGATACAGATAGGGTTCTAAGCATTCTCTTGTACTAACATACTAAGAATTAGTTGACAGTAGAGGCTATAGAATATTAGTTGACATTTATAATTGTACTTACTAGCACTGCAGACATTTGTTGTATGTATAACATACATAATAAGTGAATTAATAGATGTGAGTGCCATATGATTCCTTTCTCTGCTTCACCCTCTCTATTAATCAATTACAAAGTTTTGGTCTTTGCATCTCTTTTCAGTGTTTTTCTCTCTATCTCAGGCACCATGATGAGAATTGAGCAGTACCTCTTTTTTTCAGTAGAGAAATTCCATCAATTTCAAAATCCTCTCAATTCATCTCCTTGCTGCACAACTGGAATTACATAATATGAAGAGTTATCTATCTAAAGAACAAATTTCTGTCTGACTAATCCATTTTTAAATACTTTTAGTCAGTCTTCAAAGCTGGACAAAACATCTAAAATGCCCTTCTATTACTCCTGGACAGCTAAGATCTGCCACGAACTGGCTTTCCCTAACTTTATAACCTCATCATTGGGAACCCTATCCTCTTGGTCCAGAATTTCCCATGCTCATATCCCACTAGGTCTTCTCCCACAAAAGGTCCAACGGTCAAATAAGTATAAGAACAGGTCTTTGTACCATAGGGCTTCTCGAAGACTCACTCTGTAAAGTGATATGGTAAATTTATGGAACATCTTGCCATGTTTTCCAAATTGTTTCACATTTGAATGCTCTTTTTTACACTCTCCCTCTTTTAATTTGAACAACTAACAAATGCCCTGGCATGCTAGGTGAAATGCCACATTGGCCATTCTTACTGATTTTTTAAAATTTTATTTTTAGAGAGAAAGAAAGAGCATGTGAGCACGGGAGAAAGGCAGAAGGGGAGAGAGAGAGAGAGAGAGAGAGAGAGAGAGAGAGAGAGAGAGAGAGAGAGAGAATATGAGAGTATCTTAAGCAGGCTTCACGCTCATCACAGAGCCAGACATGGACTGGATCTCATGACACTGGGATCATGCCCAGAGCCAAAATCAAGAGTTGGATGCTCAATTGACTGAACCACCAGGCGCCCCTAGCCATTCTTGAGAATAGTATTCACATCCCTAACTCCATCTTTATTTTACTATTCTGCCTTGAATATTCTCTATATATTCTGCCTTTTCCATCTACTTGGACAAATTTTATGCTTATTTGAGAGATTAAAGTTTGTTATAATTTAAGTTTATATTTTCATCAAAATAGCCAAGCTTTGTATTCAACTGGGCCTAGAAAAAGTAGAATCTGATAACAATTTGAGGATTTCCAAGGAGAAGGAATAGGTTCTAGTAAAAGAGGAGAGTTGGTCAAACATAAGAGACAAACAAGGAAAGTGCAATATCATAGGGACTAAAGTGAGTGAAATCTGGTAAAAAGTTTGATGATGCTAAATTATACAGAGAAATTGGTAATAATGGAGATCAAGACTGGTGAGAGGTCAACAGTTACCTGTATGAGGTCTGATACATTAGAATAAAGAAGGTAGAACTGTAGTTGGAGGGAACTGGCAGTGTGTGGATCCATGGCAGAGCACCAAAGGATACACACCACATGTGTTTCAGAAAACTGAGAATGAACTGGCAGAGAGCAATAGAGTATAGCTTAAGGAGCACAGGGTCAAATAAAAAAAAATATTTTCAGTTGGGGTAGAAGAGAAGTGTAGTGTATATTTGAAAGCAGAGCAAGGAGTCTAGGATGATAGAGACACTGATAATTCTAGAAAGAAGGGATCTAATTGTAGGTGACATAATGCATAAGAGTCAGAAGAACAGGCTCAAAAGCAAAGGAGAAAATGAACCTGAAAATGTACAGTGTTGGAGCAAATGCAAATCAATACAGTCTTTCTGGAAATAAATTTGGTAGTAGCTATTGAATTAAAAGTGGTCAGATCCTTTGACCTGACAGTTCTGTTTATAGGAAACTTGTCTGCAGAACAAATTAGAGATAGGTATTCAGATTTATAGCTAAGGCTATGCATTACAACAAAAGTTAGAGTAGTGAAAACTTGGAACCAATTCAGATTCTGAAATATGTGTATAATTAATTAAGTTATGCCATGCATTCCAAGGAATATTTTACTTTCAACATACTTTAATGGTCTGGGAAAATTTTTAAATATTAAGTGAAATAAATGTTATTCGAACACTATATATGCTGTATGATATTCACTATGATAAATACATATACCTGCAGAGAGGAATAGAAGGGAAGAAGTAATAAGAGTTATCTCTGGATCATGTGATTGCAGATGATAATTACATTCTTTTTATCTGTTTCCTATATGTAAAATTTCTCTATAAAATATATGTGTGTGTATATGTGTGCATGTGTGTGTATATGTGTGTGTGTTCATTTTATTTTATTTTTTTTAAATTTTTTTTTTCAACGTTTATTTATTTTTGGGACAGAGAGAGACAGAGCATGAACGGGGGAGGGACAGAGAGAGAGGGAGACACAGAATCAGAAACAGGCTCCAGGCTCTGAGCCATCAGCCCAGAGCCTGACGCGGGGCTCGAACTCACGGACCGTGAGATCATGACCTGGCTGAAGTCGGACGCTTAACCGACTGCGCCACCCAGGCGCCCCTTCATTTTATACTTAGGAAAAAATATTTAGAAGCATAGGTTTTGGCTCTGTTACTTTTTACATCTGGGGTTATTTAGTCTTTCTTACACAAGGAGTGTGTTCAGTCACTCATACACTCTGATATTATCCTCCCAGAGTTCAGTTGTCAATGTCCTGGCTTAGTAATTATGTGATTTTAAAAGTCTACTCTTTTTAAACCTTGGTTCCCTCATCTGTGAAAGAAGGTTAGTAATAATACCCATTTTGGGAAGTGGTATTAATGCAGTTAAATAAGATAATGAATATATAGTAAAGTGGTTGGCATAAACTAAATCCTCAATATTTGCTACTAATCATAAGTAACTTTAAGGCAAGGATATCTACCTCAATAAGCTGTGGGGATTAAATGAACTAATGTATTTTAAAGCATATATATCACAGTGTGGAACACTGGAGACACTCAAGAAATATTCTATTCCTTTCATCCCCCCACCCTCACCCTGTGCCCACCTTATGCCCAGCTTTTCTCCCTTTTCCTTTTGAGAAAGGCAAGCTCTCCAAAGCAGCAGACAGGAAGCCAGAGGTAAAGTGTGCTGCCACCTAGCGGACAACTATTTGTTCACTGAGGCAGCTCAGCAAGGTGTTTTTTTTTTTGTTTTTTTTTTTTTAAAGGCCTCAGGAAATATCATAAACCTATTTGTTACAGACACAGGATTTCTGCTGTCCTTGCCCTCTGCAGGATTGAGTTGCTTTTTCTTCCTACTGCTGTTTTGTGGAAGGTTTTTATTTGTGAGGCAGCTGAACCAGAGCCAATTGCATTCCTTGTAAAGGACAAGAAATGGAAAGCCATGCCAGCATTCCTTAACCCACTCATTGTGGAGTCCTGGTCAACCCCAGGCGAGAAACCAACAGGACTCACACGGAGAAGGGGGTAACCAAGGAGGCACTCCAGGCCCCCGTGAGGCACATGGACTCTAGATAGCAGAGCTGCTGCTACTTTCCTACTTTTACACCTTTTGTCTGTCCCTCACATGTAGTAGAAAAGGAACCTGCTTTACCACCCAATGTAGAGTACAGAGAGAAAGACAACAGTGCAGACTGCTGTGCAGAATGGGCTTCTCCATTTCCCTCTTTTCTTGGATCTAAGGACATGTTCCTGGTAGGCTAGGCACCATGTAGGTTAATCAAAACTTCTCAAATCTAATGAACCTATTCCTTAGTGTTCTGTGGAAGAAAGCATGAGAAACAGAAACAACATGGACCTTCAATCCTGTTTTAGTCACTCTCTAGTAGTATGATACTTGGAAAGTTATTTCACTTCTCTGGGCCTCAGTTTCTCCAGTTTTTAGTTGAAAATAGCAATAATCACAACATAACTTGGTAGGATGATTTGAGATAACATGCATGAACGTGTGAGTTAATGTGCGAACATCATAGTGTTTGACACCTGGTGGGTTATTAAAAAAGCAAAGACGCTTCTCTTTTGTCTCTAGGCTGTGTTCTATGCTGGTGAGGGAATGGTGTTGGAGGCTGGGGTCTGGAAGAAAATATTCCAGGACTCTCAGAGTTTACCATTTGTAGCAGAAAGTTTTTGTGATCATTAAGACTGAAAAAAGAATACAGCTTCTAAGCTGCAGGTTGTCAAAGTAGAAAGTATTAATCAGTTACTTGGGGTCTACTGTGGGTTATTTCTTGGTTAACATGGTTGGCTAGGAATCAATCGACCTGGACTCCAAGCCCAGTTATTTCATTACCTCTCAGTGTACCCTAGGGTAAGCATATATCTTAGGCATTTATTCCTGGGTCCAGAGAGGTGAAGTAGCTTGTTCTAGCCTTTACTGGTCAAGGCTAGATTTCAAACCCTTTGTCTGATTTTAAATCCTGGTATACTCTGACTACAGATATTTTGAAGCAAAGTATCCCTTTAAATTATTTTGCAGTTGAAGACTTACCTACTCAGTCTATATAACTAGCCCTGCCAATACCAATATCCTCCTCACATTGCTAAAAAAAAAAAAAAAAATCAAGAGTTTCTAAGACAATTTGTTTAAAATAAGGTAATTTTAAAAGTGCAGAAGTCATCTTAGACTCTCTGAGATTTAATGACTATTTGAGCCTTTTTTTTTCTTTTCCTTCCTTCCTTCCTTCCTTTGTGTGTGTGTGTTTGTGTGTGTGTGTGTGTGTTTTAGCCTACATTTGTTTTATAGCCCAACCTAGATAAGAGATTGGACTTAAATGTAGGCAATACAAGGGGGGGAGGGAAGAAGAGGACTCTTTAGAGTCATTATGGTTTAGAGATAGGTGAAGATTTGGACATTCACTTTCTCCACCCCCTTGTATGCTCTCATTCTGTGTTCTCCCTCCCCCTCCCCCCCACAACTGTACATATAGAACAGCTTACACTTCTGTATACTCTTGGCTTTTTTTCTGTACAGTCATGGATTAGAAGTTTGTAGTCAGAGGACATGATCTTAAATCTGAAATCTGCCATTTAATGGATATATGAGATCAAGAAAGCCACTTTACTCTCTGATCTTCAGTGCTTTCATCCACAAAATGAAGATAACATATCCACCTCTAAGTGACATTTTACAGATTAACACAAACCTGGAGCATACATCCCAATTCATGGGAAGTCACATAATCTTCAATTAATCTATCACTTCCTTGTTCTAAATGCTTCCAAGTAACATCTTGACATTCTCAGGACCCCATGATCTTGACCTCTTGGGGATTTGTGAACAATCTTGGGGTCATAGATAATTCATTATATATGCTTGGTCTTTAGTAAAGCTGAATCTTCTGGAGATGCCTGCCTTGTTGCGGGTCTCTTGAGAAGCAGGTATAATATGCAATATATTACTTAAGAAGTATATTGTTGGGGTGCCTGGGTGGCTCAGTCGGTTAAGCATCTGACTTCGGCTCAGGTCATGATCTCACGGTCAGTGAGTTCGAGCCCTGCATCGGGCTCTGTGCTGAGAGCTCAGAGCCTGGAGCCTGCTTCGGATTCTGTGTCTCCCTCTCTCTGACCCTCCCCCGTTCATGCTCTGTCTCTCTCTCTGTCTCAAAAGTAAATAAACATTAAAAAAAAGGAAGTATATTGTCTTTTGAATGTTCTGTTGTGTAATGATGCCTTACTGTTGGTATACTGAGTTCATTTAGAATAAATTAAAGTGGTAGTTGGATGTGAGAAAAGTAAACCACCTCGGGATTTTCTTTTGCAGTGATTATAGCTTAAAAATAATTCCGAGGAGCAAAGAAGAGGAAAGTATAATACAGGAAAATAGTCTGTTCTGATATAGTAATGCAGAGATGCAGCCACATTAACACAGACATACACACACAAATAGGAAGATATTAAAGTGCTCAAAAAATGGATAGGATTTTAATTTTGTACTAAGGTTACAAAAATAGCACACACTTAATAAAAAAAAAAGTAATAATGGCAGAAAAGAAAAAAAATCCAAGGATATGCCATCTGTAATCCTGCAACCCAAAGGCAGCTTCTGTTTACATTTTAGAGCATTTTCTTCAAATAATAAAGGATTTTTATAAACACGCAAGCATAATCTGAGCTCAGCATTTAAATGCATGGGACATGTTTCTTGCAGTAACTCACTTAAGAATGTTTTGCTCTCAACATCTTTTATAAATTCTTACACAGCACATTTGGTCTCAGAACAAGGTGGCTGTATCCAAAAAAGAAGATATTTAATAACAGGCTTTCTGGTGCCTAGCTCAGAGGGGAGGACAGGATATCTGATACTATGGGATGGTAAAGTCAGGCCACACTTGAAAGGCCTTTAAAACTTATAATTCGGCACCCAATTACAATATGTGTATGAAGGTCCGCACATCAACAAACATTTCTCAGACACTGGCTGGATATCTTACAATTCAACTGACTTCTGTGACTATCTACCTGAAGATAGCATCAGATTCCACAGCTTAAGGGCTCAGTCCCACAAAACTGCCCCTCCTTACGCCACACATATTTCAGACACCAGTCGTAAGTCCACCTGTGCTTCTGTCTAAGTGGCTATATAGACTGAAGTTTCCAGGGATCCTCTTCTTGGGTTTGATTATTTTGCTATAGTGGCTCACAAAAGTCAGAGAAACATTTTGCTTATTGGATCACCAGTTTATTATAAACTGATATAACTTAGGAACAGCCAGATAGAAGAGATGCATAGGGCAAGGGATGGAGAGGGGCACAGAGCTCCCATGCTCTTCCCAGGTGTGTCCTCTCCCCAAATCTCCATGTATTCTTCAACCTCAAAGATTTCTGAACACAGTCCTCTTTTCTTAATGTTTATTTATTTCTGAGAGAGAGAGAGAAAGCAAGTAGGGGAGGGGCGGAGAGAGAGAGAGAGAGAGAGAGAGAGAGAGAGAGAGAGAAAGAAAGAATGAGAATCCCAAGCAGGCTCCACACTGTTAATGAGCCCAGTGCAAGTCTCGATCTCATGAACTGTGAGATCATGACCTGAGCCAAAATCAAGCATCAGACGCTTAACTGACTGAGCCACGCAGGTGCCCTTTGTTTTGGGTTTTTATAGAGACTTCATTACAAAGGTATTAATTACATCATTGGCCACTGGAGACTGAACTCAATCTTCAGCCCTCTCCCCTCTCCAGAGATCAAGGGGATAGGACTGAAGTTCCAACCCTCTAATTACAGGTTTGTTCTCCTGGCAACCAGCCCCATCCTTAGGTGCTGTCCAAAGTCACCTCATTAAAATAACAAAAGACACCTTTGTCTCATCACTTAGGAAAGTCCAAGTGTTTTATGAGCTCTGCACCAGAAGTGGCAAATATATATCGTATTATAAATCACAACATCATAGCGTATTTCTGCTTCCATGATGTCTTTGTTTTTTGAAGTCATAGTCCAAACACTCCCCTAATGGGAAAGGCTCCCTAGGCATTACCAGATAGTGGACAGCCTTCAAGCCATGGAATCTGCTCACATGTATTTGTTGCTTTCATTCAAACTGTTTCATCTTAAGTGGTTGGAGAATAGGTGTGAGAACAGGGGGAAGGGAAATGTCTAGAAAAAAGTCTACAAACTGCTTTGATAACCTCCAACCTTCTTAAATTCAGTCATGGTAAAGAATTTCTGCCTAGTTTGCTATTGGAGAAAAATTAATTTGGAAGAAAGAGAAGCCATTTGGCTTGCTAACTTTTAAAATATTTTATTGCCCCTATAACACTAGACTTTGAAAAGTTTTCCAATTCAAATCTAATTCCAAAAGAGAGGTATTTGCAATGAACTTTAAACCTCTTCAACGTTAGGAACTTCTCATCTTCCAATTTCAAATACACTTCAACATGCAGAGTGATTGCACGTATCTATGGATGAAAGAGTATCAGGAGACACAGTCTGTTGTGGTAACAGTTACCCATTGTCTAAAAGTTCTCATCTCATGCTTTAATTTTCCAAAGATTCCCTGTCAGGCTGCTTGGCATCCCATGCTAATTCTTAAAAAAAATTGAATTGTGTATTTCGTATCTAGGAAACTTACTGTCTTATTCTTCCTTTGATAAAGATTGACATGGTTCTGTCCAGAGTGTGGTGAAGTGATCATTTAGCAGACATAGTCTAAACCAAGGGCAAGGTAAAGGAAAGCCTTTATGCATGCACCTGATCAATAAATCCATCTTGCCTTCAAGAATTCTGGCAGAGATGGGGAAAGTTAATTTCTAAGTCTATTTCAATAATTAGACCCCTGTGTACTTATTATTCTACTTCAACACATTCAAGGAAGGATTTAAGAATGGTTCTCAGAAAACAGTATTGAACATCAAGTTTAAAGTTTGAGGGGTAGCCAAGTTAAAAATGAGAAAGTCAGTAAAAAGGTCACGACTCAGAGATTAAAGAGCAATTTGAGATTATATCATGAGTAGAGTGAGTTGAGCCAGAACTTCAGGATTTGGTCTATAAATCTATACTACCTTATGGGGTTTCACCAAGGTAAGCTTCATGAATAGAAAGACCTGGAGAAGGATGAAGACAAGTGTGGAAAAGGAGATGTTGGGGAGATTTATTGCTCAAAAGCCCAGCTGGCAGTCTGGTCATTACAAAAGTCTTGTTAAGGTCTCTTGTCCCCCAGGCAGTGCCCAGCCTGGATCAGGGTTGTCCTCTGTCTGGATCTTTTCAGAGGACTCTAATTGGAATCTCAGGTGCCTGTCATCTAGTCATATCAGCTTCCAGCCCCTCTGTGTCTTATGTTCTAGTCCTAGTGACCAGGCTTCTACCTAGTTACTGCCAAGAAGACATCATGTTGTGCCCTGTGTCTAAATCTAGGCCTACTTGTAATCCTCAGCTCCAAATATGTTCTGACAAAATTTAAAAATCCTGGTGATATTGTTCCCATTCCTTCCCCAAATGGGGATTCTTCCCCTCACTTCCACTCCCCATTCAGGTGGGACTCCTGCGATTTGCTGTCAGCAGTCTCTCTGTTGTCTCCCAGAATCTCCCCAGTGCTCCTATAATTTCCCCATTGTCATGCTCACTCTACTTGGAGGGAAAGGTCCTTATTTTCTAGTTTTCTAATAATGCCCCCCAAAGCTTTTTCTAGCTGTACTTCCTGACAACTGCCTGCTTTTCTTCTTCAGAGCTATCTGTGATGTTGATGATTACCTGATTTCCCTGTAACACAGATATTGGAGGTGAATTCCCAGTATATTTGCCTCACATCTTGAGTCCAGATAATGTTGGTACTGTTTTCGGGTTGTGTCTAGAAGCATGGCATTCTCTGTATTAGTCTAGGTTCTCCAGAGAAACATAACCACACATGTGACATATGTATCATAAATATATTTATTATGAAGAATTGGCTCTTGAGGTTGTGGAGGCTGAGAAGTCCTAAGATCTTCAGCAAGCTGGAGACCCAGAAGAACTGATGATATAGTTCCAGTCCAGGTTCAAAGGCCTGAGAACCAGAACACTGATGGTGGAAGTTTCAGTCTGGGTCCAAAGGCAGGAGAAAACCAATGTAGCAGCTCAAAGACATGGAGGTAAAGAGAGTTGAATGCCCACTTAGCGTTTTTTCTTCTCCTCAGGCTTTCAGCAGATTGGATGAGGCCCACCCACGTTGAGGAGGGCTATCTGCTTTACTGATTCAGATGTTAATCTCACCCAGAAACACCCTCAAAAACACACCCAGAATAATATTTAATCAAGTATCCAAGCATCCCACAGGGCAGGCAGGTTGTCACGTAAAATTAACTATCACACCCTTTCTTCTTTTATTCCTGTGGCTGAAAAACATATTTTCCACTACAGTCACTAAATTCAGGATCGTTAACATGAATCTGATGCTGCATGAGCCAACTTGCAATGCTCAGACTCAGAGAAGAAGTAGTTTTTGTTATTGTTTTACTGTTTCTGGTCTCCATTTTATCCAGATAGATTCCCTACAGACCCACCTTCCTTACCTACCCATCTTATTGGACTCCTTCACTAATTCCACAGCCTCCACCCTGCTCCATCCATGGCTCAAGTTTGTCCTTGCAAAAGCAGACTGGTTTCTTACCTTATTCTTTGCTGAAAATAAATTCCCTAATGTAGTATAATAGCTACAACAACAGCTATCTTTTGTGTACTTACCTGTGCCATATTTTACATATATTAGCATGCTAAATCCTCACAACAACCCCTGGTAGTGATGATGATTCCTAATTTGCAGATATAGTTACTGAACTGCAAAGGATTACAAACTTACTCAAGGCCACGCAGCTATTAAATGGTAACACGAGAATTTAAGCGCACGCATGACTGATGCCAAAGTCTGCGCACCATCATTATGCACTGTGTTTCCTGCCTCCGCCTCTCCAAATTGTTTCATGAAAGGCTGAGTAGCTGGCTCAAATGGAAATTTTCATCTCTGATTCAGTCTGGTAGCTCTACATAGATCCAAACTCAGTGATCTTTTCCAAGCATTGGCATAAACAGAAGGATTGAAAATCCTATGTGACTTCTCTGTGAGCAATTAAGGGGCTGCATTCTGTAGCGTGCCATTCACCATTCACTATTCATCATCACAAACTTTCAGACATGCTGAAGGTCACGATTGAAAACAGTTATTTTAAGAGATGGCATTGTTCTCAAAAGCCCCAGTAGGACCATTGCAGAATGATTTTAACTCAGATCTATATTCAGAGATGAATTCTTCTTTCAGCTCAAATGACGCAGGTTTGTTAGTTTGGGTATGAGTAGGAGGTGAGGAGTTAAAGAAGGGGGGGGGGGAGTACTCATTCTTATCCATCTCTTGCTCACCTTTTGAGTTTTTTGATTTTTTTATTTTTAAAGAGTTTAATTTTTTTTTTTTTTTTGAGAGAGTGCATGAGTGGGGGAGAGGGGCAGAGGGAAAGAGAGAGAATCTCAGGCAGGCTCCACACTCAGCACAAAGACTGATGTGGGGTTCAATCCCAGGATGCTGTGATCATGACCTGACCCCAAATCAAGAGTCGGACACTCAACTGAATCAGTCACCCACGCGCCCCATCTTGCTTACCTTTTGATAGTTGTTATTTCCTCTGTGCCTGGCAGACTCTTTCAAATTCCTTACTTCAGCCTAACAACTCTATTTCATTTAATTTATCATAGGAAATATTCCTCAATAAGGGATTTAAGGAATCAATTTAAGGAAATTGAAAAATATAAGACACTTGCATAATGAATTTTTTTTTTCAAACAGATGCACGACTTTGTTTGGGTCATGTTTTCCTTCAAATATGTGGTAGGGAATATGTGGTGGGAATACGCCTACCTTTCTCCTGAGATTCTGCTTTATGCTCACTTTCTCTACTCCTATAATTAGTCACCACTGAAGATCTGAAGATTTGGGGCACCAAAGTATGGGGAAAGCTACAATACATACAAACGGTGATGATAAATTGTGGTAGATTGAGCCAATGGTCTTAATTCTCTACTTCTCAGTAGTAATATTATATATTCACCCTCTTGCCCTTCTGGGAAGCATACTTTTCCTCCTCTTGCCTTTGGGTTTGCCCATGTGACTTGGTTAGCCAGCTGTTTTTCAGTAGATGTGTCATGATCAAAGGCTGGCATTCTTGCACTGGTGCCATTACTGTGAGAAACACACACTGTAATAGCTCACTGGTCCCAGAATAAAGAGAAGCGCATGGAGCAGACCTGGAACACTGTTCCAAGCTGGATTTGAATCAAGACTGATCCAGTCTAGATCACTTACATCCCAGCCTTGTGCAAAAGCAGCATGAGACCTATAGCACATTTCCATTCCTTCTTTCAAGAAGTAAATGCTCATTTTTGTAAGACACTGGATTTGGGGGTGAGTCGTTATGTCACATTTTGTGAAAACAGCTGACAGATGCTTGAAACAAATCAGGAATGAGAAAACCGTGTTAGAAATGAGTTCACAACACAAAGCTAGACTATTAAATAATGTCTTTTTTTCCCCTTTAACTCCACCTTGTACATATTTTCTTTGACAAGAACAGGGAATGATTCCTTTAAGAACCCTCTGTAAATGATTGTCAGGGCTTAAATGCAGAGTTATTTGGTTTCAAATCTAATGTTTTCTTCTATCATTTCCCTTCCACTCGTACTTATTTGTTACTGATATTGTGTCTCTTCCCTTTTCGTCTTTTCTCTAATCTAGCCTTTAGAACCTTTTGTTTGTGAACTTTTCATTGTTTTTACTTGGTTTGTCAGATTGGATGAAGGATCCTAAGTTCAGAGCCTCAACCTTTCTATTGTGGAAGAGGTTTGGCCTCAGGCCCTTGGAGACTATTAGTAGTATCAGAGGATTGCTTTGTTTAATACTCTAGAAAATGCCCCAAAGCCTGTCATTTGGAGGGGGAAGGTGGACTCGATATATTTTTAATTAAACGTGTATTGTTTGAAGCCTGGCTTTGGCCTCCTATTAATCACTTTAAGTTCCCCACAGTGTTTTCAGCTAGGTCACTAGGATAAAAATTTCTCCCTTTCTCCACAGGATGGCAGTATAGGTTAATGTTAAACCTCACCACACACATAATCCCTTCAATATCCTATAGCAGGGTTTTGTTCAGAATTGGCACTCAACTCTCCTTTTCTCCATATGCCCACAGCCTTCTGCAACCCCTGCTTTAAACATTTCTCACTCCCCCCCCTTTTTTTCTGTATCAAACAAAGGCAGCCCCTTCAGTTCAAAAAGGACATTTATAAATGAAGATCCATGTAATACACCAGCTTCATTATCAAAGACCCTCAGACACAGGAGGCCAGAGTCTAGCTGCCCACAAAACCACAGGCAACCAAGCCTTAGTTTGGGGATACTGAGTAGTTGTATATATAAATAGCAGTGGTCAGTTGCACATCGTCAGCAACTTGACCTAATCGCTGTTAATCAATAAAGTCATTGAAGTGTAATAGCCTCATCGGCAGTAGACTGGCTCAGGTCCATGCTAGAAGAAAATAGTCTTCGTGAGTAGTCAGATGGTAATTATTTCATCAGAGCAGCATGGCCTCCAACAGATCCAGTATCTAGAAATGACTACAAAATCATGTTTGAGATGTTTTTCCTATAATTCAGAAAAAAAGAAGTAAGACAAATAAAATTTTTTTTTTCAACGTTTTTTATTTATTTTTGGGACAGAGAGAGACAGAGCATGAACGGGGAGGGGCAGAGAGAGAGGGAGACACAGAATCGGAAACAGGCTCCAGGCTCCGAGCCATCAGCCCAGAGCCTGACGCGGGGCTCGAACTCACGGACCGCGAGATCGTGACCTGGTTGAAGTCGGACGCTTAACCGACTGTGCCACCCAGGCGCCCCAAAATATTTTTGAAATTAGGAAAATTGAATACTCTTGTAGACTTTAAATAAGGACCGAGGATATCCTTGGAACAAATAATTATCATTCTATTCTTTACAAGGAAGTAATTTTTAAAAGCTATCTTTTCTTCTTATATCTTTAAATAGTAAGATGATCTTCTAAGGTACACATAGGTCAGATTTTACATCTTCAGGAAAAAAAAAAAACAGCCTACACTTGAAAATTCTTCAACTCCCACAGTAGTAATGCTTTCACAATTGGGAATTAACCCACAAGAAGGTGATATAACTAGAAATTTGTCCTTTTAAAGTATATTTTGTGCTGTTTCCTGTAGTAGAAACATCTTTGCTAATATTCCCTTTCCATTAGTCCTTTTTTTAAAGAAAAATATATTTTAAATTATTTAAAAGGTGTTTGTTTTTATTATTATTTAATTTTTGAGAGAGAGAGAGAGAGAGAGAGTGCGTGCTCAGGGGAGAGGGACAGAGGGAGAGACAGAATCCTAAGCAGGCTCCACATTCAGCATGGAGCCCAGGCGGGGCTCAGTCTCACGAACCAGGAGATCATGACCTGAGCCAAAATCTAGAGTTGCGCACTTAACCCACTGAGCCACCCAGGTAGCTTGATATTATAAATTATTTAAAAACAATGACATCTATTCTTCTTCATCGTCTTCCACAGTGCTTACTATAGGTTCATGGCAGGCTGTCCCCTCTAAATATGCATTGATTAACTCATTGCTTAACAAACAGCATGAAAATAAGTTATGGAGATCCTTATCTAACTACAAAGTAGAGATGTAACATTTTCAAATTGAAAACTTTATCAAGGCCAGAGTAAATACCACCACTCTGAAAAATCACTGCCCAGATTTCTTCAACAAAATGTTACCCAAAAAAATTCTTGGAAAGAATCTCCTAAGATTAGCATGGAAAGACGTAGAAATGAATAGAAAACAGGATAATGTTTAACTTTAACATTAGCCTTTCTCTCAGAAAATAGAACAAAATTACTATGGTATTATATGATAGAAGCAATTTTCCTAATATTACTTTTTAAATCTCAAATGTGTGTATTTGTAGGCTTGAGGAAAGTGATGTATTTTTGAATGCAATTGGAGAGGTTTAACAAAGAAAGCCTTTTCTGGTCCCAATGGGGGAAAAAATCAGCTTTAGACTGTTAGCACACACATCTAAAAGTTCAATGAACTTCAGTTAGTTGCTATGCCAACCAGCAGAAGACCTGTCCAGATATGAATTGATCACACAAATAAAATCTCCCCAAAGATGATGCTTGTTTGGCTTAAGGGCATAGTCTTTGTAACAACCCTTGAAAAATCATAGGTCTGTCAGTTTGGAGGATTTATTTGGACCACTATCCAAATTTCCTCAGTGTATTATAAGATACTTTATTTTTTTTTTTCCATAAGAAACTGAGCAGTTGCATGCAAGGGAGAAATTTTTTTTTTCTTTTTCCTTCCTAAGTGTAAAAGTAGTGAATACAGACAGAGTTACATGTAGGTTCTGATTATGAGAAAGAGTGGCTAGAACAAGTGCAGTAAATCTTGGGTGAGGTTTTATAATTCCAATATCACCTTGTGATATGAAGCTGGACAATTTACCTTCATATCTTGAAGTCATACCTCACATACCCTGCCATGGATAGGGTCCCTAAGCAATCTATGTAAAGAGTCCCTGATGAATGCCTTTTGAAGAATTTCTTTGAAGGGTTTGCGTTGACGTTTTCTGTGTTCCATATCCAGAGTGAACTAATTCGAGACTAAATAAGTAGGCAACTTTGGTAATGTGGTAATTGACAACAACTTCCAAGAGGTTGGAGGAGAAAATGATAAGATTCTATCATGTTTTTTCCGTGTATATTCCATTATAGTTCCCTTGGAAACTCAATTTGGTTGATCTTGTTGTTGTTGTTAGACTGCTCTTCAGACATCTGAGGTGTGTCTAATCTAAGGAATGCAAAAGAGTAGACAAAACATTTGGGGAATTATAATGGCATATTATATGCATATTCTGAATGTATACTTTAATACATATGCCTTGCAACACAAACCTATGAAATAGAGTCACCAAACATTTATTGTGTCTGTTTTGTATAATATGACAAAACATATTTTCCTATGTTTTGGATACACAGACATTATTCTTATTTTAATTCCACATCCCTAGATTTGTTTAGAAATTGGTTTTTAAACATTTATCTCACATTGCTAACCCTTTTTTCTCCTCTTGAATTAAAACATAAATTTTGATTCTCTAATGTTGATCCTTAGTGATAGACGAAGGACTCATTTTTGTAAGAATAGTTAGTTTTTACCTCTGGGTCATCCCACTTATTATAACTTCTTAATCCACTTTGCATTAGCTAATTTTGCCTTCGGCCTCTTCAAAAGAGGCTTGGATTCCCCATCAAGGGGATCCAATAAAGTGTGTAATAGATGTAATGAAATAGTGATTTCAGATTAGGGTCTTCCAATAGTTCAGATTAAGGAAATGATCAGTGAGAATGGGTATAGGGGCTGTAATGGAAATTTCTGGAGAAAGAATATTGACTATCTGAATCATGCTCAATGAAATTCATAATTTAGTTTATGGGAATAAGAAAACAACAAGCCAAAAGTGAACTAGTACATCTCAGTGAGTTTCTCTTATTCTGAAACTCTCCTTTACAATACTGATACATCAGTAACAAAGTAATCCCTGCCTTTAATATGATTGATCTGTTTGCCCTTGATTATCAAAGTAGGTTATATCTTTAACAGTTAATTCATGAGACTATTCCTCTTTGGTTCCTATCTCACAGGAAATAATACACTTCTCTGCAGCCCAAAGCAAATTTATTCTAGATTTATATCCCAAAGCAAGCCTAGTGCTCAGAGATACAGAACCTTCCACCTTTCTGCTTTTAAATAATAGTTTAGATTCAAGAACTCATTTGGAGGGGGAAAAAAGAGAAATATCTACATTAGATAAATATCCACATGGTTACACATTTCCATAGGTAGCTGAATAAAGGCTGAGGCTTAGAAAACCTGCAAGTTGATGACCATTCTTTTTTTTTTTTTTTACTTTTTTTTTTTATTTTCAAGAGAGGCAGACAGCAAGCAGGGGAGGGGAAGAGGTGGAGAGAGACACAGAATCCAAAGCAGGCTCCAGGCTCTGTGCTGTCAGCACAGGGCCTGATGCGAGACTCGAACACATGAACCGTGAGATCATGACCTGAGCCAAAGTTAGACACTTAACCAACTGAGCTACCCAGGTGTCCCAGTTGATGACCATTCTTAACCTCTGTCTCTTTCTTTGCTTTATAATAAGCCCGATTTTGGATACTACAGGAGAGGAATCTTCAGTTAAAAGATATTGTTTAAAAGTGTTTCCAAATATTGGTACTCAAGAACCAGGCCGTGCAGAAGATACTCCTCATACAGTGTTGTTTTATACCATTCATTCCCAGTATCTCTTTGACTAGTACTGTGAAACAAAATTTGTAATCACGTGTTATCCTCAAAAGATAAATGCACATTTTTTTCTATTCAAAGTTCTTCCTCATGGTCCACCCAATGAAAAATAGTGATGAGGTAAAAAGGGGGCACTTGGTAGGAAATAGTATTTGAGACTGGGATTGAACAACTGGAGAGAGGTCTGGATCATAAACAGAACCATGTGATAAGTTGTGTAACTGGTGACTGTTAGGCAGACACCAGTTCTATTGACTGCTGTTTCCCAACTGCTCTGTGATAGCTTAAGGGTTCTGCAGAGGTGATTCTATATTTGCTATGGATATTTGTGGGAGTGAGGAATAACAGGCATGCCACTGCTGTTCCTCAAACTTCATTTTTTAAGAAACATTTATTTATTTATTTATTTACTTACTTACTTACTTACTTTTATAGAAAGTCCATGCATACACAAGTGGGGGAGGAGCAGAGAGCCAGGGAGAGAATGAATCTTAAGCAGACTCCATGCTGAATGTGGAGCCCAACATGGGACTTGATCTTATGACCCTGAGATGACCTGAGCTGAAATCAAAGGTCAGATGCTTAACCATCTGAGCCACTCAGGCATCCCTTGCAACCTTCATTATAATCAGAGTGGCTTTATTTCTCTCTGTTTAATATATTGGGATTCTGAAAATGATCTCATTTGAAGAATCAGGTCTATTTTTAAAAACAGAAGAATTACCAAGAATAAAAACCTGCTGTTCATTGGGGATCTCTAACAGAACATGTGGGTCTTGTCCTTAAGTCAGTTAAACAATAAAGGCTGAACCTTTCTGTCTTGATTCTTCACATCAGTAGTTCATAAAGTACAGTTCCTCAGTCAGTAATATTGACATCTCTTGGAAACTTGTTGTAAATTCTTGGACCCCAGACCCAGACCTTTCTGAAGCAGAAACTCTGAGAGTAGGGTCTAGAAATATATATTTTAACAAACCTTCAGTTGATGTGATGAACACATGCTCAATTTTGAAAACAATTGCCATTGAGCCTAATTTAGATTACCAATAAAAGAAATGAGGTTAAATGAATAGAAAGAAGTTATCATTGCAGTTTCCAAGAAAAACCTTTTCCAAGTATTGCAAATCTGTCCCATCTAGTCCAAATCTTCATAGAGAGGATTGTTTTTCAGCTTCAGGAACAGGAAATGGCACTAGTTCTTCTATTCCTCAAGTTCCATAAATATCCATCAAAACAGAGCAATACCCTTACAATTTAAAGCTATTGAATACCACCCCCCCCCCCCTTGACAACTCAACCTCAGCCCAAATGTGTTCATCTGAAAACAGGTAGAGTATATATAGGAGTCAATAATAAAGTCACCAGCAAAACCTCATTTCCACTGGATACATTCAGTCTTGTATTTGATGGACTTGCTAAAAAAATAACTGGTGTTTCTAAATTCCACCCCACCTAGGTCACTAAATGATGTACGGCTTGGAACAGTGCTAGAGGAAGCTGTAGTCAGAGGGAATGAGTCAGAGTTAGGATATCCATTGCTTTCCTAGGACCAGGACACCCACAGCTAGAGTTGCCTTCCTAAAATGATGCTACCTCCATGTGAGATTATTCTGAGACATTGTCTGCATATGGACTTTTTTCAAGGCTAAACCCGTCTCTTCTGAACATTTTAGATCAATGATGTTACACCACTAGATGGCTCCAGAGTGTCTATCTGGCGGCCCATAAAAGTCCAGAAATTTGAAAATTGGAGTGTACTTGGTGAGCCAGCCCCAGGCTTCTTCCTCCACTATCGACTCCCACTCAACCAAAAGTGATGTCTCATTCTCTCCTCCATCTTCCAAGAGTAGTCCAGTGATGGTGTCTCTAAGAGAAGAAAAAAGAGTTTCAGACCAGGAGAGCACTTGGCTTCTCCACATTGCAAACTGCAAAACCCAGCTTCAGGCAAATTATATGTGTGTACTGAAAGTGTGAAGTAACATTCCATCCTTAAGCTTGATTACAGCATTTCATAACTTAGGTGGTTGGGTTATTAGGGAATGTAATCCTGCAAAAACAGATAAAAGATCTCCAGTGCTCAAGTCTTGTTTGATCAGGGGAGACTTACAGATAAGTTGCTAAGCATTATTGTTATCTGAGTTGCCCTTTTATATCCTTCCTAGAGGTGTGAGTATAGAAACTCAAGTTGTTGGCTTTCTCTGAGTTTTTAAAATCATTGTAGCTGTTATTCTTTCGTTTTTAATCTATAATATGAACTCAATTTCTTTTAGGTTCAGCTACCTCTACTAAATTGATCTGATTTGGTGACAGACTCTAAAGTAGGCAGTCATGTTTATCAAACTCTCTTAGTGTGATAACAAATTGTTTCTGGGGTAGATATTTAAACTAAGAGAAAAGCAACCACAAACTGAAATTACCCATTTGGATGCCAAAAAGATAACTTGAACCTAGACACAAAAAGCCTAAGTTCAGAGGAAAATGGCTCTAGGATTGGAAAGTCACTCTGTGTCAGACTAGGAGCTTCACAGGCAAAGCAAAGCCATAAATAATTTGAAGTTGTGGGTGAGTTGAGGTATGAATAAGCAGAGGAAGTCAGTCAGTCTACAGAGAAGAATGGAACATGTATGAAGAAAATACCAGATAGCCTCAGAAAGATAGTGTAGCTATCTTAAATATTTCCAGTTCCTATAAGCACTGTTTGTATTTGCTTTTGTCAAATCCCATATGTAGTTCTTGGAGTCTTTTCAACCATTCCCTCCACTGCCTTTTAAAATTCTCCTTGAGCTGATTGGCAAAGACCCCTCAACAGGTAACTTTGTTTCCTACAAACAGAAATCTAGGGGCGCCTGGGTGGATCAGTAAGTTAAGCGTCCCAACTTCGGCTCAGGTCATGATCTCACAATTCATGAGTTCCAGTCCCACATCTGTGCTGACAACTCAGAGCCTGGAGCCTGCTTCAGATTCTGTGTCTCCCTCTCTCTCTGACCCTCCCCTCCTCTCAAAAATAAATAAACATAATCATTACAAAAACTCTAGAAGGCATCTTTTATCATAAGTTAACTCAGTACTAAATTCCTGATAGTTGAGTTTATGAAGTAGAGAGAATTTCTGCCTTAAAAAAGCACTAGAGGCCCCTGGGTGGCTCAGTCATTTAAGAGTCCAACTCTTGACTTTGGGTCAGGTCCTGATCTCAGGGTTGTGAAATTGAGCCCCCAGGTCCTGACTTCACACCCAGCCTGGAGACTGCTTAAGATTCTCTCTCTCCCTCTTCCTCTGCCCCTCCCCTGCTTACACACATTCTCTCCATCTCTCCCTCTCTCCCTCTCTCTGTCTCTCTCTCTCTCTCAAAAAAAGAAAAATCTTAAAACACTATAACTTAGGTTGCCTGGGTGGCTCACTTGGTTAAACATCTGACTTCATCCCAGATCATGATCTTACAGTTTGTGAGTTCAAGCCCCACGACTGGCTCTGTGCTGACAGCTCAGAGCCTGGAGCCTGCTAAGGATTCTATGCCTCACTCTCTCTCTGCCCCTTCCCTGCTCATGCTCTGTTCCAAAAATAAATTAAAAAAAACAAAAAAAAACCAAAACACTTCCTGAAAAATTTGTTTTTCCAAAATTTCTTGTCCCTTGATTCCAAATATACTAACTTGGTAAACAGAAATCAGAGACCATGGTGAGTTGGCCTTCAAGCTTCTGCCTGGGAAATGCACTCCACCCTTTCCACCATCGTTATGCCACCTATTGAGGCAAAAGAAGTGATTCAAAAGAAGACTGTCTCTGGGTCCTTGGCCCCAATTGACTTCTAGTTCTTTGTCACCACCATGACAGTATTGGTCTTTTACCTGATTCTCTTTGTTATTCTCCACCCTACTTAAGAGTAAATTTTTCAAAGCATAAAGATGATTTTTTCACCCCTTGATTTAATCCATCTATCTTGATTTAATCCATCTAGCCCATACTGAAAAAGACAGTAACATAAAACAAAACAATATAAAATAAGTAAAAACCCTTAATATGGCCCTCCAGAGCCGTGGTCTTGAACCTGCTCATGTCTCCAACCTCATTTTAGAGACCTATTTCCTTCAGTCTCTGTGCTCCAACCATTCTGGCCTTTCATATACTAGGAAAAGCCATTTTTTCCCCCCAGACTTAGGACCTTTGTATATTCCTTTCCTTCTTCCCAGAATTTCCATTTACTTTTCAGCTTTTCCAAGTTAACTCTTTCACCCTTCATCTTCTACCTTAAATGCTACTTCCTTGGGGATGGAATTCATTAACCCATACCAGATAAAGTCCTTTGTAGTATGTTGTTTGTTTTCTGTGTAACACATATGTCAATTTAAAGTACTTATTTATTCATTTGAGTGTTCCCCCCTCCAGACAGCAAATTTCATGAAAACAGAAACTTTTTAACGTTTTTGCTCACAATTATATGTCCAGTTGCAGGAAGTTCAGTATATCTTAGTGGAAGGAAGGAAAGAAGGAAGGAAGGAAGGAAGGAAGGAAGGAAGGAAGGAAGGAAGGAATCTATGAATACTTGAAAACAAGTTCTGGGTTCTGGAGCCTATTCTGTGGAGATTTTTTATTGTTCTGCTGGATACTTCAGTTTCCTTTATCTCTGACATTTGTTTTTGTGAAGGTAAGGCTGGTACAGTGTGCCTATTTAGCATTGCATAGTTCTTGGTAGACCTTATATTTTGGAATCAAATGTGAAAAACACATTCAATTTGCGGAATGTTTCATTATAAACAATCTCAGTGACACATCCTTTTTTGTGAATTGATATGTCTTTCTACTTGAAAGATGAAATAAGCACAATTGTGACAACAAGATAACTGAAGGATATTAGAAGGCATCTTTTATCAGAGGTGTTGGAAACTCCAAGGTTTTAAGGAACCCTTGGTTCTTATCAGGGTAAATTTAAATATACAATTATTATATTTCCTGAATATCCTTGGTCATTTCTCAGTCACTACCACAATAAATCTGATCACTAGAATTACTTCAAAGTATATGAAAAGCAGGATAGTCATTGCCTGCAACTTATCAGAATTTTAAAAATATAAAGAATTACCTACATTTTTCAGCATTGAAGGAATTTTTACAATTCTGTCTTCGGGATGTGAGAGAATTGAAATAAATGTGTTCTTAGATAGTTTTTTTTAGAAAGTTTGGAAAAAGAATATGAATAGGGAGAAGAAAACTTTGTTGTCATTGAACAGTTTATCTTGATTTGGATTGATAGAAAGTTTACTCAATCAAGAAAGTATCAGGCCCCTGGGTGGCTCAGTGGGTTGAGCATCTGACTTCAGCTCAGGTCATGTCTTGAAGTTTGTGAGTTTGAGCCCTACATTGGGCTCTGTGCTAACAAATAGCTCAGAGCCTGGAGGCTGCTTCAGATTCTGTGTCTCCCTCCCCTGCTCATTCTCTGTCTCTCAAAAATAAGTAAATGTTAAAAAAAAATTAAAAAAAAGAAAGTATTTGAATTTACTATTTTCCATGTTGTTTTTTTTATTCCATTTTGATCATTACGACACTTTTTTTTAAAAAAAATCACCAATAAAAACTATAACCCTGTAGATAATTACTCCTCTATTGTACTCAATATTCCAAGTTTATCAGAGAATTCTCCCTCTACCCTATTCTTGCATGTATCATTTGTCATCTCCTCTTCTGAAAACTCCATGCCATTTCTGAGCTTATGGGTATTGCTGTATGTTTACTATTATTGTTAGATGCTTCTTGCCTTTTGAGAAATTTCTTTCTTGATTCAGTGGAGAAAGTTAGGCCTTCACTAATTCCAGTATTTTTGGAATTTATAATGCTAAACTGAAGTATATGCAGCTGCCAACGTTTGACTATTTGCCATACAAAAAATGGCAATTTTGTGGTTCAATCTAATATAATAAGAGCTAACATTTATCGAGTAATTACTATATTTCAAGTATTATATAAATATTTTGTATACATTATTTCATTTAAATTTCTAATTTTACCCACTAGAAAATTATCTTAAAAGTTAAAATAAACTACCTATAATCAAGCCACTATTAGTGAAATAGCATTTAAAGCTAGGTCTGTCCTTCTCCAAAGTCCAAGCTGTTAAGCCATATACTGTCTCTTAAGGGTAGTTGCTTATTTTGTATATATTTTTGAAAATGTTTAAGATATCTTCGAATATTTCTTTAAAGGGTGTTATCATTAACTCATATAAAAGTGATAATTTCAGAAAAACATCTCCGTGGCTCATATACGCAAAGCCAAATATAATGTGTTTTCAAGGAGCTGTACTTAAATATCCAGATGTTTCCAAATCACTGAACCATAGATTGCATTTTTCACTTTTTATTGGAATGGCTTCTCATTTTTTAGATAAAAATATTTTTATATGTTCCTAAAGCAATTTATTTTTTTTGAAACACAATGATTTACAGCCTCTAGAAACAAGGTTCAATCCCTAATAATCGAAAACATTTTGACTTCCTCTAGTTGGCACTGGCGGAGAATATAAGTATCCGGGAAAAAACAACCATTCATGCTATATCACTTGCCCTCACAAATCATCCTAGAAATAAATCTGTGCTGTTTGCTAGCTTTTTTGTTTGTTTGTTTAAAGAAATCTTTAAGAATCATTTTTAATTACTGACAATGGGGTCTATATGTGGCTTTAATAATTTCTTTTTTAAATATGGAAACTTTAAGTTCAAATTTCAAATCTAATATGCTTTATAAGCTTTAGAATATGGGATTGTACAGCCATCTGGCCCCCAGGCCATCTCTGCATATAAGACATTAATAACATTTTTAATTTAAGTAATAGATAAATCTGTTTCAAGTGCCTCAGCATCCATTCTCAACATTGCCTGCAGATCAGTTGATCCTAAGTAATATTTTCAAGCTGTGGTAGGGTTATTGGTGTTCTGAAACAATCTGGAAATACCAAGTTCTTATGCCAGGAAATGGGTCAAACTGTAATCTCTTCGTGTTACTGTTTTGATTTCAGAAATAGCTCTGTCCTTCACTCACTGGGAGCCTGTATACTTTACCCTTCCCATGGATTTGATTACAGCTGCCATTCTGTGTTTCAGTGAAAACTTTATTAAATATCTACTTTTAATTAACCTCACTGGTACTGGAACCTCTCCACAACCTCAATCTATTTTTAGTCTCCCAGAGCTGTTTCACTTTTCTCCTTAAATAGTCATTCTATAATACCCCATCCTCTAATAATTATTACAAAACAGCAACAAAGTTGCTCAGCCAAGAGAGATTAGGCAACAGCACTTCAGAGTCAGAGTTACGTTTGTATATTAGCTCTGCCTCATGGGGCTATGTGATCCTGGGCAAGGTACACTCTACTTCTCGATGTCCTTCCTCACTGGTAAACTGGAGACCTCCTGGGAGCTTGCGAGGATCTTGCCACAAGAGCAACATCAAGTGCCCTCAGGGCTTAGAACAGTTATTGCCTTTGGATGCTACTTCCTCTCCTTTCTGGTTGGTGTGAACATGCATCTCATAAAGAAATAGATTAAATA